>NC_090926.1:438117291-438820624 GCF_040938575.1 Ambystoma mexicanum
CCCAGCTCATGCCCCATGTCTCCCTCATGTTACCACCTACCCCCCACTCATGCCCCATGTCTGCCCTGTTCCCCCACCCCCTGCTCATGCCCCGTGTTAAACCCCCACCCCATTCATGCCCGTGTCTCCCTCCTGTTCCTGCCACCCTCTGCTCATGCCCCGTGTCTCCCTCGTGTACCCCCCACCCCCGCTCATGCCCTGTGTCTCAATCCCTCGTGTCCCTCCACCCCACACTCATGTCCCGGTTCTCTCTCGTGTTACCCCCCCACCCCCTGCTCATGCCCCGCGTCTCTTTCCTGTTCCCCCACCCCCCGCTCATGCCCCATGTCTCCCTCCAGTACCCCCCACTCCCTGCTCATGTCCTGTGTCTCCCTCCTGTACCCCCACCCCCCCCACTCATGCCCTGTGTCTCCCTCGTATTCCCCCCACCCCCAGCTCATGCCCCATGTCTCCCTCGTGTTACACCCCACCCCCGCTCATGCCCCATGTCTGCCCTGTTCCCCCAAACCCCTGCTCATTCCCCGTGTCTCCCTCGTGTTACCCCCCACCCCCCGTTCATGCCCCGTGTATCCCTCCTGTTCCCACCAGCACCTGCTCATGCCCCGCATCTCCCTCGTGTACCCCCCACCCCCGCTCATGCCCTGTGTCTCAATCCCTCGTGTCCCCCCACCCTCCTCTCATGTCCCATGTCCCCCCCACCCGCGGCTCATGCCCCATGTCCCCCCACCCCCCGCTCATGGTCCTGTGTCTGCCTTGTTCCCCCCAACCCCAGCTCATGCCCCGTGTCTCCGTCGTGTTACCCACCACCCCCTGCTCATGCCCAGTGTCTCCTTCGTGTTCCCCCACCCCCCGCTCATTCCCCGTGTCTCCCTCGTGTTCCCCCCACCCTCCGCTCATGCCCCGTGTCTCCCCTGTTCACCCCCGCTCATGCTCTGTGTCAGTCTCCCTCCTTTTCCCTCCACCACCGCTCATGGCCCGTGTCTCCCCTGTGCACCCCCACCCCCGCTCATGCCCTGTGTCTCCCTTCTTCCCCAACCCCCTGCTCATGCCCTGTGTCTCCTTCTTTCCCCCCCACCCCCAGCTCATTCCCCGTGTCTCCCTTCTTTCCACCCCCCCAACCCCCGCTCATGCCTCGTGTCTCCCTTCTTTCCCACCTCACCCCCCCATTCATGCCCCGTGTCTCCCTTCTTTTGCCCCCCACACCCTGCTCATGACCCGTGTCTGCCCTGTTCCCCCCACCCCCTCTCATGGCCCGTGTCTCCCTCGTGTTCCCCCCACCCCCCGCTCATGCCCCGTGTCTCCCCTGTTCACCCCGCTCATGCTCTGTGTCAGTCTCCCTCCTTTTCCCTCCACCCCCGCTCATGGCCCGTGTCTCCCTTCTTTCCTTCTTTCCCCCACCCCCTGCACATGCCCTGTGTCTCCCTTCTTTCCCCCCCACCCCCAGCTCATTCCCCGTGTCTCCCTTCTTTCCACCCCCCAACCCCTGCTCATGCCCCATGTCTCCCTTCTTCCACCTCACCCCCCCACTCATGCCCCGTGTCTCCCTTCTTTCGCCCCCCACACCCTGCTCATGACCCATGTCTGCCCTGTTCCCCCCACCCCCTCTCATGCCCCGTGTCTCCCTCTTGTTCCCCCATCCCCTGCTCATGCCCCATGTCTCCCTCCTGTACCCCCCACTCCCTGCTCATGTCATGTGTCTCCCTCCTGTACCCCCACCCCCCCACTCATGCCTCGTGTCTCCCTCCTGTTCCAGCCACCCCTGCTCATGTCCTGTGTCTCCCTCGTGTACCCCCACACCCCCTGCTCATGCCCTGTGTCTCAATCCCTCGTGTCATTCCACCCCCTGCTCATGTCCCGTGTCCCCCCACCCGCTGCTCATGCCCCGTGTCCCCCCACCCCCCGCGCATGTCCCGTGTCTGCCCTGTTCCCCCCACGCCCCGCTCATTCCCGTGTCTCCGTCGTGTTACCCACCACCCCCCGCTCATGCCCAGTTTCTCCCTCGTGTTCCCCCACTCATGCCCCGTGTCTCCTGTGTGTTCCGCCCCACCCCCCGCTCATGCCCCGTGTCTCCCCTGTTCACCCCCGGTCATGCTCTGTGTCTGTCTCCCTGTTCAACCCTTGCACCGCTCATGCCCTGTGTCTCCCTTCTTTCCCCCCAACCCCCCGCTCATGCCCCGTGTCTCCCTTCATCCCCCCTCCCCCACTCATGACCCGTGTCTCCCTTCTTTCCCCCCACCCCCAGCTCATGCCCGTGTCTCCCTTCTTTCCACCCCCCAAACCCCCGCTCATGCCCCGTGTCTCTCTTCTTTCTCCCACCACCCCCCGCTCATGCCCCATGTCTGCCCTGTTCCCCCACCCCCGCTCATGCCCTGTGTCTCCCTCTTGTTCTCCCCATCCCCTGCTCATGCCCCATGTCTCCCTTGTGTACCCCCCCACCCCCGTTCATGCCCCATGTCTCCCTCGTGGACCCCCCCACCACCCGCTCATGCCCGTGTCTCCCTTCTTTCCCCCCCGCTCATGCCCTGTGTCTCTCTTCTTCCCCCACCCCCCGCTCATGCCCCGTGTCTCCCATCTTCCCCCACCCCCCGCTCATGCCCCGTGTCTCCCATCTTCCCCCACTCCCGCCCCATGTCTCCGTTCCTCCCCCCACCCCCGCTCATGCCCTGTGTCTCTCTTCTTCCCCCACCCCCCGCTCATGCCCCGTGTCTCCCATCTTCCCCCACCCCCGCTCATGCCCCGTGTCTCCCATCTTCCCCCCCACTCCCGCTCATGCCCCGTGTCTCCGTTCTTCCCCCCACCCCCCGCTCATGCCCTGTATCTCCCTTCTTTCCCCCCACCCCTCGCTCATGCCCCGTGTCTCCATTCTTTCCCCCCACCCCCTGCTCATGCCCAGTGTCTCCCTTCTTTCCGCCCACCCCCCACTCATGACCCTTGTCTCCCTTCTTCCCCCCCACCCCCGCTCATGCCCTGTATCTCCCTTCTTTCCCCCCACCCCCTGCTTATGCCCCCTGTCTCCCTTCTTTCCCCCCACCCCCTGCTCATGCCCCATGTCTCCCTTCTTTCCCCCCACTCCTCACTCATGCCCCATGTCTCCCCTTCTTCCCCTCCACCCCCTGCTCATGCCTGTGTCTCCCTTCTTGCCCCTTGCCACCCTCCCCCGCTCATGACCCATGTCAACCTTGTTTCCCCCTCACCCCCGCTCATTACCCGTGTCTCCCTTCTTCCCCACCACCCCCTGCTCATGCCCTGTGTCTTTCTTCTTTCCCCCCCGCTCATGGCCCGTGTCTCCCTTCTTTCCCCCCACCCCCCGCTCATGCCCCTTGTCTCCCTTCTTTCAACCCTGCTCATGACCCGTGTCTCCCTTCTCCCCCCCACCCCCCGCTCATGCCCCATGTCTCCCTTCTTCCCCCCCACCCCCCGCTCATGCCCCATGTCTCCCTTCTTTCCCCCCACCCCCCACTTATGCCCCGTGTCTCCCTTCTTCCCCCCACCCCCCGCTCATGCCCCATGTCTCCGTTCTTTCCCCCCACCCCCCGCTCATGCCCCGTGTCTACCTTCTTTCCCCCCACCCCCCGCTCATGCCCCGTATCTCACTTCTTCCCCCCACTCATGCCCCGTGTCTCCCTTCTTCCCCGCCACCCCCCGCTCATACCCCATGTCTCCCTTCTTTCCCCCCACCCCCGCTCATGCCTGTGTCTCCCTTCTTCCTCCTCCACCCCCGCTCATGCCCCGTGTCTCCGTTCTTTCCCCCCCACCCACCACTCATGCCCTGTGTCTCCCTGCTTTCCCCCCCACCCCGTTCATGCCCCGTGTCTTCCTTCTTTCCCCCTCCACACCCCGCTCATGACGCTTGTCTCCCTTCTTCCCCCCCACTCCCCGCTCATGTCCCGTGTCTCCCTCCTTTACCCCCCACCCCCGCTCATGCCCCATGTCTCCCTCCTGTACCCCCCACCCCCGCTCATGCCCCGTGTCTCTCTTGTGTTACCCCCCACCCCCTGCTCATGCCCTGTGTCTGCCCTGTTCCCCCCACCCCCTGCTCATGCCCCGTGTTAAACCCCCACCCCCATTCATGCCCGTGTCTCCCTCCTGTTCCCGCCAACCTCTGCTCATGCCCTGTGTCTCCCTCGTGTACCCCCCACCCCCCGCTCATGCCCTGTGTCTCAATCCCTCGTGTCCCTCCACCCCCCACTCATGTCCCGTGTCTCTCTCGTGTTACCCCCCACCCCCCGCTCATGCCCTGTGTCTGCCCTGTTCCCCCCACCCCCTGCTCATGCCCCGTGTCTCCCTCCTGTTCCCCCCAGCCCCGCTCATGCCCCGTGTCTCCCTCGTCTACCCCCCAGCCCCCGCTCATGCCCCGTGCCTCTCTCCCTCGTGTCCCCCCACCTCCCGCTCATGCCCCGTGTCCCACCCACCCCCGCTCATGCCCCGTGTCTCTGTCCTGTTACCCACCACCCCCCGCTCATGCCCCGTATCTCTCCTGTTCACCCCCACCCCCGCTCATGCTCCGTGTCTGTCTCACTCCTTCTCCGCCCACCCCCTGCTCATGGCCCATGTCTCCCCTGTTCACCCCCACCCCCTGCTCATGCCCCATGTCTCCCTTCTTTCCCCCGCACCCCCTGCTCATGCCCCGTGTCTCCCTTCTTTCTCCCGCTCATGCCCTGTGTCTCCCTTCTTCCCCTCCGCCCCCGCTCATGCCCTTTGTCTCCCTTCATCCCCCCCACCCTCCGCTCATGCCCCGTGTCTCCCTTCTCCACCCCCACCCCCGCTCATGCCCCGTGTCTCCCTTCTTTCCCCCCACCCACCACTGATGCGCTGTGTCTCCCTTCTTCCCCCCCACCTCCGCTCATGCCCTGTGTCTCCCTTCTTTCCCCCGTCCACACCCCGCTCATGCCCCGTGTCTCCCTTCTTCCTCCCCACCCCCCGCTCATGCCCCGTGTCTCCCTCCTGTACCCCCCACCCCCACTCATGCCCCGTGTCTCCCTCCTGTACCCCCCAACACCCGCTCATGCCCCGTGTCTCGCCTGTTTACCCCCACCCCCCGCTAATGCCCTGTGTCTCCCCTGTTCCCCCCACGCCCCGCTCATTCCCGTGTCTCCGTCGTGTTACCCACCACCCCCCGCTCATGCCCAGTTTCTCCCTCGTGTTCCCCCACTCATGCCCCGTGTCTCCTGTGTGTTCCGCCCCACCCCCCGCTCATGCCCCGTGTCTCCCCTGTTCACCCCCGGTCATGCTCTGTGTCTGTCTCCCCTGTTCAACCCTTGCACCGCTCATGCCCTGTGTCTCCCTTCTTTCCCCCCCAACCCCCCGCTCATGCCCCGTGTCTCCCTTCATCCCCCCTCCCCCACTCATGACCCGTGTCTCCCTTCTTTCCCCCCACCCCCAGCTCATGCCCGTGTCTCCCTTCTTTCCACCCCCCAAACCCCCGCTCATGCCCCTTGTCTCTCTTCTTTCTCCCACCACCCCCCGCTCATGCCCCATGTCTGCCCTGTTCCCCCCACCCCCGCTCATGCCCTGTGTCTCCCTCTTGTTCTCCCCATCCCCTGCTCATGCCCCATGTCTCCCTTGTGTACCCCCCACCCCCGTTCATGCCCCATGTCTCCCTCGTGGACCCCCCCACCACCCGCTCATGCCCGTGTCTCCCTTCTTTCCCCCCCACCCCCGCTCATGCCCTGTGTCTCTCTTCTTCCCCCACCCCCCGCTCATGCCCCGTGTCTCCCATCTTCCCCCACCCCCCGCTCATGCCCCGTGTCTCCCATCTTCCCCCCACTCCCGCCCCGTGTCTCCGTTCCTCCCCCCACCCCCGCTCATGCCCTGTGTCTCTCTTCTTCCCCCACCCCCCGCTCATGCCCCGTGTCTCCCATCTTCCCCCACCCCCCGCTCATGCCCCGTGTCTCCCATCTTCCCCCCCACTCCCGCTCATGCCCCGTGTCTCCGTTCTTCCCCCCACCCCCCGCTCATGCCCTGTATCTCCCTTCTTTCCCCCCACCCCTCGCTCATGCCCCGTGTCTCCATTCTTTCCCCCCCACCCCCTGCTCATGCCCAGTGTCTCCCTTCTTTCCGCCCACCCCCCACTCATGACCCTTGTCTCCCTTCTTCCCCCCCACCCCCCGCTCATGCCCTGTATCTCCCTTCTTTCCCCCCACCCCCTGCTTATGCCCCCTGTCTCCCTTCTTTTCCCCCCACCCCCTGCTCATGCCCCATGTCTCCCTTCTTTCCCCCCACCCCTCACTCATGCCCCATGTCTTCCTTCTTCCCCTCCACCCCCCGCTCATGCCCTGTGTCTCCCTTCTTGCCCCTTGCCACCCTCCCCCGCTCATGACCCGTGTCAACCTTGTTTCCCCCTCACCCCCGCTCATTACCCGTGTCTCCCTTCTTCCCCACCACCCCCTGCTCATGCCCTGTGTCTTTCTTCTTTCCCCCCCGCTCATGGCCCGTGTCTCCCTTCTTTCCCCCCACCCCCCGCTCATGCCCCTTGTCTCCCATCTTTCAACCCTGCTCATGACCCGTGTCTCCCTTCTCCCCCCACCCCCCGCTCATGCCCCGTGTCTCCCTTCTTCCCCCCCACCCCCCGCTCATGCCCCGTGTCTACCTTCTTTCCCCCCACCCCCCGCTCATGCCCCGTATCTCACTTCTTCCCCCCACTCATGCCCCGTGTCTCCCTTCTTCCCCGCCATCCCCCGCTCATACCCCGTGTCTCCCTTCTTTCCCCCCACCCCCGCTCATGCCTGTGTCTCCCTTCTTCCTCCTCCACCCCCGCTCATGCCCCGTGTCTCCGTTCTTTCCCCCCCACCCACCACTCATGCCCTGTGTCTCCCTGCTTCCCCCCCACCCCGTTCATGCCCCGTGTCTTCCTTCTTTCCCCCTCCACACCCCGCTCATGACGCTTGTCTCCCTTCTTCCCCCCCACTCCCCGCTCATGTCCCGTGTCTCCCTCCTTTACCCCCCACCCCCGCTCATGCCCCATGTCTCCCTCCTGTACCCCCCACCCCCGCTCATGCCCCGTGTCTCTCTTGTGTTACCCCCCACCCCCTGCTCATGCCCTGTGTCTGCCCTGTTCCCCCCACCCCCTGCTCATGCCCCGTGTTAAACCCCCACCCCCATTCATGCCCGTGTCTCCCTCCTGTTCCCGCCAACCTCTGCTCATGCCCTGTGTCTCCCTCGTGTACCCCCCACCCCCCGCTCATGCCCTGTGTCTCAATCCCTCGTGTCCCTCCACCCCCCACTCATGTCCCGTGTCTCTCTCGTGTTACCCCCCACCCCCCGCTCATGCCCTGTGTCTGCCCTGTTCCCCCCACCCCCTGCTCATGCCCCGTGTCTCCCTCCTGTTCCCCCCAGCCCCGCTCATGCCCCGTGTCTCCCTCGTCTACCCCCCAGCCCCCGCTCATGCCCCGTGCCTCTCTCCCTCGTGTCCCCCCACCTCCCGCTCATGCCCCGTGTCCCACCCACCCCCGCTCATGCCCCGTGTCTCTGTCCTGTTACCCACCACCCCCCGCTCATGCCCCGTATCTCTCCTGTTCACCCCCACCCCCGCTCATGCTCCGTGTCTGTCTCACTCCTTCTCCGCCCACCCCCTGCTCATGGCCCATGTCTCCCCTGTTCACCCCCACCCCCTGCTCATGCCCCATGTCTCCCTTCTTTCCCCCGCACCCCCTGCTCATGCCCCGTGTCTCCCTTCTTTCTCCCGCTCATGCCCTGTGTCTCCCTTCTTCCCCTCCGCCCCCGCTCATGCCCTTTGTCTCCCTTCATCCCCCCCACCCTCCGCTCATGCCCCGTGTCTCCCTTCTCCACCCCACCCCCGCTCATGCCCCGTGTCTCCCTTCTTTCCCCCCACCCACCACTGATGCGCTGTGTCTCCCTTCTTCCCCCCACCTCCGCTCATGCCCTGTGTCTCCCTTCTTTCCCCCGTCCACACCCCGCTCATGCCCCGTGTCTCCCTTCTTCCTCCCCACCCCCCGCTCATGCCCCGTGTCTCCCTCCTGTACCCCCCACCCCCACTCATGCCCCGTGTCTCCCTCCTGTACCCCCCAACACCCGCTCATGCCCCGTGTCTCGCCTGTTTACCCCCACCCCCCGCTAATGCCCTGTGTCTCCCCTGTTCCCCCCAACCCCCTGCTCATGCCCCGTGTCTCCCTTCTTCCCACCCACCCCCCGCTCATGCCCTGTGTCTCCCCTGTTCCCTCCAACCCCCCACTCATGCCCCGTGTCTCCCTTCTTCCCCCCCATGCCCTCACTCATGCCCCATGTCTGCCTTGTTCCTCCCACACCCCGCTCATACCCTGTGTCTCCCTGTGTTACCCCCCACCCCCCGCTCATGCCCTGTTTCTGCCCTGTACCTCCCATCCCCCGCTCATGCCCCGTGTCTCCCCTGTTCACCCCCACCCCCGCTCATGCCCCGTGTCTCCCCTCTTCCCCCCACCCCCCGCTCATGCCCAGTGTCTGCCCTGTTTCCCCCACCCCCCGCTCAAGCCCCGTGTCTTCCTCGTGTTATCCCCCACCCCCCGCTCATGCCCCGTGTCTTCCCTGTTCCCCCACCCTCCGCTCATGCCCCGTGTCTCCCTCCTGTACCCCCAGCCGCCGCTCATGCCCAGTGTCTGCCCTGTTCCCCCCACCCCCCGCTCATGCCCCGTGTCTCCCTTCTTTCCCCCCTCACACCCCGCTCATGCCCCGTGTCTCCCTTCTTAGATGCCCCATGTCTCCCTTCTTTCCCCCACCCCTCGCTCATGACCTGTATCTCCCTTCTTCCCCCTCTACCCCCACTCATGCCCTGTGTCTCCCTTCTTTCCCCCCACCCCGCGCTCATGCCCCGTGTCTCCCTCCTGTACCCCCTTCCCCCCGCTCATGCCCCTTGTCTCCCTCCTGTACCCCCCAGCAGCCGCTCATGCCCCGTGTCTCCCCTGTTCACCCCAACCCCCGCTCATGCCCCGTGTCTCCCCTGTCCCCCCAACCCCTGCTCATGCCCCATGTCTGCCCTGTTCCCCCACCCCCGCTCATGCCCCGTGTCTCCCTTCTTTCCAATATCACCCCCCACTCATGCCCCGTTTCTCCCTTCTTTCGCCCACACCTCCCACTCATGCCCGTGTCTGCCCTGTTCCCCCCACCCCCGCTCATGCCCCATGTCTCCCTCTTGTTCCCACCAGCCCCCGCTCATGCCCCGTGTCTCCCTTATGTACCTCCCCACCCCCACTCATGCCCCATGTCTCCCTCATGTATCCCCATTCCCCCCGCTCATGCCCGATATCTCCCTCCTTTCCCCCTACCCCTGCTCATGCCTGTGTCTCTTTCCTGTTCCCCCACCTCCCGCTCATGCCCCGTGTCTTCCTCATGTTCCCCCTCCGCTCAAGCCCCGTGTCTTCCTCTTGGCCCCCCTCCTATGATGCCCCTTGTTGACCTCTTGTTCCCCACACCCCCCGCTGATGCCCTGTTGTGTTCTCTTTATACACTCTGCCTTCCCTTTCCATGGTGGCCATCTTGGTAAAAGATTTTGCTTCCTACACCGGGATGCCGTCCGGGGTTCTCACTTTGAGGACCTAGGATGTTAGTGGTCTTCATCTATTGAAAAGGACATTATGGTTACATTGCACTAACAAAAACCTATGGAATTCAGTGAAAAAAAAATTGTTAAAGGGACGTTATGGTTAAGTTGCACTAATAAAAACCTATGAAATTTAATGAAAACACTTTTTAAAGGGACGTTATGGTTAAGTTGCACTAATAAAAACCTATGAAATTCAGTGAAAAAACTTTGTTAAAGGGACGTTATGGTTCCAAGTAAAACCAAAAAACCCTTGAAATTCGCCAGTTATGGTAAGCTAAGCAACCATAACTCGCGCCACCACCGTGCACTGCTAAGACTAACACCCAGGACATCAAAGATGACATCACAAATATTATTGATGACATCACATGTCTAGCTCCTTCTTTTTTGTTCACTGCCATATCTAGGCCAGGTGGGTTTATTTACTGACAGTCAGAAACCTAACTTTATAAAGATATTACTTTTATAGATTTTGCTATTCTCACATGTTCTTACACTACTTTCCTTAGAATTTAATCGCATCTTATGATTTACATACATAGGGGTAGAAGCAGGCCTGAAACACAGCAATCATTTTTGTGCGTGAATACAATCATGTAGATTATACACATTTGCTAATGGTACTGCCTCTTGTTTGCTTACTTTACTCTCCATATATAAGCCCCATATTCGTAGTCTATTTATGTTTTGTGTGTTTTAGTAGAAATATGTAGTAAGTGATGCATTATTAGCCATTTAGTACATGTTTCACAGTACAGAAAAGTCTGATACAGAAACATTCACTGTTTTATTATATAACTTTGGAAAATTACAAATATAGCACCTCTGTGGTGTATGCTGCAGCCAATACCTACATTTCTGTATGATTAGGTTACTGTACTAGAAAGAAACTGCAATGGAATGTTCTTTAGGACGCTACATTGCGTGATGAAATATGTAATTTATTACACATCTCCCGATAATCCCTGATACTTATACTTTTTAGCCAACATTACATTCACAACCCCTTGTATGAAAAGTAAATGCACATGTGATGTCATCAGTGATGTCATCAATGATATTTGTGATGTCATCTTTGATGTCCTGGGTGTTAGTCTTAGCAGTGCACGGTGGTGGCGTGAGTTATGGTTGCTTATCTTACCATAACTGGCGAATTTCAAGGGTTTTTGGGTTTTACTTGGAACCATAACCTCCCTTTAACAAAGTTTTTTCACTGAATTTCATAGGTTTTTAGTAGCACAACTTAACCACTTAACCATAACGTCCCTTTAACAAAGTTTTTTCACTGAATATATAATATATATATATATATAGTCAGTAAAAAAACATTGCTAAAGGGACGTTACGGTTCCAAGTAAAACCAAAAAACCACTGAAATTCGCCACCCCTGATGTCATTTTTGATGTCCTGGGTATTAGTCTTAGCAGTGCACGGTGGTGGCGTGAGTTATGGTTGCTTAGTTTACCATAACTGGCGAATTTCAATGGTTTTTGGGTTTTACTTGGAACCATAACCTCACTTTAACAAAGTTTTTTCACTGAATTTCATAGGTTTTTAGTAGCGCAACTTAACCACTTAACCATAACGTCCCTTTAACAAAGTTTTTTCACTGATATATATATATATATATATATATATATATATATATATATATATATATATAGTCAGTAAAAAAACATTGTGAAAGGGACGTTACGGTTCCAAGTAAAACCGAAAAACCACTGAAATTCGCCACCCCTGATGTCATCTTTGATGTCCTGGGTATTAGTCTTAGCAGTGCACAGTGGTGGCGCCAGTTATGCTAGTTTAGTTTACCATAACTGCCGAATTTCAGGGGTTTTTCGGTTTTACTTGGAACCATAACATCCCTGTAACAACGTTTTTTTCACTGAATTTCATAGGTTTTTAGTAGCGCAACTTAAGCATAACCTTCCTTTACCAAAGTGTGTTTTTGACTGAATTACATGGCCCACGGTAGTGGCTGTGTAGTTATGGTTAAATTGCTAATCCCATAGGAAGAACACTTTTTGGGTGGCTTATAACTTTGCTCCCTCTGGACGAATCATCACCACAATTTGCAAAAAAATGTATATGGCTCACTCTGTATCTTTTTGCAAAGTTTGCTGAGGTGTGGTCCACGGCGGGCAAAGTTATAGAGGGGTGTCCCAAAATGTATTTTTTCCCATAGAGTGAATGGGGAAAAAACTTTGCTGACACCTACAGCCCAAACCGCTGGACGGATAGTCACTAAATGTTTGGCAGGAGCAGCGGCTTGATCCTGAAAGTGTGCTTTTGTAAATATGGTGAAAATCCGTCCAGTAGTTTTTTTAAAAAACAACCAACAATTAGGTCACAAAAAATGAGTTATATCTATGTCCTCTCCTCAGACACATTTCCCTGTTCGCTTCGCGGACAGGACACTGATTGGTTGATCGGCTTGCGTCATGTCCGCGGACATGCAACGTGTACGTTGATTGGATGGAATCAAGCATGAGGTGCATCACATTGTTTTGATGTGCCCACCATCTTGGATCCGCGGACATCCGTGGAGAGCGCAGTGACGAACGGGAGAGAAGTACAACTTCGGGGAGTGTGTTGGTGTGTAAGAGTGCTTGGGGAGGGTCAGGGAGTAAGAGATGGTTCAAATTCTGTATTTGTTTAGGTTGCACGCGCCACTGATGTGTTCGTGATGTCCACGGTCACCTTGGCTGTCTGCTGACATAAAAAATGCAGTAGCCCATATAGCCAGTTAAAATGTTGATTCTATGGGTGTGATCTATTGGTGTGATATGCTGCAGTGGTTGTGGCCAGGGCCTAGAGTCTTGAGTGCATGGCCGAACATTCGTAAAACTACAGTTTGTGTACTGCTTGATTTGTATAGTTTGTATGTGAAGTTTTGGCTACGTCTTGTAATTAAGATTGTAGAGTTTGATAACAAGCACTGCTGTATAACATACCCATGGAAGTAAACATTTTGTATGGTGGTGTATGGTTAGATGTTTGCTTCAATGGTTGTGTTAAGGAGCAGTATTTGTGAGTTGTATTATAATATACTTACATATTGTGTTCATGTTTTTTCATAATATTTTATATTTTTTTCATGACTTGTGTAACTGGAGTAGATATTCTTTTTCAATTTCTGTGATAAAAGAAAATATCATGTTAGTGTAGGTAGTGTATAAAGACTCATTGCATTACACAATAGACATTTCTGAATAATTCCGACCCTCATATTTAGTAGTTTACAAACCAGTGTACTGTGCAATTTTCTCAGTTTTTGTGTTTGTTTCTTAAATCATTGTGTCTGTGGAAAAAAAAATCCATGTTGGATTTAAAAAAAAAACCTTTTTTGTTATGGTACAGTACATTTCTTTCTTTGTTTTCAGTGTTTACTTGTTTTTTCTGGTTAATGTTCTATCTGTTGGCTTGTTGTAGATTGTTAGATACCTGTTGGTGATTCTAACTGCTTATAGTTTTTTATTTATATTCTCAAGTTGCTCATCTATCTGTTGGGCTGTTGGCATATTCTAACTGTTTATTTCTTGTTATATTTTAGTGGTATTGATTTATTTGTTTGGTTGTTGCAAAATCTTGGGGCAGTTAGATACCTGTTGGCATATTCTAACTGCTTGTTTTTTCTCATAATTTAGTGGTATTGATTTATCTGTTTGGTTGTTGCAGAATCTTGGGGCAGTTAGATACCCGTTGGCGTATTCTAACTGTTTATAGTTTTCTAATTGAAGTATTATTAATTTGTATGCACAGATTAGTTAGTAAAATGTTGGTTTTAAGAATATTAAATTAGTGTTTATAAGATTTGCTGGTAATCTCTGCTTTAGAGTAATGGTACTATCATTACATTCAAACCATCCACAATATTTTTTTATATTTATACAGTGTAGTGACCTGCATTGGTTGTGGCTCCTGCGTGGTAGATTATACCTATTGTTGTGAAGGTTTTCTTACAAAGTGATACTTGACCATGTGTGAATCCAGTCAGCTTGTAGTTGTTTTTGGTACCATCTGCATTGTAACGTAGAAGCATTAGTATTACGTATTTAATATGTGTTTGTATTTGTAAGGTGGAGCGATTATCTGAATTGCAGGTAGTACATAATCTACCATGGTTTGCATTGTGTACAAGTTGTTGAAATGGAACGGATTCACAGTTAGGTATGGATACATACATGAAGCGTTCATTAGGGATTTGTTCCTGTGCCACATTGTTGCAGAGAGTGCATGTATGTTTCCACATGTATGAAATCTGGAACATTTTATTCATAGTTATGATTTTCTTTTCCAGTAGTTGTAGTAAGTACATTAGAAATTCTTATGGATCTTCTTGTGAGTTTATAGTGAATGTCACCATTGCAGCACAGTAATCCAATTCTTGTCTTATTCCATGAACACTGTATGTGTTGTCAGGATTGTTGCTTGCATTTCTATGAAGGACAAACATTTGCAAACACAATTGGTCTGTATTGTGTAGGTAAATGTTGTCAACAATTGGTGGCAATTGGAATGGAATATTTATTGCTACATTTGCGTAGCAATTTACACCAGTTATATTTGAACATTTCAATGGAAAATATAGTTCTGTGTCCAAGTCATTTCTTCAGAGTGTGTGTTGTTTTTTTGAAGAAGTACGTGAGTTACTTTGAGTAGTAGATTCTTCTTTGGTTGTTGTAATTGATTAAGTATTAGCTTCTTTTACTCTATGTGGAGCTTGCAGTGAGATCCTGTTGCATTTCTGTTTGAAGTAGTTATCTTTTACAATGTTTTCCTTTCTGTGGAGCAGAATAGGTTTTTAGATGGGGGGTGTATAGTGAACATCGTCTATTGTATTCTAAAATGCAAGGAATATCAGCGTTTACTTGCATCAAAGTTGATTAGAAATAGACCGTCAAGTGTACGTAAGCGTGATAGTGCTATGTAGATCATGCCTTCTTTAAAGACTGTGTTCCCAATATCTATCAATGCATTATCTAGGGTAAGACCATGTGATTTGTGAATGGTGACTGCGTATGCTACAGTTAGAGAAAATTGTTCTCTGAGTACATACATGTCATTGAAAAGAAGGAATTGAGCTGTTGAGCCTCCTATCCTTTTTACTTCAGATAGTTTGACAAAAAGAATATTGACAAACTGAATGTTGTTGTCACGTGGGTATGTTTGAAAGCCAACAACTGTACCAAGTGCTCCATTAACTAGCCCTTGCTCCACGTCAAGGTTACGTTTAAGCATTACTCTACAGTTTAAAATGAATTTTAATATTTTCTCTAATCCATCTGTTTTGGAGATAAGGTTGTCTAAGGTATTTATTCTTATTGTGGCTTGTTGACACATGGGAAGTGTCATACCATGTACGTCCAGTTTGTCTGTGGAGCAAATTTCAATTATTGGTTGCATTTGTTTTTTCAACATTGTTTCATTGGATTTTGAACAGCTTGCAAGAGTTGGCATCAAGGACATACAATTGACATTTGTGTGTGCCAATTTTTCCAAGACATCTGAAGAACATGAATTATGGCCATAAAGCGCATGGATGTGCCGGGATTTTTTATATTGATTGTGCTTCTTGAGGTAGTATACCAACTCTAATACTTTTTAAAAGAGGTCTGCAGACCGGCACATGTTTTCTGTCAATTCTTTGTACTGGAAATGTTGCAAAATGTTGACATTTCCTATGCTGCCAACCGTTTTACGGCAGAGGTTTTGTCCTAAGGTTTTAAAAATAGGTTCACCTTTCACTGGTGTCACCTGAAGAAGACCTCTGAAAACAATAATGTGTTTTCCTCCAAAAAGCTATTCGCAGTTTATTTTGAGTACTTCTTGTAATCTGAAGTGAATCAAAGCCAACAGTAGGTTGGAGACCATACTCACTTCATCTCTTAGTAGTGTTTTCATTTGTTTTAACACTCTGCATACTTCTATTGCAGCTTCTGTAGAAAGTTTGTCATATTCTAATTTGATTTGGTGTTCTACTGGAAGGATTAGTAATCGGTGTAAAGTGACACCACCTATGTTGTAGGCAGCTAAAACTGTGGGGGCAATTATAACAGTTGACAGTTTGTTGTTTGTCAATTGTTGAAGGAACTTGCTTATGATTTTGATTAAGAATGTTTTGCCTGAACCAGCTTGACCACTGACGTATAGTAGTATAGGTTTGTAATTTTGGCAGGTATATTCTTTATTTTCATGTTTTACACCATGTGCAATTTCTTTTGTTACTTCTTGAAAAATGCTACGCTGCTCATTGTTCAGTTTTGATTGCAGTACAGTTAAGTGTTCTGTATCTTCTTCATAGTGACACATGCTGTTTTCTACTTCTGTCATAGCTAATTCTGCCTCATTTGCTATTAGTGGCTGTCCCAGTGGTTCTTGGGTTCCTCTTATAGAATGTTGACTACTGTTGGGAGTGTCTTTATCTAGTTGGGCCTTGAGTTCTTCTTCATGTTGCTGTTCATTGTGCAACATTGTTTTGTACTGTGTAAAGTTTACATCAGTTATAGTGCTTTCGTTTGCTTTGAAAGCTTTTTCATAGGAGTCATAGCCATCTAGTAACTCTTCTTCCTTTCTCCATGGTTTAAAAAGTTGTAGCAGGGACATGTAATATAATTCTTTATGTTGAGTAGTTTTGACATGACTAATTAAGCTTCGTTTGGTAAGTTTCACTAAGCTGCCTTCACAATTTGTCACTCTGTATCTACCTTTATTTTCATCTGGTTTTATATTATTTTTGTATGTGAAGTTTTGGGCCATGTGGTATAGACACATGGTTTCCAAAGTGGTACTCCTGTTTGGGTTATCTAGTAAATTGTTTTTCAAAATGTCTTGGCTGTTGGGATCATTTTTGGCTATTGTTTCTATGTTGTTGTATGATTTTAGAATTCTTTTTCTAGATTTAGCAGGACCAAGACTTAGCCATACTATATTTTCAGATTTTCCATACAAAGCAGTAGCGGTTAAACGATCTGCAGCTTCATAGCAGCCACATTGTCTATGAGAGAGTATTTTTATGCCTAAGCTGTACAACTTCTGAGACAGTGTTTTGTCCAATGATAGGTAATCCCAGAGGTCTTGAAGCTCTGTTTTTTTCTGCTTTGGTTAAGTAGGCTGTAACATATTGTGCAACTGCAGTGGAATTGTCTGCAATGTCCTGCACATATATGTTTGCATTCCATAAGAGGGCAATTATTGCATTGTAATCATTGATATATTTTGCTTCTTCTGTTCTTTTTATGTAGTATGTGTTCTTAGGTGATTTACCTTTGACCCTATGTCTAACTGAAGACATGAAGTTGTTTACTTGACCTGTTGCTGTAAGTGGTCTAAGGAAACCAAAACGGCATTTGGTGTAGTATTTACCTTTGTTTTTATATTTGCGACGACAATATTTCTGACATGGGTGTCTTTGAAATTGTAAAATTTGTGCATGAAGGTCACTATTTGTTGTTTGTGAAGGATTTTTACAAGTGACATATTTTTTGATAAACTGTAAAACAGTGGCATCACTGTCTTGACCACATTTAGGAGCATCTTTAATCCATAAAAGCATGTGGATATGTGGTGCTCATCTGGCTCGGTATTCTTTTTCTCCAAAAGAAGTGTTGCACTTCTCTGAGGGGGGAACAGTGTTATTACAAATAAAGTGTAGCATAGCAATGAAGCGATGATGGAAATATCTTGGAACATTAACAGGATCTAGTTCTCCAGGTGTTAGTATATCTATGTTATATCTATGTTTGTTTTGTTTTTGTTTGATGTGTGTAGGAAATCATCTAAATCTTCCTAAGCATATTCTGCACAACTTAATGTAATAAACCAAGTGGGTGGGCCAAGGTTTCCTATCATACAACATACATCTCTGTGACGTTGGAACCAATACTCTTTATTACCACGCATGTTTGCTAACAGATTTGTAATGCTTGATTGTAAAACCTCATCTTTTTCTTGCACTTTTTGTACTAATTGCGTAGCTGACATATTTTGAAAGTGGGTACGTGATTTCAATGGGTGTGCAACTCCGTAGCATTGAGTTGCTAGTTCACTTTCAAAGAGTAGGTGGAATATGTATTCCACATTTTGTGTAAGTCTGGGATCTTCAGAATACATTTGTGACAAGCAGTATTATGATGCTGTTATTTAAGTGGGTCTATCATCGTACCTTCCTCCTTTCCCAGTAGGAAAGAGTAGTGAAAAAGCACATGCTTCTATACTTTTTTCCCATATGCTGATTGGTGATCCTTTGGTTTGTCGCATTGGTACGTTTCAAATGCATGATCTATGGTGTCTTTATAGTGTAAAGGATGAATTGTATAGTGGTCTAAAATATTGGATACTGTAGCAGGATCTAGAAGTTCAAATTGACCAGTTTCTGGTGACTCTTGAATTATTTCAGTCGTTTCCCTCAGATTTTCTTCAATATTAATTTCTTTGTAGTATTCATTGTTGTCTTTTAGATATTGCAAGACTTGTCTAACTGTATGTCAGTCTACAAATTGTTTGCACATTCTTTTGTCTTTTGTAGGTACACCATTTACTAAGACAATTAAAGATTGCTCTATTGGATGTTGCACTCTTAGAGTGTGTACATTTTCTTTCAGATCTAATGGTAAATAAACTACTTTGCCACAAATGCCTTTCACTAATTCTGAGGGAGGTAATTTTGCTGTTTTTGGTTGAAGGCGTATTATTGCTTGAAATGGATGCACTGTTTGAATTATGATCCTCTCATATAAATTGAGTTGTTGCAAGGGTTTTGCTAGTGGGAATAATACTAAGTTATTTGTGATAGCCATGAGGGAGTTTAGTTGTTGTCAAGTTTTGCAGTGCAGTAACTGCAAAGTATTAAGGGGTCATATTTCGTATTTGTTTTCTGCTATAAGGTAGAGAGCTAATTCAATCCATTTGGAATCTTCATTGTCTTCTATTTTGTATGTTATGTCTACAATTTTTGTGCTACTTTTATAAAAAGTTCTGCGGAAACACACACACACATGGTTTGGTACTTCAGCGGATGTACTTTTACATTTTAGTATTTCTTTTTTATATGTGTGTAATAGAAGGTTGCCATTTGTAGAATTGTTCCTAGTCTGTTGTAAAGCTATTGCATTTTTTAAAGTAGATTTCACTTCCAAAATATTTTTTCTGGATGTGCTCTATTTCTTCAAGTAGTTCTTTGGCTGTACCATGTAGAAGATTACTATTTAAATCATCTAATGCTAAAACTGGACTTTTAGCATAGTACAGTATATGGACTAGATTTCTTACAGTTTAATGATGTGTTGATCTCATTTTGATATGATGGAATGTGCTTTTGCAATTAGGTCCTGAAATGAAGGCTAATGAATGTCCTTGTACTCCTGTGTGTTTGCACACTGGACATGTATCCATGAGTCTCACAAAATTCAAATAATCTGTTTTTTGAAACACACAGCCATAGCTATCTGTTCTTCTCTCATGAACAAGACTTTCTGACAAACTCTCTCCTTACACAACACACCCAGTAAAACTTATTAAACCAATCCCTTGCTCTGTTCATTCTCATTTGCATGCCTTTCAACCCCAAAATCCCTGTATGTGATACGCAGTGTCCGTGGACAACTGCCATGTCCGCGGACATATCAAAAAATCTGAGCATGATGAATTTTAATTTAAATAATGTACCCCATTTCCCCTTTGAGGTTGGCTCTGAAAAGAGCCGTTTTTTTTTTTTTTGGGTTGTTTGCAGATGCTTGAGAGACACCTTTTATTTTGTCTTTTTATTGTTTTTGTTTTTCTTATTTTACTCCTAAAATCTTCACATAAGCTTCTCCAAAGCAACCCTTATGTTCCAAACCGGTATGGCATTTCCCATTAAAGATAAAGAAATGGCATTTTCTTTAAAATAAACAACATTACCAGAATCAAATCTCTCATTATTACAAAAGAACATACCAGCTCTAAGCATGAAAACAAACATCCCTCAGTTGATTGCACACCTATCAATGTTTTGCTGAGGACAAAAAACAGAACTATTGTCCCAAATTGACATAGGTACTAAACCAGAAAAAATAACTTTGGCATTTGTAAGGACTTTCATTACTGCTTGAACCAAGTGTTCCAAATCTGCCAACAAAGTAGGGGCACTGACATAGCCCAAATGCAAAGCACCACAGTGCAAAACTACCACATAGAGACTTTTCACCCTGCCCATATCTTCACAAACGTGTACAATTCCCTGCACATTGATGTCAGGCACAGTGATCCACACCGCCTCCAGTCCTTTAACATCAAAATTGTTTGCCATATTCTTGCATTTAGCATACTGCTCCAAACCATGCACAAACATACCTCCAACCACAAACACCCTGACTTTCTCCACCTCTGCCATCTTCACTACACACAGCCTCTTTCAACACAAATCCACAACCTCAACACGTGATTGGCTAATCCCTACAGTCCCCTTTCCAGGCTGGATTTACTGAAAAACACCAAATGTGGCACGCCCTGTCCGCGGACAGCCGCAGCGTCCATGGAGCGTGTAACTCTTAGACAGCCCTTCTACCGTTTCCACTTCACTCTCTGTGCCATTCGCTCATTGTATACAGCTAAGCAGTCACACAACCATCCACCAATCGCATCCAAGAATTCTACATCTAACTCCATCATCATAGTTCAGCATTTCAAATGTACTGTTGATCACTGTGAGTACAAGTCTCATGTCATTGGAAAGCAAAACTACTACTAAAACTACTGTACAAGTCTCCAATATTTCTACTTGCAGCTTCATGCATATCCACATGCATGAATGCAAACTACAGGTATGCATATTTTCTTCACAGTATATGTACAACTCTTATGAATGCATCTAAACAGGGCGACTGCCACTTAACCAGTATTACCTATAAAATGAACTTACTGTAATTTTTCCCATCTGCTATAATCAACACTTCCAAACCTGTTTGCTATCTAAATTCTTTTTTTACACACACAGCTATCGAAAAAGTGTAATTTAATATTAAAAGATGGGAGAAATAACAGTATAATTGTAGAAAAACACTTAGCAGTGTATTATAAAATTACACACAGCCAGGATGAGTTCATGCATCTTTATACACTCACAAAGATAGACACTATAGAAAAGCTCCCCGCAAAAAACACCACTGCCTCTACATCACATCCTTCTGCTTTATTAACCACACCTTCACAAATGCATACATTCCATGCTTTTCTATACATTTTCTGCCATTTACCCTATAAAATAGCAAAATAAGTATATCAATATTTCTTCTATTTCCTAACATCCAATAACACAGCCTTAAGAAACCAAGTAAGGTTCATATGCTTAGTATTATACTCATTTGCAAAGCATGTTCAACGGATTCAGATTCTAAGTAAAATATATAGGCTGCACATAGGCAAAGGAAATTGCATGCACACACTATGTTCAGTTATCAAAAAAACACTACTACTACAAAAACATAAAACTCAACGTCTAAATTAACAAAAGTGCTATGAAAACACAAAATTACTAACTTCTTTCTTTTACAATTGCAATGAAGACCACTTGCCTGAAAAGCAGCAGCATCTGAAGTACAGACAACAACTCAGAAGAAACCTACTAATTCGATAGAAAAAAGTAAGTACAATACTACCATAATGTTCTAACTGTTACTCAAACACGCTGTGGGGCTGATTAATGGAATTTGCGCGCCGAAAAACAGGGATTTGTGTGCCATTCTGCCCACTAATCCCCATTTGTTAAACAGGGAATTACAGGCAGAATGGCACACAAATACCTGTTTTGCGGCGCACAAATTCCATCAATCAGCCCCTAGAATGTTAGTATTGCAGAAAAAATAACTGTTTAAATTCTATACCATTACATTTAGTATTAGCGCTTCTCCTCCCCACTAGCTTACTTTGTATAGTCATCTGAGCCCCAGTATAGTAACACACAAATACACGAATAGCCTTCCCAAGTAGTTGTAGCTGCCCATTGCACAATCACAACCCTCCACATACATCCTTACCATCATACTCAGACACTCATGTACACAGCACACATACATTGCACAACAGCCCAACCCATAACTTCTTTTTTTCCAACAGACCACAAAGAATGCCTACCAAAAAGCAAGCAGTAGAAAGCAACGCAGAAGTAGAGTAAATCAAAATAAAAGTGTCCAAAATAACCATCCTTCTCTCGCAGAATGTGTACAAAAAGTTCAAACAAAACAGCTAATACAGTCATTTAGCTAAACAAAACAAGCTTGCGGTACAGAAACTTTGCCTCCTCTTTCAAAATGTAAAACGAAACAGTAAGTGATTAACAAGAATTCAGCTACAACCACTGCTAGTACTGCTCCTATACATTTTGATGTAGTGGCAAGTAGTGGCAAGTAACCATAACAAAAAAAGTATTTTGCAAAAAATGTTCCACCACAGAGTCCTTCAGAATTTTATAAAAACGGGAGAGAAATCATGCACAACCCTTAAAACCCACCATAGAAAATTAATCTTAGAAGCTCTCATAGAGGAAGTTATTTATTTTAGTTTTAAACAGAATGAAACCACTAACAAAACTAACTACTAAATTACAAACAAGACTTCTCAATAAATGGAATGTCAACAAAAATAACTTCTTAAATATCTGGGGGGGTGAATGGAGTCACACCACGATCACAGAACCATATTTTAATGAAGAAGCATTCAAACAAAAGCAAACAAACACAATTGCCATACATAGCAGTGTACAAGGGTATGAAAAACTTAATAATAACATAATGGAACAAGAAATGCTGCTTACAAAAATATCCCCAGAAAACTCATTATCACCTCTCCATTCTACTGAACCAAAATGTCCAGTGTACAAATGGCCGTGCACGTCAATGTGTAACATTGCCAAAACATCTTTCAAATCTTTACCCCAGTTCCTCAATCAGTATGTGAAAGGCAAAGACAAATTCAAAATGAAACTACTCCAAAATATGGATATATGTCTAGTGCTAAATACACATGTCTACAAGGACATTCATTAGGCTGCATTTTAGGACCTATTTGCAAAAACACGTTCCATCATATCAAAATGATATCAACACATCATTCCACTATAAGAAATCTAGTCCATGAACTGTACTATGCTAAAATTACTGTTTAGCACTAGCCAATTTAGATAAAAATTGTCTACATGGTACAGCCAAAGACCTACTCAAAGAAATAGAGCATATCCAGAGAATATATTTTGGAAGTGAAAGCCACTTACAAAATGCAATAGCTTTACAACAGACTAGCAACAATTGTACAGATGGCAACCTTCTGCTACACACCTACAAAAAAAGAAATACTAAAATTTAAAAGTACAACCGCTGAAGTACCAAACCGTGTGTGTGTGCGTTGCCGCAGACATTTTTATAAAAGTAGCACAAAAACTGTAGACATAACATACAAAATAGAAGACAACGAAGATTCCAAGGGGGTAATTCATAGAATTTAGCGCACAAGTGGCGCACGCGGCTGGCGCACAGTGTGCGCGTGCGAATCCCTGCGCCAGCCGTGTGCGCCAAAACCCATTTCCGCGCACAGCGTATTCATGGATTCCAGCTACCAAAACCAGCCGTGGCGCACAGCGGCGCAGCGACCCTGCAGCAGCGCCTGTTACGCCCCCAAGAATGCCTCTCGCGCAGGGAAAAGCCATCAAAATCCCCAATCCAGCGCTAAGGGCTGCGCTAACCCTGTACCAGCACGGCAAGCGGGCTACGTGTATCACTGGGGTGCGCGGGAAGTACCTCACGTCATTTCAGCTGGGTACGTGTATTTCAGGGGTGCGCTTGAAGTTCCACATGCGATTACATCAGGGTACGTGTACATCAGGGGTGCGCGGGAATTTTCACACGTGAATTCAGCAGGGTACGTGTATACCAGGGGTGCGCGGGAAGTTCCACACGTGAATGTCCTGGCTACGTGTATTTTGGGGTGCGCGGGAAGTTCCACATGCGATATCAGCAGGGTACGTGTATTCCAGGGGTGCGCTGGAAGTTCCACACGCGAATTTCCACACGCGAATTTCCTGGCTACGTGTATCTTGGGGTGCGCGGGAAGTTTCACACGCGATATCAGCAGGGTACATGTATATCAGGGGTGCGTGGGAAGTTCCACACGCGAATGTCCTGGCTACGTGTATTTCGGGGTGCGCGGGAAGTTACACACGCGAATGTCCTGGCTAAGTGTATCTTGGGGTGCGCGGGAAGTTTCACACGCAAAATCAGCAGGGTACATGTATATCAGGAGGAGCGCGGGAAGTTCCACTCGCGAATGTCCTGGCAACGTGTATTTTGGGGTGCGCAGGAAGTTTCACACGCAATATCAGCAGGGTACATGTATTCCAGGGGTGCGTGGGAAGTTCCACACGCGAATGTCCTGGCTATGTGTATCTTGGGGTGCACGGGAAGTTTCACACGCGATATCAGCAGGGTACGTGTATTTCAGGGGTGCGCGGAAAGTATCACACGCGATTCCGTCAGGGTACGTGTATTACAGGGGTGCGCGGGGAGCACCACATGTGAATTACACGTGTGGGTCCTCCCAGGTGTTCCCTCTACACCCTCCACGGCCCCTGCAGGTGGCCCACACCACAGGGGCCTACCCTGCACATGTCCTGCAGGCACCCCATCCACCATGGCCATGCCCCCCAGCCAACCCACATGTCAACTTGCACTACTGCCCACCAACGCATGTCCCCCTGCACCCCCAGCCACCAGAGGCAGCCTCCACCAGGCCCCCACCCATGTCTCCCACCACCCCCACCCCCCAGCAGTGCAGGGGAAGCCTCCACCAGGCCCCCACTCCTGTCCCCTATCACCCCCACCCCCCAGCCACCAGGGGCAGCGTCCACCAGGCCCCCACCCATGTCCAACTCATGTTCCCCTGCACCCCCACCCCCCAGCAGTGCAGGGGCAGCCTCCACCAGGCCCCCACTCATGTCCCCTATCACCCCCACCCCGCAGCCACCAGGGGCAGCCTCCACCAGGCCCCCACCCATGTCCAACTCATGTTCCCCTGCACCCCCACCCCCCAGCACTGTGGGGCACCTGCCAGCAGGCCCCCACTCCTGTCCCCTATCACCCCCACACCCCAGCCACCAGGGGCAGCCTCCACCAGGCCCCCACTCATGTCCCCTATCACCCCCACCCCCCAGCCACCAGGGGAAGCCTCCACCAGACCCCCACCCATGTCTCCCACCACCCCCACCCCCCAGTCACCAGGGGCAGCCTCCACCAGGCCCCCACCCATGTCCAACTCATGTTCCCCTGCACCCCTACCCCCCAGCAGTGCAGGGGTAGCCTCCACCAGGCCCCCACTCATGTCCCCTATCACCCCCACCCCCCCAGACACCAGGAGCAGCCTCCATCAGGCCCCCACCCATGTCCAACTCATGTTCCCCTGCACCCCCACCCCCCAGCACTGTGGGGCACCTGCCAGCAGGCCCCCACTCATGTCCAACTCATGTTCCCCTGCACCCCAACCCCCCAGCACTGTGGGGCACCTGCCAGCAGGCCCCCACTCCTGTCCCCTATCACCCCTACCCCCAGCCACCAGGGGCAGCCTCCACCAGGCCCCCACTCATGTCCCCTATCACCCCCACCCCCCAGCCACCAGGGGCAGCCTCCACAGGCCCCCACCCATGTCTCCCACCACCCCCACCCCCCAGCCACCAGGGGCAGCCTCCACCAGGCCCCCACCCATGTCCAACTCATGTTCCCCTGCACCCCCACCCCCCAGCAGTGCAGGGGCAGCCTCCACCAGGCCCCCACTCATGTCCCCTATCACCCCCACCCCCCAGCCACCAGGGGCACCCTCCACCAGTTCCCCACCCATGTCCAACTCATGTTCCCCTGCACCCCCACCACCCAGCACTGTGGGGCACCTGCCATTAGGCCCCCACTCATGTCCAACTCATGTTCCCCTGCACCCCCACCCCCCAGCACTGTGGGGCACCTGCCAGCAGGCCCCCACTCCTGTCCCCTATCACCCCCACCCCCCAGCCACCAGGGGCAGCCTCCACCAGGCCCCCACTCATGTCCCCTATCGCCCCCACCCCCCAGCCACCAGGGGCAGCCTCCACCAGGCCCCCACTCATGTCCCCTATCACTCCCACCCCCCAGCCACCAGGGGCAGCCTCCACCAGGCCCCCACCCATGTCTAACTCATGTTCACCTGCATCCCAGCCACCAGGGGCAGCCTCCACCAGGCCCCCACCCATGTCCAACTCATGTTCCCCTGCACCCCCACCCCCCAGCAGTGCAGGGGCAGCCTCCACCAGGCCCCCACTCATGTCCCCTATTACCCCCACCCCCCAGCCACCAGGGGCAGCCTCCACCAGGCCCCCACCCATGTCCAACTCATGTTCCCCTGCACCCCCACCCCCCAGCAGTGCAGGGGCAGCCTCCACCAGGCCCCCACTCATGTCTCCTATTACCCCCACCCCCCAGCCACCAGGGGCAGCCTCCACCAGGCCCCCACTCATGTCTCCCACCACCCCGACCCCCCAGCCACCAAGGGGCAGCCTTCACCAGGCCCCCACCCATGTCCAACTCATGTTCCCCTGCACCCCCAACACCCAGCAGTGCAGGGGCAGCCTCCACCAGGCCCCCACTCATGTTCCCTATCACCCCCACCCCCCCAGCCACCAGGGGCAGCCTCCACCAGGCCCCCACCCATGTCTCCCACCACCCCCACCCCCCAGCCACCAGGGGCAGCCTCCACCAGGCCCCCACCCATGTCCAACTCATGTTCCCCTGCACCCCCACCCCCCAGCACTGTGGGGCACCTGCCAGCAGGCCCCCACTCCTGTCCCCTATCACCCCCACCCCCCAGCCACCAGGGGCAGCCTCCACCAGGCCCCCACCCATGTCCAACTCATGTTCCCCTGCACCCCCACCCCCCAGCACTGTGGGGCACTTGCCAGCAGGCCCCCACTCATGTCCAACTCATGTTCCCCTGCACCCCCACCCCCAAGCACTGTGGGGCACCTGCCAGCAGGCCCCCACTCATGTCCAACTCATGTTCCCCTGCACCCCCACCCCCCAGCACTGTGGGGCACCTGCCAGCAGGCCCCAACTCATGTTCCCCAGCCAACATGTCATCACAATCTAGATCCTGGTCCCTATGGTCAGCCTCCAAATGCAAAACACCCACCCGAGTATTGCATCCACCCACTCAGAAATGGCAATAACATGACAGAAACCAATTGCAAGTTTGGAAACAAACACATGTCCCTCACATACACCCAATGGGTGTCAGTGAATCTCAAAACCCACATCATGATATGCATTAAACCAATGAGATGATACTACACATTGAAGTTCGATCAAAAAATATGTATTAAAGGAAACATAAATTGAATCAAAAATAAAGAAACAGAAATGGGAATGTACAAAAATGAAAAGAAGCATGTCCGTGAAAAAAGCAAAACCAAAAATCATAATCCAAAGGAATGGTGTCCAAAGTCACAGTCCACAAAAGAAAATCCAATGGAAAATTATAATTGAAAGCCATTGCTCCATGGGTAAATTGTGAAAGAAAAAGAACATCCAACAGTGAACTATGTACAGACGAACAAGCCAGGGTCCATTATCCCAACAAAAGAAATGAAACCTATCTAACCACACTAACTAATAAAAAAAAATATATACAAAAATGTGGCCCATTGTCCAAAAGGTCCAAAATAAATTCAAAAGCAAAGGAAACCTAACACTAACCACATAACTATGTACAAGGGCAGCGGGCTAGTCTGACGGCTCACTTTTGGATTTCCCAGGCCAGGGCATCATCAAACTCCTGCTCAATGTCCAGGAGGCGGTCCTCCTCCATGGCCCCGAGGGTCCGCAGGGCGGTCGACGTGTCCACCTCCAACCCCCTGCGGATTGCCTCGAGGCACTCGGCCCGCCTCAGGGCCCTCCGCATGAAGTTCTCCGCCCTGACCATTGTGAGCCGTGCCTCTTCTGCCCGCTGCCGCTCCGCATCTAGGGCGTGGCCCAACCGCTGCCACACGGAAGACACTCTCTGTCCTGGGTCCTCCTGCCCTCCGGCCGATGCCTGCCCCTCCGATGTTGAAGGCCCCGAGCCTTCATGGCTCCCACCACGTTGCTGCTGCTGCTGTGCCTCTGCCGTGCACTGCCTCCTGCTGCCTGCACATTCTCCGCCGGCTGGGGTGCAGTTGTTGATGTGGCCACCCCTGCTGGACGTCCGACTCCCGACTGTGGCAGGGATGCCTCCTCCATCAGCCTGGCCGCACCGTCAGAGGCAGCTCCACAGGGCACCCAGGTGACTGATGGGTGGGAAGATGGCACGGAGGACGACTGGTGCATAGGGGGTTCAGTTGAGGAGGGGGTCGTAGCAAGCCCCATCAAACGGAGCAATCCGGGCTGGGTGACCAGTCCCAGTAGGCCGACGCGGTCAACGAGCCATTCGAGATGACGTGCAGTCTCCTCATGAAAAGACTGTGGGTCACCTCGCATTGGCCCGTTGACGCAACGCCACACCAGTTAGGACAGGCTCAACCCGGACCCGGATAGCCACGTCCGCAGGCAGAGGAAGGCCAGTTGTCGTTAGCTCATCCCCTGCCTGAAAACGGGTCTGGACGTAGGCATCCCTGCTGGTGCAAGATGATGCAGGGACAGGATCAGGGACAGGATTGCACACAGGCACCTCCGCAGCGGCCTGTGCTACCTCCTGTCCCTGGTCCTGCACTGCACCACTAGCACCAGTGGGATCCCCACCTCCAGACCCCGTCTCTGTTGCTTGCATGGCCTCCTCCTCCACCAAACCCCCCACCAACCTGGATGACTCCGTGCCATCTTCCCCCGTTGGGCCCTGTGGGGTCCCAGCTGCCCCTTCTGCTGCCGAGGAGTCCAACTCCAACCTCCGCCTCTTGGACCTCCCCCCGGCAGCTGCGGCTTGGGATGCGGCACCGGACTCCTCACTCCCCGACGAGATCACAACATGGGAGGGGAGCCGGGCCTTGCGTCTCCGGCTGGCGGTGGGATCCCCGCCGCTGTGCTCCACAGCACCTTCTCCGCCCTCTTCATCAGTTGACGCTGCAGACAGGGAGAAATAAAACACAGGCATCAGGGCACTGTACAATGGACACATACACACATGACAGTTGTACATGAGTGGCATTGGCAAACCTCAGACATGCCATCACAATCCCCAACACACATGTCATTTCAACTCGCACACATGAGCCATACCACAGCCATATCGCAACTGCCAGCACCATCCATACACATACAACAGCATGAGCAGGCAAAGCTGAGCCAGACATCACATGCAACAAAGGAAGTGCACTACACATGTACACACAAAACCACACTTGCATGCATGTGTACACCTCTGCCAAGTGTCGCAGTGTTCAGATGGGCATCCATGTCACATCTGCCAATCAGGCTTTCACATCCCGCTGTCACATGCATCCATGTTGCATCACTGTTACACCCTTGTCAAATACACACAAATGCACATGTACACAGTGCTGATACATGCAGCAGAAAACAACATACATGCGTGACATCACGAACATGTCTACTTACATACACATTCATCCAAACATGTGTGCCCACACAACTGCATTTGGCATGCAAGCCTACACACACAATAACCATCCATGTCTCACACATTAGAGCCCTCGCATGTGTTAGCCTCACGGCCCTGTACACCACCACCCATACGCGACCCCATACAAACAGATGTGCAACCTGCACACTACTGAAACATCACCACACGCACAGCTCACAATCATGATGCATGTACACTTACCGCTCGACTACAGACGGGTCTGCCTCTCAAGGACCTGGACGTGGAGCGCTGGGGATATGCGTTCCAGGACCCTCATCTGATCTTTCGACAAGTGGCCCCGGCGCCCCTTAGCATCCGCTGCCTTCAAGAGGCGCCGGGCCTTGTTCAGGGTCCTGGACCTGAAGTCCTCCCAGCGCTTCTTGACATGTTGTAAGTCGCGGACTGCCACCCCCTCCGCGTTGATGACAGTCACGATGTCAGTCCAGATTCGAGTCCGTCCTTCCTTGTCGGTGCAGGAACTTCCGAAGAGGGCATCATACTGCCCCAGGACTTGCTCCACCAGGTCACCGACTTCCCTGGCACTGAAGCTGGTGCCCCTCTGCCTCTCTGGCCGGGGGTTGTCAGTGGTGCCAGATGTTGCAGTGCCTGACATGACAACCCCAGAGACAGGAGTGGGTGGGCAATTGGGTCCTGGGGCTGGGCTGTGGAGCGATGGAATCCCAGTCGGGAGTCTTCGGTTCCAGCAGGGGTGGCCACAGCAACAGCACCCCTGGCTGATGTGCAGGCAGCAAATGGCAGGGCATGTGGGCAGCAGGCAGTCAGGCAGCAGCAGATGGCAGGTGGGAGCGTGCTCGGGCCTCTGGGGGGCAGTAATTCGGCCTTCTGGGCAGGAGCGTGGTCTTCCGTGTGCTTACGCGTGGCCAGCTTGATACGGAGTGATTTGGCACGTGAAAATTCTGCACGTCAGCGTGTAATTCGAGGAAAGGCCCTTAGTGCGTAAGCGCCTCTGCACGCATACACAATTTCATTGGACAGAAGGCCCCTCAAGCGCAAGTGCCCCTGTGACGTGACGCGCACAGGCGTGCATGGGCATTTCAGCCCACGTGAAAAACTGCACGTCCGCGTGTAATACGAGGAAAGGGCCCATGCGCGTAAGTGACGTGACGCGCGCGTGCGTTTCCGTCAGCACGTGTTAAAGGTGAGCGGGCCCAGCAGTTCGCTGTACGTGCCTTTTGTGGAGACCGACGTGTGTTGCTGCTTCCTGTTGTTTCGCGCGCCATCACAACTTCACAGCTATCAAGGACGTACCTCTTCTTTTGGCGGGGGTATTGGCTATGCGTGTTTTTCTGCATCGCGCTAGTCAGACGGTGAGTCGCACACGCTCTTTTTCCCACTGCGGGTGCCCCTGTGTATCGCACCCATTTTCGATGTCATAGTAGCCTGCGTGTCCCACGCGTTCGCGTTATTCGTGTTACTGGGTGCCACCGCGTACTGCGGGAGGTTGAATCCACGCACGTAGGCTGCAGGGTTGTGTGCACGGTTTTACTGCAGTTTTGTGGTGCCTGAGCGTTGCGTGACCCGTCACTACATCACCGGGGTCACATAAAGCCTTGCAGGTGCAGGGGGGCTGTTAACATCTTGCTTCCCACCCCCTTTACCCCAATTGCCCAGGTCAATTGTGGTGTACACCTCCCATTGGCACCACTCCATCTGTGCCAGCACTACTACATCTGTGCCATGGTTGGGAGGCCACCAAGGTGAGGGGTGCCTCAGCTGGGCGTCCTCCTCATGGCGGGCGTGGTCAGGGACGTGGCCGTGGTGACCAGGGAGTAGGGGGACTCCAGGGTGTCCAGGGCGGCCACAGAGGGGGAAGGGGCAGGGGCGCGCCACTTGAGCACAATGTTGTGCCATGTGTCGGTGCAGTCATGCCACCACCCCCTGTGGTTCCGGGGGATGCAGCTTCTGCATCTGGCACTGGCGCCCGTGTGACCCGGCAGTCCATTCCATCGACTGCCACTGGCCCAAGGGTAGTGGTAGCTGCAGGTGCAGCTGTGGACACCGCCACCCAGGCTCGGGGTCTGCCAGCGCAGGCTGCGTTGGCACTTGAGGAGCCCTTGGTAGATCTCCAACAGGCCAGGATGGAAACCATAGGGGCAGGCCGGACTGCTCAGACCAAGACACGTGTCCCTGGGGCAGTCATGTCATCTGCTGCCCCGAACAGCCGGGTGTTGGCAAGTGCAGGGGCAGATGCACCCAACAGCACCCCGTTTGTGAGTCTGCCAGCCAGGACCGTTGCGGTCAATGACCCTGCTACAGCTGATGTTGCTGCAGAGGGTCCATTAGTGGGCACCCAGCTGCCACTGACACAAGTCAGGCCTTTGGTCATCCCTCCACCTGCCACTCCTTTGGCTCAATCCACTGAACCCATTGCCCATACTGGTCAGGGCGGCATTAGCCAGCCAGGGTCTGCGCCACAGTCCAAGAGGAGGAAGGTTGCACCTGCAGCACAGGCTTAGACCCCACACACAGCCACAACCTCCTGCACGTCGAGGAAGAAGCCTTTCTGTAAGCAGGAACTGGACTTCCTCGTGGACTACGTGCGGGGCCACAGCCGTGACATGCTAGTGGGTGCCAATAGTCAGACTACGGCTGCCCAACGTGACACCCACTGGAAGCATGTTGCGGAACATGTCAGTTCATTCGGCCATGAGGTGCGCATGGCGCAAGAGTGCAAAAAGCGTTGGAATTACATCAAACGCAGCACTAAGGCTAAGCGTGCCTCTAATTACAACTCGACTCTGGTGACTGGCGGTGGGCCTGCACCAGAGGAGGAAGAGCTCACTCCGCATGAGGCACTCGTTGCGGAGTTCATACCACCTGAATTGGATGAAGGAGTGGGAGAGATGCTGGACTTTGATGCCCAGTTTAGTGAGTGTTGATGCGTGTTTGTTGAGGACGTGTGTGTTTCACTTGTGGGATGTGTTGTGCATGATTGCCGCTACATGTGACCTGTACATGGTTCTGATGTGTAAGTAATGCAATGCTTCCGTCATGCATGTCTCCTCTGCCTGCATGCGGGGACTCCATGTAGGCATGCTCCCTTGCCCCTCCTCCGCCACTCTGCACCCCAGTTCCACCTTTGCACTGGTGTTCTTCAATCTTGCCAATGTGTACTTTCTTGTTCATGCGTCCTGTGTAGATGCTAACTTCCAGCGTAGAATCTGCCAAACATATGCCGTGTGGTACAGCCTTAGTACTTGATGCAGGGTATCTCACTTGTACTGTGCATAGGTCAGATGTCCCGCAGGGACATGAGTGCCCATTCATGCTCCATGTGCATTGCACGCCTGCCCCTATGTGTCCTTGACTGGATGATCACTGTAATACAAGTCCTTGGTTACATAAATTGCCTGCCATCTCATCAGCCTTCCCATGTCAACTGTGGCTCAGTCCTGCGTTGCACACATGTTTAGGGTCTGACAATCTGTGTGGCTCACAGGCCTCAGCCTGTTCAATGGCCAATGACTCTGTCCAACTGTTGTTGTGTCTTCTTCACACATGGGCGGAATCCAGAGTTTTCATCATGTGTCCTGCTTACTGTCCCAGCATCATTTGCAGTGTTGTCACTTGAATCCCATTAAGCTGTTGATGCCAGTTAACACTGCCTTTCAATACACAGGTGTATGTTCAGCCTTTTGAGACCATGCTAGGCATCCCTGCTTTGGTACTGGGGTGGAGGGGTGCTTGGCTTCTAGATATGGTACACATTGAATGCACAATGCACGTGATGTCTGAATTTGACATTGCACTGCCTTCACATTTCCTGGCACACACCATGGAGTCCTTGTACATGTAGGTAGTGAGTGGCGTACACATTTTCTGCACTGCATAGACCCACTTCCATGGAAACTGCCACCTTTCAACAGGTCTGATCACAGAAGCAATTCAAAGTTGAACCAGCATGCATGCCAGGTTATATGTTGTGTGTCACATGTCTGCCTGATGCGTTTACTGTTGGTGTGTGTGTGTGTTGTGTGCTTCTGACATGTGTAGTGACCTTTTTTCTCTCTATTTTTCAGGTGATGACGCAATGGAGGCGGAGGATGGTGTTGTCATGCCAGACACAGGGTTGTTACCACTACATCAACCCGGCACTAGTGGGGGTCGTGGGGTGGTAGGCCACGAAAACCCCCAAGTGCTACAGTTCATCTTGTCTCTGGCTGCCTATGAGTCCAGCCTTGATGATGACTCTGACGTCCATGTTGAGTTGGATGAGCATCAAGTCCATGTGTCAGGGGTGGGTGATTCTGATGTGGACACTCCTCTGTCTGTGACACCTGCACTGAGGGATCAGACAGTCTTGGTTCCTCCGCCCGTGGTGGATCGGGATGCAGGGTCACCCTCCACACCAGTCACTGATCTGCCTGGGACATCACGTCGACGGGGGCATGTAGTCGTGCAGCCGCGGGTGGTGTCAACACAGCGATGACCCCCGGTCCTTGGGTCCCGCAGGGGTCAAGCCCGGCAACACGGTTGCCGTGCGCAACCGCAGTATACTGAGTGGGAGCAAAACATGACTGTCAATTCAGAACGGCAGGGGGCAGCAATGGAGAACATCATTGAGAGCATGGAGCGTGTGGCCCGATCTGTGCTCCCCCCTGCTAGGCAGGTGCTTCTCCAGCAGCAGGCGGCACGGTCCACGGCCCGCTCGCTCAGGCTGGGAATGGCGGCCTCAGACAGGGCACGCCAGGCTGAAATGTCGTCTCTGCGTCAAGCAATTGCTGCTCACGCAGAGGCGCACATGGATGCCCTGAGGGAGGAGTATGCTTCCCTCAGATCCACTCTGGGTGTCCTTATGATGTCCCAGAGGCAGCAGGCAGATGAGAGGTTTGCACAGCTTGAGCGTACCATCTCGGCTGAGCTACAGGCTTGCCGGGAGGTGCAGCAGTTGTCCAGCCAGGCCTTGCAGGAGGAACTCCGTGTTACACGTGCTACCTTGCAAGAGGAAGCACGTGTATCACGTGAGGTTCTGCATGCAGACCTACGTCACATCGCTACACAGAACCAGGCTCACCCGTCCGGCAGACTTGCTGCCGACGAGGGGCAAGCTGCGGCTAGGCGTGGCCAGGCTACTGTACCACGTCCTCCTTTCCAGGATGAGCCAGACTCGGACGACCATCTATCTCCCACATAGGTCGTGCTGTGTAGGCGTTGAGCCCATGGAGGTTTTTTTTTTGGCTCAGCATCATCGCATGTGGATGTTCAGCAGCACCCTGTACCTCCCCCCTCCTGGGGGCCTTCCCTCCCCCCCGGGTCGTATGTGGCCATTTTTGATTTTTCTTTTAGTTTAGTTAGTTATGTTTCTGTTTGATAGTTAGTTTAATTAGGTAATGTAGGTTTTTCATAGTTAGTGTAATTAGTTAATATAGTTTAAAATTGCTTGTCTATTGTGCTTTCATGTGACGGTGCGGTGCTTTGTGGCTTTTGAAGGCATCCACTGTCTGTTCTAGCTGGGCCCTTCAGGCTTTTCTTGTGTATGTGTTTGCTGCTTGGGGTCCATGACTCACATATGCCACTCCTGTCTCCCTTATCCATGGGCTTGCAAGGATGGTTCGGTGCCACAAACTTTTACACAAGGGCTTTGGACTGTCATATCTGTGGCATGTCTGGTGCTGTGTGACTTGTGTTTACACCCCTAGTGGGGATGATTATGGTGTTATTGTCCACTGTTCAGCTTTTGCTAGATGGGGTGTTTCATGATTAATGTGTACATTAATTGATATGCATTGTGTAGTATGTTCTTATCTTTACTGTACACGTGCTTGTTGCAATTCATGCTGTAGATAGTGTTCCACACTTGAGATGTGAAAGACGGACTGATGGTGTGATTTATGATGTGACTCTCTGACATGGTCAAGTAATGAGATGCCTGAAGAGACACACACAGATGACTTTGAAGCATTAATCATGTGTTTCATGCCCTTTCTGCAGGGGAATGAGCCTCCAGAGCACCTTTGCCAGCAGACATGGCCCATTGGACGACGGAATTCTGGACATGTTTGTTGGTGCCCACATGCACATGTGTACACAAGCAGAGGCACAGGGATTGCAGACCTACATTCTAGAACTGCTGACGTGTTCCAAGGAACTCCAGGCAAGGTGAGCAGCACAGGGGGGCCACAACACAGCAAAGCTTGCACCAGGTGAGTTGCACATGCAGGCTTAGTCACAGCACTGAGGGTGAGCTTGGACGGATATTGGAAAGGGGCAGCTCACAGGGACATACAGCAAGGGACATACTCGGGTGCAGTGCATTTCATTTCCATGCACTTTATGATGAATGCACTGCCAACTTTGTTTCGGTCATGGTGGTACGCAACTTGCTCTGAAGTCATGGCTTGCTATATGGGTCTGTCTGCTTACCCAGGGAAAATTTCATGTTGTGTGAATTGTGACACATTGGTGTTCCATTTGCCACGCACCCACCGGCGGCTGACTTACTGCATTGACTGTGTATGACCCGTCACAGGGGTAATGTTATATATGGGTACGAAGCATCTACACCAGATTGTCTGTTTGTAGAGTAGTTTGTTGCTATGGGGCATGTTTGGTGGTGTGTTTTTGTGTAATTGGCATGTACAGGTTGTTGACTGTGGCTCTCTTTGCAGCATTGCAGTGCTCCTGTAACCGGACCTGAGAGTGCACAGGCAGGACCCAGCACTCAAAACCAGAGCTAAGTGTCTTGTTGTTTTTCTTTCAAACTGCTCTGCATAGGCTTGCTGGGGGGTGCACTAATGCATGGATGTATGTGTGATTCAATTTGGTATGTTTTTTTCCCCCTAATCACCCGGAATCCTATGCAATTTTGAACCCTGTACCCTCTACCCGGTGTTCCTGCTTCCCGTACCTATCCAAGCAACGTTCCTTAACCCTCTTTCCCCGCTGGGGTTGCGGATGCCTGTGTAAGCCCCGAACTTGCAGATGCCAAAACCCTAGAGGGGGTGGTTGGTTCGTACCACTCCTAAGCATGGACTACAGAAGGCCATGACAATGATGTCCAAGTTTGTTTGGATGTGTATGTGTTCATGCAGGTAGTACATTTTCGTGCATTCCCTACTTTCATGTGTCATTCCTCCTCCCCTCTCCTGCCACTCATTCCAGTTATCCAGTGTGCCAACACCTGTCCCGACTGCATATCCCTGAACCTCCTTCCCCACCAGGGTCTCAGGGGACTGTGTGAGTTTGACATTGCAGGCACCCGGGACACAGTGGGGGTGGTTGTTTCGTGACACTCCCGCGCCTGTACACGGGACCTGTGACAGTACACATCCGTTCATGGTGCATCATCCTATGTTATGTACCACACATGGTTCACATCCTGTTGTGACATTGTTTTACTGTGCTACCTTGGTTGTTGCATAATTGTGGTAGTACTTGGCCTTTGTGAGGTACTGCTACGTCAAGTCATCTACTGGAGGGTGTTCTGGTTTGTTTTTATGCCTTGGATTTTGTGATTTTGGAAATGAGTGTGGATTTTGAGGGTGCAGGCACCTTTTTACACACAAGGTGGGAGATGGTGACGAAGGGTAAAGGTGATCCGGTGGCCAGCTGGAATTGAGGGTTGAAGGCTCCATGACCCAGGTGCAGTTGTTCAGTGGGTCATGGTCATTTGTGAGGGAGGAGGGGGGTTGTTGTTGATAGTTGCCTTGCCCTGCAGTGTGATGGGAACCCTGACATTGTAATGGTGGTATCCTATGTACATGTTGTGTTCTGCTGATCAATGCCTGTTCATGTGTTGTGTTTACCTTTCAGGTGCGAGGGGATAGTTATGGTTTGACATGCTGGGATGTACACATGGTGAATGTTCACATGTGATGTGTAGAGAACACTGATGGTCACTTGATTGCACATACATATGTTGAGTGCATGTCCTTGCTGACCCACACACTTGCACTCTGATGCACTACATGTACTCCCACCCTTGCATATCCACGTGTACACTGTTTGCCTTCTGGTGCCCACTGTGTCCCTGCAGCACATGTTCTGTGACCAATTATGGATCCTGTACATGCCTAATTTGCTTTTTGATGTGGTCTGTCGCTTAGATGTGATGCTCAGGGTGTGCATCACCCACAATGGCTGTTCACTGTGCTGTGCGCTGAGCAGTGTGTTGCAGGAGTAGGACACAGCACACAGAAGCTGCAGTGTTGATTTTGCAATGCACAATGTGCATGTAGACAGGCATTCATTGTTATGTTACGTCTACAACTCTTGTAATGCATTTGGAAATGACTTATTTTGGGTGGCAGGTTGTTGGTCTGTCATTTCATCTGATTCCAGGTCAGGCATCATTGTCTGATGCCACTGTACATTTTGCACATGGCAATGTGTACCTTATTGTTACTGTGTTGGTGTATGGGTATTGCTTGCCATGTCATGTTGTGGTTTGGGAGAGTTTGAGTGATATAACAGTGATGGCCATGGCATGTTTTGCAGGTGTGTGTGATGCACACCTTGCATGTCAGGGTCATCCGCTTCTCAGAGCAACTAGCTGGGGGTAGATCTCTCACCGCGGCAGGGCCCTCCCTCTGGAACAGCCTTCCTGCCTCACTGGAACTTGAGGGGAACCATCTCCGGTTCGGGAAGCACCTCAAGAACTTCCTCTTTGCTTCTGCTTTCTCTCTGCCTCTCCCTTGCAAAATTCTTCACTGGAACAGCACTGGATCTGCAACTGGGCCACTCTCACCGACCTCGGTCCCTGGCCCAGCCACTCTCCACTTGCACTGCCTCCCTGGCAACCCCTGCACTGCGGTACTGTCTCTCTATCCGTACAGCCCCCCCTTCCCAGCACTTGTCTGCACTTACCTTTGCAGTTGCCACCAGCTGGCCTATGTATTTGTTTTTTGGTCTACTTCCCCTGTCCTGCACTCCCCCCCTCCCCTTCCCCTTGCACTTTTCCCTTCCCCCTACCCCTGCACTTGCACAATCTACATGACACCTGGCCTAGTAGTACCGTTGTCTGTCTTCCCTTGTTCCCCCCTCCCTGCCTCATCGCACCTTGAAATACTTGTGTATAGGCCATATCATGTCATGTCATATGTGTGCCTTTTGGTCACACAGGAGAGCTTGTGTTTAAGTAGCTAGGGATGCAGACAATGTGGCACTTCCATGGCAACTATCTCAGGGTGGTAGGGTTGTGTCAGTTGACTGTCTCTTTGTCATCATCGATTGTCACCTGGTATATGGCAGGCCTGTGTGCACTCCGCAGGGGTGGGAGTTTAGGTGAAAAATGTAGCCACAACTGGGTCCGGGCTTCCTCGCCACGTGCCCTGTCCCCTCCCATGGGCAGCACCTGTGCCTGTGGTTGGGGATGTGGGGGCACCACCATGTCCACCGGGACGCCCTGCCGTGTTGCAACATTGTGCAGGACACATGCTGCCACAATGATCCTGCACACTACTGGTGGTGCATAGAGTAGCTGCCCGCCAGAGCGGTCAAGGGAGCGGAAACGTGACTTGAGCACTCCAAATGTGCGCTCCACTATGGCCCTGGTTGCAATATGGGCGGCGTTGTATCTTACCTGGGGTGGTGTGGTGGGGTTCCGGATTGGCGTCATCATGTGGTTGCTCAGAGGGTAGGCACTGTCCCCTGGGGAGGTGTAAATGGTTGTGATTATTGTGGTTTGTTTATTTGTGTGTGTGTGTGACATGCATGCATGTGCAAGGGCATTTGTACTCACCTAGGAGCCATGTGTCTCCATGCTGCCCAACTTCCAGGGCACGGCTCAGGGCGGACATTCTGTATATGAAACTGTCATGGGTGGAGCCAGGGTAGTTAGCATAGACAGAGGTGATGATTCCCTTTGCATCGCATACCACCTGCACATTGATGGAATGCCAGTGCTTGCAGTTTCGGTAGATGTGCTCAGTGGCCCTAGGTGGACGTAGGGCCACATGGGTGCAATCTATGGCACCGAGCACTTTGGGGAAGTGTGCCACCCTGAAAAAATCCAGGACAACGGCCTGCCTTTCTGCGGGTGTTCTGGGCATGTATATGTGCCTGCTGACTGAGGGGCGCGCTGTCATGATTGCCAGTACCTGGTGTAGGCAGCGTGACTGCGTGGCCTGTGAGACACCCCCCCACTATGGCAGTAGTCCGCTGAAATGACCCAGTGGCCAAAAAATGCAGGACATTGAGCAGCTTCTCCAAGGGGCTCAATGCTTGGGAGCAAAGGGTGGGGGATGTAAGGTCATCTTCCCACTCCCTGACCAGGTCTAGGATGATGTGGGGTGGAAACCTATACCTGCCATAGACCTGGTCGTCAGGCATCCCAAAAGGCTTGTCCGTGGTGCGAAAATGCGTGCCCTGGCTATTCTCCTCCTCCTGCCGTGTCCCACGATCAGTGCTGCGACAAATGGGGCATTCATCGTAGCTGTATATACGTGTTTGTTGTTTGCGCGCACTTTTATCTGCGCGCGGGGACGCTTCCGCCTGCCTTCGTGTGGCGGACACGTTGACGCCTGTGTGCGTCTTTTGCCGTGCGCGTTCCCGTATTCGGATCCATGAATACGGGTTGTCCGCGTGCGTGTGGGCGTTCCATGTAGTTCCCTGCAGTACTTCCCCAGTTACGCCTTCTTTTTCCCGTGTTATTCCCCATTCCGCGTGTTACGCCCACTGTTACGCCCACTTTGTTTTTGTGCGCCGCGCTATGTGCGCTTTTGCTGTGTGCGTAGCGCACGCCGTGTATGCCTGCGTGCGCCATGGCTGGATTGGGCACACGGACAGCGGGAAACACGCGCAGCGTCTTCCTTGAATCGCACACGTGCGCGTGCGCTGTGTTTCTCGCGCTTGCGCTACCTTGCGCCTGCTTGCGCATGGATTTTCGGTGCACGTTTGTTCCATGAATCGGCCTCCAAATGTTTTGAATTAGCTCTCTACCTTTTAACAGAAAACAAATCCGAAATAACTGACCCCTTAATACTTTGCAGTTAATGCACTGCAAAACTTGAGAACAATGTGCTATCACAAATAATTTGAATTATTTCCACTACCAAAACCTCTGCAACAACTCAATTTATAGGAGGGCATCATAATTCAAACAGAGCAACCATTTCAAGCAATAATACGCCTTCAACCAAATACAGCAACATTACTTCCCTCTGAATTAGTGAAAGGCATTCATGGCAAAGTAGTTTATTTACCATTAGATCTTGGAAAATAGTATAGAAGCACGTCCCTTTCCTCTACTCGTTCCTACTGGGAAAGGAGGAAGGTACGATGATAGACCCACTCAGATAACAGCATTAGAATACTGTTCTTTAAGTTTAGACAAAATGTGGAATACATATTCCACCTACTCTTTGAAAGTGAACGAGCAACTCTATGCTGCGGAGCTGCACACGTTGAAATCAGGTACCCATTTTCAAAATATGTCAGCTACACAATTACTACAAAAAGTGCAAGAAAAAGATGAGGTTCTACAATCAAGCATTACAAATCTGTTAGCAAACATGCATGGTACAAAAGAATACTGGTTCTGATTTCACGGAATTGTACATTGTATGGTAAGAAACCTTGGCCCACCCACTTCGTTTGTTACATTAAGTTGTGCAGAATATGCATGCGATGATTTACATGATTTCCTACGCATAGCAAACAAAAACAAAACAAACATAGATATACTAACACCTGGAGAATTCTGCTCTCGAGATTCTGTTAATGTTTCAAGATATTTCCATCATCGCTTCATTGCTATGCTACACTTTATTTGTAATAAAACTGTTACTCCCCTTGGAGAAGTGCAACACTGCTTTTGGAGAAAAGAACACCAAGATAGAGACGCAGCACATTTCCACAAGCTTTTATGGATTAAAGATGCTCCTAAATTTGGTCAAGACAGTGATGCCACTGTTTTACAGTTTATCAAAAAAAATGTCACTTGTAAAATTCCTTCACAAACAACAAATAGTGACCTTCATGCACACATTTTAAAATTTCAAAGACACAAATGTCAGAAATATTGTTGTCGCAAATATAAAAACAAAGGAAAATACTACACTAAATGTCGATTTGGTTTCCTTAGACCAGTTACAGCAACAGGTCAAGTAAACAACAGAACAGAAGAAGCAACATATATCAATGGTGACAGTGCAATTATTGCCCACTTATGGAATGCAAACACAGATGTGCAGGACATTGCAGACAATTCCAATGCAGTTGCACAATATGTTACAGCCTGCTTAACCAAAGCAGAAAAACAGAGCTTCAAGACATCTGGGATGACCTATCATCTGACAAAATACTTTCACAGAAATTGTACAGCTTGGGCATAAAAATGCTCTCTCATAGAGAATGTGGCTGCTATGAAGCTGCAGATAGTTTAACCAGCACTGCTTTGTATGGAAAATAATAAAATATAGTATGGCTAAATCCTGGCCCTCCTAAATCTAGAAAAAGAGTTCTCTAATCATATGAGGCCATAGAACAAACTACCAAAAAAGATCCCAACATCCAAGACATTTTGAAACACAATTTATTAGACACATACCACCCAAACAGGAGTACCACTTTGGAAACCATGTGTCTATACCACATAGCCCAAAACATCACATACAAAAATAATATAAAACCAGATGAAAACAAAGGTATACACAGATTGACAAATTGCAAAGGCAGCTTAGTGAAACTTACCAAACAAAGCTTAATTAATCATATCAAAATGTCATTAAATACTCCTCAACATAAAGAACTATATTACATGTCCCTGCTACAACTTTTTAAACCATGGAGAAAGGAAGAAGAGTTACTAGATATCTATGACTCCTATGAAGACGCTTTCAAAGCAAATGAAAGCAATATAACAGATGTAAACTTTACACAGTACAAAACAATATTGCACAATGAACAGCAACACAAAGAAGAACTCCAGGCCCAACTAGATGAGGACTCTCCCGAAAGTAGTCAACCTTCTGTAACAGGAAGCCAAGAACCTCTGGGATAGCCATTAATAGCAAATGAGGCCAAATTAGCTTTGACAGAAGTAGAAAACACAATGTGTCACAATGAAGAAGATACAGAAGACTTCACTGTTCTGAAATCAAAACTGAACAATGAGCAGCGTAGCATTTTTCAAGAAGTACCAAAACAAATTGAACATGGTGTACAACATGAAAATAAAAACGGTACCTGCCATAACTACAAACCTATACTGCTATACGTCAGTGGTCAAGCTGGTTCAGGAAAAACATTCTTAGTCAAAATCATCAGCAAGTTCCTTCAACAATTGACAAACAACAAATGGTCAGCTGTTGTAACTGCCCCAACAAGTTTATCTGCCTACAAAATAGGCGGTGTCACTTTACACTGACTACTACTCCTTCCAGTAGAACACCAAAACAAATTAGATTATTGCAAACTTTCTACAGAAGCTGCAATGGAACTACGCAGAGTTTTGAAACACATGGAAATGCTACTAATAGATGATGTGAGCATAGTCTCCAACCTAATGTTGGCTTTGATTCACCTCAGATTACAAGGGGTACTCAAAACAGACTACAAAGAGCTCTTTGGAGGAAAACACATTATTGTTTTCTGAGATCTTCTGCAATTGACACCAGTGAAAGGTGAACCTATTTTTAAAATCTTAGAGCACAAACTCTGTCGTAAAATTATTGGCAGCATAGGAAATGTCAACCTTTGGCAACATTTCCAATACAGAGAATTAACAGAAAACATGTGCCACTCTGCAGATGTCACATATGCCAACATTTTAAAAAGTATTAGAGTTGGTGTACTATCTCAAGAATCACAATCAATATTAAAAAACCGGCACATACATGCACTATATGGCCATAACTCATGTGCTACTAATGTCATGGAAATATTGGCACACAAAAATGTCAATTGTTTGTCCTTGATGCCAACTTTTGCAAGCTGTTCAAAATTCAATGAAATAATGTTGAAAAAAGAAATGCAACCTATAATTGAAATTTGCTCCACAGACAAACTGGACATGCATGGTCTGACACTACCCATGTGTCAACAAGCCACAACAAGACTAATTACCTTAGAAAACTCTTTCTCCAACACAGCTGGTTTGGAAAAAATATTAAAATGATCTTTCAACTGTAGAGTAATGCTTAAACGTAACCTTGATGTGGAGCAAGGACTAGTTAATGGAGCACTTGGTACAGTTGTTGGCTTTCAAACGGTTTATAGTCATAATTTCGAAAAAAAATGTCGACAAACAAAAATGTCGAAAAAAAAATGTCGAAAACAATAATGTCGACATCCTATACTCATAATGTAAAAAGTCATTTTTTAGAAAAAAAAATGTCGACAAAAAAAATGTCACTTAGACCTATCAACAACTCACCCAACACCCCCCTGCAATCCCCCCACACTCTCCACCACCACCCTCCCACCCCTCATACTCAACACATTCTATTTATATATATATTTTTTTTTTGTTTTCAATAAATAAATAACCAAAAAGAGTATCATTTACTATGGGGGGTCCTCCCAACCCCCCTCACCCAACACCCTCCTGCCACCCCCCCAACCACCCTCTCACCCCTCATACTCAACACATACTAATTATATATTTATTTATTTATTCAATAATTAAATAAATAAAAAGAGTATCATTTACTATGGGGGGGTCCCCCCCAAACCCCCCCTCACCCAACACCCCCCTGTCACCCCCCCACACCCTCCGCAACCACCCTCTCACCCCTCACACTCAACACATACTAATTATATATTTATTTATGTATTTATTTATTCATTCAATAATTAAATAAATAAAAAGAGTATCATTTACTATGGGGGTGTCTCCACCAACCCCTCTCACCCAACACCCCCTGCCACCCCCCACACCCCCCACCACCCCTCATACTCAACACATCTTAGTTATATATATTTATTTATTTATTCATACAATAAATTGAAAATTTCGAAAAAATATCGAACAAATGTCGACATTATTGTTTGTCGACATTATTTTTTTCGACATTTATTTTTCGAAATTTTGACTGTCGACATTTTTACTGTCGACATTATGACTGCCCACCCTTTCAAACATACCCATATGACAACAACATTCAGTTTGTCAATATTCTCTTTGACAAACTATCAGAAGTTAAAAGGATTGGATGCTCAACAGCCCGATTCCTTCTTTTCAAAGACATGTATGTATGCAGAGAACAATTTTCTCTAACTCTACCATATGCAGTCACCATTCACAACTCACAAGGTCTTACCCTAGATAAAGCAATGATAGATATTGGGAAAACAGTCTTTAAAGAAGGCATGAGCTATGTAGTACTATCACGCTTACGTATACTTGACGGTCTATTTCTAATCAACTTTGATGCAAGTAAAGTACATGCTGATATTCCTTGCATTCTAGAATGCAATAGACTACGTTCACTGTACACCCCCATGTAAAAACCTATTCTGTTGCACAAAAAGAAAAACGTAAAAGAAAACTACTTCAAACAGAAACAAAGCAGCATCTCACTGAAAATCCTCCAAAGAGAGTAAAATAAGCTAATACTTCATCAATTACTACAACCAAAGAAGAATCTACATCTCAAAGTCACTCAAGTACTTCAAAGAAGCAACACACACTCCGAATAAATGACTTGGACACAAAACTATCAGGTCCATTCAAATTTTCAAATATAACTGGTGTAAATTGCTACGCAAATGTATCAATACATTTTCTATTCCAATTGCCACCAATTATTGACAACATTTACTTACACAATACAGACCAATTGTGTTTGCAAATGTTAGTCCTTCATAGAAATGCAACCAACAATCCTGACAACACCTACAGTGTTCATGGAATAAGACAAGAATTGAACTACTGTGCTGGAATGGTCAAATTAACTATACAATCACAAGAAGATCCACAGGAATGTCTAATGTACTTACTACAAGTACTAGAAAACAAAAACATACCTATAAATTAAATCTTTCAGATGTTATACATGTGGAAACATACATGCCCTCTCTGCAACCATGTGGCACAGGAACAAATACCTAATGAAAGCTTTGTGTACGTATCAATACCTAACTGTGAATCCATTCCATTTCAGCAACTTGTACAAAATGCAAACCTAACCAGATTATGTACTACCTGCAATTCAGATAATCACTCCACCTTACAAATACAGACATATAGTAAATAAGTAATAGTAATGCTTTTACGTTGCAATGCAGATTGTACCAAAAACAACTGCAAGCGACTGGATTCACACATGGTCAAGTATCACTTGGTAAGACAACCTTCACAACAATAGGTATAATCTTCCATGCAGGAGACCAAACCAATGCAGGTCACTATACTGCATATGGAAAAAAGAATTGTGGATGGTTTGAATGCAGTGATAGTACCATTATTTTAAAGCAGAGATCACCAGCGAAGCTTATTTAATAATCTTATAACCAAAATGTAATAACTAATCTGTGCATAAACATTAACAAAACTTCAATTAGAAAACTATAAACAGTTAGAATACACCAACAGGTATCTAACTGCCCCAAGATTCTGCAACAACCAAACAGATAAATCAATACCACTAAAATTTAACAAAAAATAAACAGTTTGGATACGATAACAGGTATCTAACTGCCCCAAACATCTGCAGAAACCCAACAGATAGATGAATAACTTGAAAGGAAAAATAAAAAAAACATAACCAGTTATAATACTCCAACAGGTATCTAATCGCCCCAAATAATCTGCAACAACCCATCAGATAGAAGATTAGCATACAATTATAACTGAACAATTAGAATACATCAACAAGTATCAAACTGCCCCAAAAACCTATAACAAGCCAACAGATAGAAGATTAACCAGAAACAACAAATAAGCACTGAAAACAAAGAAAGAAATATATAGTGGCAATAAGACCTGAGGCGGCGGGCCAATACCGCCCCAGGTAATGCCCGGGGCCATAATGATAGGCCAGAGCGTAGCGAGGGCCTTAACGAAGCCTCGGGCATTACCGTGGGTGGTATTGGCCCGCCGCCGAGGGTCTTATTGCCATTAGTACCCCGGCCGTTAGACCGGGGTACTAATTGCTTTTTTTTCTGTTCCAAAACGTTTCAGAACAGAAAAAAAAAAATGACCAAGAAAATGGCCGCCGCCATGGAAAGGGAAAACGGAGTCTGTTTCCCCTTTCCATGGCGGCCATCGGGAGCAGATGCGCTGGGAACACAAGTGTTCCCAGCGCGTCTGCTCCCAAAAAAGGATTAAAAAAAGGTAAGTGAGGTTGGGAGGGCGGGAGAGGGGAAAACAAAAACAAAAAATGTACCTGCGTCCCTGGTGGGGGACGAGGGAAGCCCCCAGCCGTGTGGAGGCGCAGAGCGGGGATGGCCCTGCTCCGAGTCTCCACACAGCTGGAGGCTTCCCTCATCCCCCGTTGTGGAATCAGGAACAAGAAGGTAAGTTGGGGGGGCAGTGGGAGGGAAGGGAATAAATAAAAACGTACCCGAGTCCCCGGCGGGGGGCGAAGGCAGCCTTTCAGCCGCGGGGAGTCTTGGAGCAGGGATGGCCCCGTTTTGAACCTCCTCATTGGCTGAGGGGCTGCCACGCCCCGCGCCGAGAACAGATTAGCAGGCACGCGCGGCCTAACTGGGAATACCATGTGGTATATATCAGTGAAAAAACTTTGTTAAAGGGACGTTATGGTTCAAAGTAAAACCGAAAAACCCCTGAAATTCGGCAGTTATGGTAAGATAAGCAACCATAACTCGCGCCACTGTGCACTGCTAACACTAACACACAGGACATCAAAGATGACATCGCATAATATAAACATTTCTGAGAAATATTGCACATGAATAAGCATGGAGAAAGCTGCACACTCAAATAAAAAAAATGCATTGTGCCAGAACCACCAAAGACTAACACTAAAACTAGAAACGTCACCCTTACTAAAATCACCCACATATAGCACTGGTTGTAGAACACAGAGTAAGAGCTGCCCCAAACAATACTATAAATGTAATGTTGTGGGATAATCAAACAAACCGATAAGGAAACAATTTCCAACACACTACAGCAGCTCATCCTTTGCCTGAGGTGAAATCCACACAAATAAACCACACAACAATACAATAAAATGAGAAAGAAAGAAATACTTATCAAGGAATGAACAACATGTCAAACGCCATTGAATGTGTAGAGTTCCTCATCAATATATATATATACATATATATATATAATATATAAGGGCCGAGTTATGGTGAAGCATCTGTTCATAGACTATTATATTGCTAATATATTTTGAATCTCGGGAAGTATTTGGATGACATGTTCAAAACCAAGATTGACTTGGTTCCCCCAAAATAGAAATTTGGAAATTTGGGAATTGTTTGTTAAAAGGTAAAAAGATTATTAAAAAACAGAAATAAAATGTTTTTTGGCATATTCCCATTCATTCTCCAATAGATTAAAGGAGCTGTGTCTAGAGATATTTACCTCTGCTGAATCATGACATAGGCAAGCTAAAACATGATGCTTTCAAAAATTATATGAAAATTGAAGATGAAATGTATTTACATAAACTTCTCCCAAAATTATAAGGCTAATAGGTTTTGACTAGGTGGAATGTTATTTAGAAAGCAAAATGGACCTGGAAGCAGGACTCCATACGTAGCCACTCTCCCATTTCCAAGGTGGCCGCCTCAGAAGAAAGCACTTCAGTGTGACTGCTGGTGGGAGGTGCTGGAGGATATTTAGGCAAGGGAGGGAGGGAGGAAGATAGCAGTGTGGGCGGGGGAAGCAGCCAGCACATGGCTCACAACACGGACTTGTATCGGTAGATTCAGATGGCCTTCCAAGCAACTTGATTGGTTGCTGGGTGCTAATAGCAATTTATGCAGTGTAACTGACAATGATATTGGCAACGCTAAATAATAGACTCCTTTATGTGATGCGGAGTTGTAAGTGATTACTTGGAAGTGGTATTGGGAGACTTGCTCGCTTGCTTTGCTCTCTCCAAACCTTTGGAACTCCTTATCGCTTTCTCTTTACACTGCACGTACTCCAACTACCATCTATGTGCACTTAAAAAACAACCTACCTTCTGAAAACGTCCATGTTCGTTCTTCATGATATGTTATGCCATTTTCTTTAGGAATGTTGTATTCATGACTTTCATATTCAAAACTTTGGTGGTAGCACTATACAAAAATTCAATAGATGAATAACCCTAGTAATTGACAGCAATACGAGTGTGATATACCCTAGTGACAACACAGTTAGCAATGGGATCTTTCTGACCATAAAGTTTGAGTTTAACAGTGTCACTTCTAAAACAAACATGGGGCCTCATTCCGAGTATGGCGGTAAGGGATAGCGGCCACCGCTAACGAGAGCGGTGGCGGTAATCCCTTACCGCCATACTCCGAGTTCGCTTAGCGCCATGGTGCTTTTAACACCTGCTTTTAGCAGGCGTTAAATACCATGGCGCTAAGGGACCTTGATGTTAATTACGCCACCGTAATTTACGGTGGCGTAATTGACGCCTTCCCCACTCCCATTATGCCCTATGGGGCAAGAATGGGAATGGGGAAGGGTAAATGGGGATTGGGGAATTACCGCCCCGCCAACCTTGGAATGGGGCGGTAATTCCGCCAACCAGCAAGGCGCTGCCGGTCCGGGTACGGCGTCAACCAAGGCGTTAATAGCGCCATTGGTTAGCGCCGTACTCGGAATGAGGCCCATGGTCTTTGAGAGTGTGGGATGTATCATTGGGAACATTGTGGTGTTCTGTACAACTCAGATGGACAATAGTCCAAATAATGTTGCTCTTTTGTGTTCAGATAGCTTGTGCTATGGGTTCTATGCTCTTGAGGAGGATATATCATGTTTTATCTCTCTCAGCTTTATTCAGAGGAGAATATTGTTTTCATATGTGTGATGCCCCCGATAAGGGGAAATCCTGAAGTGCTAATCATCATCAGTGAGGTGCAGACGCCAACATGTTTGGCCAGCAATGTCCATGGTTTATACCTGTAAGCTCATCAGAGCCTGCCGCCCATACCTGACGACATCTAATTGCATCTCAGTAGCGAGAGCACTAGTCCTATCAAAGCTTGATTATTGCAATGCACTGTACCTGAGCACCTCCCAAAAAAACATCAAGAAAATGCAAGTCATGCAAAATAACATTATTAGAGCCACATGCAGTATTCCGAGGAAACAGCATATCTCGGCAACTAGACAAAATATAAAATGGCTCAATATCAAGCAAAGAATAATAGAGATGAAATCACTCTCACTCACACCCAAGTGCCTCCACAACCAAGCGCCTAACTACCTATCCAAAACTCTCTCCTGGCACTCATTAGTACGGCCCACTAGGTCAGCTCAGTCGCATTGTGCTTCCACCCCACGCTTTAACCAACAGCGAAAAGGGGGATTAGCTTCCCAGTCCTTGCTGCCAAGAAATGGAATGTGCTCCTTGTATAGATAAGAGGGGAACCATCCTTCACCCTATTTCGGACTAAGACAAATAATTGGCTCATAGAGCAAGACCCCAGCATTCTTGCTCTACTCCCTCAGTCATATTGACACCCACTAGTCCTAGCCTCATTTCCTGTTGTATATATACTACGCCTGCCATGTGATTCTTGTACATTTGTCCTTACCTGTAAATATCTGCTGTAATTTATATGATATGTCGTCATAACATTTATGTATAGGTTTTTTTTTAATGTATAATGACCTTACGCTATGCCTGTATCTTCTTGCCTGTGGAACCTGTACGATTAGCACCCAGATGCCTCAGGGCTTGGCTGTGCTTTACAAATAAACACATACAAATACAAATGTGAGGTAACACACAATTTCCCCTGTCAATAGTGTCCTTTGGGTGGTATTACTGAAACCCTGCCTAGTGTAAAGGCAACAAGTACTTGGTAAAAAATGCCGTATGCCCAAAATCATATTCTGTCAATGCATTTTGCTGCAGGGAAATGGTTATCTGAATCTGAGCAATAGCGAGATACTTGTCCATGTGCAAACATGCAATGAAAGAATATGTTTTTTTTGTTGCAGTAGGGCACTTTTTGTTTTAATGCTAATTGCATTTGCACCAAACACAGTTTCAGTACTATGACCCCTGGTCTAATCACGTTGCATTGTATGTCCTTAATGCCCTGCAGTACTAAGGTTATATCTTATTTACACACAGTAATAAATAGGGATTTTCTGTCCTTAATGACCTAGAATTAAAACGTGAATTAGTTGTTGTTATTGTCATACAGCTAAAAAAAGGGCCTATTTCACGTCATTAGTAACCTGCAGTAATTTGCATACATTTTTTGTCCTTAGTGTCCTGGAGTAATAAGGTCACAGTGCCAGTCCCTGGTGACCTGCTCTAATGAGCTTACATTTTCAGGCCTTATTTAGCGAGGATGATTAGTTCATATAACCTGCGATTAGTGACCTGGAGTAGCCAGTCATTAGTGGCCCAAAGTAATATAGAAGCATTGCCTGCCCTTAGTGATCTTCAGGAAAACAATCTGAATCCCTGTGTATAGTGACCTGCATTAAGAGGGCTGCACATCATGTCTCTATGGATCTTTACTAATACGATCACATTATGAATCGTAGAGATGTTAAGCGAAATGTCTAAGACAGGAAGAGCAGTATCATTCCAAACAATGGTGCATCTGGAGAACTATTTAGGGAGAATAATTTCAGTCACTTACACTGGAGCTCAGAATTGCACCTGTACATTGGGATGCTTTGAGAAAACTGTATAGCGGATGGGTGAAGAGTGAAGTACTCACAAAGCAAGGGATTTATTGAAAACATAGCACAGACACAGTTTGTTTACTGGCCGCCAACTAGGGAGGGCTACGTGCTTGTCCCCTAAGGGAAACCTAGAAATAAAGAAACAGACATCAGGGTTACGAATACTATATTTTATTTGATGTTTACGTATAGTGTGTGTTTGACTGTACTGATACATCCAACCCGCAATGGGACATTAAGGCATGTTCAAAAAAAAGAAGAAAAAGGACACAACTCCACTGCCCAAGAATGGTCTGGGCAGGGGAGAACTAGAGAAGGAAAAATAACATTGGAGAAGAGAAAAACCATGGAAGAGGGGAGAGGGCATTAAAAGAAGAAAGTAGGGCTCTCTGCGGGCGCCGCAGCCTCGAACAACCCTCAAGGGCTCTTGGCATTTTATGGCCACATGTGCTGGGTGACTTGGCTTACTAACCATGGGGCTGATCTGTGGGCCCACAACAGCTTGGGCACCAAAAAAACTGTGAGGGATGTCCGCATGGCCGGGGGCCCAACTGGATGGACCCATCTATAGTAACAGCCCTGGACAGTGTGCATGCTGGTCCCTGAGGTGAAGAGCTAATAGCTTTCAATTCAGGGCCATGTGTGTCAACCTGTCCCATGGCCGGTGAGGTGGCCGCTGCAGTGACTTTCCAATGGGCCACACATGCCAGGGAGCCCGTGAGGTGAATAGCACTGAAGCCTGCTTTTCTCTGGAGGTGGTGAAGGAAAGCCCTGGCAGCTCCGTTGGGCAGCCTGGGTGAAGAGAGAGGTCCTGGGCTGCCTCATCATGGCAGCCCAGGGTAAGAAAGGTGTCAAGTTGCCACAGCAGAGCAGCAAGAGTGAAGAGCAGAAGCCAGCCCCATGCGTTTCTATATTGCAATGCAGCAGAGGTGGGGGGCATAAGTGTACCTGGATTGCTAATGGCGCTGGGGTTAAATATAAGGGTACCTGTAAATATCATAGGTCCTCCAGGTAAGGTATATAGAAAATAAACAATGAACCTAGATATATGTGAGGCTAGAGGCAATACTTCCACAATTACAGAAACAATTCTTGTAATAGATAAATATATATTTTTATTTATATTTATATCACCTCATATTCAAGTTCTTAAATCAGAACATATTTCCACAACATACATTTTTAGACATCAACATCTCTTCTTTTATACAACCATTCATACACTGAAACAACTATGTTCTTTCAATAGACACAAAGACAAAGAAATTAGCGACATCTATTCTCACAAAAGAACATAAACAACAATCCTGTTTATGTCACTGTTGTTTCTTGTATCTAAATACACATTCCGATGTTCATAGAGTGGATTCTACTTCCTCTCTCTGGGATCTGCATATGTTTCGGTCGATCTAGGACCACCCTGGGTCCTCTTATTAATCCAACCTTCTTCAGGATCTAGGAACCACTCTTCAGGGCTCCTCATACAACAGGACAAATGATGTCTTCTGCGGAATAGTTCTAAGGGTAAATACATACAACAACCTATTAGACTCTAGCCCTGTCATTTACAATAAACACAATTCACTGGTGTGTATCTTTCTTTACTGCAGATATCCATCAACACTCACCTCTAACCAAAGAATCGCGTCAGTGGTAGTATTGATGCTGCAAATATTTCCTGCAGGACATGGAGATCAATTACATGCACCTGCAAATATAAAAAAAGGATATATAAATGTCCATATCTTCATTCTGTCCATATATGGCAGCCCAAAAGATCTGCACTTACATATGTCTTTAATAGCCCTGATTCAATGGACCGTCTCATTAGATGGAGCTTAATATTAGTGGGGTTCATACAGGTGGTTTCTTCACAGTCTGTGCCCCCATCCACTGTCACTATAGGGAATAGAATCGAAAGTGCGCCAATCAGTCTTTTCACCAAATATGTCTCACAGTTCCAGAAAAAGAGCCCATATATAGATAATCAGAGCTACTCATCTCCTGTACTGGGATGCAGGAAATTGTGTGCACGCAAAGTGTGTGCTTCCGGTATCTCTTCTTTCACTAAAAAGAGAGGATATGGAAAATAATCGCTTGTTCGACCCACTAAATATAGCCGGTCACACTTTGTATATATTCCAAAGGGATCTACATGGTCTCCCATACAACCATATCTCTAAGGGAAACATCCCTGTCAATGATGTACGTCTATTACACATACTTTCTACTCGTAGTTGTAAGACCCAACCTCTTACGCCGCAACTCTGTGGGATCATTCACAAATGAGTGAATAAGTTCAAAAGAACACCCACAGCACATTGCGACCGGAAGGGTGAATTTCCGCATGCCCAATACCACTTACCTACTTCTCGTAAGTATAATTGGAGTCTGACTACACGATCTCGTGTGGAATCGGGACCCGATGATTCTCCTCGTATTACAGATCATGTTTTTGCGGACCGGGAACCATAAATTGTGAATGCGCAAGCACGAGAGTGCTCGGTATGCACTGTGGGATGCCTCACTCAATGGACAAACAAAGAGGACTACGGTCTCAGTGAGACAGATATTGGCTTGAGGTCACTTTTCACCTCCTAAGTCTACAAAAAAGAGGACTGGGGCTGGGTAAACGAGAATCTTACTCACAGTGAGCCCCGGGCACGCAAAACACAACCAAATTTGCTCTGCACTTGAAAATGGGTATATATATAATCCACAAGTCCCAAATGACACCGTGACGACAGCAAAAGTGGGGGAGTGAGATGCATATATTATGAAAGTAATCAATCATGACCACAAGTATCAATCCTGTACAGATCATAAAACAGAAATAAATAAAATGAATAATGAGTACTCAGCTGGCACGGCACAACATATATGCCTGCATGGAGTATAAAAAATTGCTTAGCTAAACATAGGTCACTATCAAGCAAATCAACCCAAATGCAAAATAAAGGAAGGTAAAGCCTCTACCAGGGTCAACTGAAAACCAATGCGATGCATAGAATGCAATGAGAATGCTTAGTTGAGCCTAGATCAAAGCCCAGTCACTCACCAAAGATGAATAGTAGAGAATGGAGGGTGAATAATAAATATAAATATAAATAAAAATAAAAAGATATCTTTTTCTATTACAAGAATTGTTTCTGTAATTGTGGAAGTATTGCCTCTAGCCTCACATATATCTAGGTCCACTGTTTATTTGCTAATGGCACTGCCAGAGCTGTGGTAATGTGTTCAGCCCTAGGCTACGGGGCGTAGGATTGGCTTTAAGTAAGGGGATGGCCCATGAGGCTATGAGACTGCCCGTAATTAATCAATAGGCCACAGGCGCTTAGTAATGATTGTGCCCGCCCATGGCATGGGGCCCCCAACAAGAACAGTGTTTAGAATCACAGTGGTGGTGAACGTGGCAGGACCCCAGTGTCATTTGGGCCACCTATCACAGATGAAGGGTGCCAGTAATGTGTGGTGAGTCAAGGTGGCCCCACAATGTGGATGGGGCCACACAGAAGAGGAAACTTTGACAGGCACCATTTGGCATCAGGAGCAGACCCCTACACCCTGTCCTCCAGGTCCTCACAGGGAAATCCACCACCAGGGCAGCATGAAATAATGTACTGAGAAGGCTTGGCTCACTGCAGCATTCACCCCTATGTGACATAATGTATTATATGTGTTTATGTCAGTGTTTGTTGCATATATATGTACATATTACTGGGCCTGCATTAGTGGCCCTGTAGTTATGGTTAAGTTGCTCAACTCTTAGAAAGAGCACTTTTTGGGTGGCATATAACTATGCCCCCCCCCCCCGAACGAATCACCACCAATCTTTGTAAAAAACATATGTCCACCTCAAAATGATTTTGCAAAGTTCGTTGCAGTTTTGTCAAGGGGGGTAAAGTTATAGGGGGGGTTAGAAAATGTTTGAAATTCTCATAGACACAATGGAGAACAAAGTGTGGTCGCGCCTAAAGCCCAAACCGCTGGATGGAATTTCACCAAACATGCGCTAGGAGCAATGGCTTGGTCCTGAAAGCGTTCTTTTGGAAATCCGGTGAAAATCTGTTTAGTAGTTTTAAAAAATAAATTGCCCAAAAAGTAGGTTCAACAAAAATGTGTGATATCTAGGTCCGGTCTGTAGACCCATTTCCTGATTTGGAGTCCTTGGATGCCTCTGGAACGATCAGGGAGCTGCTCAATGTCCACGGACATCGAACATGCACACTGATTAGCTGCTCAAAAACGTGAAATGTGTCAGATTTTTTAAACGGTCGCCATGTTGGATCAACGGACAGCAGCCACTGACACTGCAATGTGCAAAAAGTATGGAAATTACATTTGGGGTTATTTTGTGTCTTAAAGAGGGACTGGAAAGGGTGGGGAAGTGGAAAACAGTTGATAGGGAGCTTTTTTATAGGTGGGAAAAAACGGTGCAGATGCTGCCGAGTCTGCAGTAATTTTTACTGTCCGAGGACATCATTGGGAGTGGGGAGGTTCAGGGTGAGTGTTGTTATTGTAAGTTACATGGCTTATTCCTATTGTGGTGGTTGTGGCCAATGTCCAGTTCCTTTGCAGCATAGCCTTAGGCCATGCCCCAAGAATGTGGCGACTGACCACGGCCATAGTTATATGTGTACAGTAATTATGGGTATTGTATGATATGATATGATATGATAAATCAGTTATACCGCGCTGTAGACAAGTGTTTCTAGATGCGACAAGACAAGGGAGCGAGACAGAGGGAGGACAAGACAAACAATCTTACTAGGCCTTGTGCATTCGGATGATGCAAGTGCAACAATGCAAAGTGTGGGGGAAGGGAGAGAGGGAATGGTAGCTATAGGGGAAGTGCAATCAGGGTAACATTGCTCTGAGTAAGTGCAGTCAGGGCAGCACGGCTCTGGGTAGTGCAAGGAGACAGGGGATGTAGTGCTAACAGTGTGCAGAGGCAATGGAGCAGTGCAGGGGAGAGTGATCAGAAGGAGCCTGGTACCCAGTGATACTCAGAGGGTACAAAGTAACCTGTTGGCACAGCAGACAGGTAAGTCAGCAGGGGAGAGAGGGAGAAAGCAGAGGATAAAAGGAAGGTTTTGAGCTGCTTTCAGAACTTCAAGGGGACAGGCTCAAGTTTGAGAGGGGCAGGGAGGTCATTCCAGAAGGAGGCAGCTGCAATGGAGAGAGATCTACCCCCACTCTCTCCCTGGAGAAGTGTCTGACCCTTAGAGAGTTGGAGGTAGCAGAGCGAAGGGCACGAGAAGGAAGGCATTTTGGAAGGGAGAGTTGGATGTAATGCAGGCCCCAACCCCAGGGGGTTTTGTGGATGATGCAGATTGTCTTGAACTTGATCTTTGCAGCCACTGGGAGCCAGTGGAGAAACCTGAAGGCTGCAGCGATACAGGCCCTGGGCTTGAGAACAAGGATACGTCTCGCAGTGCTGTTCTGGATTGGTTTCAGAGGGCAGAGAGTAGCAGAAGGGAGATTGGGAAAGAGACTTGCAGTAGTGCAGCCTGGAGAGAACCATGGCTCTGGAGACAGTGAGCTTCTGGGGGAAAGTGAGAAAAGGAAGAATGCCTCTGAGCAGGTGCAGCTGGTAGTAGGTCTTTCTGGACAGGTGTATGATGTGAGGAGAGCAGAGTCAAACATGACACCAAGGTTTTTTGCCTCATGGGAAGGCCCAGGGAGGGTGGCCAGAGTGAGAGAGGGAAATCTGAACCAGGGGTCCAAATGAGAAGGATCTCTGTCTTAGTGGCATTAAGGAAGAGATAGTTGGAATCACACCAATCCTGAACCACGGATAGACAGTCAGGAATGAGGGAATTTGGAGAGGAGGCTGAGGGCACCCTAAAAGGGAGTTGAGTGTCATCTGCATAACATTGAAAGTTAGAGGAGAAGGTAATTATCAAGTCGGCTAAAGGGGCCAAGTAGACATTGAAGAGACAGGAAGTGAGGTTAGAGCCCTAGGAAACACGACATGCGGAGGGAGAGTCTATGTAGATAAAGGACCCAAGTTGGACCTGGGAGGATCTGTCTGGGAAGAAGGAGGTCAACCATTCCAGGGCCTGATCCATGATGTCCAGGTTCTCATGGATTCAATTGATCAGGATGGCCAAATGACCATGTCAAACACAGAGGAACGGTCCATGATGATGAGGACAGAAGGAAAGCTTGAATCAGATTAGTGAGCAGATCTTCACGGGTTTTCAGAAGAGCAGAATCCATGTATTCTGCTGCTCTGAAGCCAGACAGATGCTCATGGAGACAACCAACAGATTTGGTGTGGAGATTGAGCTAGGTGATGGCCAGATTTTCCAGGAGTTTGCCCAGGAAAGGAGTGATGGCGATTGGGTAATAGTTTGCCGCACAGGTAGGCATGGCAGAACACTTTTTAAGGAGGGGGTGAACAAGGGAGTTCTTTAGGAAAGAAAGGAATGTTCCAGTGGAAACAGAGTGATTGCAGAAATCAGCCAAGTCTTGAGCGAGGGTGTCAATGTGGTCCTTGATGGTTCTTTAGGAGCAGGGGTGCACCTGTTTGGGTGATACTTTCATAGATCGGACAGGTCTAGAAAGAAGGGAAGGTGTGGTTGGAGAGAAAGAGGAGAAAGGAGGAGGTGAGGGAGATGGAGGGAGAGGAAGAGGAGAGACAGGTTAGGTCGTCATGTGTTTTTGTGGTGAAGTGAAAAGCCAGAGCCGTACATATGGCCTCAAAGGGAACAGGGGAGGGGGAGACTGCAAAGGGCTGGCCAAATCCTTGCAGATTTTAAAGAGTTCAGCCATGCTGTTAGAGGCTTCATATATGCCAGCTTGGATGTGGGCTCTCTTCTTTGACAGGACAGAAAGTCTGTATAATCTTTAGGGCAGGCAGCAGGCCAGTTTGTCAGAGGATGCTCCTGATGCCCTCCACCTCCTCTCAGCCACCCTATGCTGCGTTTCAGGGTAGCAAGGTCAGACTCAGAGCAAGAGTTGCACTTGGAAATAGGCTTCAGATGTATTCTCATGACAGGGGCAAGGATGCCCAGAGTGTTCGAGATAGAAAGATGCAGGTTAGAGAGGGCTGTGTCAGAGTGTGAGTCAGCTGCTGGTGAAGCAAAAGCAGAGAAAGTAGGAGCAAGGGCATCAACTGACACATGCTTCATTGGCCGAGTGACCAAGAAGGTAGGAGGCAGTGCTGGGGGACAGAGAGCAGAAAGTGGTCAGTCCAAGAGAGAGGAGTGGTGAGAGGATTCAAGAGGGGGATGTCTGAGGTGATGACAACATCAAGGGTATGCCTTGTACACCCAGTGTGTCAGACCATAGGGTAGAATGGGAAGAGATAGAGTGTTGCAGAGGTTGCAGAAAAGCCCCAATGAGGGATTTGAAGAATCAAGGTGGATATTGAGGTCTCTGAGGAGGAGAAGTTGAGAGGTAGAGGCAAGGAGAGAATAGGAGATGTCGGTTCACTCTGACAGGAAGAAGGCAACCTGGCCAGGTGGCCTGTTGATGGGGGCCATGGTCAGAGAGAGGTCAGGAGAGATAGAAAACCTACAGACCAAGCATTCAAAGGATGTGTAGACCTGCATTGGAATGACAGAAGCTGGACCCACTTCGGATAGATCAGAGCTATTCTACCTCTGGGACGGTTGTTTCTGGATTCAGAGAGGATCTTGTTGCCACCAGGGAGGAGAGTGTCAACACTTGTGACAGAGCTGGCTGTGAACCATATGTTGGTGAGAGTGAGGACATCCAGGTCAATTTCTTCTAGGAGGTGGCAGATGTCAGAGGAGTGTATGACAGCAGAACAAGAGTTCATAGTAGCGATGTGGAACAGGTTGCCACATATGAAAGACTTCTGTGGTCGGGTACAGGCATGATGTACACCCAGCCGAAGTGGTAGAGAGGCTCAAGAGTGGGCAGAGGTGGTAGAAGCTGGTGGCATAGTAGCCAGAGTGGAGGATGGTGCTAGAGCAGCAGTGGAATAAGGAGGTGGTGAAGGAGCTAGAGAGGTGCTGATAGGAGTAGCAGGCAAAGGCAGGAAGTTGATAAGACATGGGAGACACCTATCAAAAAGGAGAATGGCTTGTGGGCCGTGGAACAAGACAATGGCCCTCATTACGACCCTTGCGGAAATCAACTGACATGACCGCCATAGCGTAAATAGCGTTTCCGCCACTGCACGATGGAGGAAAGTGCGGCTAATTCTGGCCCATCGGGCACGAGCATTACGCCATGGCGGAAGTGCAAAGTCCGCGATGGCGGAAATGACCCCAAAACGCCCCTTACCGCCGTCGTACGTCGCCCTAGGTGCAATTCCGCCACCCATATTAGCGGTCACCGTAATGAGCGGTCAGCGCAAAATACGGTGACCGTAAATATACGGAAACGGAAGTAAAAACATGGGGCCGGAACGGGAAACAGCACGCCGTACACCTATAAAAGCAGAATCCCAACACAACCATTAAAAATCCGACCCTGAGACACATCCCAACCCGTTATCCACCCCAGTTAAAAAAATAAATATGGGAAAAGTTGCTAAAAAAGCGTGCAACCGCAAGCGGCAGGTCCACTTCTCCCACGAGGAACTCACCGTGCTTACAGAGACCCTCCAGGAGAACGCTGCCGTCGTCTTCTCGACGCAAATGACCAGGACGGCACTTGCGAACAAGAAGGCCATATGGGCGCTGGTGGCACAGCGGGTAAGTGCGGTGGGGACCGCACCCCGCAACCCACAGCAATGCAGAAAGCGATGGGACGACCTACGGATACGCGTCCGGAGCATACTCTCTGCCAACCGGAACATTGCCACAGCTACCGGGGGAGGATCGGAATCACCCATCAAGTTGACCCCCTGGGAAGAAATCTGTGCCTCCACCATTGGAATGGAGAGCATAGAGGGAGTCGGAGGGATGGAGAAAGGAGTGCAGACATCAGAAGAATCAGGTAGGTGGCCCAAATGAAACTATGCCAAATCCACAATTACCAACCATGTGCAGTACCATGTGTCCCCATAGTGCACTAGAAACACATGTCCAGGAGAACGTCCACATACATTGCCATGACAGCGCCCCTTAAAAGTCCGATTAAATAAACAAATATATAAAATTCCAAAAAACACACTCTACATGTGCAGCATGCACACCCTAACTGCAGACTGCCAAATAACTGCATCCCCAATGCACAAAAAAATGAGACCACCTCCAAGGCCCTGACCCAAATCACCCCCAGGTACCACCCCAATGCATGTGATACAATTGCCATTACAATTACCACAGACCCATGAATAACGCTCGCCCTCCTTTACTCCACCACAGGGTCAGATTCCAACGACGAGCTTCAGGACACCCCTACCAGCACACCTGCAAAGAGGGCCAAGACCAACGGCCAAAGACCCTCCACCTCAGCTGCACGGATCAAGACACGTCAGCAGCACGAATCGAGTGGCAGCACACTGGAGGGGACATCAACAGGCACCCCAGCAGCCAGAATGTCCACAACAGCAGCACCACAGGTCCCCCCAATGGATGCCACAGAAGGCACTGCTTCTGGTGGCAGCAGCACCATAGGTGAAACTGCTTTCATGCCAGCATGCTCCGACACAGAAAAAGGTGCTGTAGATGTAGGATCCATCCATTACCTGTCCCAATCCCCCTGTATGTTTCATCCCGTACACCATGAGGACACCACGCAGGGGCACCCACAAGACGACGACTGGCCAACCCCAACAAGGCCTGTTGCAAGGCAACATGAGGCGTCCAGCCCCTCTGTGACACCACCGCAAATGGGCATGGCCCAGCAGAGGCAACAGTCCCTCGAGCAGATGATATTGCAACAGCAGCAAATGCTGATGAATGTGGGGATTCTAAGGCAGCCATTGAAACATCTACTGAGACACTAAGGGCACAAATGGAGAGAAGTACCGAGAGCCTGAGGGGACAAATGGAGAGAAGCACCGAGAGCCTGAGGGGACAAATGGAGAGAAGCACCGAGAGCCTGAGGGGGGAACTGCATGCGACGTCCAAAGACGTATGTGGTGAACTTGCCGCTGTGCGCCGTGTGCTCACTGAGCTCTCACAAACCCTTAGGGACATGCATGGACGTGAGCAGGCAGAGACATCATCCGTTGCAAGTTCCGTCCAGGGCAGCCCCCAACGCAGATCTGGGAGGAACCTGCGCTCCACAGGCAGGGGTGCCCCTGATACCCGGAGAGGGGGCTTGCAATAGCGTCTGACCAATGACAATGAGCATCTCTGGACACTGGTGTTCGTGGGGGGGGTAGGAGGGTGGAGGGGGTGTGTTGTGCTACTTTGGGTGGCGGGTCGATTGGGTGTGTAATGTCATTTCACATCTGCAATACAATTCTTCATATTCATCCAATGAGATGTGTGGACATTGATCTCTGTGTACGAGGCCTATCCTGGTGTACAGGCCACATTGTGCATGTTCCCGACACACAGTGCCACAAGTCCCGTGTCCATGTAACAGCCACCAGGCGTGAGTGCTAGAAGCATGCATCAATGAGATTCTGACGTAATTCACGGGCCTCCTGTGCCTCGCGGACCCCTTGAGGTGCTGCCACATCCCCACCCTCATCATGACCATCTTCAGGTGCTAGCAGTTCTGCGTCGGGGGGCATGGCCACATTCCTACGTACGCACATGTTATGTAGCATGACACATGCCATGACCATCTTTGCCACCTTCTCATGGCGGTACAGGAGTGCCCCGCCAGACCTGCTGAGGCAGCGGAAACGAGCCTTCAGTAGGCCGAATGCCTGTTCTATGACCACACGGGTACGTGAGTGGGCATGGTTGTAGTCCTCCTCATGCTGGTCCTGTGGGTTCCGGATTGGTGTGAGGAGCCATCTCTTCAGTGGATACCCGCAATCACCTGTATGTGGACAAGAAAGGATGTTTGTGGAATGTCATTGCTACGTACGCACCCCCCCCTTCCTGCCAGGTCATTCACGCATCACCTACCCCACATACTCATGCATTAAATGAGACTCACCGAGTAGCCAGGATCGGCGCCCTGCGTGTCGCTCCATGTAGCGTGGTATTCTAGAGTTCCGCAAGACCATAGAATCATGTGTTGATCCTGGAAATCGGGCAGAACAATGTGTAAAGATCCTGTTGGAGTCACACACCATTTGTACATTGATAGAATGATATTGTTTCCGGTTGCGGTACTGGGCCTCCATGGCATGTGGGACAACCAATTCCACATGGGTGCAGTAGATGGCACCAATGCAACCCGGTATGCCGCCAAGTGCATGGAATCCCACTTTTGTGTTTGTAAGCTCCTGCTCTGAGCGTGGTAAAGAGATGTAGTCGTCTGAGTGCTTCAGGAGGGCATCAAGCACTTGGAATAGTGTCCGTGAGAATAGTGGCTGTGAAATGCCATGCAACTGTCCGACTGTGTGCTGGTAGGTGCCTGTGGCCAGGAAGTGGAGTACAGACACCACCTTCAGTAGGGGTGGGATGGCGGTTGGGCTATCTATCATGCTGACAAGGTCAGCGTGTGTCATGTCGACAATGGCGGTTATGGTGTCCCGGTCCAAACGGTAGAGGGTGTGGATCTGCTCAGCTGTGAGGTTGAACGGATTAGCTCGGAGGCGTGGGATTGCGTGCTGCCTGCGTGGTGGTAGTGGCTGTGCTGGTGGGGCTTGCTGGCCATGCCTTGCCCTCCTCCTCCTCCTCCTGCGTCTCCTCTGTGCGGCCGGTTGTTGCAGTCGTTGGCGTTCGTCTTCTTCTTGAAGTTGGAGTACTTGCAGTGCAATCAGGTCCCCCAGGCCCAACATCGCTAGTCCTGCCGGTAGCATTCTGGAGTGGGTGTGGTTGTGGGAGGGGTTTGGGTATGCAATTTATGTGTTTTCAGGCTGTATAGCCTTCACCTGTGGTGATTGATTCCACCTGTGTCAGCTGCAATGCCTTTTGTGCGAGCACGTCCCGCACACGACGCTGCAATTCGACGCATGGCATCTTGCATTTGCATTCATGTTCTTAATCCCGAAGGCTGTGGAATATTGGTTTATATGTTAATTCTGCAATGGTCCCATTGTCGCACATACGATATTTGCATTCGCGAGCAGACTTGTGAAGGGTCAGTGGAATGTAGTGCTCGATCAACGGTGGACCCTCATGCAGCACTGTACCGAGGTTCACCCACGGCGGGGAGTCCCATCAGTGATTGAGGGCAGTTACCATTTTCACACACAGCCGCACTGCATAGATGTATTTGTGAATACAAGCGTTCACAGATGCCTTTTCAACGTGATGTTGCAAATTAGGAATTCGAAGGGCAGCGCTTTCGGTTTTCGACTAGCGGCGTGGAGACGCCCACAGGTCTGACTGGAAATGTAACGTTCTATTGTTGAATGTCCTTGGGACAGGGCCCATGACGGGAATGCAATGATTGATATGATTTGAATGGGATGCGCTATAGCGTAGTGGACGATAAGGCAGGACGTTCCCAAATACATGTGACTTCACTACACAAGGAATCCGGGCAGGAGCACAGTGGATTTTGAAGGCTGCATTACGCACAGACTCAATGGACATTTCGAATGTCATGTGAGTGAATATTCAGGCGTTTTCATAACGGGATGAGGGAATGATGAATGGATGCATGGGAAGATGATTTAATTGGGAGTCGGCCATGTACATGGCTATTTGGAATGTATCCCATTCCCCTGCGCTATGTGATGCAAGGCTGCCATAGTGGGACCATCGTCTGTCTGCCCTTGTTGAACCCTCCCTGTCTCGACGCGCCTTCAATCACTTGTGTCTATGCACGTTGATGATCCCATCTGATGGATCCTGTTCTGACAGGCGCATGCACACAGACACTCGTTTGAAATAGGGTATTCACCTCGATTTGTGTCGTAATGATTCGCAAGTGAATTTTGGGTGCAATTGATCCTTATGAGTGGGCTAGCATGCATATGGTTGTAGGTTTGGTGTATTGAATGTAGTGAGTAATACATATGAAGTTCGGATGCCCATACTATATTTTTTTTCATTTGGGTGACAGGTATCTCCTCCCCTTCTGCCGCTGCCATCTGTACGCCACTCCTGCAGATGGCTTCTACAGTCGACACCTGCAGCTTCGAGTTAATCAGTGGAGCACCATTACGATCTTATGGGACGATCGCCAATGGCCCACATGCCCTTACGCAGTACTAGTGGCTAGGTGCAGCATACCTAGCTTCCAGCTGGACTAGTGCCTACTTCATGGGACGGGCCTGCGGTCCTAGGCGCTTCCATGTTGCCTTTTTGGACGTGGATGTAGCCCCTGTGTGCCATGGAGGTACAGGGCGTCACACATGGGGTAGCTGGTCATTTATTGCGGATGCAGCCCACAGTAATGCTGATCATTTGTGAGTTTATGCTCAAATGGCTGTATGGGCTTGGTGATTTTGATGTGCATTAAATTTATATTCAGATATTAACCGTGTAGCGTTATTCTTTGCTAGTAATGTGGCATATTCCGATTTGTGGCGCGATGTATTGTGAGGTGTTCTGCATTGGGTTCCGGCTTCTGGGTACAGTTGTGTGGTACGTGCTTATGCTGATGGTTGGTTTGACTACTGCCATGTGTACAGGGCTGGTGCAGTCTCCCTCAGGTTACTGCTTTGACTGTTGGTTTACACTGGTGGCAAGCGATGGGGGACTGTTGTTGTTTTGTGTCATGGAATTTTCAGTTCATTTTGAGATACTTGCACCTTCAGATGCCTGTGCTGCATCAGTACGGCAATGGTGTGTTGCCAATTGTGGATGGCCACTCACAGGGCACTTGGGGCCCCTGCATGCATTTGTTTGTTGGCATGCATGGGTGACTTGTACATTTCACTGGTTGCATGGTGTGACTGCATTGCGCCTACGAGAAGTTGTGCAATGTGGCCAGGGAGTGGAGTACAGGCACTCAGTAGGGCCGTTACGGTTGGTTCGCGATGCCGTAGTTCTCGCCATGGCGGAATGGTACTTTCCGCCATGCTTGATGGCGTTGGGTGAATGTCCGCTGGGGTCAGCATTCGCGTACCGTTGCGCCATGGCGGATATTGCGGTTTTGCACGGCGCGCGTGCGCGTACTTGGTGCAGTTAGCGTTGGCGTTCATTACGGTGTCGCTAATCGCATCGTACTTTACGGTGACGGGTCATAATCGCAACGGGCGGTATTCGATGGCGGTATTACATTTCCGCCATCGTTTTTCGTATTCCGCCAGGGTCGTAATGAGGGCCAATGTCATTCAGATAGACATTAATGATGGTCTTGGAGGAGTGGAAGGAGGTCAGAGGATCTCCCACGAGTGTCACCATTAATGAGAAGGGAGGAGAAAGGAGAGAGAACGGAGCCCATATGAGGGGTCCATACAACAGAAGAATGGGAAGACAAAGAGTTTGTCAGTTTGGGTCTGTTTAGAGGAAGCACTGATGTTGGTATCAGCGATAGGGCGGCCTTTGGAGACCAGGATTTCCCGCTTGAATGTCTTCATTCCCAACTTATTGAGAGGGATAGGATATGAGATAGGGTAGCAGTGTGAGAAGATAGGGGAGATGGCACGCACCATAGAGGGTGCACAGAGGAAGTAGTAGGCAAAAGGCTGCACAGCCCAGTACCGCAAAGGATGTTCAAAGTGGGGGGAATTCACACAGTAGGGGACACACAGAAGGAGCAGACATGTACAATCAACAGTACAAGGTACTCCCAGTGGGTGGGGTCCTAGAGAGAGGGAGAGAAGATAGGGTGGATGGAACGCACCACAGAGGGTGCACAGAGGAAATAGTAGGCGATAGCTGCATAGCCCAGTAACGCAAGGGATGTGCATGGGGGGCATTCACACAGTAGGGAACACACAGAAGCAGCAGACAGGTACACTCACCAGTACAAGGTACTCTCAGTGGGTGGGGCCCTAGAGAGTGGGAGAGTGCCTACTAAGGCATATTTAACAGTGCTCCAATTACCACAATGCAAAACACTAAAAAGAGGAAAACAGGCCTAGAATTTAAACACAGCAGCAATGCAAAAGACCCAGATGGAATCTTCCCAAAAAGAGGGAAAAAGGACTAGCTTTTAAACACAGCAGCAATGCAAAACACCCAGATGCAACGTTACTCAAAATAGGGGAAACGGCCTAGCTTTTAAACACAACAGCAATGCAAAGCACCCAGATGTAACTTTACTATAAAAAGGGAAAAAGGCCTAGCTTTTAAACACAGCAGCAATGCAAAACACCCAGATGTAACTGTCCTAAAAAGAGGGAAAAAGGCCTAGCTTTTAAACACAGCACTAACGCAAAACACCCAGATTCAACCATCCTAAAAAGAGGGGAAACGGACTAGCTTTTAAACACAGCAGCAATGCAAAACATCCAGATGCAACTTTCCTAAAAACAGGGAAAAGGACCTAGCTTTTAAACACAGCAGCAATGCAAAAGACCCAGATGGAATCTTCCCAAAAAGAGGGAAAAAGGACTAGCTTTTAAACACAGCAGCAATGCAAAACACCCAGATGCAACGTTACTCAAAATAGGGGAAACGGCCTAGCTTTTAAACACAACAGCAATGCAAAGCACCCAGATGTAACTTTACTATAAAAAGGGAAAAAGGCCTAGCTTTTAAACACAGCAGCAATGCAAAACACCCAGATGTAACTGTCCTAAAAAGAGGGAAAAAGGCCTAGCTTTTAAACACAGCACTAACGCAAAACATCCAGATGCAACTTTCCTAAAAACAGGGAAAAGGACCTAGCTTTTAAACACAGCAGCAATGCAAAACACCCAGATGCAAATGTCCAAAAAAGAGGGGAAGGACTAGCTTTTAAACACAGCAGCAATGCAAAACACCCAGATGCAACTGACTTGGTCAGTCACCGCAGGTTGACGGCTGCAGGCTTCTTGCTTCCCAGGTGGACACTAGCAGACACCATTTGGAGCTGCATCCACTGGAGCTGTCATTAGCCGTGAGTCCTTTGCGAGGCAGGTGCTGCCTGGAAGACTGTATAATAAGGGCCTAGTTCACCAATGGAAGCATGGGGTGGGAGGCAGGGAGGAGCGGTGGGAGACAAGGCAGAATGGGCAGGAGGGCATGCAGAGAGGGAGATGAGATGTGGCAGTCTGGGGAGCTCAAATAATGTAATTTAATTTAATTAAGTGGGAGCCTGGAGCAGGCACTGTGGCGCTGGAACACTGACTACATCCATGAAATAAGTGGTGGAGATGCCACAAGGAGCAGGAGCAACTTAATTTGGTCTGTGATGCCAGGAAGTGAAAGCGAACAGAGTGGGCCCGATCACCATTGGAAGCGCGAGGGTGGGAGGGAGGGAGGAGGGGTGGGAGACAAGGAAGTATTGACAGGGGGGAGCGGGAGACCAGGTGTGGCGGCACTGGGGAGCACAAACAATGTAATTTAATTGAAATAAGTGGGAGCATGGAGCAGGGGGAGTATGTAGTATTTGTAATATGGTGAACTGATATAATTGAAGTATATATGGTATTTTTGATCATAGAAGAGTTGCGGATAGTGGTTATGGAATCTGTATATGTTTCTTTGTGAAGAATAAAAACAGGATAATGCTGGGTATGGTTATTTATTGCATATGACAATAAAGCTGGAATCTCTGGTTCTTTGTATGTGAAATTAAACAGTATAATTTGTTAAACAAGATAGTTTAATTGCGTACATTTTTACATATAGATTGACTTTTTTGACCCTCATAAGTAGAACAATCTATGTACTATGTTTGGTCAAACATTTGTGTGTGATGCACTGTTGTTGTATTGAGATGAAATAATCATTGGGAAACAGGAAGCCTGCCTTGGAAAGGCAACTGCGGAGACCGCAGACAATTGTGGTTGTCCACGGACATTGGGGGATAAGCCAATTAGGTCTAGTGTTATGGTTGTGGTGTACAGGAAGACAGGATAGCAGATGCTTTCTTTGTTGTGTGTAATGAAGATGGTTATGGGTATGTTTTTGAGGAAGCAGAGTGTGTGTATGGTGGGAGATTCCTGGATCCATTAATGGAAGCTTTAAACTGAATCTCATGGCATCTCTGGTACTATTGGATTGGAAGAAGTAGAGGTTTCCCGGAATGCAGTTTGTGGGTTAAAGTGGCCAACCTAGTTGCCATTCTGTGAGAGTATAGCTCACTTTAAACATCTAGATATTATTATAGTGCTGTGACTGCAGCATATTTGCAGTTTTCCATAAAGGATATGCTGAAGAGCCAAATGGAACTGTTTCCAACTGTGAAGATTACAGCTGCGAAGATTATGTTTTCAAAAATTATTCAAAGAAAAAACATGGAGATGTCCAAATTTGTTTTGTCCACAAATGGAAAAGGCTAGGCAGCATGTCAATAAAAGTGTATGTGTTTTTCTATATGATTTATAAATGGTATCTTTTGACAATGAAAATATCATGTTGGATGGCGTAAATACTTTTCAAAACGATGGAGTGCATTTGACTGATGTGGATATTAAGATTTTCTTTTGAATGTTCAAAATGCATTGAAAAAGTATGTGTGAACAAATTAAAAGGGACAACATGGAGTGTATAGTAAAATATTTGATAGTAGGTGTTGGATATGAACATGAGAAAAACAAGAAAACAAACTGAAGCAGTTTCTGTAGTAGTTATAAACAAACATGAGTACAGTTTAGCATGTGTGATTTTAATAGATAAAAGGTAAAAAGGGTGCTTTAAAGCACATTTACAAAAGGTTCCTTTAAGAGCCACCATTGCAGAATAAATGATTTAAATTGAGCTTAAACTTCTCCATACCCTTTAATTGGTAATCCACAGATATTCCACGGGCCATATGGGTCCTTTAAGCATGCCAGGCATGGGAAGGGGAATGCGGAGGCTGCAGACAGTCGTGGATGTCCGCAGACATTGGGGTTCAGCCAATCAGGTTTCATGGTTTTGGTGTAGAGGAAGACTGGGTAACAAGATTTATATTTGTTGTGCGCAGTGAATATGACTATGGCTATGGCTTTGAGGAAGCAGAGTGTCTGGATTGTGGGTGATTCTTGGATCCATTTGTGGAAGGTGTATTGGGAGCAGTGTGGATAACTTGTGAATCTTGGATTTGAGGAATATCAGGTTTCTTGATATGGAGTTTGAGAAATTAAGTGGCCGGGTTTGCTCCTGTTTCACAAGAGTGTGGTTACTTTTAAGCATCCAGATATCACTGTAGTTCACTTTGGAGGGAACAGTTTGGGCTATGTCACCAGAAGTTCCTTACAGTTTGACATGAAGGATACATTTGCAAAGTTAAAGGAACTTTTTTCCTGATTCAAAGATTGTATTTGCTCAGATAGTTCAAAGCCAAATATGGAAATATTCAAATGTATTGTGTCCACAAATCAAAAAAACAAGGTACAACGTAGACAAAGCTGTATTTGTTTTTGCAGGATGGTGGATTGACATATTTTCACAATGGAAATATAAAGTTAGATATTATGCATATTTTTCGAGGCGGTGGAGTGCATTGCAAGGATGCCATACATCCGATATTTCTTTTGAATTTCCAAAATGCAATCAAAACATTTTTGTGAATACGTGAAATGTTTAGTGAAGTATTTTCTTAGTAGTTGTGGTCAATAAAATAGAAAAACAGAAAAAATTAGAAGCAGTTTTTGTGAAAGTTAAGAAAAAATAATTAAATTCAGTAGTACATTTGTTATTTCAGTGTATACAATCCGCAGGTTCTTTAAGAGCCACAATTTGTTAATGAAAAACAGGTTTATTGATTTTAATTCCTACACCCCATCTCTGGAATTTTCCAGCTGTCCGCGGTCTATTATATTGTCTGTGGACAATGCAGGCTGCAAAGGGTCCTCTGATATTTTGTATTTCTATTTTTAACTTGGAGAGGTGGCTCCGAAAGGAACCCGCATTTGTCTTTATGGCTTTTATATTTGTTTTGTAATTTGTTTTATGTAGGAGAGGCAAGAAAGTAAGGTGGGGGTGGGATGGGAGGGAAGGGAGGGAAGAGAGGGAAGGGGCACCAACCACAGTTATGGAGGGGCAGGTGAACAGGAGAAGATGTTGGGTATGCCGTAAATCTAAGGTAGGCGGCAGTTTTTCTCATTCTGTTTGATGACAGCCTTGAAAGCACTCCAAAACTGCTGCACCTGCAGAGTGGTGTGTCACAGTACAAGCACAGTACTGGGACCCTTGAAAGGTAAGGATCAACAGCATTCTGAATGTCCTGCGGGTGTAACGCTCACCTGATTCCCGTAGAGGCGCCGGTCTTGACTGGGCGTATACCGTATCTTCAAAGGTGATGTGTAACACACGGCTGGCTCTTTGGGCTGGACCTCTGTGCACTGTATGTTTAACTAGAAGGGTAAGATGTCTTAGGTAAGTGAACGCCGTGTTCTCCATCTGCCTCGGGGCAGGGTGCTGTAACCAGTTTCTTCACTGGATAAGGGGAGCAGGCCTCTTGACTTCAGAGGACTGCTGTCCGTCGTTTACTGCACGAACGGTAAGTTTCGAGTAATTCTAATGTTTTTAAAGTCTTTAGTAATGATGTCTCTTGTTTTGCAGGGTCCCGGCGATGGTGGATGACGGGCTGAAGTGAGTTGAAGATGGAGCCCATGTGATGAATAGAAGCGCCTGGAAGCACGTAAGTAAGCGCTTGTTGCCTGCTTCACAATGCGCTATAACTGTCTTTTTATTTTGCAGGTACAAATTCGGAGCGGCTGCAGGGTGCCGGAATACCCACTGGGTTAGATGTGGAAAGGAGTAATGGCACGTGAGTATTAAAGTTCCCCAATGTCTTTAAACGCACCTTGTTTTGTCTTTCAGATGCGGGATGCAGCGCCGAAGGCCTCCGGAGTGTGCGAAGAGTTGGTAAGCTTTTGTCTTTCAGATGCCGAAATGCAGTGTGAAGACCTCCGGAGCGCACGAAGAGTAGGTAAGCCTTTGTCTTTCAGAATGCAGCGCGAGGCGTTGGTGACAGCCGATGGCCCAGGTAAGTGAAGAGCTGTCACTAAAGACCGTAATGCTAACCTGTTCTTTCTTGTCTTTATAGGTGTTGCTGAAGACTGGATTCAGGATGGTAAGCCTTTTTCCTTAGGCCCAGGATCAGATGCAGAAGACACGATGAGCGTTCTGCTGCAGAGGATGCAGAATAATGCAAAGCAAGATTCATCCATTGGGTGTGGTTTAAATAGCCTCCTGTAGTGCTTAGGTGTCTCCTTCCACAGCCACGCCTAGGTAAGAAAAGAGTTCCTACTTTCCAGAAGAGTTCCAGTGTTCTGAACCTAGGGAGTGGCTCCTGCCCCACCCAACAGGAAAAGTAGTTCCAAACAGAAGAGGATCAGAGGCTCAACTGGCAGGCAAGTAAGCAGCATGGTCTGCTGCAGGTAAGTCCACCCAAGCATTATGAGCCCGGCGCTTCCAGCGCTGGGACTGGGCATATTTATGAGCCTGGTGCCACTGGCGCCAGGACTGGGTCCAAAAGGTCCCAATTGGGACTGGTTGGCACTCGGAACCTGGGTTATGAATCTGCTTCCAAGGGAGTTGGGAAAACCCTGACCTTTTGGAAGCAGAGATCATGACAGTACCCCCCCTCAAGGCCCCTCCCAAACCGGGCTTCTCCGGGGGTTTTGGCTTGTCAGGAAATGTTCGGTGAAATCTTTTGATTAGGCGAGGAGCGTGGACATATTCAGCAGGTTCCCAGGATCTCTCTTGGGGGCCGTAGCCTTTCCAGTCAATTAGGTAAAATAGTTTAGATTTGGAGATCTTGGAGTCCAGAATGCTTTTGACTTCAAACTCGAGTTCCCCATCAACTAAGATAGGTTTTGGAGATTTAGTTAGTCGGGTTTGAGGTTGCACGGGTTTTAATAGAGAGACGTGGAAGACCGGATGTATCTTCATGTGCGGGGGCAAGTCCAACTTGACCGCTACTGGGTTTACTATGGTAGTGATGGAATAGGGACCAAGGTATCTTGGGTTGAATGTGCGTGGCCCTTTTAGAGGTAGATATTTGGTGGATAACCAGACTTGATCCCCTACTCGATATTGAGGGGCTTCCTTCCGATGTTGATCTGCTCCTTTCTTGTATTGTTCTTTAGCCCTTTGAAGGTGAGAAACAGCTTCCTTAAAGGCTTGGGTGATTGTAGAATGCAGGTAGTCTACTGCTGGTGTTTCAAGATCTTGGAGGGGATCCAACTCCGAGGTTCGAGGGTGACTGCCGTACAAAAGAAAAAACGGGGTTTTCCCAGTTCCCGAATGGACAGAGTTATTGTAGGCATATTCGGCTATCCAAAGGATGTCTTTCCAAGTTTTTTCAGTTTGTTGCAGCATGCAGCGTAAATACTGTTCCAGAGTTTGATTGGTCCTCTCGGTTTGTCTGTCGGTCTGAGGGTGGTGACTGGTCGATAGTCTCACATCAATTTGAGCCGACCGACAGCAACTTCGCCAAAAATGAGAAATAAATTGACTACCTCGATCCGAAATTAGAACCGAAGGAAAACCGTGCAGTCGGACGATGTTTTCGAGAAATTCTCGGGTCAGAGTTGCTGCTGTTGGCAAGCCTTTGAGCGGAATGAAATGCGCCATCTTGGAGAATAAGTCCACGATTACTAGAATCGTATTGTATCCGGAGCATGGAGGTAGATCGGTGATGAAGTCCATAGAAAGCGTATGCCAAGGGCGAGGTGGGATGTCAATAGGGCGTAAGAGGCCTGCTGGTCTTTCCTTTTGACTCTTGTTTTGGGCGCATACTCCACAGGACATTATAAAGTCTCTGATATATTTTTTCCAAGACGGCCACCAGAAGTAGCGCTTGATCTTTTCTGAGGTCTTGGCTATACCGGGATGTCCTTCCATTAAAGAATCGTGATAACAAGAGATTACCTCTTTCTGTAAATCTGTGCTGGGTAGGTATAATCGTTCTTGGAAATACAATAAGTTGTCCTTTACTGCAAAGTCCTTTCCTTGCAGATGCCAATTCTGTATGTCTGCTGGAGTTACAAGTTGCCTGGCTTTATCCTTAACTTCCTCTATGGATTGTGTGGCGATTACACCCAGAATTCTTTGTTCGGGAATGATTGGTACAGGTTTAGGGTTGATCAAGTGTTCTTCCACTCCCATCCGAGAAAGGGCATCAGCTTTACCGTTTTTTGTACCAGGTCGATAGGTAATTATGAAGTCAAACTCGGCAAAGAATAATGCCCAACGGAGTTGTCTAGAGAATTGGGCTTTTGCGGTTTTCAAATATTGCAGGTTTCGGTGATCCGTAATCACAGTAACGGTGTGTCGGGCCCCCAGCAGATAATGCCGCCAAGCCTTAAAGGCAGACTTGATAGCCAGAAGTTCCTTGTCAGTAATCGTGTAATTGATTTCAGGAGGCGAGAATTTGCGGGACCAAAATGCCACGGGATGCAACTGATTGGTTACCGGGTCCTTTTGTGATAGAACTGCCCCCATGGCAAGGCTTGAAGCATCAGTTTCCACGATGTAGGGGAGTTCGGGGCGAGGGTGTTTTAAGATTGGTGCAGAGATAAATTTAGTCTTCAAATCCTGGAAAGCTTGTTCCGCCTCGGTAGACCATTCAAAACGTTTGTTTTTCTTTAACAAGGCAGTGATGGGCTGGACTATTCGAGAGAATTCGGGGATAAACCTGCGGTAAAAGTTAGCGAAGCCTAACATGCTTTGCACACCTTTTACGGAGGATGGTGATGGCGATTTGAGAACTGCATCGACCTTCTTTGAATCCATACGCACTCCGCCAGGTGATAATATGAATCCCAAGAATTCAACTTCAGTCACGTTGAAAACACATTTTTCCAATTTAGCGAAAAGTTTGTGTTGACGCAATCTTTCGAGGACCATTTTCACGTGTTTCCGATGTTCAGATTCCGATGAAGAATAAACGAGGATGTCGTCAATGTAAACAACAACACACACATCTATGAGCTCTCTGAGGACATCGTTCATAAAATACTGAAAGGCGGCCGGGGCATTGCAAAGTCCAAAGGGCATGACCTGATATTCAAATAGCCCATACTTGGTGCGGAAGGCCGTCTTCCATTCATCGCCCTCTTTTACTCGTACCAAGTGGTAAGCTCCTCTAAGATCCAGCTTTGTATATATGCATGCTTTTCTGACTTGGTCCAGGAGTTCAGGGATCAAAGGTAACGGATATCTATTCTTAACGGTGATCTGGTTCAGGGAGCGATAATCTATACAAGTTCTAAGGTCTCCTTCCTTTTTTGGAACGAAGAACAAAGCTGAAGAAGCAGGGGACTTGGAAGGACGAATAAACCCATTTGCCAGGTATTGATCCAGGTATTGTCGAAGGTGAAGGTTCTCAGGCTCGGTGAGGGCATAAATTCTACTACAAGGAGGAGTAGATCCAGGTATCAGGTCTATCTGGCAGTCATAAGACCTATGAGGAGGTAGAGAGTTAGCCTGATCCTTCTGGAAAACATCTTGGTATTCTAGGTATTCGGGAGGTAACTGGGGAGTCTCTGAAGAAATTGCTGCCAGTGTAACACCAGGTGGAGAGTGACAAGTAGAGACACATTCTGGAAACTGGACCGTTCTTGCTCGCCAATCGATCAGAGGATTGTGTTTCTCTAACCAAGGTATTCCTAGAATAATCTGAAACTGAGGGGCCTTGATCACATCGAACACGATCTTCTCATGGTGTCCATCTTGACTTATTAGCGTCACTTCTTGAGTGGTATGCGTTACTGGCCCGGAGGCTATCTCCGTACCATCCACCGTAGTAATGACGTCCTTTACAGGCTTGGGACAAAGAGTTAGATTCATCCTCAAAACCATTTCATGATCCACATAATTGCCGATGGCACCGCTGTCGACGTAAGCTTCAATTGCATGTAAAAGATCCGGATTATCAGGGCTAATGAGGACCATAGGTATCACGAAATGCGAGGTCACGGAACTGGTTTTCACGCTCGGCAAGAGGACCTCTATTCTTGTCGGGCGAGGTTGTTTCCCTGCTCAGAGTTTGTAACTTTGGTAACTGCAGCTCCTACTGCCTTCTTAGCAGGTTTCACCGGACAGTCTCGAAGAAAGTGCCCTGAGTTTCCGCAATAGAGGCATAATTGCAACTGTTTTCTCCTTTCCCGCTCCTTTTGTGTTAGAGGACCTTTCAGACCCCCTATTTGCATGGGTTCCCCGGAGTCTACTCCTTTGGAAGGAGTTGGCGGTTTGGAAAATACTCGAGCATCAAACTTGGAACGATCGGCCTTCCTGTTCTGCAGTCTGTGATCTATTTGAACGACTAAGTCTATATAGTCCGAACAATCTTGTGGGGGATTCACTACTTGGGCTAACACATCTTTGAGCTCTCCACGTAGACCTCTATAAAACAGCGTAATCCTTTTGTCCTCAGGCCATTGAGTTTCCACTATCAGTCTGTTGAAAGACGCAATATAAGCCAAAAGGTCTTGATTACCTTGTCGCAACGAAAGAAGCTCATTGTCGAAGGCCTGCCCCTGTGAATGTCTTGAGAACAGTTTTTCCATACTGAGCTGAAAAGCTTGAAAATCATGGAGGACCGGATCATCTTGATTTACTAGAGGGATCGACCAGTCTGCCGCATTGCCACTAAGGTACGAAAGCACGAAAGCTACTTTAGCTTGATCAGTTGGAAAGGCTGCTGGCCGGCATAAGAAATGCAACTGGCACTGATTGATAAATACTGCAAACCTCTTTGGGTCACCAGAAAATCATTCGGGCGGAGCCAGAGGTAGATTCCCAGGTAGGTTGATCTGCACTGGATTCATAGAGGATGTAGAAGGAAGATTTCCCCCAGATGCGGGTAACGGGGTCTGTCCGGCTTGTGACTGTAGCAATTGTCTAGCGAGATCATCTGTTCGCTCCTTGGAAATAATCAGTTCCCTTCTTAGAGCGTTCGTTTCCTGACGGGCTGCATGCACTTCTGCCCTTAGTTCCCCAAGTAACTGGGCTAGTTGGTCGGTATCCGAGGTTTCCATAGCGCCTGGACGGGAGTTTTGTGGTAGGCTTTGCATTCTGTAACGCTCACCTGATTCCCGTAGAGGCGCCGGTCTTGACTGGGCGTATACCGTATCTTCAAAGGTGATGTGTAACACACGGCTGGCTCTTTGGGCTGGACCTCTGTGCACTGTATGTTTGACTCGAAGGGTAAGATGTCTTAGGTAAGTGAACGCCGTGCTCTCCATCTGCCTCGGGGCAGGGTGCTGTAACCAGTTTCTTCACTGGATAAGGGGAGCAGGCCTCTTGACTTCAGAGGACTGCTGTCCGTCGTTTACTGCACGAACGGTAAGTTTCGAGTAATTCTAATGTTTTTAAAGTCTTTAGTAATGATGTCTCTTGTTTTGAAGGGTCCCGGCGATGGTGGATGACGGGCTGAAGTGAGTTGAAGATGGAGCCCGTGTGATGAATAGAAGCGCCTGGAAGCACGTAAGTAAGCGCTTGTTGCCTGCTTCACAATGCGCTCTAACTGTCTTTTTATTTTGCAGGTACAAGTTCGGAGCGTCTGCAGGGTGCCGGAATACCCACTGGGTTAGATGTGGAAAGGAGTAATGGCACGTGAGTATTAAAGTTCCCCAATGTCTTTAAACGCACTTTGTTTTGTCTTTCAGATGCGGGATGCAGCGCGAGGCGTTGGTGACAGCCGATGGCCCAGGTAAGTGAAGAGCTGTCACTGAAGACCGTAATGCTAACCTGTTCTTTCTTGTCTTTATAGGTGTTGCTGAAGACTGGATTCAGGATGGTAAGCCTTTTTCCTTAGGCCCAGGATCAGATGCAGAAGACACGATGAGCGTTCTGCTGCAGAGGATGCAGAATAATGCAAAGCAAGATTCATCCATCGGGTGTGGTTTAAATAGCCTCCTGTAGTGCTTAGGTGTCTCCTTCCACAGCCACGCCTAGGTAAGAAAGGAGTTCCTGCTTTCCAGAAGAGTTCCAGTGTTCTGAACCTAGGGAGTGGCTCCTGCCCCACCCAACAGGAAAAGTAGTTCCAAACAGAAGAGGATCAGAGGCTCAACTGGCAGGCAAGTAAGCAGCATGGTCTGCTGCAGGTAAGTCCACCCAAGCATTATGAGCCCGGCGCTTCCAGCGCTGGGACTGGGCATATTTATGAGCCTGGTGCCACTGGCGCCAGGACTGGGTCCAAAAGGTCCCAATTGGGACTTTTTGGCACTCGGAACCTGGGTTATGAATCTGCTTCCAAGGGAGTTGGGAAAACCCTGACCTTTTGGAAGCAGAGATCATGACAGCGGGGCAGCCGGTGGAATCCTCTGCCCCACCAGAGTAATCTGTGTGTTGACAGGAGCTGTTCAGAAAGATGGGTTAGAGGACATTAACCGTCTTGTCCCTGGGGAAGGATATGCATTTCACCTGGGCATCACAAGCTTTTGGTACACCCCCAATGATGGTAAAAAAACACCACACACATGACTCATTTGGCCGCTGGAGGTTGGCAATTCCTCTACCTCATCTTTCTGTTGTTTGCCATCCTCCTCCACATTTACTGCTCCTGTTCCCCTCTCCAGGCCCTCCAGCTGGTTGTTTTGGAGGTGGTGGCCCCTGGGAAGGAAGAGGGTTAGCCATGAGTATGCAATTGGAGCAGGTTATACATATTCTGCAAAGTAGGTGTTCTCAGGTATAAGATGCTCTCTCCTGGACAGCCAGATTGAGAATGACAAAAAGTAATGGCTGGGTCCCTTCAGACGATCCGCCCACAAACTGTATGACTGTCTGCAGACTACTGAGTCAAAAATAAGCCTTGGAAAGTTGTAAAAAGTTTGACAGATCAACTAAGAATGGATCTTGGAGCTCTGGAAGGGTAAACGTTCAATGTGAAACATTCTAGATTGGCCAAAAATGCAGTTTCAAACTGTCTGTGTTGATTAACAACATCCATGGTCATGCTGTCAAGCAACACAGTGTGGTCACATGATGAAGTCCGAGGATGTGCGCAATGGCGGTGGGTGTCCATGGACCCCTTCCAGCGGGAGACGCTGGGCGCATGTGTGCGGATGTCTGTAAACAGGCACGCTGTAATCTGACTATCTAAAAGTTCACCATTCGAGACCGGACCTTTATGGACAGGTTGTGAGGTGTGCGCACTCCCCATTGGATAAACATACTCACGAACAGTTGTGGTGTCCACAATCCATTAATTGAATTTATTTATTTTTAAAATATGAAGATAATAAATAATAATATTCAAGATATTTACAGTATAAAAAAGAGATGTATTAATGAAAGGAATCGGGTACCGGAATGGGAAACATACATGTGAGAATTTTTATTTAAAAAAAAATCATCCTCTGGGAGGGAGGGAGAGATTTTTCATCAGAAATTGTTTGATTTATTTTTTGTGAATTTTATTGGGGTGATTGCTGGGAGAAAGGAAACAGGTACAATAAGGGCAGTAATCATCAACATTTTTTAATAACATGATTTCTAAATGAATTAGAAGTGATTTCTAAGTTCATCCAATTTTCTAGGCAAGATCATGATTTCATTGTGAACAGTTTGGGATTGGGATTGTCTTTCTGATGGTTGGCATTTTCCAGAATTAATCTGTGGTGTAGTTTCTTCTTGTAAACTATGTACTATAAGAAAAGAAGAAATTATTATTTTTGGCATTTTTAATCTTGTAGTTCTGGCCAGTAAAAAGATAATGCAACCCTATCAGAATGTTGACTAATGTTATCAATGGAAATAATTGCTAACAATTGAAGACTTACTACACTTGTGTTCGTATGAACCATACATATGTAGAACTATAATGCAGACAACTCACAGGCACACACAGGGAAACTACAATAAGGAAGAAAGAAAAAACATCACCAGAAACATGAGAATAACATTAAAGTTTGTCATCATATAGACAAATTAATTGTGTGTTTGGGGCCTGCTTATTCTCCTGTGCATGTGCACCATGAACTGTGACCAAATTCTAAGGAAAGTACTTTAATAACATGCACGTTTAACGTGCAGATATATAGCACCTTTTGAGTTTTCAAATTCTCACTGTTCATGAACAAATACAACTAGCCTAGATATGCCAGAGAACAAAAACAAGTGGCCTAGATATGCAATGTCATCAGTGATGTCATCAGTGGCATTTGTGATGTTAACTTTGATGTCCTGGTTGTTAGTCTTTGCGTTATGGTTGTAAAAAGTGTTCTTTCTCTGGTTGAATTGTATTTCGGTGGTTGTGGCCAGTGGCCAGATTCTTGAGACATGGCTGTAGGCTGTGTCCCCAGGAATCTGGCCACTTGCCAGACATTCAATAGTAATATGTTTATTAGACAGCCAGCGGTAGGAGCCATGTAATTAAGGTTAAATTGCTCAACTCATAGAAAAAACATGTTTTTGGTGGCTAATAACTTTGGTTTTGTGTGGTGAATCCATACCAAACTTTGCACAAAAAAATATATGATCACCTATGAATGTGTTTGCAAAGTTCGGTGCGGTTTTGTTTGGGGTTCAATGTTATTGGGGACTCCCAAATTTTTGGAAATCATAATAGACATAATGGAGAAAAAAAAAACGTTTTGCTTGCCAAATTAGTGCAAACCGCTGCATGTATTTTTAGCACATTTTTGTGAGGACTGGTGCATTACTTTTGAAAGTGTCCTTTTGCAAAAAGTAATTATAGGTACTATAGGGGGAGTATACAATATTTGTAATATGGTGGAAAGTTATAATTGACGTCTATATGGTATTTATCATTATAGTACAATTGAGGATCATGCTTCTAGAATCTGTAGTCATTTGTTTGTGAATCTCTGGTTCTTTTTGTGGGTAAAAGCAACAGTATCATTTGTTAAATAAAATTGTTTAAAAGGTTTTGTTCGATACCATTGTACATACCGATTTACTTTATTTACCTTCATAAGTAGGACATTCTATTTATTATTTTGGTACACCCTTAGTGTGTGGCATACTGTTGGTGTATTAACATGAAACAATGAATGGGTGCTTGGGAAATACTTTATAGTGGATTAAATAAAACATACTTTATTTGCATACAGTTTTTGGTATTTACATAGTTTTAAAGAATATATATGTTACAAAATATATGTGTGACCTAGAATGGATATATTATGTGAGTTTAAGTGTGATAGAATGTTTGTTTGAAGTATGTTTTAATTAAGGGTATGCTTAAAGTAGCTAGATATCTGTTGGCGTATTCAAACTGTATTGGATTTTACAAACAGTATTGCAGTAACAATATGTTTAATGTATAAATAACTATATTAGTCTGATTGGGAAAGGGTAATAAACTATTGATAGTAGAATGTGCTGAACACTACTGTTAGTGAATAAGGGAGTGGTGGTGTGATGGAATAAGTAGGAACATTATGATGTGTTCAGGAAAACAGTGGTTGTTATAATGGTGTGATTGTGTATAGCTATGAGGGTTCTGAGGGTGTAATTGAAATGGAGTGAGGAAGTGTGTTGTGTGCTAATGTGTGTTAGTGATAGGGTTATTGAAGATTAAAGAGATACAATTGTAGAAAGAGTGTGAATGCTGCATTTGTAATGTTGTGCAGTGTTTTTAAAGAATAGGGAAACTGTGGCCTAGTGGTAATGGAATGGTAGTTTGTACTTGGAGCCGTGCATGGTGTGTTATAGTAGTGATTGGAAAAGAACCATACTTTATATGTGAGGAGAAGTGTTGTATATAGATACTGTGGGCCTCATTTTGAGTGCAGCGTTAAGGGGTAAATGGCACCGGTAAGGGGGCCGGTGCTGTTAACCCCTACCACTGCATTCTGAGGTCCCTTAGCGGATCCCACCATGGGTGGCTGGTTTTACCAGCCACCCTTAGCAGGAGCCGATAAGGGCCCAAGAATCTAATAGCGTGACCGCTATTTGCGGGCCCGTTATTAGCTCCTTCCCCATTCCCTATGGCCCTATGGGGCCCGAATGGGAATGGGGAATGGTTTTCAGAATGGGGACCTACCGGGTCCACAAAGGTCAGAATGTCCCGGTAAGTCCCCATTCCGACACCACGGACCCGGACACGGGTTTGGAGTGCTATTAGCGCTATGGCTGCCTCTAAACTCGTAATGACCCCCTGTGTCAGTAAACACATATGTGTTGGCAGGTGAAGAATGGTGGCACTATAAGGGATGTAATGAGAAAGGTTTGAAAGTATGACATTTATGTGGAAGGAACAAGTGAAAATACTGTGTGTTTAAAAAGCATTACTTTTTCGGAGTATTTTGTTAAAAAATGCATATGTGCACTCATAGCAGCACTGTGTACAATTTCTCTGTATATGTAAGAGAAATGCAGATGCAAACGCTTTCTAGAACATTGTTAAGTGGCAGTTAGTATATGAAAATGTAATATGTTGACAGGGTTACATGTAGATTTTTTGATGTAATTGGTGGATGGATGTGTGACTGTTCGAAAGCAGGCAATGAGTGTTACAAACATAAAAATAAAAAAGGTATAATGGCTATGCTCTGCGATGATGTGCACATTCAATCCGGGTCATTTGGTGATGCCTGGCATGGAAAGGGGACTGCAGAGTCCGTGGATAGTTGTGAATTTCCGCAGATTATGGTCCTTATTGTATGATAGAGAAACGTATTTCTGACAGAAAATTGTTTCTGTCTTTTTTCTTTTTCTCGAGTATACAATTGTCCATTATTTCCATAAGCATAGTACAACATGCTCATGGAAATGTTGGAGAATCTTACTGAGCCTCTCTACTTTATTGAAAAAATTAAAGTAGATGGGGCCTCATTACGAGTTTGCTGGTACAGTAACAATGGTACTGGTAAGCTTGCCGGTACTGTTATTACCATACTGGCAAACTACGAGTTCTGCTTGCGGGTGCCCTTGCAGCCTCCTGAGCAGAACATGACAGTAGCAACGGTACCATTATTAAGGGTACCGGTGCCACCACCTTCCCCATTCCCATTGAGCCCTATGGGCTCAATGGGAATGGGGAAGAATTTTTTCCAGCGCCCAGAAAAGGGCATTTACCGTGTCCGGCAAGGCCTAGTAAAGATATTGTAGAGGGTTGGGGAGGTGCAGGATTATATAGCTGATAATACAGTCTGACTCAAATGCTTTGAGCCCCGGATGCAGTGACAGGCCTAGCATTGTAATGGGTTTCGGAAGTTCTATTTGAGAATGGACAGCAGACGAGAGAGTTGCTACTATTGGAAAGTTGCATTTCTTGCAGGTTGCATTGCAATGCACCTTTCTCATATCTCCCATTTAATTTAGAATTCTTTCAAGAGGTCAAGGCATCTAAGAAGTGTGGCTTTCAGAGTTGGCTGTATGCTGCTGCCATCCATATCATGCTTGGCCTGCACATGGAGTCCAGGGTTAGTGCCTCAGTATTGAGAAGCCACCAAAAGGTGAAACAGTTGGTGAAGCGGATTTGGATCTGCCTAAGTGGTGCCACCTTACTTTGGATTCGGGCAATTTTGAGGGATCACGTACTATCTAGTACAGATATCAGTGGATATATCAGTGGACAAAGATGGAATTTAGGAAGCATTTTCGACTGGGGACAGTCTTTCGATTCACAAATCAACAGTGCGGTTTTAGGCTTACTCATCTCAACCTATACTGACATTCCAATGTACATCTACTAATTCAGAATTAAAAGCACACTATGGTGAAAAAGTTCTGCTAGGGGAGTGTGTGCAGTGCGTTCTACATACTCCATTCTGTAAATATTCCATGCAATCCCAAAGTGGAATACGGTTATATTTTTAAAAGAGGAGTTATTTAAAGTGCCCTTGTTTTTACCATTCCATCCACACGTACAATGTCAATGAGCCCTAAATCTTAAACAAAACAATCATGAATCAGAAGCAATGTCTATGCTGGTTCAGCATTTGGCCGCAGCCTTAATATGAAAGGTGTCTTGCCGTTCGCTATCAAGACACCACTAGGAAGCACATGTTAACAGAGCGGTAAGTAGTAAGGATCATAGATAAGCTGTAGAAACATGGAGGGCATCAATTGCATTGCAGAGGAGTTCTGCAGTGGCATTCCACCGCTACCCACAAGGATCCAAAGGTGTTTAGCATTCCAGTCTCTCTCTGTGGAGCTGTGCAGCCCCCAGGCATCACGCAATCATTAAAACATCATAAGAAATCAATAGGAGGATAAATAGAAGCCTCTGACACACCTGTCCATCCAGGTGGGGAAGCCAAGCCCGGAAGATGCTTTACTGCATGGGCTATGCGTGTGTATTACCGGCTTTATTGTTTTAATTTATTATTTTATTGTTATCGCAGCTATATAGGATGACATATGAAATCACTGAAGATTTTAATTGTAATGTTTGTGAAGCTGTTTGGGACTTGCCATCTAAACAACGTCTTCACGACTCATCCACAACCATGTGCATGATGCTTGCCTCGCTGCCAATAAAAAAAAAAAAAAAATAATCCAGGCACCGGATAGAATTGTGAGATCTTTTTGAATTTTCTTCACTCAAATGAATTGGGAGCAGCCATTATACGTTTAAATACCACCCTATGCTCTGCACGACGGATGGGGCATTTCTTTCATCGAATCCAATTTAGTTAATTGTAAATTGTGCTTGTATTGGCTAATATTACAGTTGTTTTGTAACAAATCTATTGGGGTTTCCATCATAGATCAAAGTATGTTTTGCTTTTTTTTAAGCGTAACCGTTTTGCGGGCAAGTAGAGTGCAAGCATGACATGCACTGTTGTTATTATTATAGTGATGCTCAATATTCTAATGAAGAGGTTTAATTATTGCGGTATGGTACTGTACTGAATCAATACATAATGCAGTATGGTTGTTTTAGGGCCACGTGGGCGTAAAGAATTGTGAAGAAGCTTTGTTCGTTTCAGAGTTCTGAATCTTTTGGTGTGACATCACCCAGCCTGGAAACTATTTAAAAATATCTACTAGATTGAAGGTACAAAAGATTCCAATATATCTATCGAATCTGTGCACGTAATATGACTCTCCTATTTTCAGTCAGCCTTTTCTCATTCGTAATTCACATTTAGGAGAGGATTGCCCTGCCACGAAAAAGTGACTTGGTGCTTCAGTGCTGCTGACTATACATGGATGAGAGAGTGAGTGTATCTGTGTGTCTGTTTTATTGTGGTGGACGTTTGAGAAATGGACGTATGAAATGTGTTCGGGGGAGGGAGAGAGAGAGAGAACGCGAGAAAGAGAGAGAAACACACAACGGTTAGAACCGAGCTGAGGCACGTTACCTGGGTGTAAGTTGGTTCATCCTTATCGTGGCTCTGGCGTGTAGAGAATGCAGATAATGCATTCAATAGTGCCTGTAGGAGCAGCATGTAGTTACTCAAATGAAAGTTTAAGAAAGATACATATGTATAAATAATTAGAGTACATGGCTCTGTGATGCACGCGAGACGTACCGACGTTTATGTTGACAGGAACTGTGTTTAATTTATCTCCAAAACTCCAAAACAGTAATACGGCGACTGTCAAGCGGGAAGGCGCAGAGTGCTCACAGTAGGAACATACTGTATTATAGGTGAATGTGACCAGCAACAGAGAGGGGAGATGTGGAGGGCAGGATGGTGTAATATGAGCTGTTGCCTTGCTTTGAAATCCCATACTACACTTGGTCAAAACATTCCTGTGACCTGTGGTGTCCCCAGGGATCCTGCTTATCCCCACTACTTTTTAATATTTACATCAAATGCCTATGTGATTTGCTGAAATCAATGGGCATACAATTTGCTAACTACGCCGACGACACGCAGATAGTGATTAAACTATCTGGTGTCTACAGGAATGATTTGGCTACTGTAAATGAAATTTATGATACCATTCAAAAATGGATGGCTCTTAACTCTCTCGCACTCAACGATAAAAAAAACAGAGTTGCTGGTTATCAGTACACCGTTTAGGCATAAAAACATACAGCCTTCGTAATTGGTGGCAACAACATTAATGTATCAGATTCTGTAAAAACGTTGGGAGTATATTTTGATACTTATCTTACATTTCAGAAGCACGTATCCACCTCAAGTCATATTGCAGTTTTTTCACACATCTCTTATGGCAAATAAGACCATATCTGTCCGAAGCTAATAGAGCATCCATTGCAGCAGCCATAGTTAACACCAAGCTGGACTACTGCAACAGCCTCCTGATAGGCACCTCAAAAAGAAACATTAGGAGTCTACAAACTATACAGAACGGAGCTGTTCGAGCTGTATGTGGCCTAAGTCGCCAAACTCACATCTCAGAACATTGAAGAAAGTTACACTGGCTCTCTATTGAGCAGCGGCTTAAATTCAAAGGACTAGTTATAGTTTTTAAATGTCTTTCAGGCAAAGCCCCGCGATATCTAAAAACTAGGCTACAGACAGCGATTCTAAAGCGTACGCTACGCTCAAACAGTCTCTTCCTATTGGCACAACCACGTACCCTTCTGAGGAAAGTGGGTGAAGCAAGCTTTGGGGCCTGGGGCCCTAAGAACTGGAACATAATCCCTCTCCACCTCAAACAGTCCACCACACTGCAACAATTCATAAAACGTCTTAAGACCTTTCTTTTTGATGTCTAATCGCCATCTTATGCCCTAAGATCTCTGGCTATCTCTCAGGACGTGTTAGTCGCCATCACAGCTATTTCTCTTCCCCTTCTTTTTCAATTTATGTTATTTGTTTGTTATGTTATGTAAGCGCCCTGAGACCTTTGGGTGAGTGATTGCGCTATATAAGAAACTTTTTAGTTAGTTAGTTAGTTAGTTAGGTTTGGTAGGCTTTGTTACGTTATGCAATGTTACACTAATATCACAGGACATCACAGGACATGATATGCAGTGGAGTAACTTTGCTGAAAATGTTGGGGGGACAGGGGTTATGTCGATTTTGCTCAATTTCTCTGTGATTCTGTACCTTGGTCAAACAACATAAAACCCTGAAGGATAACACAAGACTATTACACCACAAGAGTTCATTGCTGACACTCTGTTATAACTTTCATAAGACTGGTGGCCTATCTTTAAAATTCAATTGGGACCCCCACCCATCTCCAGCCGGCCTGCCATGCACCCAGTGACACAACATAACATTCACAAACTTAATTCCAATAGAACATACAAACAATGCAGTATTTATCATTCATTCAGACATAAAAGTCAACATACATATGCTTGCATACACTCTAACTCAAACACAAATGCATCCAGACCTCCATTGACATACACTGTGTGCACACAACATTTATATGTACATATACAATAACACATGGAAAAAGTGGCGCAACGTCCATTCAGCAGACCAGACTTATCACCTCCTGATCCCTGAAATTTTGGGCTATGTTGACTTGACCTAGATGAACTATAAAGCCATGGTGGAAAAGAACAGATTCACTGGAATGTCAGCAATTCCATTCATTCAAAGGCAAAAGCCATCGGTTAATGCAGCGCAGTGGGTGACTAAGTATTCTTGGTATCACCTTTTAAATGCCATATATCTCCAAACTAGGGTTCTGCACAGCACCTTATATGTGTACGTGCTGATAGGTTTGTTCTACAAGATTCTGACTGATTAAAATTAAGCTAGGATTTCCTGTGTTCAAATGGCTCCAAGAAATGGAGTACCAAACGGGAGAGGCAGGGGGGAAGGCAAGCTGCCCCTGTGGCTCTTTTAAGAGCCAGACTGGGACATTTTTAATTTGGACAACTCTCTCATTCGGCACATCAAAGAGGGAACCCAACGGCAAAGGTGTCCTGATGGCAGGACAATGTGAGCTGAGCAAGCCCTTCTCAGCTCGCTCATTGTCCTTGCAGCAGGACACCTTACCTGTTCCGAATGGTAGAGGTGCGTGATATGCCAGGACCATTTCCCAATGAGGTCTGGGTAACAGAGGGTCCTCATGTTGCTCTGTATCAACAGAGCATTAAAATGTGAGTGGTTAGGCACTGATGGGAGGGAGGAAGGGTTAGCAGGGACTTTTGTCCCTTTAGAAATGTGAATGGGAGTGTGTGACCCGAAGTAAGAAGGGTGCATAATACTGCATGCTTTATGAAATAATGACTATGGCTTTAAAACCCAAAGGGGAATTTTTAGGCTCACATTAATCTACATGATGCTATTGTGACTTTGCATGCAGAATGGGGAGAATACAACTAAAGCCATGCTCCCATTGCTCAACGTATTTCTATGACAATGTATTTAATGCATGGTTAGTTTACTATGAAAGGCTAGTTTATAATGTAATGTGGTTTGCTTCCAAGTCTTTGCTATAAATAAATATTTAAGCACATGAAATGTAAAGCAAAAACGTAATAAATATCTATATCAACCAAACCAAGAAAGATGTGCGTGGTTGCTTAAATTGTCCACATCCCAGTTTCACCATTTAACCAAGTTTGTGATCCTAAGCAAATCATTTAATCACACTGTGCCTTATCTGCAGCTCTGCAAGTGACTCTGATTCGCTTCAAAGCTTATGTTAATTTACCATGGTATTATAATGGAAAAGCCTAATAACTATAGAGTTGCTCCACATATAACAGAAGTGAAATTTAGGTATTTTGGACCACAAATTTATTTGTCACTTGGCTTATTTATGGCAACATATTCTAAAGTCATTTCCATGGTGCCTCCAAGTATCAAGGACTGATAATGTGCCTTGCAATCTTCTTTTCTGTGAAGTCACTTCTGTTGGTGCAATCCATATAATAATTAGGACGTTTGCATGTATTTTGCTTCAGAGGGCTTAGACGGAGCTCTAACAGATGAGTTTCATGCATCTGGAATGATCCGGCATTTTTAATTTTCTTGTGTATAAAATACCATCTTCCATTAATGTTACCAAAAAGTAGACTGGGGCACAGCTGGGCGGTTTGAGGGCGCCAATGAGACTATGGGCCTCATTACGACCCAGGCGGTAAGTTACCGCCTGGGTCGTACCTTTACCACCATGGCGTAAACTATGTTTACGCCATGGTGGTTGGCGGACTTACCGCCCCATTCCGAGGTGAGTGGGGCGGTAAGTCCCCATTAACCCATTTACCCTTCCCCATTCCCATTTTTGCCCCATAGGGCATAATGGGAGTGGGGAAGGCGTTAATTACGCCACCGTAAATTACGGTGGCGTAATTAACAACAAGGTCCCTTAGCGCCATGGATTTTAACACCTGCTAAAAGCAGGTGTTAAAACCTCCATGGCGCTAAGGGACCTCGGAATCAGGCGGTAAGGGTCGGCGCTGTTTACGCCGCCGTAAACCCCTTACCGCCTGGGTCCTAATGAGGCCCTATGTGCAATTCCACACACTGCATTTCGTTGCTCACCCCTCCGCCCCCCCCCCCCCACTCTTACAATACTGGATACTCCCCTGCTTAGTTTGGTAAGTGTAGCAGTTTTTGGTGGCCTGTAACCTGAACCTTGACACCCATGTATTCATTTGCACCAAACAGTCATCATGAAAAAGTGTCTGCAAAGCTCGAAATACTTTTTGCCAGTTTGGTGAAGATTATTTTTGGTGGCAGGGGGAAAAGATATACAGGGCTCCTAAAAGTGTGCTTTTAACAAAAAAAAATTCCATACAGTTCCTTCTGCGCACCTAGAGCAAAAAACTGCTTAACAAAATTTTGGAAAGCGTATAGCACTCAAATTCATTTCACAGAATTTTCAGAGTGCAACAGTTTTGGGTCGCAGGTTTTCTCAGCTTGACCCTTTCCACTCTACTTGGGGAGGGCGCACCTTCCGCCAACTTTATTTTGAAATTAGGTTGGTGCTGCTTTAGTAGCATCTGAAAAGTGGGGCATTATTACAGCTGTTCCATAATCACCTAGAAACAAGATATACAGAATCAGTTGCTTTTGTGAGGATGGGGGTAGTATGTTATATCTAATGGCTTGGAAGGGGGACTGGGCTCAAATTTTTAGGCTGTCAAGTTTGCCCTGGGGAAAATGAGTTGACAATGTCTGTTGTCCAGTAATAGTTGGTGTACATTTGAAATTATATGTCTAGGCTATACAGGGATTAGTGATGTACTCAGTGGGACTAAAGAGTGCTTTAAGCTTGGAGAAATGTCTCCTCCTGGCACTTAGACCTTTGACTCCAACACCCCACTCCATTTTAGCTGTGTGAGAGGAGATTTGATAAAACATTAATACGTAGGTGAAAGTATTAATACTCACTGGAGTAGTATAAGGAAATGTTTTAGGTGGTGGGATATTTACATGTTTAAGCAGTACTGTAGTGAAATGCAAAATGTCCTATACAAATATGTTTGAAACAAAAAATAAATCCTATCCGATTCCAAACAGTGAGCCATTTTGTCATTTTGCATGGCTGAACTATACTGAGGCTTGAACTTTGAATTATTTAGAGGCAGAGTGAGTGAACAGAGATTCTCGGGGCTGGGGTGTATATTTCCTCATCACTGTGTTATCCAATTGCTGACAAGTCAGCATAAAGTGAAGCTCAAGGGACTGGTCTTAGTGTTCATAGCCCTTCATGGGCTAAATGGCAGGCTTTAACTATAACCGAAAACCTTGAGTAAATAATTGATCAAACAGCTGGTGTTAGAGCTGGGGGAGCCAGGGAATTCATAAGCAGGGCACAGCTATGGCAGAGTCAGGATATGGTATTGTTTGGTAATATATATTTGTAAAGTGCTTATGCACAAGACAAGTGTTTCAAAGCGCTCAAGGAGGAAGCAAGTGCAGGAGTTGATGGGTTAAACAGGCTTTGAAATACAGGGGCTCATTAGTTTAGAATGCCCATGTAGTTTTAGTGTGGACTTTATAAAGAAATACAGAAGACAGAAATGCAGACATATGCAAGGTATAGGTTGCCAATGCAACTGGCACATGCATAGTGGAAATGATACAGAGTTCAAAAATGCAAAGCACAGTCAAATATGTTTTATTTCAGGATGATATTTCAATTGAGTGAATTGTGCTAAGCCTAATCACTAATATACATTAACATAATTAACCCAACCCCAGTAATCTGTCCCATGTCCTTATCATTTAGAGCAAATTAGTCTATATGGAAATAACATGAATCCAAATTTGAAAATGCATGAGGCTCTGTTTAAATGAAAAAATAAACGTGCAAGCCAGATTCATTCCGGGTGATGAAAACATTATGTTCCGCTCTGCTGAAAAGACCTATTATACAGTCAGGAAGCAAAAGGAAGAGATGTGGCGTTTATTGTTCAGCAAGGCAGTTATTTTCAATGGGCAAATACACTGAGCAGATCGGAGGATGTGGGTGAATCTAGATGGGGCAGACATTTTTGAATGTTGGGTTGAGACGAGATGGCAGGCAGATATCCTGGGACACAGTGCTGAGAGACACAGTGAATTGCTGGACAGAGTCCAGTGCTGGCAGGCTTCCTGGTGCCATAGCAGTTCTTCTCTGTGGCCGACCCTGAGGGGATTCCCTGTTCAGCTGAGGCAGAAATATAGTCAACTTCTAGGTATACATAAGTAAAGCGAGGGAGTTGGAGTGCCTGTCGATCAGCTAGTCAGAGAAAAAAGTAATTTTATTGTATGTGCTGGCAATGTTAAATTTCAAATTTGCATGAATGTCTTTGTGGTTTTGTTCTTTTATTTTGCAAAGCCTTATTCTTGCCAAGTTCTTCTCTTCCAAGGTCAGATCGGCAGGACTAATCACAGCTCACTCTATTTTTTATTTTATTTTTTAAATGTGCCATTGCTCATTGTAAAACAAATTGTGCTGAAAAACCTGTCCCATGTTTAATTGTGTATTTGGTCATTTCATCTATTACAATAAAACAAAATATCTTAAAATCTTTGGGTATTTTGGTACATTTTTAAGGCAGTTGTTCATTTTACTTGATCTACATGCACAAACAAGTGCACAATAAAAACATGTTTCCAAGTGAGATAACTGCTGTGAACTATCTAGTTAGAGAATTAATGAATGTGTGATGTGTCAATTTGTTCTTTATGATTTTACAAGTCAGCCACAAGGACATACTGCAGCATGGGTGCAAAAGATTAGTTACCCTCTGGAGTATAGCAAGTCCAGTATTTTGTTAGAAGAAGTACCCTGGTAGAACAAGGGGAAAAAACAGCAGTCATTTTGAGTCCTTGAATTTCTAAACAATGTAAGTCTGTACAGGCAGAGTAAGTGCATATAATACATTAGCAGTGTAGATAACAACAAATAGGTCTGACAACAATTCTGCAGTTTTTCCAAGTACATTTTGGCGCCGCCATGCAAGGACGGGAGACAGGAAAGAATAGATAGATGTTCTTCAAAGGCATGGTACGTTCAGACTGTGTAAGTGCACAGACAGTTCAGGAGAGGGGGGGCAAGTGCCGGGGGAAAGGGGGAAGGAGCCTGGTCCTGGCTGAGACAGGAAAATGGCAGTGTAAAACCCAAAATACAATAGTTTGCCAATCATACATACATTTGTTCAAACTAATGCTGGTGCTGAAAAGACATAGGAAAAATGTCTCAAATTCCAGACATGGCTTTGACAGTTTAACCAAGGAATGTAATCCTGGGCATATCATTTAATCTCACTGTTGAAAAAAAACATTTTTAGAACACCCTGTTAATGGATGTCAATGGATCGTACCAAAACATGTGATGTGAATAGACTGACATACCTGCCCACCATAAGAGACACTTTATTGTGGTGGCAATTTAAAAATGGTCTATTGTGCACTTACTTACAATCAAAATAGGGCAATCTAACACATTTCAAAGATTTAGTGTCACGTAAAGTCTTAATTTAAAGATAGTTTCAATCTGTCAAAAAGTTGGCTTTAATAAATATGAATATTCATAGCATGTACAATATTAATATATAATCTAGTGTGAGTGTAGTTAATCGCAGTGGTTTAAAATAGTGAAATAAGCAATTTTGCATTTGTTTAAACATGTTTGTAATACATGAGCAGATTAACAAGGGGGGTCCTGGGAGTCCCTCTGCTAGACATTAGTCCTGGTTACGAGAGACTTATCCATAGTCTTTAGCTCACTATCTTTCAAAAAGAAGAAATATCCCAAACATATCAGTCTTTGTCCCGCTCTGGGGCAGTCCAGCACCAAAATGCTAGGCAATTCTCCTCTGAACAAGAGTACCAACAGAATCCCCAGACACAAGTTTCGGTCTGGTTGGACCTCATCAGTAGGGTGGATCTGTGCCTCTCTAAGAATAGTGAGCAAGAGCTGGCCACACACTCAGTGTTTACAACATTCCTGCAGAGGTGAGGATGCACACAACATTTCTCCCACACTATATCAGAGATGGCCTTAATAATCCACAGAAAATGGGGGATAGTTCATTATTTATTATTTCCAAAAACAACATGATATGATTTTATTGTTAACAGTATGGTATATAGATGTAGCTATATCTCACACTAGACTGGAAAGAGGGGTGTGGGGATAAAGTACTGAGTATCCCTTCCAGATGGTCTTAATTTCTCTTAGCCGCTCCTCTCTATCTCCTTCCCTTGATAGTGCTACGCTTCATCCTTCTCCTGTACTACTGCAACAACCTGCCTCTTCTCACTCTGTTTCAACTTCCGCCCTTCTCTCGTGTCTTGCCCATGTTTTACACTCTCACTCTATAGCTATCTAGTTCTTCTCCTCACACTCCTTCTTGCACATTTACTCTGGTTGCTTCCTTGCTCCACTACTCGCACCCACTCCTCAATCTGCTACTCTCACCCATCCTCAATCAACTCAAGGATATGGTGCCCTGCTTACCCCTCCGATAACCACATATATAGCGTAATGCTACCTTGCTCCTGTTAGGCGGAAACCTGTGCAGTTCCCTCTGGGACCACTGCAAAAGATTTAGGACTACAGGTGTTTGGCAGTAAACCCACTTGGTAGCAGTCTGTACCACACAGATTCACTTGGTAGCTGTGGCTGAGCAGTCAGACTTCCCTCAAGAAGAGATAGGCAGTATGTGGAGTATACAAAATAGGGCAATTCACACAGTAGAACAAGCAAACACGGAACAAGGCTTCGGTGTAAAGATATATAGTTATTTATTTATAAAAACATATCTATGAAAACACACTGGCACTAATACGGCAAACACTTCAAGCACAATTACTATAAGAAAAATCAATCCCCCTAACAATAGTTCGACAAGTCTAGGTTCAACGGCACCACTTATTTGAAGACAGAGGTGAATGCTTTAACCTAGATGGCACTCTAGTATTTGTTAGGACGGGAGAGAAAAGGCAGGATATGAAATCAACTTGGTACCAACACTTTTACGAACAAATGCAAGGCAAGTAAGGCAGGGTCTACTGTAGATCGCAAAGTTCAGAGGCCAGGCCCACTCGGAGAGAGGCAAGGCGATATGTCCCAGAAAGTATCACAGTGGAAATGCACTTCGAGTCTTTGATGCAAATTGTTATCGAAAGGGTGGACTAGTTTAGAACAGAAAGTTACGAAAGCTTGGAGGCAACCCAATGGAGAGGCGAGGATTAAAACACCTCACTCTATCCGACACAAGGGAAGCCAGGCGGACACGGTACCTTGTTTGTGGAGAGACAGCTCCGGCGGGGGCAGTTGTTTCTGGTGGTGGATGCACGTTGGGTCTTTGCCAAGAGAAGAGATGATCTCGTCGTCGAAGGAAAGTGGAAGATCATTGCACCACCAGGGAAGAGACCAGCCGCAGAGTGCTCCGTCACAAGGCACCACCTTATGGTCGCGGTACAGGGGTAGTGGCTATCCGGTTGCCGGGGTGCTCTGCACGGGCAATTCGACCACTACGTCCTGGAACGAAGAAAAAGCAAAGGGGACTGGTTGTTCCCACCAGTCAGGGGAAGAGACTCTCCGGCGGGGAGATCTCCTCTGTCGTCTGGCGGTGGTGAGTTAATTCAGCAGGGCTCCACCGGAGGTGTGTCGTTGCAGGTCGGCTCAGCTTTACCCTCGTCGGATTCTTAGGTCCTGTGGCGACCTCTGAAGATCCAGTCCCAAAAGCCCTGCTTTTATGCAGAAAACCCCCATTCATTCAGCCTAGCTGTCACTCAAAACTCGCTAAGTGGTGAGCGGGGTGGCTCACCACTTGGGCCAATCACACCAGAGTGCGACTTGAGTTGGCAAGGCAACTCAGTCCAGGGTGCCTAAACCCCCTCCCACACCCCCTGTGGTACCCAGACAGAATGGCACCACTTTGGAGGGCCTCTGTGTAGAGGCCTGCCAAAAGTGGAACAAAGGGCTCAACCTTTGGTTTAGGAGTCACAGAGACGAACACAGACGCCATTTTAAAAACTGAGTTCTGGCAGAAAATACCAACGATGGATTTATTTAAGATAAATAAACCGGTGGTATGTTAGAGATTAACAAGAAAAATTATTAACCTCCAACAATGGGAAGAATCCCATAGGGTTATATTCGGGGTCGAATATAACAAGTAGTTTCCACTGCCACCAGCCAAAACTCGACGAGGGGGGATGGGACAGTGCCCCCTCGAACAACAGACCCAGGAGTAATCGAATTACACCTACTAGTACCTCCACAATAGGATGGTTTGTACTAGTTCTGTTAGTAAATTTAGGTCTAGTAAAGCCAATGGTGACTTTACATGCCGTGGGAGACAGTAGTCAGTCCCCTGGTTTGGAGTCTATGATGGAGGTCCGCTAGGATGGCCCAGTGCTACGGCACGGAGGGTGCGGTGTAACACACATAGAAAAACATATGAGACCCTATGGGGTAAAAGACCCCATAGCCTATAGAACACATTGACATTCAAAGGAATTACACACATTCATGCCCAAGAGCGGGAAAAAAGAGTCTCACTCTTGGCAGGATGGAAAAAAACAAACTCCAGGAATCCAGCAAAGCTGCTGGGGGACTCACTAGGTTAGGAAATTCAGCCCAAACAGAGAATTCTCCCTAACAGCTCCTCATAATCTCTCTCTCGTGTTCTGTCTGTCTCTTTCTTTCTCTCCCTCTCAACTTGCCTAATCCACACTCTCACTATGCTCAGCCTCTCACTTCTCTCCTGCAATGTTCACTTTGTAACCCTCCCCTACACTCCTCTCTTCTATACTTAATCTCTCTGTCTACCTGTTCCCCCACTCCTTTACTTCTGTCTCCCACTCTTCCCTCAGTACTACCTCCACTCTCACAAACACTCTCTCACTCACGTTGTCATTCTCACAAACTGGTACTACTCTTCATCACAAGCACCTCAGCTTCACTCTGTTCCAATTATACCACCAACTCCTCCGCACTCCACTCCTCTATCATTCCACTGCCTGGTCTCTCCATCCACCTGCACTCCTGCTGACCTCGCCACTGTAACCCACACTATATGGGCCTCATTACGAGTATGGAGGTAGCCATGCCACCCCCATACCGGGTACCGGGTCCGGTTGCTGGAATGGGGAATTACAGGGCCCTTCTGACCTTGGAGGGCCTGGTAATTCCCTTTCCTGGGACACGGACCAGGTACATTACCATTCCCATTTCACCCCCATAGGGCTCAATGGTAATGGGGAGGATGCTAACAACGGGCCTGTTAATGATAAGCCCGTTGTTAGCATCCTAGTCTGCTAGCGGGTCCATCTAAGGACTTATGGTTTTACCAGACGTCCTTAGCGGGACCTGTCAGGTGTACTGACCCACGTTCAAGTTATAATGCTGCAACATTTGTTGCGGTGGGCTTAGAAAATCCAAGATGGCTGAAAAGCCCACATTTGCGCCAGAATCCAGGAAAAACGTACAGTTTTTGAGCACATCAAAATGGTCGTCTGACCTGCCACCCACCAGTGCGAGCGTGATGGGCCAGAAGCGCCATGAGTGAAACGTGGTGCCAAAGGAAAAACAGCAGTGCCTGTTGGCTCAAAAAGCGCTTTGAAATCACCTTTGTTTCTCTGAATGCAAACTCAAAATGCCTATTTTCAAACATTGCAAGATATTCAAAAATTTCACTGAACTCCAACAGACATTTGGCAGAATGTAGTCTTGTGTGCATACAAAATCTGGAAAGATGAAGAGCCTAAAACAATGTTTATAACAAAACTGGCTGAGCTGTGGATGTCAGCACCTTAAGTGAAATTGGATTTAAAACCACTAAAATCGAAATGTTTAAAATAAATGAGTGACCTACTTTTGAGTGTCACGTAGGTTGCAACTGTTAAATGTCATAGTTCTGAACTTAGAATCAGCGTTCTAGCTGCATGTGTCAAAATTGTAAGTTTGATTTGAATGAAGAAAACTGGAACAAAAGTGACATTTAGCTGAAGCCTGGCTTGAAGAGATTGAATTCTGCCCGGCAACTACCCCCGACAGGAGTTGAAACTTGCCCAGCAACTTCATTCCCAGGCCTGGCCTGTCTTCTCCTGCCCCCAACAAAAGGAGATTACACCTCTCTGATTGAATTAGGGGAGGGGTACCTGAGGCTGCAGGAAAACTGAACAATGAACTGTCCTTGGCTCAGGCAAATGCTAAATCAGGGGTCGTAAATGGCTTCCTCTTGGAAGGAAATGGGAGGGGCACTGCCTATGGGAGCTGGAGGCGGGGACAGACAGAAATCCCCCCATGTGCTTTGAAACCTAAACCACACCCATCTGGGCCAGAGCATAATTTTAAAAAGATGGATAATACATAGTACGGAAGTGTCAAAATTATGTAAATAATATCATTATTCCTGTGATTTTTCTGTGTACATTTTAAGAGGTGTTAGGACTCTGTGGTATGTTCTGGGGAGTAGTAGCGGAAAATAGGGTGTTACTGCAAGTGTCTGTATGTTAAAAATCTGACACTTCATCATCTGATGCCCATATTCCTTGCGCACATTTGTGTAAATTCGGAAAAGTTTAGAGGTTGTGTTCTGGATGAAAAGGGCAGAATTCTGTCAGAAGTGACCACAACATCTTACAAAGACAGGGATCGGATGGTTTGGTGCTACAGAAAATATGTTAACTGGACATATAATATTAGAAAAATTGTACATAGATAAATATGCATTTGGATCAAAAATAGATTTGTGTGCAAAGTGACAAGGGGAGTGTTCTTTCTGTATGCCATAAAAATTACACCGGATGACTCACAACTCTGTTCTCCAGTGAGAGCACAGAAAATCTGCTAACCTATCAGGATCTCCAGAGGGCTGGGCACAGAAAGTCAGCCTTCCCACCCACTTTAAAAAGACATAAAAAGGACCACTGAAAGCCAGGTAGGGACAATCACTTCCCACTTCAAACTGATTTCCTGCGAAGCACTTTCCCGTGAGACTCCAGACTTCAAATACAGACAGATCCAGAGACCAGAACTTAGAATTCAGACTCCAGAACTTGAAGCAGAGGGGCCAATCCACAAGAGGAATCCTTTTCAGCAGGCCTCAAAATCTTTTGCAATCTATTCAACAGCTGGGCGAGCTGTTTGATTCTGGCTAGAACCCTGTGCCAGAACCATCTCCGGACCCAGAAAGCAGAGCTGTATCCAGAACCGCAGTTCCAGAAGACCCAGACCAGACCGCTGTGCAGTGCCAAGTGCCAGACCCAGACCAGACAGCTGTGACTTCAGAACCACCCGCCAGGAGTCCAGTCCAAACCTGACCAGAGCTTGACGGCCTATTTCAAATTTATAGTGTGAGTACTCAGCCAGAACTGTGCAAACCAATCTCTTAGTTTAAAATAATCTAATTCAAACCATTTCCACCTATTTAGACCTGCATCATAGAAATTGTGTGTTCATTCTGTGATTTCAAAGCTGGGAAAGTGTCATTTGCTATTCTGAATCATTATTTCATTTCTGAAAATTGCCCTCCACAAAATCGTCTGTATCTTTTGAACCACGTGTGCTAGGAACGAGATGTAACTTTCATTTTAAAGCTAGGATCCTCAGCTTTCCAACAAGCCCTAAACTTTCTACACCATATAGTTTTTCTGTAATCGCGCTAGACGCACTTGGAAAAAGTGCCGCAAATTGCAATTTGAATCAAATTTCTCCACCTCTCAAAATCGCATTCTTTTGCTGGAAACTGCTGAAATCCGTTTTCAACCTGATAATCCCTCATGAATCACTGATAGTGTTGACCTGAACCAATCTTAAGTAGCTATCACCTACCCTGAATCTCCTATAGGGAATTAAAATCATTTTTAGCATATTTTCACTTCATTGTAAATCACATTAAAGGTATTTCTGCATGTTTTAGACGCATATCGGATGCTGTAAACTTGCTAGGGGGGAACTGAATTGGTATTGCATTCGATTGTATTCCTGAAAATTGTGTGCTCCCCTTCCATCTCTTTATATTGCATAGGGGGGGAGTGAATTGTCAAAAGAAAAAGTGATCATATTGTCTCTTGTGGAAACCATCTCAGTTATTTCTGTGCTGCATTCTTTTCCATCATTGCATTTCCTTGAACCCATAAAAGCATTCTCAGCTACTTTATCCTCTCTATACCAACTCTTAAGTAATTAAAAAAAGTGTGCTAGTGCAATATTATCCATTGTTGATCAACATTTTCTTAATAAGTGTGCTATCAAATATTAATTTATATATAAAAGTGTTATATATATATTGTTTAAATTGTAAAATAAATCTTTTAATTTGCAAAACAAACCTACTTCTTGGCTCAGTGAGGTCAGGGGGATTCAAAGAGAGGGGCGTTATACAAGGGTTTATCATCCAGATTCATGAACTTGTCATAAAAATATATAATTAAGGGATTCCCTTGGGCATCCCAGAATAGGCACTGACTTACTTGGAGTACTGAATTGAAGTCACTTAACAGAGTGGTGGCTCGTCCGGGATGTCCGGATTAGGTCTACCACTGGTGCAGCTTAATACAGTGTGCTAACTGACAGGATACATAAATCCTGTTGGTTCACCACACCGTGTTACACTGTAAAAGCGCCCCTCAAAAGAGGGACGCTCTAAGGAGATGGTCTGTTTTGCAAAATAAAATACAAACTTCTGTAAGTCAGGAAGGAAATCAATTTCCAGAATGACGACCTTGGTAGATATCAAAATAGCCAGAGAGCAGCTCTTACATAAACTATTTATGAGAGGTGAGTGGACTGAACAAGACCAGAATGTGTGGTTGCAGGGAATCGCGCAACAGGTCACTGTAACTGGGTCAGATAAATGGAGAGATCAGAGTCCCTTACATTTGGCCCAGAGTGAACTATATATGGCCCCTAGGGCCAAGGATGAGCACAACAAGATTGCAAGGGTAGCGGCATATTTATATTTATATATGGTAGCCATACAGGACAAATGTGCTGAAGGCCAAGATCTGGCAAATAGGCAACTGATGGCATTAGACAAGGCCCAATCAGACCTGGTCTCTTCCGAGCAGAGGCTGCAGAGGAGCCAGGAGTCAGAAAATGATAGTAGGCAGCATATCATTAAAATAAAAGAGGATATGGGTATTCTGCAACAGGAAAAGTCTGACTAGGATACCAGATTTCTGGCCTTGCAGAAGGAGTACCAAGAAGGTTTGGACGCCCGACTGCAGACCCAGAAAAAGCTGGAGCAACAACTGTACTTCAATAGGGCATGCGCAGAGCAGGTAGTCACCCTGCAACGCCACCTAGATAGGGAGAAGGCAGAGAGCAACAAACTGATTCTGAAAGACCTGGATACCCAGACAGAATTTGAGGAGGAGTGCCAGAAAGCTGGTGCCTTTCAAAGGCAGAGGGAAGACCTGGTGGCACAGATGCAGGCCCTTAGTCAGTAAAGAGACACCTTAGGCCAGGAAGTCTGCCAATTAAAAGGAAAAATTGAAGAAAATCACTTGGCCCTCCAGGGACTGGGTGACCTCCAAAAAGAGCATCAGAATTTGTTAGAGCACATCAGGAGGATGGAAGTTGCTCTGGCAAGAAAGGAACAGATCAGTAGGGATGGGACTCAGGAGGTAACCCTCCTGCAGCATAGACTGGCCCAGTACTCCAGGACCAACCTGGAGGCACAGAGAGAGAATGAGGCTCTCTGCCAGGACAATGATAGGCTCCAGCAACAGGTAGCCATGCAGGAGAGACTGATAGAGTCTAGTAAGGCCTTGACTGAGGAACTGAAAGCACAGGCTCTTGCATTGCAACAGGGAGCAGGGGCTGATAGAGATGAGGTTCGCTGGGAAAGGGAAACACTTGAGCATAACCTCAGGAGCCCTAGTACCAGAGGCCTTCGTCTCTCCCAGTCCCTGGACTCTGCCACCCCCATGTCCCCTGGCGCACATGAGCACAGGGCCACAGGCATGGCAGATTACTATCCAGCCAAAAGTATGGGGCTCAAAGGCCAGTACCACCCAGGAATGGATGGGCGGGCATCCGGAGATGGGCACCTAAGTACATTGCAATTTAGTGGGGAACCCCAGGAGAGTAGGCCCACTAAGGGCATCCTGAAAACGTCTGCCCAGTTAGGTCAGCAGGGGGGGTACCCATCAAATACTGGCAGCAAGGAGGGATCTCAAGACTCCTCTGAGCATCACAGGACACAGGAGACCAGGTCCCCACATTCTGCCAGCCATTCCCAGGCTCGCAGAATCCGGGAAAACCTGGAAGATCAGACGGGCACCTCTGGGAGCAGTGCTTCTGAGTCAGAGGATGAATGGACCAGGGATACCCGAACCAAAAAGGCCAATAAGGCAAAAAGGGCCTTGCTTAAGGACCCCTTAAAACAGATTAAGGCAATAAGGAGTGTCATCACCCCTTATCACAAGAATGCCAAGTATTCTGTTTGGGACCACTTGGAGCTTTACGAGCAATTGATGGAGAATTTCCGTTCAAAGGACAGCAGTAGCTGCATCCAGTATGTAAAATGGACATTCCCCCCAAAATACTCCAGTTTCTTTGCGGGGCTGGAGGACCAAAACCATTCAAGATGGTCCACATATAGGACAGCCATCTTGAAATATTTTTCTGTTCACCGGAATCCCCAAGAGGCTCGCAAGGCAGCCTACAATTTGCAATGTGGAGAGGATCAGGCCCCACAAGAATTTGTGCAGGAATTGAAGCGTGCCTTTGCGCAGACTACCAGAAGGGTGCGCACAGACAGCAAAGAGTTTGTAAATACGTTTTTCCATGCTTTGCCCAAATACATCATGACCCACCTAGTGAGAGATTTTCACAAAAAAGATCACTAGACTGAGTCATTGAACAGGCTACCCGGATCTATGAGGTGCAGAAGCCCATAGAAAATAAAAATAACACCCATAAAAAACCCAAATCAACCAGCACCCCTGCTGCTGCTAAGGTGGCAGAGGTAAAGGTTGCCCCCATTTTATATTTGGAGATGGGGGGGCCTAAAAACTTGCCTTCGCAGAACAACTCGAAGCCCAGAAGGCCCTCGGTCCAGTCACAAACAGGGAGTCAAGGAGGTAGTCCCACAAATGGGATCCCTCATTCCCCTGATTATGTAAGTCCCCGTTACAAGGGAAACCGACCCATCCTGGGTTATGTGTGGACTCCTCCGGCCCAAGGGGGGGATCCAGCCAAGCACCTAACCCAGGGAACTCCCCTCCTAACTTCCCATAGGAGGGCAGAAATTCACCAAACTCTGGGCATAACTTTTTCCCCAGGTATCCACCCAACTTCCAGCCCCAAAATCATCCATCCTTCTTTCCCCAATTCCCTGAGCCCAGACCACCTAATCCGGGAGAGGGGAGGCCAAGGGTGGAGGGGTACCCAAATCTTCCCAACCCGGGGTACTACCAGAGAAGGGATAGCTACCCTTCCTGGGATCAGCCCAGGGGAGAAAATAGAACCCCGTATCAACCTGAGCGGGTTTCACAGTTAGAGCGCCAGGTCCAAAATATTTCATGGGACCTGGGTCACATGCTGAGGGCTCAACAGAACCCTCAGATGAGCATGCTGGTGCAGAATGCCCCAAACTCTGGGCCTGGTGCTCCAGAACAATGATGGGGGCAGCACCCCGATAACCCACCGGTTCCCAGGGAGGAGGCACAAGGGGAAGGGGGGTGTAAAGCCTTGGAGGAAGCTTCCTTCCCACTTGTAAACAGCCCCTGGAAACCCAGGAACCAGAAACAAAATCTCCTGCCCCTGAAAGTCTGCCACCCAAGGAGCAGAGAGGAGGTAGAAGAAACAAAGGACCCAAACAGACCCAGTTTGTGAAGGAGGTACAGATCTTCCAATTTGAGGCAGAGGGATCCTCAGAGGATCCTGGGAAAAGGGTCTTCTCCTTCAGAGATGGTGGAACTCCTCCAAAAGAAAGATTGGTCCCAAGGGATTCAAATCCCGACTGGGGAGATGTGGGGACTGAGCTAGCGCCGCCCATCATCTCATCCCAGAACCAACCGCATCAAAATCCCCTGGTTCAAACCCATCCTTGTGACTGCCTCCAAAAAGGGGGGGGGTGGCCCAGAACCGGAACCAGGGGAACCCACAATGGCTCTGATTTCCAGTTGACAACATTTTCTTGCAGATTCCCATGACTCTCCACAGAATTCTGCCCAAATCTCTTCTCTCGCAATGTCCAAAACTAAAAAATTAGCCCACCAGTTTTCCAAAAATGTGCATTATCTGTGCCCCCTTGAGGAGAAGGAGGGAAGATACTATCCCCGGTACAAGCGCAGGGGCAGAGTACAATTTTGGCACTGGTGGACACTGGATCCCAAGCTACCCTTTTGTCCAAAAGGGCCTTTGATGAACTAAATGCAGGAAGGGGGGAGGATTACCGAATTCCTCTCACCTCTCCTTCTGGACAACTTCAGAACTTTGACGGGAAGGAAATTCCCGTTGAGGGGACTGCGCATTTGGACATTAAAATTGGGCAACACAAGGTGAAACACCCGGTCACAGTAGTGACTCCAGAGGGCACCCCTTGTTTACTAGGGAATGACCTCCTGAGAAGGTTGTCACCCCTAATAGATTGCGTAAACAAGGTCCTCTGGACCCAGACTAGCAGGCCAATAAAATTAAAACAGAGTGTCAACCATGTTAGTTTAAACGGCATATGCCACATGGTTGAACAAAAATCTGACCAAGTAGAATGTCACTTCCAGAACAACCAAATTCCAGACGTGACAGTAATAGCAGTAGGACAACAGACTGGTGATGGGGGGTCCTCTCTATTTCTGAAAATCAACCTTCCTTCCAGTTTAAGGTGGTACTCCACACTGGAAGGAAACACTCTGAAATTCTTTACTAATCCACAATCCGACATTCCCACTCCAATAGTCCAGAAAGATGTGAAATCAGCTCAGAGCCTGGCTGATATTCAGCAAATTGGAGAGCAGTTGTTCACCCCTGTTCAGTTAAATGATGGGAAGGACTCTGTTCTCGCCCGAGTGTGTTTGAACAATGGTAAGAGCTTCATCAGCGAAGCCATGTTCTGCCAACTCCCAAAAGATCCAGCCATTCCCACATTCAAACTGATAGACAAATGGGAAATTGATCTAGAAACACCCAATTCCAAACATCTCCTGCCAAGCAGGTGTATGCTCAAAATCTCCATTGGCAACAAGAGCATAGTCCATAATTGTTGGGTTGTGCGAGACGTCACTGCCGCCTTTTACTTAGGCAATGATATTCTCAATCGCTTTGCCATTAGTTTGGACCTAATAAACTTCAAAGCTTAGTCCCGATTAGCGGATAATCCCATGGGCTTTGATGATCCAGAAAAAGCATTTAGGTGAGCTCAATTGCTACCTTATGCAGTTGAAATTCAGATTAAAGAGGAAGTCACCATCCCAGAAAGGACCAGACAATTCTCCCTGGAAGTGAAAGTTAAAAGGACAAAAATTGAAAAACCCTGATGCTTATATTCATCTAAATGCTTCTCTCCAAAAGCAAGGGTTGGGGGTAAACCCAACACCATTAGTGCACATAGAACATGACACCATTCCAATAGAGGTGGATAGCAGCAACTTACAGAGTATTACTCTAGCCGCAGGCACCATTATTGGAATGGCAGTTGATGACCGACATTTTTCCATTGATTTAGGAAATGAACTGTTAGGACCAATCCCCAAGGACTGTTTTGACAGTGACAGTGATGGCAATACAACACCAGACAGGATCTTTACCTGGCATGGGGGGAACTTACTGGTGTATACTTCCTGCACTTATGGTAAGGAAGATGTGACTTGTGACTTCAGGAGGGATGAGGTGATTTTCCAGGTCCATGAGGGCTGCCTTTACCACCTGAAGCCTCCAGTCCAAATCAGCACTCTGACCAGGGACTTCTCCACCAAGCTGGAGGAGGCCACTGAGATAGCAAAACCAGCAGGCAGATGGTGGAAGAGAGAGTCAACCTAGCTGATGCCTGTGTGACTCTGGAACAGAAGCAAAAGTTGAAACAAGTTTTCTTGGATTTCCAAGATCTCTTTGCGGTAGACTCTTATGACTGTGGTCGCACCGACATCCACACAACATATCCCACGGACCCTGGCATGACTCCGGTGTTTGTGAAGCAATATCGCTTGCCTCTCACATCCATGGAGTCCCTTACTGAAATAATTAAGAAACTTGAGTCCCGGGGAATAATCCGTCCAGTTCAAAGCACCTTCAATAACCCAGTACTGGGAATATTGAAGCCAAACGGCCAGTGGAGACTCTGTGCCGACCTTAGGGAGCTCAACAAACAGGTTCATTCTTCCCGATGGCCTCTTTCCTACATTGACCAAGGGCTGGCCTAGATCCAGGGGGTCACAGGTATTCACTGCAATAGACCTGAACAATGGATACTGGACCATGCCTGTCAGTAGGGAGGACCAATACAAACTGGATTTTACCTTTGGGGGCCAGCAGTACACATTGTCATAATCACACTTTAAAGGAAAGGAAGAGAGATCGACACTCTCCCCCGAACCACGGAAGCCGAATGAACTCGACCCTCCCACCGTGGTTGGCACAGACACCTGATATATAAAACAGGTCGCCACGTGGCAGCCAATGGGGGGAAGAGGGGTTAAGGAGAGGTTGTGGATAGGATGGGGAATTTAGGAACACTGGAAAAAGTGTAAGGAACTCCTACTTTGGATGGGACAGGGGAAACACCAGGAAAGAACCCTACTCTGTCCAGAATGTAACACTGTCCACGTATATAACTTGACTTCCTACCTAGTACACCTTAATACGTGTACTAACCCCTGTTGGTTCACAAGAAAACACATAAGAAAGCAACATGATGAAAACAAACATTAGGAAAACTTCCCATCATGATAAACAAGACACATGGCCCTTCGGGCAGCAAAGCAACATATAACATAAATGATTTCCCTCCTACACTAGTTTACTGCACCAGTGAAGATTTGGTGAACTTGGTAAACGTAATGTCCGTATCATATTGAGTCTTTTGTCAGAAAATAGTTCATTACTCATAGACACGCATTAAAGATGCAGATTCACTATTGCTTGATACACACTGGGTTTGCCCAGCACAACCGTTAATGAGTGAACACCCTGGATGTCCCAACGCAGCAGTACATTAGCGCATACACTGTGTTTTATCAGCACAACATTCCAAAAACGTTTGCCGCTACTTATGTTATGTCTGCGAGCCCCTCGGGACTTCCCAGACGAAATGTGACCCTCTGTAAATCACTCCCAACAATGTAAGCAATCACTGTGCATTTCCCCATACTTATCTTTGGTCTGGGGAGCCCCACGGGGCTTCACAGACAATCACCGTAAAGCCGTGATCATTATCTGCACTCTCCTGCTCCTTCCGAAATGCGGCCGTCTGTAGTTCATGCAGTCCTGCTCTCCATCGCTCCTCTACGCACACGGCCTGCCTGCCTCCACGCTGAATCAGAATAAGGCACACCTGCACGCTGCCGTTACCAGTTAATATGCTGTGCTTAATCCCAGACAGCTGGCCAAGCGCGCGTGTGTTGAACTACACGCAGACCCAGAGAATGCTGGGAATTGTAGTTTCTAGACTTCCCAGCTTAAAAGGCATATCTATCCTCGTCTTTGCCAGCCCTGAGTCCTGACACACATGGACCCAAACTCCCTTCGGATACCTCAACTCCGGCAATTAATTCAACATTTTCCTACACAAGGCCATGCCCGTCCTGGGTGCAAGGGGTAACCTGGCTTATGTAGATTATGTCCTCATCAAAAGTTAATCTGTGGAGGAACACATAGCGGAGATCCTTTATGCTCTGACACAGTTGAGGGCCGCCGGAGCAAAACTTTCCTTTCAGAAAGCGCAGTGGTGTAGAACCCGTGTTAATTTCTTGGGGCATGAGATTACTCCTCAGGGTCTCTGTCCCCAGGAAAAGAAAGTGGAAGTACTTCAGAAACTGAAAGACCCCACAACTCTGCGGGAACTAAGGAGCCTACTTGGACTGACTAATTACAGCAGAAAGTTCATTGAGGGATACGCAGAGATCACCAGACCCCTGATTCATCTCTTGAAGGGGGGTGTCAAGTGGGAATGGGTTCCAGAACAATCCGAGGCAGTGAGACAGCTCAAAAGAAGCCTCTCACAAGCGCCTTGCCTAGCTTACACTGTCAGAAACAAGGAGTTTTTCTTGGAGACAGGGTTCTCTAGTACATGCTTGACTGCAGTATTATATCAAAAGCATGACAAGGTCAATAAAGTAATCTCCTATGCGAGCAAAACTTTATCCTCTGTGGAGGAAAAATTCAATGATTGTGAGAAGGCACTCCTTGCAACGGTGTGGGCATTGAAGAATTACCGCCCTTTTATCCAGGAGGAACACATCATAGTGGAGACTCCACACCAGCCTCTGCAATATCTCCAAAGTGACTGAATCTGGGCCGGAAATGTGAGTAATTCCCGAATTATTCCTGGATTCTGTCAATGCAAGGCTTTCCTGTGGAGGTCAGATATGGCGAAAACAAGAAGAGTCCCCTCGCGCAAGGTCTGGCTGACATGCATGATTGTGCCAGAGAAAACTGTCTCGAGGACGAAAGTCTAAAAATCAAGGACAACATGGAGGCATACCTTAATTCCCCACATAAAGTCTTTGAAGAAGACAAGTGTGAGGGAATGCCGACTGTATATGTGGATGGATGCTCTTACCATGTTGACAACAATGGGGAAAAAGAACTCATGGCAGCGTAGGGAATGCATGGGTGAATGAGTCCCCAGAACCCTCCGCTGGGTACAAAATTGGTCCCCGAAGTTGTCAGGTGGCAGAGTTGATGTCTGTGCATCAGGCCATCCTCACTGCTGTCCAAAATCAGCACCTGGTTAATTGGAAAACCAGAGGCATGTTATGTGCTAATAACAAACCCTTGAAACATGGGAAGTTAATTCAAAACATTGATGATCTGGTCACCTCGAATGGGATGACCATCTACTGGAAGAAGATCAAGGGTCATTCCAAAGTAGAGGGACCGGACAAAACTGGAAATGACTTAGCTGTATCGGCTGGCCAAAACCGGGGCCATCGAAGGGAATCTAATAGAGATTGAATCATTGTTAAGGGAAATCCAGGTCACTGCCATCACTAGGTCCCAGACAAATGCTCACAATGATCTTTCAACTGCACAATGGAGTAAGGAGACCCCAGATGCTGATTTGATTACGGCTCAGAAGGGGGATCCAATAATTGGTAAGTTTTACCAAGACATTGAGGACCCTGAGAACTTTCCCCTGACGGATACCGATTACATTGGGAAAGAGGACCTTAGAGTGTTGATGAAATGTCCAAAAATGTTCTGAATCCAAGACGGTTTGTTGGTAAGGAAATCCCTAGCTCGCCTTGATCAGTGGTTGGTTCCTACTACATTCCGAAGCCTGATGTTAAATCACGCCCATGATGCGGCCACTGCCGGTCATAGGGGGTTTCAAACAACACTTGAGATCTTAAGAGAGGTTGCATACTGGCCACACATGGGGCAGGACCTCGACCAATACTTGAAGGGGTGTCTTGTGTGTGCACAATTTCAGCCAATATCGCTCACACACCGTGCACCTCTCCAAAAGAGGAGGATGACACTGCCATGGTCAGATTTGCAAGTCGAATTCATAGGCCCCGTGATTCGCTCCTCTAGGGCAAATAAGTACATGTTGACGGTGACATGCTTATTTACTAAATGGTTGGAATGTCTTCCGGCCCCAAACTGCAAGGCAGAAACAGGAGCTGCCCTGATGATCAACCACATCTTTTCCCGTTTCAGTCTACCCCAAAGGATTGAGTCAGCCAGAGGTAGCCATTTTACCAGCAAAGTAATGACTAAGATGTGGGAGATACTGGGGGTTAAAAGGAAGCTACATATTGCTTACCGGCCGGCCTCTTTGATGCAGTAGAACATTACAACCAAGCCATTGTGAGCAAATTAAAAAAGTTTGTGGCAGATTCTGGGCCAAGTTGGGATATCCGATTACCTCTGGTCCTAATGGCCATCAGATCTACCCTTTCATCTGCAACTAAAATGTCACCGTTTGAACTGATGACTGGACACAGGATGGTGCTTCCCCAGCATTTGCTCTACAGGACCCAAGAGCAAACCTTGATAAATGCCTCCACAACGCATTAATATGTTGAAAATTTAAGGAAACACCCCCAACATGCTTTTGCCTATGTTCAGCAAAACCTAGAAAGATCAGCCGATAGCATGAAGACTACTAGGAAAGAATACAATGTAGGGGACTAGGTTTATCTATATAATTTCCAAAGGAACCAGGCCAAACAGCAGAAATTCCTGCCTACCTGGAAGGGACCTTTTGAAATTGTAGACAAGATCTCCCCAGTCGCCTACAAGATCTGCATCCCCAAAGACAGTTTGGAGGAAGGGGAAGACAAGTGGGGCCATATTAATCAGCTAAAGTGTTGCCATCCCAGGCACACTTTGCAGCAACTGGAGGAGTCCTCTGCAATCCCAGAGGGGGCCGCTCCAGAGTAATACAAGTCCAACCCTAAAATATTCCATATATAGCCTATAAACTCCTATGATTCTTGAATGCAAATGTCTCCTGATGTATAAAATGTATATGTTCACCCCACCAGTAATAGTGGTGGGGAAATGTCTATGAATATGTTTCTGCCGCTTTTGCTTTGTCATCCTAGGAGAGATGAAACCATGGAGACTGACCAAGGAGGATGACCCGGGGACTGGGAGCAAAGATCCGAGGGGCCAGAGGTACCGCCTGAAACTCCCTTCAGGACCGGCGAGGAGATCCGATTGATCCACCCTGATGGAGAAAAAGATGCTGAACTGTGCCATCTACGGAATGGGAAGAAGATGATGCGGACATCCCAGCGTGTGGATCAAAACATCCTTTGCACCCGACTCCCCCTCGACTCGAAATCAAAGCGCAGTCGGGTGGGGGGGCTTGTCAGGTGTCTTGACCCACGTTCAAGTTATTATGCTGCAACATTTGGTGCAGTGGGCTTAGAAAATCCAAGATGGCTAAAAAGCCAACATTTGCACCAGAATCCAGGAAAACCGCGCAGTTTTTGCGCACACAAAAATGGTCGTCTGACCTGCCACCCACCAGTGCGAGCGTGATGGGCCAGAAGCGCCATGAGTGAAACGTGGTGCCAACGGAAAAACAGCAGTGCCTGTTGGCTCAAAATGCACTTTGAAATCACCTTTGCTTTTCTGAATGCAAGCTCAAAATGCCTATTTCAAACATTGCAAGATATTCAAAAATCTCACTGAACACCAGCAGACATTTGGCAGAATGTAGTCTTGTGTGCATACAAAATCTGGAAAGATGAAGAACCTAAAACAATGTTTATAACAAAACTGGCTGAGCTGTGGATGTCAGCAGCTTAAGTGAAATTGGATTTAAAACCACTAAAATCGAAATGTTTAAAATAAATGAGTGACCAACTTTTGAGTGTCACATAGGTTGCAACTGTTAAATGTCATAGTTTTGAACTTAGAATCAGCGTTGTAGCTGCATGTGTCAAAATTGTAAGTTTGATTTGAATGAAGAAACCTGGAACAAATGTGACATTTAGCTGAAGCCTGGCTTGAAGAGATTGAATTCTACCCGGCAACTACTCCCGACAGGAGTTGAAACTTGCCCAGCAACTGCACTCCCAGGCCTGGCCTGTCTTCTCTTGCCCCCACCAAAAGGAGATTACACCTCTCTGATTGAATTAGGGGAGGGGTACCTGGGGCTGTAGGAAAACAGAACAATGAATATTCCTTGGCTCAGGCAAATGCTAAATCAGGGGTCGTAAATGGCTTCCTCTTGGAAGGAAATGGGAGGGGCACTGCCTCTGGGAGCCACCTGGGCTGGAGGCGGGGACAGACAGAAATTCCCCCATGTGCTTTGGAACCTAAACCACACCCATCTGGGCCAGAGCATAATTTAAAAAAGATGGATAATTCATAGTACGGAAGTGTCAAAATTATGTAAATCATATCATTATTCCTGCGCACATTTGTGTAAATGCTGGAAATGTTTAGAGGTTGTGTTCTGGATGAAAAGGGCAGAATTCTGTCAGAAGTGAACACAACATCTTACAAAGACAGGGATCGGATGGTTTGGTGCTACAGAAAATAGGTTAACTGGACATATAATATTAGAAAAGTTGTACATAGATAAATATGCATTTGGATAAAAATAGATTTGTGTGCAAAGTGACTAGGGGAGTGTTCTTTCTGTATGCCGTAAAATGACACCGGATGACTCACAACTCTGTTCTCCAGTGAGAGCACAGAAAATCTGCTAACCTATCAGGATCTTCAGAGGGCTGGGCATAGAAAGTCAGCCTTCCCCCCCACTTTCAAAAGACATAAAAAGGACCACTGAAACCCAGGTAGGGACACTCACTTCCCACTTCAAACTGATTTCCTGCGAAGCGCTTTGCTGGGAGACTCCAGACTTCAAATCCAGACAGATCCAGAGACCAGAACTTAGAATTCAGACTCCAGAACTTGAAGGGGCCAATCCACAAGCTGAATCCTTTTCAGCAGGCCTCAAAATCTTTTGCAAACTGTTCAACAGCAGGGCAAGCTGTTTGATTCTGGCTAGAACCCTGTGCCAGAACCATCTCCGGACCCAGAGAGCAGAGCTGTATCAAGAACTGCAGTTCCAGAAGACCCAGACCAGACCGCCGTGCACTGCCGAGTGCCAGACCCAGACCAGATAGCTGTGACTTCAGAACCACCCGCCAGGAGTCCAGTCCAAACCTGACCAGACCTTGAGGGCCTATTTCAAATTTATAGTGTGAGTACTCAGCCAGAACTGTGCAAAACCAATCTCTTAGTTTATAATAATCTAATTCAAACCATTTCCACCTATTTAGAACTGCATCATAGAAATTCTTCTGTGATTTCAAAGTCGGAAAGTGTCATTTGCCATTCTGAATCATTATTTCATTTCTGAAAATTGCCCTCCACAAAATCGTCCGTATCTTTTGAACCATGTGTGCTAGGAACGAGATTTAACTTTCATTTTAAAGCTAGGATCCTCAGCTTTCCAACAAGCCCTAAACTTTCTACACCATATAGTTTTTCTGTAATCGCGCTCGACACACTCGGAAAACGGGCCACGATTTGTAATTTGAATCAAATTTCTCCACCTGTCAAAATCGCTGTCTTTTGCTGGCAACTGCTGAAATCTGTTTTCAACCTGATAATCCCTCATGAATCACTGATAGTGTTGACCTGAACCAATCTTAAGTAGCTATCACCTACCCTGAATCTCCTATAGGGAATCAAAATCATTTTTAGCATATTTTCAATTCATTGTAAATCACATTAAAAGTATTACTGCATGTTTTAAAAGCATATCGGTTGCTCTAAGCTTGCTAGGGGGGAACTGAATTGGTATTGCATTCGATTGTATTCCTGAAAATTGTGTGCTCCCCTTCCATCTCCTTATATTGCATAGGGGGGGAGTGAATTGTCAAAAGAAAAAGTGATAATATTGTCTCTTGTGGAAACCATCTCAGTTATTTCTGTGCTGCATTCTTTTCCATCATTGCATTTCCTTGAACCCATAAAAGCATTCTCAGCTACTTTATCCTCTCTATACGAACTCTTAAGTAATTAAATAAGTGTGCTAGTGTAATATTATCCATTGTTTATCAACATTATCTTCATAAGTGTGCTATCAAATATTAATTTATTTATAAAAGTGTTATATATATTGTTTAAATTCTAAAATAAATCTTTTAATTAGCAAAACAAACCTACTTCTTGGCTCAGTGAGGCCAGGGGGATTCAAAGAGAGGGGCGTTATACAAGGGTTTATCATCCAGATTCATAAACTTGTCATAAAAATATATAATTAAGGGCTTCTCTTGGGCATCCCAGACTAGGCACTGACTTAGTTAGAGTACTAAATTGAAGTCACTTAACAGACCTGCGAGCAAACCTCGTAATGAGGCGGTAGAGGGTTAATGGCGCCGGCAGCTCTACCAGTGCCGTTAACCTCTACCGCCTGGGTCGTAATGAGGCCCAATGTCTTCCATTCACTCCCATTTTAAAATGTCCACTTCCTGATTCCAACGGCCCTTCCCCCTTTGCATAGGTTCAAGCACTCACCTGACTTTGTGGGGCGCAATTTGCCTGCCTTTAGCCCAGGGGCCAGGTTACACAGCTGAACATGTTTAAACAAGCCTCTAAGTCCTTCCCGATTTCCCATTATGGCTTTGTAAGTCTGTGATGTTTTTCTGTCATGTTGTGGTACTCTCCCAGGATCCACTGCCTCTCATTCCACCTACTATCTTCATTTCCCTATTTCTCCCTTCCACTCTTCCCTCACTACTACTCCCACTCTCCCAAACACTCACAAATTGCTTCATTCTCACAAGCTGGTACCACTATCCTTCTCAAACATCTTACCTTTATCTGCTCCATATTCCACCAACCCCTCTGCATTCCTCTTTCAATTCCCCACCTGGTCTCTCGGTCCATCTCTACAGCTACTATCCTCACAACTGCAAACCACACGTTTTCGTTCTTTTACTCCCCTTTTACACTCTTATCTCACTGATTCTTACTCGGCTCCCACTTCCATTGGTTCCAGAGCTCACATGATTCTGGGCGTTCCTTTCTCCCATGATATGATATGATAGGTTATTAATAACGCGCTTAATACCCAGAGGTTTTTAAGCGCGCACCTGGAGATCGAACCTGAGTTGCTCCGTGTCGTATTGCTTCCAAGGAGAGCACGTTGGCCCTGAACTATCCTCCCGAGACCATGGTCTGGGTAACACAGCTGCAAAGCTTTAAAACGCCTCTGAGCACCTCCCTTTTTCCAGTAAATTTTTAGGAATGTTTCTGAGATTTTTCTGGCATGCTGTGGGTCTGATATTTTGTTTGCAATTGTGATTGTTTTGCTTTCCTGGGGTGCTAAATGATCTTTGATTGAGGTGTATGTCCATAGATGGCATACGTTGCAGCATTTCGGATTTTCTCCTTTGCGCTCCGAGAATGGTGGTTCTGAAAAAGAAGAAAAAGGACACTAGGCATCAGATGAGTTGGGAGGTATCATAAGATAAAAGGTGGTACCATTAATGACATTAGTGGCTCACCACGGGGGAAGGGTTAGGGACTGGGGCTCTCCCACCTTTCTTCCATACTTCTGGGAAGGGATCCCATCCAACTCACAAGGTCCAGCCTCTGACCCTGTCACAACTCCTACATGGAAGGGAGGACACACATCTTATTCTGCACGACCACAGCGAATGGATCGCCTATTTTTTGTGACACTCCTGCTGGGGTGGGTGTAGTCACTCACTGTGTTCCACACTCCCAGAGAGTAGGGCCAGGCACACACAATTGTTGCTGCATTCTGATTTGTAAGGTGGACGACACCTAATGTTGGCTTCGCTCCAGCATGAAAGGGATAACGTACCAATTGTTTGCCTCGCTCTCATAGGGGAGTGTAAATACTCCCATATTTGATGCCTCTTTCTGGTAAGAGGGGAAACGGACTCTGCATTCTGAGACACGACTGCAATAAAGGTATTAAAATCACACAATGTTTACATTTCCCTCAGGAGACTTGAGCCCGAATGGAGATCGGTGTTTCTTGATAAACCAACTCTGAAGTCTCAGATGAATAATACCTTCACATGGTGGGATGTAATGCAAAATATCATTACCAAATCTCAGCAGAGTATTCTACAGAGTTTTTGATGGTGCAGTTACAGCAAAGCAATAGTGTCACAACAGCATGTTAACATATGCTATTGTTCCTGAGTGTCATTAGGCAATCGCTCCCAGGATGATGATGTGCATGTTGTCCCAGCCATTTCTCTTTTACACTGACACTGGGGTCAATAACCCCAGGTTTGGAGTGGGGTGCGAAGGAGTAAAGATGCCGTTCAACTCCTTCAGCGAGCGCACCAAGTGAAACCCAATGTATGCATGTGGCGATGTGGCACTCACCATGTATTGATGTTTTGCAGGTAATCCAGAGGGAATGGACAGGCCAGGCCCGCGTTTGTGTAGGTGAGGTAAGTGGGGAGTGAGATTGTTGTGTCAGAGATGGGGGAAAGTGGACTAGGTGAGTGGAAAGGGTCGGTAGGAAAGGTGAGAAGGGAAAAATTAGTGGCCGGGTTTGCACAAGTGTCCCCCAGATAAGGTGTGTGGACATACAGGGGAGCAAAGAAGGGGTGGGGGATTTTCGGATGTCCCCCACTTGAGGCAGTGGAGGGACAGCAAGGCGAGAACGGGGAAGAGACAGTGAAATTACATCCATTTCGCTATTCCCATTGCGAGAGTGTCTTAGTGCAATGGGTTTTGGAAACAGGGGGGGGTTTCCAAAAGTCGAAATAGGGCCCCTTATCTGTCCAGGTCACGATAACAGCCTTCTCATATTCCATGTAATTGCTGATGGGCACTACGGTCCAGAACCTGCCACCAAGTGAGTCTCACCTCGTAGTTGCCCGGTGCAGGTACAGACCACCCTATGCTTTCAGGGCCCCTCACGCACCAGATATATCCCCAGGCTCACCAAGATGATGCAGTTGGAAAAGAACTTAAAAAATATAGAACTAGAGACCTCTAACTGTTGTTTATCAGTGATGCAGATGTATGAGAGAAGCCCCGATGGCAATCCCCAGTGGATGAGTGACACATAATTGGTATGTCTGGCTTCTGCAATTATATGTTCTAGGCCATCAAAACAAGAATCTGATGTATTAGTGTAAATTATTGCATTTGTTTGGAAAAATAACTGTCCCTGTTTATCTGGTATTTCCGTACACATGTGAATGGTGTGCTGCCTATCTAAAAGAGGGCAGCTACTATAAAAAAAAAAACATTGGTGAGTGATACATCGTCATCAAAAAGACAGGATTCCTGATACCTTACCTATCACCCCTGCTCTTCAAATGTCTACATTCACTTGCATATGTATTCTTCATCGTCCAAAGCATTAAACCAACTTCAATGAACACAATTTAACGTATTTCCTTTTTTTTATTTATTGTCTTTGCATTTTTTTTTTAAGATGACAGAATAAACGGCCCGTGCTCCATTCACAAACACAATTACATGTATTGTGAGTTCCCTTTACTGCGAATGCCAAAAAAAACAGTGACAGCTTTTTCAAATGCAGTCAGAGTGGTGCTTCAACAAATGATGACTTCCTCTATTGATTCTCACACCATGAATCAATTCTCCCTAGCTTATAAGATGCCTACGCACTTTCCATCATTTCCAGAGTTGCTGGGAAATATTGTCCATGGCCGTGTTCTCTGGGACACGGCCTTTAGCACCCACTCACCATAAGATGCTGTCTGCAGTACTGTACCATTGTTGTGGAAAAGAACATTTATTAATTTCTTGTGAGCGGTCAGCCCACTCCTCCCCTGTTTCGGTTGGAGATTTGGACAACATCACACCTTTTCCTGTCCAGTGGGGAGGTTGCACCCAGTGAATGGGTGGCTGAGATCTTACGCTCCTGATGGTGAACTGGCAGAAGTGGCGCTTGACAGTTTGACTCTCTCCCAGTATATCCTCTTTGAGCACTGTAAAATAATCCATGTCCCTAGAGGAAGATGGCAAAGGTTAAGGCAATCGTCTAAACCTCCACACTTCTGGGGTTTCCTGGGCACCCTTGTACCCTGAATGGGTTTAGTGCTGCTTCTTCCTGACCCAAGTACTACTGACTGCACTGCGCCCTCCTTCATCAGTCTCTCTTCTGCATGCTGCTCTTGCCCAAATCCTGTTGCGCCATTCACTCAGTGTTATGCTCTACCTCCTTTTCCTCCTCCACCACTCCGGCCTGCTGCTCGTCCACCCATCGCGTTACCCCCTCCTCCCACCTTTCATCATCATCACCATCATTCCTACCGCACCCCTCCCAGCCTCATCATCAACCACAGTGCCACCACCCATGAATGTGCCCAAATCCAGCATGTGACCACGTGGAGTTTCCTAGATGGCGTTTTGAGAGATTCACACAACACTGCTAGCTACACAGGTATGCATGCACGCCGTTACAATATCTTGTTTGTGCTCAGTGTGCTGTGAAGTGTCCCTTAACTGCAGTGTTGTATCAGAGGCTCTTTACCTAATCACTGCTATGATGCAGATTGGCTGGAGGGCATCCCATGACTTATGGGATGGAGGCACAGTCACTAAGGAAAAGCGTGCAGCCCATCATTTTGACTAATGTAACTAATCATGGGAATGCATTTCCATTGAACACATGCTATGTATGTTGATTGTAAGGTTTCTCTCCTGTCAAATAGTTGTTCTGATAGGTGCAATCAAAGCTTGGTCTTTGTTTGAATGGGCCTGTACCCTCCTTCGATCAGTGTGTTCGCCCCACCCTGCCTTCCCTCTATCTTTCCCATCTTCACTCTCCCCCGCTCCACACTGAAACAGTGCACTGAAGCCATGGGAAAGCACGGTCAACCAAAGAAGAAATTCAGGTAACTGTGGTGTATCAATGGTTGTGCAAAGATCGTCTGGACACTGAGTGCCTAGTCACATGTTTCTGCCCATAGAAGACCTTTATCAGATGCGCAAACACACGGCCAAAATGGATCAGTGCAGTTCCTTAGATATCCACCAATTGAAAGGCCGCACCTCTTGGTTTTATGCATCAATGGAATTCGTGTATCAGTGTGGGTGAGCACCATATCAAAACACTGTGGTTCCATGCAGAAAGTAAGGCACACTTAGCATATTGATCCATCAGCAGACGCTGTTTCTTAACCGAACATATGTCATTGCCTCAACATTTGAATGTGTCCACAAATACTACAAGCTCACCATATATGGTCCGAAAAAGTAAAAGATGGCAACCAGGAATAATCAGACAAAGGGACTGCACTGGTAGGTGTAATGTGTCACCCCTCCTGGGAGCATGGTATCTCCTAGGAGCTTGTGGAAGTAGCTACATGACAATATCCAATCAAAAGTAATGGGTGGTCTCCAGCGCATTCAGTCTGCGAGCATCTGAAATCATGATGTCCCTTGTCCTTATTGTGCAGCACCCTGCTGGTGCTGAATAGCTGACAAAGGGCCTGCTGCGCAGAGCCCTCGACCACCATGACAGTGTGTGGGAGCATCCTTTACTTCTCAGTACAAACTCGGACCAAGTGCCTCCAGTGGTGGGTTCGCCCCTTGCCCTTATGCGATGTTGACTTTGGTTAACATTCGCGAAGATGGGACCAGTGAGCAGGACACAGGGCATCCATTTTTGTACCCCCTTTCGACTCCATCTTGGTGACTAGGCCTCACTGCGATAATACAAAAACACTTCTCTTTCCTTTCTCGCAACGGCCAGGCGCGCAGGGCACATACCCCCCACCATCTTTCCCACTCTGACTGGAAAACTCTGCAGCTCCATTCTCACACTGAAGCCGGAGGTAATTGCAACAAAGAACAAATGTAACACATCACTCTTCCTCTGAGATCACTGTCCTGCGTGTGAACCAGCATGAGCTGAGCACATAGCTCATCCATCTCCACAAACGTGTCCTTGCCCCCGTACCCTCGCCAGTGGAAACGTACTGCCATTGTAACCCTGTGCCCCTGCAAGGTAACACTTTTAAGTGCCAGACCGCTGACCACGCCATGAGGCCCACCCAACAGACCCCCAACTAACATTAGACCCCTGCTGCAGTATATTGTTGTCTACTACTAACAAATGTCAACATACCAGAGATTCTTATGAACACAGACCCTCACTTCAACCAGTGTTATTATAGCGGTCAAGACCCTTAACCTAATGCCTTTATAATCCGATGTTATTGATAGTATAGACACGTGTGTGAAGTTTATAGAGACATGATGATTTGTTCAAAGACTTTGAATGATTATTATTTAGTGCATGCATTTTTAAGAATGTATTATGTTAGCTTAGCTAGTGGCCACCCTGCTTCACAGCGACCTGACCTTCACCCATTCGGAGCACAGACGCCTTACCTCCATCCTCCCGCCAACCAAGCAGCTAACCCGGAGGAAGAGATGCCGCCCACAACATAGGCACTATATGGACTGTCCAATCCGGGACCAACGTAGTACCCTATGTTAGTTGCGTCAGTAATGACACATTTCTCCTATAAAATGTATTTTAACCTTAATTCTTGTCAGAGCGCTCTCATAGGCAGAAGAGTTCTTTGGATGCCATTTACTTACATAAACCTTACCTTGAACTCTCACAGCCTGTTCTCCTTGCCTCATTCCCCGTCTGGGGTGTGTCTATTTTATTTTATTTTTATTCCTTTTGCACATGAAAGACGTGGAGGGCACAAACAGCAGTGCCCCTGCCAGGCAACGCTGTCCCTCATGGCTGCCAGCCATATCTTTAGAGCACCTGCAAAGCAACTCTACCCTTGGGAGCTGGTTCCCCTGCTGGGCAGCACCGGAGTCGTCTGGCCCTGCAGGCCTGGGTGCCCCAGGCCAAGGAGGAGCCTGTGTGCTCACGGGCTGACTGGGTGCCCCCAGTCGGGTGCTGTTTGCCGGGTGCCCCCAGCCTTGATGTTGTGTCGGGTGCTCCCGACACATGCAGGGTGATCCCTGCATATTAACATGCTGCGTGACCGCAGCCCATGGTCTGCTGGGTGCCCCCAGCATGTTGGCTGGGAGCTCCCAGCCTTTGTGCACCTGGTCTGGGTGCTCCCAGACCAGGACATAACAGTGGGTAAAGAGAGCTGGAATTGTTTCTTTTCACTAGACGCCCCCCATTTTATGAAGCCACAGAGATCCAGTGATGTGTTCACGCCCCCTGCAGCCAAGTGCCCAGAGTTCCCTGCCTGCCCTGTCCCAACCGCCAGCCATCACGCACAGGCCCCTGAGGAAAAGAAAATCCCTCACGCTACCAGCGGGGAAAGAAAATGATTCAGAAGGAGGAGGACAAAAAGGGATGCTAGTGTTTTCATGAGGAAATAACGAATGGCCTGTAGTACTAAACGTCTCGGCAGGGAACCTCCATCAACCCAGCACGTGCCGCCCGCTGGAGGGCACCGTGCCGCGCTGCTATGCAGATGCACAGCCCGAGGAGGGATGGCAGCCCACATGAGTGATCCCCCTGGCTGATTGCAACCATTAATACTGAATTTTCAGCGAACTCGAAGGAGTCTGTAAATGTCACGCTATGAGTGATCAGCTCACTCTCCCGCCATCTATCACACCAGTAGGACCAAATGCCATGTGACAACTCTGTCCTCCTCTCCATCTGCCCCCGCCCTCCCTCTCCCGCCCCAAGTCTTGATTTATCTGCGGCTAGCTGAGTCGTGAAAAACAGCTGCTAAATCTTTCACAATCATTTGCGTAGATTATTAATGCACTGGAGTGCAGAGTAAAGAAACAGAGCATGGGCGATCAAAAGCATATTTGGTACGTTAATGTAATTCATTTGCAGTGGGGTGGTGTAGGTCATTTTCTCTGTTCCTGGCATGCTCGCTCTCTCTCTCTTACGAGTACTTAAACTGTGATTAAGGGGATTATTTTTAAGCGTCGTTGGAGACGCATAAGGTAGGCAGCACAGATCAATCCCCAGCGCGGACCGCTTCCTCAGCTCGTTGCGCACCAAGGGAGCGATTGCAGGGTTCGTGTGCTGCCCAAAGCTGGTCTCGTTCCCAAACTGTAAACCAGGCGTCTTGGCTCAGTCGCTATCTGTCGGGCGTCTCATACTGTGAGCCAAAGCTCTGGTTCATTCCATCAATAACTTGTTCTTTAACATATTGTTACGCCATCTGTTTTCATAGTGGGCGTAGCAATGCAACAAGGCAGACCATAGGGGGCCGATTCATGACATTTTTTGCACGGTTCAAAGTGACTTTGCACTGCTGAAAAGTGACTTCGCAGTGCCGACACAACTCCTGATTCATGGAACTGTGCTAAGTGTATTTTTGCAGTGGAAAGTCATTTTGAACTGCAAAAATAACTTTGTGCTGACCTTGCACTGACGTTGCTCTGCAAAAATACACTTTGTACAGTTCCATGAATCAGGGTTTGTGGCGGCACTGAAAAGTCACTTTTCAGCAGTGCAAAGTCCCTTTGATCCGTGCAAAAAATTCCATGAATCGGCCTCGTATCTAAACGCAGTTGCCAGATAAAAAGATATTTTCTACAAAAATACCACTTTCAAATAAATAATGTCAACATCATTTTTTATACAAGCACATATTTTTTGACACAGGACTTCCAACAAATGCTAAAACATATGTATCAGAACTCGCTTCATACTGACTTCTAATCATTATGCATCTATTGGGTCCATGGTTTGACCTTCTGTTCTTCTGCGCACTGAATCTCCTAAGTGATAGGGATAGGCCCACAGGTTGGTCCCGGTCTCACTTGTCATAGGGACTCAAGCTGCACCTTACTCATGAGGTTCATAGACAGGACCCAGACATGTCTGTGGCTGTTTGTGTCCCTTGCACAAAATGTAATGTTCTGGAATTTGGAGCTGGTGTGCTTACTCTTAGGTAGGCCTGGACAAACTCAAAAACAGACCCATGCTAGCAGACACATTTTCTGCGTAAAATGTGTACCTACCATGATGTCAAGATGAGTTGTTGCTGCTGTCAAATCCACAATGAACTGGCAGAGAGATCGTAGGTTTAATACCCATTATAATAGTCCAGTCTGGAGGGGTGGATCTTACAATGACTGTGAGGCTTCTCCCACATTTAGAGAAAATACGCTTGTCCACACTAGAAACTATATCAGATTGCAAGCCTACAGGGTGCAGCTTAGCAGTTGTACAACAACTATCATTAGGGCTGCTGTCCAGGCGTGTTGTGAGAAAACGGTAGCAGCTCACCATTTCTTTGCATGGGTGAAGTGTCCAGTAGATAGGCATCCCACATCTGTTTTGATGTTTGTCCCGTTGATGTTCCATCTGCATTCAAGCTATCCAAGTCACTGGTATGGGTGTCCCACAGATTCTCCTCCCTGTAGGATGTGCTTGTACTGCTCACAAAGCTTTCAACAGGGATCAGTGATGTGTTGCCCTTTGATGACACCATTATCCATGTATTTGCCATGCATGGTGTAGTTGGCAACATTTGAGCTGGTTGATGGTCTTCCTGCTAAGCCAATTCTTTCACCAATTGATGTTGCGCATGTTGTAGCACAGCATCCTTGCAAATGTGTGCAATGTCTACTCCTTGTAATGCTTTTTGCAACATTTACCTTGTTACATGGCTCTACAAAGTCAGATAGCATGTTCTCAATGTTATCTTTAACTCCATCTACACATTGATCACCCAGCAAGGTTGAAACCTTGTTCCTCACAAGCCATGCTGGATCTATATTACCGCCCAGGGCACAGACCCTCGCAAGGTTAAGCTCATGCTGGTACACAGAGGAAGAACCACTCAAGGATGCTTTGTGACAGCTATGCACTTGATGGCCTCCTCAAAATGTTGTTGTAGCTCTGAGGAGACCTTTGGTAGCAGCTGCCAATGACAAAGTGTTAAAAATATCCATCTAGACCTCTGGTGTGAGTGTTGCAGTAATCTGTGATGTCACTGTACTGCTCCCGTGGACTGTTAAGCATGTGCATCCAACGGGTTGTCAACAACGTCTTGTGGGTGTGCAGTGGCAATTCATGATTCCCTTTCATTTTGCAAAGCGCTTTATTGACATGCTATGCCCAGCAGAAATGGAAACTGTTGTTCTGGGCCACAGGGCCCTTTTCATTTAGAGTCTTTTAGGGAGATTTTTCATTTTTATGCCAAATCCCCTCTACCTCTGAGACACCCAGCACATTTTACTGGACTTCTGGAACATTTTGCATGTTCTTCCGAATGAGGGGCGTAATTTTCCCCTCATTCATTCTTTTTGCTCTGACCATGGGAACCCTGTTCATTGTCTTCTTACTTTATTTTACAAAGTCATGGATTCCTCTATACTTTTGAAAGGCATCTGTAATTTACTTTTGCATCACGAAACACCATTTGTGCAATGTTGCTGGGAGCCCTTTAGGATCTCCTGTTTATATTATTTTATTTCCCTTAAGAACTACTGTTCTCAAGATTATAGGGATAGATTTTATCCTTCTTAGCTTTTCCTTTTGAGAGATTAGCACACACCAACCTATGTGGAGTGGTGAGGGGTTACCCAGTATCCACATTTTCTCTGCTCCTTTACCACTTCTGTTACAGTGACAGGCACACAGTTATGGCTGGTGGCAGTGTTTGTGTTCTACTGACTGTTCTGCTTTTTTTACTTGTGGTCTCTCTTCACAGCTGCGGCTAGGCAGAGAAGTGTCACCATTGTCCAACAATGGTGGTTTATTTCTTTTTTTTTTGCCGCTTTGTGAATAGTTGTCCTTTATTTGCCATTCTTCTAACATCCTGGGTGAGAGGAGGTCCTGGTTTGAGTTTTGTCTTTGGCAGGACCCCTTTGTGTAACCTGTCAAGGCTCTGCTGTGTCTGCGAGGACAGGAAGCATTGGAGGAGCCTGAAACTCCACCATCCTTTGTCTACTATGGTTCCTGAAATTAAGAAGCTCCGACTGGGGGACTGGCTGTCCGGATTAGACAGCCACACACCTTTTCTGTAAACTGCAGGGAGAGTTTGCAGCAGATGAGTGTGAATTCCTGATAAAAGGTGAGGATCTTGAGACAGAATGCAAGTCAACTACTGGAACTGAAGATCCGAACAAGAAGACGATCAAAGATGCCTGTAGCCCCATCCAGCAACCACAAAGAGACCACTGTTGACCTGACCCCATCTTCTAATCGACAGAGGAGCTCTGAAGAGGATGACTCCTTCCCTTTGGCTGGTGAACTAACTAGGCATAAGACAACCTGTAAGATGAACCATCCCTTGATGTGCAGTGACCTTCCTGTGATGCAAACCGCCAATACCCTTGGATCTCCAACCTTATTGCAGTGCATAATATTCCCATGAGCGATTCCTCCCAGAATGGTGGTGAGAACCAGTTGGACCTCCAGAGGCAAGATGACCCTCCTCAAAGTCCCCTTACCAGAGTGCAGGACTGAAGAATCGAGGTGGATTGACCGTACGGTAACAGTTCTTCCTTGGAGCTTATAAAAAGGTGTCAGAACTGCAGATAGAAATTGGAGCATGAAGATTCCTTTACTGGGAGTGCTTTCTCTTGACTGCTGCTGCGTTATCCCTTTCAAAGTTCCTCATTTCAACACTGCAAAGAAGGAACAGGAGACTGGGTCCACCGATGCTGCACGATGAAAGAATCCAGATGAATCTACCCTCACAACTCCTCAGGTACTTTGGGACTCATGGTAGTACATAACTTAAGATGTTCTGTCACTCCTTTGTTGCTGGAGTGCTGATTGCAATGTTTGGATGTTCACCCAAAACAATCGCCCAGGCCTAATGCTTGTGTGCTCATAGGGAGTCTTTCCCACAGTCTCTGAAAACTTGTTCACCCACAAAAGAATATTACTTACTTAGAGAAAATCACATTGTGGAAATTCACATCGGAGCACTAGGAGTGTGTCATTTCACCTTGAACTGACTTCCTACTTGCAGCCAGCCCCCCCCCCCGACAAGCAAGCATTGCAAGCAATCGGCTCATGCTGCATTAAGGGAAGAGGAGCCGCTGTGGAACATGTGACGCGGTCACGTGACAACGCCGGCATATTCAAATTCGCCGCACTGACACCCTCGCGGCGTAAGCCCTGGTGGCAGAAGGGCTGGTGCTGTCAGGCTGTTTGGTGGACTTGGCGCGTGTGCAAGGAACCAGAGAAGTAATCTAAAGCTCCAAATGGGAGGTGGAGACTGCGGGCCTTTGGCCTTTGATCCACCTAATCAACGGAGGTCCATAGCGCGCAAAAAGATATAATCAAACGCACTTAATTTGCAGAAAAACCCCAAGTAAGCACCTAATCCCCACGCTCAACATCCAACCAAGATTCGATTTATAGTGCGAACTTTCGACAAACCTAAGAAAGCTGCAAAACAATCCATGACACGCACAATAAAGAAGAACAAGAACACAGAGAGCTCCCCCACACGTATGACGCTGAGGAAGAAAACCATGATGAACCCTGAAGAACAACACGCTTCCAAGAACCAAAGTGAGAAAAAACCCAATGATTCCATCAAAGATGAGATCATTAAAGGGGAGAAGACATGTCCGCTAATGAAACAAATAAAAAAGAAGTAGACATACCATTCTCGCCCGAAAGAACAGCCCCATTATTAGAATATGAAGATACAGACATAAAAGTCCCCTTACAGCATACTATTGAGTCCACATGTACCCTTACTGGAATTGCACATGAATCACAGCCGGCAAATATTCCAGAACAGCAGGGAACAATAGGAACCACTGTTGACATAAACAGAACAAACACAGAAACGCGGAAAGAAGACCCGAACAAACAACGAAAGTCGGAACTGGAGGAAAACAAACAAAAAGAAACAAATGAAGGGGAAAAAGAAAGAGAAAAAGAAACTATTCATCCAAAACGAAGAGAATACATCGAAGAAAAGAAGACGAGTACTTCAACACAACGAGAAAAGGCTATGAAAGCTCAAAAGAAATGGCAAGCATTATACGACAGTAGGAGACATTCACGACAAATAGAGAAAAAGAGAAACGAACAAACAACCCAAAAGGCTGCCAGACTTTCACTCGATATAACTGAAATTGAAAACCTCATGAAGAACCACGAAAAAAGGAGAGAGATATTTGGGAGACTAACCCCACCAGTAACAAAAAATGAAATAAGCTTCAAGTCAGAAAACCAGAGAACCGGAATGGGAAACCCAACACATGAACAAAACAACATGTATAATGGGAGACTCCCACAACAAACAGGAAACCAACACTCAATAACCACAGAAAGTTTATCCATGAACCAAGAAAAAGCACACAACAAATGCAATTGCAATACATATGACGAACAGGATATAGCGTCCATACCGACATCAATGCTGGACCTTCAGAATATGCTCATAACGACCACTACACAAACCTTGTTACCATATATGAAGCTACAAGAAGCTCTAACAGACTCAATAAAAGACCAGACAACCCTTACCGCATTAATGCACTCTAAACAGAGTTACCTGGAACAATGCATGAACAAGATAATTGAAGGACTAGAAAGAGAAGCCCAACATAGCCATATATGGCAAACAAGACTATTTGACATTGCACGCAGTGACAGAGCAGAAAAAAAGGACTTGACTCATGCATTAATTACAATGATGACAAAAACCAACAAAGAAAAACCAAACAAAACAGACGAAATAAACAAAATAAACCCAACTGATAAAAGGCAACACTGGGGAAAAACTGACGACAATGAACCCAGAAAAAACGCCGGGATATCAGACGAAAAAATGCCGACAACCAGTAGCGAGACAAACTTGATTGATTTGAGTGAAGAACCAAACCCAGTAATAAAAATAAACTGTCCAACGATAAGTGTAACGGAAGACACAACTGAGCCAAATGAAGACAGCAATATAACACAAAAACAAAAAAATACAGAAATCTACAATATTTTCTCTAAAGGAAACAAGATTGTCGGGAAAAAAGAGCCCAATAAAAAACGTACTGCAACCTGACAAACCCTCAAAAGAACCCCAAGCAAAATGAAAATAACAAGCTACAGAACAATACAAAAATGTCCCAACGGATTAACACCGAAAACACGACAAACGAAGACAAGGTGTACCCAATAGAATGCCAAAACAAAGATCCTGAAATAGAAGAATGAATTAACCTATCAATTTATGGGGAAGAATTGATTGACCAATCAGAAGAAGCCCAAATTCAAATCACAGAGGACTCTATGATCATAATAGATGAATATGAAGAGGAGCAATCAGAAGGAAACCAAAGTCAGGACATCTCAACCTGTGAAATTACTCTAGACGAAATATCCAACATAGATTGGGAGGATGACAAAGAACTATTCCCAGAGTCGAACGAAGAACTACAACCTGTAATGCCCGATGAAACTAACAAAAACAAGAATGACGTGAAGGAAAATCATACGGAAAACGAGATTAAACTGCCCACATTCATTAACCCTCTCAGCTAGCAAATAAAGAAAAAAGAAATGAAAATAGAACTAAAAAGAACAACGACAAAAAATGACAACCTCATTATGAACCGAACAAATGTACTGAGACTAATACACGCAATTTCAAACTTAAAAGAGATATCAACGAAAGATATATACACTGTAGAATTCTGCAACAAAACAACAGCTGACCAAGTGAAGATTACATTCACAACAGAAAAAACAACAAACGAAATGATAGAGAACAAAGCGATCTTTAAGAAACTAGGTTTCAAAGTCTCTCTGATTGAAGAAATGGAAAACAGTGAATCGAATAACAAAAAAAATAAAATAAATCGAAGACACTGGTCAGGATGTGAATCTGATAACAATGATAACACATCTAATGAACAGACAAACTACCAGAGACAAACAATAAACCAAGAGCAAGGGAGAGACCAGTCAAAGGAAAAAGAAAATGACTATAAAGAACATCAGAATCGGCACGAGCTGTACCGCAAATATGGAATATGGAGACAACAAGAAAACGAAGCATGGGAAACCGAAGAAAGAAGTAACCAAAGAAGATAACAATCAAAAAACTGCAATGAGAATACCACCACATTAAGCTCTTGGAATACCCGGGGATACTGCCATCTATTCCAAGGAAAAAACCCGGCACTAACATCGGCCAATATAATTTGCCTCCAAGAAACTTGGATTACAGAACAACCAATATGCGACAGATACACAGTATTAATGAATCCAGCAATAAAGAAGAAAAAAGGCCGCCCATCATCCTGCCTTATAACGCTACTTAAAAACAGAAAGAACCTTGACCTAGTAGAATCTGAAAACATAAACCCATGGATTCAATTAACAATCCTAAAATGCAAAACAAAAGAAATGACGAAAGAACCATCAACCAGAAAATGCACGACAGAAGAAAAATGGTGTTTAGCCAACCTCTACTGGAATCCAATGAGCATATCCGACGAGACTTTCATAGATGAAGTATTCACGGCTCTGGACAACGCCAAGGAGAAACATCAAACTACCGAATGCGTAATATGCTGAGACCTAAACATACACTTATTCTATAAGGAAAGAAAAGAAATAGATAACAATCACCTGACGATGAGAGCGAAGAACTGGAATAAAGAAACAACATGCAGAAATTTGAGCAGGTCGGATACGGCAAACAGTGCAACAGAAAAAAGGATGGAAACCTGGGCAAGAGGTAACGCAACAGGCACAATCGACTATATATACATGACCAAGGGCATATACGACAACTTGAGTGAAACACAAAACACCCAAACCAGTAACAGCGACCACTTTATAATGACAAGAAACTGGAGCACAATGAAACCAACTAATGATAAAATGGTTCCAATAGTGCTAGAAATAAACAACGGAAGAAACAGATTAAGACTATGGAAAAAAACGCTAGGGGACCTTCCGAATATATTGAATAAATCAACCTTAACAGATAATGAAAAGATAAATTATGAATGGCTACTTCTGCCTTACCAGACCCAGAATGGTTCCATATAATAATGTCGCCACAAAATTCTCGATATGCAAAAATATCGCGGAAAAATGGCCGTTTTTTGTGGCGACATTATTGCATGGAACATGCGGGGGACACCCCGCAACCCCCAAAACTTTTTTTTTTTAAATTTTCTTTTTGCCCCTGTCCCCATATATATGGTCACCCAAATAATATCACCACAACATTTTCCCGGCGATATTGTTTACGGCGCCCATATATATGGCGATATTATTACCTGATACCCCCAGAATAGACCTATGGACAAAGGAAGCACAGCTAAAAATCATGCTCACGCCTTTAGCGAGAAAATAAGAACAAAAAAAAGGAACTGAGAGCTAAAATAAAAAAGACACTGAAACAAAATACAAATGAGAAAATAAAACAATTAACAGCGGCGAAACAACAATACAGAAACTGGAGAAGGAACAATAGAGCCACGATAATGCAAGAGGACACTGAGAAAATGCTGCAAACTATTAACAAAAACAACACAAGACAATTATGGGCACTATTACATAGCCAAACCCATACACAAAATGCAATGATCAGCGACGTTCCTGAGGCGAGACGGACAAAATACTTCACAGAAATATATGGAAACAAAAAGGACTTGAGGAGTACCACCTGCATGGAATAAAATATAACATGGCAATGGGAATGGGACCTCAAAGATATACAAAAGGCAATCAAATCGCTAAATACACAGAGGGCCCCTGGTCCCGATGGCCTGTCAAATATGATCATAAAACAAAATCCAGAAGCATGGGGAGCAATATGTGAGAGCATCTTTAAAATGATACAAAGCACCAAAACAATTCACAAAACATGGAGGCAAGCAACGATAATACCTATATACAAACATGGTACCACTAAGGACCCACGTAACTACTGTCCGCTGGCATTGCTGGATCCACTAGGGAAAATCTTTGCCAAACTTCTTCTAGGAAACCTGAACATATGGGCAACAAAAGAAAAAAAAATATGCTACTAGACAAACACGGTTCGTGAAAAATATTGATACTAACATCAACCTCCTGATATTAAACATCCTGAAACACGAAGCAAGAAGAACAAACTCACAAATATATGCTGCTTTCGTAGAATTGAGAGTGGCATTTGACTCTGTGAACAGAAACGCCTTGTGGGAAAAGCTCAATGCATGGAAGTGCCCTGATAACATCATCGAACCCATCAAACTCTTGTATGAAAACACCAATATAAGAGTCAGATTATCAAAAGATGGCACCCTAACAGAACAAATAAGAACATGGAACGGACTGAAACAAGGATGCCCATTGGCCTCCACACTTTTCCATCTCTATATGGCTGATCTCGAGGAAAACATCTATACCACCCAAATGAACCAGCCTAAAATACACAACACAGCAATACCGTGCATCATATATGCCGACGACATAGTCCTGCTAGCAAAAACACCCAGAGGACTGCAGATAGCGTTGGAAAGACTAGAAGAGTATATGAAGAGACACCAGCTGGAAATTAACACACAAAAAAAGAAAATCATGACATTGAAGAAAGAAACAAGAAGAAATGGAAAAATGTTCCCCTTCCATATAGGAAAAGACAGAGTCGAGCAAGTTAAAACAATAAAATATCTAGGGGTATGGATATCCCAATCCCCCACAGAAGAAGATTGGACGAAGCTACTAAAAGAGAAGACTGCCTCACTAGCGAGACATTGCAGAATATTACATCGAAAACATGGGAAATTTTCCTTCACTCCAATAGTTACCTTTTACAAACAGAAAGTAACAGCAGTTTTAACGTATGGAGCAGAAGCAATGATAAATATCGACAAATCCATTTGGACGCAACTAGAAGGAAAATCTTGGAGAAAAGTCCTAAACTTACCGACGTCACTGCCTGCGATACGCATAAGAGAGGAACTTGCGCTACAATCACTTGAATCCATTGCATTATGGAAGCAATTGGATTTATACAGAAAAATCATGAGCCCAAACAATGAACCGCGGCTTGAAATACTTAGATCTGATAAAAGATACAACACAGAAGACACCCTCGCAATATGGAAAACAGCAATAGAAGCCAAAAGAAAAGAACAAGACATCTTACTGGAATTGCTGCTCGAGAGACCTCAAAAAGCCAAAATAAAAATAAAAGAGAATGATTGGATGAAGACCATACAAGACAAATACAAGTATCAACAGCACATCCACTGCACTCTCGATTCCAGAAGACTCAACCAACTTCCAGCATACCTGGCAATTTTCCCCTCATCTAAAATAAGAGATACGTTTATGAGACTGCGTCTAAACATCCTCCCAACACGAGAGATAATGGCAGCAAGAAAACAAATCTCCAAAACTGAAATGTACTGCAGATTTTGTCAAAACAAAAAAACAACGGAGACCATACACCACATAATCATGGACTGCCCTGCTCTCAACGAAAAAAGACAGCTATCTAGAGAATGGTTCATGAAGACGACAAAGGCTTATACCCCAGAAGATCGTTGGCCAATGATGCTAGCAGGAAAAGAAAAACAACTAATCTTCGCATTAATCTCATTCTGGAACAACATAATGAACCTGAAACAATCCAGCTAAAGGAAATCAAGCCAAAATAAAAATCTAATATACAAAAGAAAAATAACGACAGACAACAGAACAACTAATACAACTTTTTAGAAGAACAAACAGAGTAGGAAGCGAAAAAAAAAAAGGGGAAATAAAATGAAAGGTTTGAATGTAAACCAAAACATTTTAATTAAAAAAAAAAAAATTACTTACTTATAAATGAAGAAACCTCAGGAACTTTACCTTACCGTTTTTGATGCTGTACCTTATCTTCTTTACCTCCAATCTTACTTTGAAGAACTCATACGTAGATACGGATGGACTGCTAAAGCCTTAAGTCCTCTGAAAAGTATTACAAGTCTTTTAAAGTGTTGAACTGCTATTGTTGGTGCTGAATAACCATTTTATTCCCCCAACAGAAGATTTTCTGAGTGCTATAACAAGAGATTTTACTCACCATTGAACTGTGTTCATAAACTGTATGATGCCCTACTATTGGTATACTCACTTGAAGTATTGTTTATGTTTTCTATTGTGTTGATTAGTTAAAATATGACTTATCTGGATATGCTTCATGTATTTAAAATAAATATATATTTCACTATAACTGCAAGTGTTTGTTTGTGCATATGTATTTACTGAGTCCATTGTACTTACCAACAGCTCATCCTCCTCCTGAGATAAATTGGGCCGCTCTGCCATTCTACCAAACATTTGAGTAGTACAGACGTATACTAAGAGTTGGGGCCTGTATAACAACGGATAGTATTATAAAGTCTCTCCCATAAAACTGGTGTTACAGCTGGTGGGATTGAGTTTCGTTGAATTACATTGACTCTCAGTTGTACCTGTGTCCAGAGAATCCATCCACAAGGCTAGTGTGAGTCATTTGACTATTCACATGGTGTGCATGTGCTCGCCTGGGCTTTTTTGACATTTTTAATTAAATGGAATGATAGTAGACCAACCTCAGTAAAATGTGTGGAGCTAATCCACACACATTCCCCTACGCTCAGACCATGACAAAAGCATAGACCTGTGTACTCTGGGCTTAACAACGTCAACAGGCACAGTCCACCCCTGTCCTATTTAGTTGGAATGTGACAGCCAAGGAGGGCACAATGTCATCAAGAATGGGGAGGACCATCCTTACCCCTGCTATGGTCAGCCTGATTAACTGACAAAGGGTCCATGGAAATGCCCAACTCTGTTATTAGGCACTGCAGCTGGTGGCAGCGATTATCATACCAACAGGGGTATTTCAAATGGGCCCACACAGGGACTGGCTGTAGAGGATAACAAAGGAGACAGGAAACCCAACAACCTTTCATATGTAACTGTGTCAACCTGAAGCAAGATCTTTCCTCCCAGTATCGATGGTAGTGAATTATCATGCCTGGGTCTGTTTTTACAGTAGGCCACCCCCCTAGGGTTACCCCATTCATAGGTATGAGAATGTGGTTTTCAGGATCCAGAAAGTCTTGTCTCTCAGCCGATTCAAGGGAGACCTGTCACTTTAACAGGAACCACACAGGGAGGATCATTAACCATAGAGGCTTTTTTAACACAACAGACAGGAAGATGGGTGGGACTTAGTAGCACAAGGGAGTGAGCCCAGAGCTCTTTCTGTTGAGAGATGGGTTCTGCCACATTAGTTTTGGTGCACAATTTGTTTCTGTTTTCACCCCTTTACCTTTCCTTTTACAAGGCACTCTGGTTATGACCTCACACATACAGAAGATTGTTGGCAGGGACCCCAGGATTGGTTCACTCGGATAGGCTTAGCCTACACCAATCATTGTGGCCCACATGGCTTTAAAAATGTGCAGAGCCCCTCTTTTGGTAGATCACCTGAAGACTTCACAAGAAGTAAGAAAGAAGATCTCAACCTTGGACCCTGGCTGAAGGTGCAGTCTGCCTTATATCTTCTGCCAATGAAGGAAGGCCAGTGCTCCAGAAACCCTGAACAGCACAGAGACGATTACTGAGCCCGATCCACCAGGTAGGCCAGCCTGCAGCTGTTTGTGCATTTTGTTTATGTGACAAGATATCTTGTCATGCTGGAAAGCATTTTTGATGGCTGTTTGCCAAAGCTCAGACAACACACAGCTGAGTCTAAATAACTTGACCCCAAGAAGTCAGCACTAGCTGCTAACTTATGGGTAGCCAACAAGGCTACTCACAAGAATTCTGGGGCTCCTCCCAAGAAGGAGAAGGGGCAGATGCACACAAAAGATGGGAAGGATCACTTCACTAATCATCCACCAAAGGTGTCCCACAAACATCATAGGGGTAAATTCCCCCATAAACCTCATAGGGTCAGTGAACCCTCAGTAGTCAAACCAGAGGGTGGTTAACAAAACCACCCATTCCAAAGAACCTTTGACAAAAATGTGGTTTGTGGATTTGGTGACCATGTGAAAGGGGATCCCAGTTGTAAGGGTAAATCTTCAAGGATTCCATATGTCTCCTTATCCTTCACCCAAGAGGGAGAAGCTCCTATGACAAGTGCAATCTTTCACTCTCCAGCTGAAGAACCCATTCATGTTCAAGCCATAGTTTCTCTGGTGTCCCTGGGTGTGTGCGAAAAACAGAATATAGATGTCTATACTTTCATTCCTGATAATACAAAGAATAGTATAAGGACAGTGTACTTGTAAACTGTCAGGACACCACTGCCTTCAGAGAAACAGGGGATAGCATAATTGTGGTGGATGAAAGTTTCTTTAAACCTGATGTGCGGGCATCCAAAACACCCACCAAGATAGCAGCATGTCCTCTCTCTAGGTGCCCCATAATGCCATGTACCATTGAGTGCAATAATATGGCTATCAGGTTTATTGTCAGTGTTTAGCCTGATGTGCCCCGTAAGGTACTATTGGGAAATTACTTGAAAACCTGAGGTGTAGTCTCTAGCACATACAAGCCCCCTAGCCTGAAGAAAAGGGATCTGACCAGAAAGTTCAGGGAGGCAACCTTAAGAGACCTCCCCTCTGAGATCATGGAGGAATCCACTATCTCCACAGTGAAGAAAAGCCTATCACCCACATCTTCCAACAGGAAGAAAGAAACCAAGTAAAAATCCAGAGTCTCACAAGGAAAAAAAGGGCCTCAATCCCAAAATCTCCTCAAAGAAAAGAGTTTCTGGAAAAGAAACACTGAAAGGTCACCACAGTGACCCCATCTCCTGCTGAGGTTGAGTTGGTGGAAGATACATCCACTGAAAATCCACCAATGGGCGAAAAAGATGTGGAGGAGATTCAACCCTGTCTAAAGGAACTGGATCCTAGAAACCATCCAGATCTGAACCCTTTGCTTGCAGAAGGACAGACTTTAGAATTGGACAGAGAGAGTGACCCTCTCTTGAAGGCCTGCCTCAACAGGCAGCTCCCCAGCTTGAAGGGCATGAGACTGGGAAGCATAGACTCTACTGGGAGGATTAACTCCTCTACAGTGCCTCTATGGAATCTACTCCAGGGGGCCTCAGACGACTGGTGGAGCCCCAAGAAGTAAGATCCCCATTTCTACAATTAGCCCATGAGGTCCCTCCAGCTGGTCATTTGAGTACAAAATGAACCAAGGAGAGACTATAATTATATCGCTACTAGCCCAAGATGGGAGCAGAAGTAGACAAACATTGTAGGAGCTGCCACACTTGCCAATTGTCTGGCAGCATGGGACGAAGAATGTGGCACCCCTACTGCCTCTGGCAGTTGTGGGAGAGGCTTTTGAAAGGTTAGGGATTGACAAAGTTGGCTCCTTTGACCCTCCAACATACCGAGGTAATCAGTTTATCCTGGTTGTAGTGGACCATGACACTAGATACCCTGAGGCCATACATATCAACATTTACTGCCCAGGCAGCTGCTAAGGCCCTACTTGTTATTTTTGTCAGAGTAGGCTACCCTAGGAGGTAGTATCCAACAGGAAGTGAAACGTTAAGTGTAACACTACATGCAGGCCATGTGGAAAACCTGTGGAGTCACCTAAAGGTTCTCAACATCCTTACTTCTCCAAATGAATGGGTTGGTGGAGAGGTTTAACAAGACAATGAAGTGCATGATAGGTGATTTAGAGGAACCCCTTAGAAGACAGTATGATATTCTACTGCCATGCCATTGTATTTGCTTGCAGAGAGTTACCTCAAGCTGGTGTGGGGTTTAGCCCCTTTGAGCTCCCCTATGGTCATCCAGTCAGTGGACCTTTGACCCTGATTAAGGAAAGGTTGGAGTATGCTCCACCTCAAAAGCCAGTATGAATTTCTGACTGTAGCTTAAAAAAACCTGAAGGCTGGTCAAGCCCAGGTCAAGCAATGGTATGACCAGAAAGGTAAAACATGGTGGAGTTTACTCCAAACCAGCTATTTATGTACATGATCCAATGAAACCAAAGCTTTACAGGATAAGTGGACAGGGCTCTTAAAGATTGTAGCCACACGTGGAGAGGTAAATTACCTGGTGCACTTGTGGAACCGCAAGGAGGCCCTTAGAGTCTTTTATACTAACCGCTGGAAGGATTATGTCCCCAGACCAGAGGTAGGTGATTTGCTTCTAGCTTCTGATTAATATGAGGAGGAAAGTGAGCCTAACCCTGATCTTTCAAAAGGGCATCCTTCAGATGGGCCTATAGAAGGAGTACAACTGTCATCTAATCTGACAGTGCAGCAACAGCAGGCCTGCAAAGCACTGTTGAGTCAGTCTTCCCCTCTCTTTTCACTAAAACCAGGCCTAAAGCCTTGATTGACACTGGTGGCAGTGTCCCTTTGAAAAACAGGGGCTACACAATGTCAGGCCATGTTAGAAATCACATTATGTAAGATGTAAACAAAATGCTTGCCCTTGGAGTAATTGAACACTCCACAATTCCAAGGGCTAGTCCAGCTGTACTAGTGTCAAAAGCAGGAACAAAAGAGTTAAGGTTCTCCTTGGACTAGGGCCTTGAATTCATTTACCAAGACTGATGCCCATCCGTTGCCAAGGAGAGATGAACTGGTGGATATGCTTAGATCAGCTAAATTCCTCAGTACATTTGACTTGACAAGCGGTTTTGGCAAATTTTAATGACTGACCATGCCAAGGAAAAAAATGCACTTTCTACCCTGTAAGGCCTGTATCAATTTAGGTCATGCCTTTTGAACTGAAACACGTACCTGCCAATATCCAGAGAATGGTAGATCATGTTCTGAAGGGGCTAGATAACCTCTTCATGGCATACTTGGATGGCATAGCAATGTTCATCCCCACTTGGGAAGAACATCTTCTCCATCTGGAACAAGTGTTGCAGGCTATCCAACAGGCTAATCTGACCATAACGGCAAGCAAATGTCAAGATGGTAAGAGTAAAGTGGTCTACATTAGGCATGGGGTTGGAGGACTTGAAATAAAGCGCTTACCCAGCAAGGTACAGGCTGTACAAGACAAAGCCACCCTTGCTAACCAGATACAAGTGAGAGGATTCCTATGCCTCACTGACTACTAAAGATATTTCATAGAGAACTATGGGACCATACCTTCTCCTTTGAATACCATTTCTTCTACAAAATACCACAAGAGGGTGAACTGGAATGAAGATTGTGAGAAAGCATTTTGGTGGCTGAAAGATGCCCTCTGTAAAGCTCCAGTGCTGAGAGCACCAGACTCCACGCAAGCCCTCTTAGTCGAGACTGATTCATCCAATACAGGAATTGAGTCAAATGGAGGGAAAAGTTAGGGAGCGCCCCATCTGCTTTATCAGTAGAAAATTAAAAGATAGAGATTTGAGGTTGGCAATAATTGAACATGAATGTTTCAGAATTCACACTGACCGCAAGCCTCTCAGATGGTTAATGCAGATGAAGAGCCTTCAAGGCTTTGAATTCACGATAGAGCATCGGTCATGTACCCAACATATGGATGCTGTTGGTCTCTCCATAGAGTATGACCAACTGGAACAAGAGATCCAGCCAGGATTTGATTAGCTCCTCCTGTCCCTTAGTCCGGGGGCGGGGGACAGGTGTTAGGGAGATTATTCATTTTTATGCCAAATCCCCTATACCTGTGAGACCCACACCACTGTTTGCTGGACTTTTTCCCCTCATTCATTCCTTTTGCCATGACAATGGGAACCCTTTTCATTGTGCTCTTACTTTATTTTATGAAGTCGGGCTTTTCTCCATACATTTTAAAGTCATCTGCAATTTACTTTTGCAGCACACAGCACCTTTTATGCAGTGTTGCGGGAAGACTTTTGGGCTTTCCTTTTTATATTATTATATTTCCCTTAAGAACTACTGTTTTCAAGGTTAGAGGGGTACTTTTTATCCTGCGTAGATTTTCCTTTCGAGCTATCGGCATACACAATCCTATGTGGAGTGCTGAGGGGTTACCCCTTTCCCTCTGTTCCTGTAACATTTCTGTTACAGTGACAAGCCTACCATTATGGTTGGTGGCAGTGGACGTGTTCTACCAACCTTTGTGCTATTTCCGCTTTAATACTGTTTTCACAGCTGTGGCTATGCACAGAATGGTCACCATTGTACCAAAATGTTGGCTTCTTTCTTTTTTCAATATTTCTTGTATAGTTGTCCTTTCTTGACCCTTCTTCTACCATCCCGCGTGGGGCAGTTCTGGTATGAGATTTATCTTCGGCAGAAACCCTCTGTATAGCCCGCCAAGGCTTCACCGTGTCTGCGAGGACAGGAAGAGCATTCAAGGATACTGACACTCCACTATCCTTTGCCTTCTAGTATGTGTGAAAGGAACCAGTTCCCATGGGGGAGGAGGGGTTGGCTGTCCTAATTGGACAGCCACCCACCCCTTTTTGTAAACTGCTGGGTGAATTTTCAGAGGATGAGTGTGAATTATTGATGAAAGGTGAGTCTCCTGAGGCAGAAGGCAAGTAGACCACTGGAACCGAATAACTGAAGAATACAACCAGAGACACCTGTAGCCCCTTCCAGCAATTGCAAAGAGACCACTGTAGTCCTGACCTTGTGTTCAAATTGACAGAGGAGCTCTGAAGAGGATGACCTCTTCCTCTTGGCTGGTGGGACCAACAAGCCACAAGATGGCCTGTAAAACAAGCCATCCCCCGACGTGCTGTGATCTTCCAGGGGTGCAAACCGCCAATTCCCAGGGACCTCCAACCATATTGCATAAAATCATCTTCTCATGAACAAATCCTCACAGTACGTTGGTGAACTCCAGTTGGATCTTCAGAGGCATATTCACCCTCCTCAAAATCCCCTCACCGAGGCATGAAGAATTGAGGCGGATTGACCGGGCGGTAACTTTTCATCCTTGGAGTTTGTAAAAAGTTGCCAAAACTGCAGACCAATGTTGCTGCATGAATAATCCATTGCTGGGAGTCCTTTTCTATTGACTGCTGCTGTGACATAACTTCCAGAGTTCATTAATTCATCACCACGACCAATGAACAGTAGACCGGGTCCACCGCTGCTGCTGCAATGTGAAAGAATCCAGCAGCATCTTCTTCACAAATCCTCAGGTACAGTGGGACTCATGGTAGTACATACCTCAAGTCGTTCTGTTGCTCCTTTGCCACGGGAGTGCTGAGTCCGGTGTTTGGGTGTTCACCCATACCGTTACTCCAGGCCTAATGCTAGTGTGCCCATAAGGAGCTTTTCCCAAGGTCCCAAAAGCCTTTTTGACCAACAAAAGCATCTCACTTACTTGTAATTGAAGAATCTTCAGGAACTAAACTTTTCTGCCACTGTGCCATATCTGCTTTACCTCCAATCATACTTTGAAGAACTCATACCTAGATAGGGATGGACTGCTAATATCTTAAGGCCTCTGAAAAGTATTACACATATTTTTAAGTGTTGAACTGCTATTGTTGGTATTGAATAATCCTTTTATTCCTACAAGACAACATATTCCAAATGCTATAACAAATGATTTCACTTACCATTGAACTGTGTACATGATCTGTATGATTCCCTACTATTGGTTTTCTCACCTGAAGTATTGCTTATGTTTTTTATTGTGTTGAATATTTATATTTGTTAAAAAATTACTTTCTTACCTGATTAGCTTTACCTTGCGTATATAAAATACATATCTATTTTACTACAACTACAAGTGTGTAAGAATGTTGTTGGGCTTGTCTATTTACTGAGTTCATTGTACTTACCTACAGCTTGCATCCTCCTCCTAAGATAAGCCTTGCTGCTCTGCCCTTCTACCAAACCTTTGAGTATTACCGACTTATACTAAGGGTTGGGGCCTGTATAAACAGGGACGGTTTTAAAAAGTCTCACAACAGGTAGACTTAGGACATCTCACCTAACAGAGACTCATAATTGCTGATAAAGCATTATACTAAGTGGTGACGGACACACATTGTATTGCCATTTCATAAGGAGACAAGGACATTTAATCCACTGTCTTCCGCATCAAAGACAAAATGCAGACTATGAGGCCTTATCATTGTGCTTCAACTTCACCACCTTCTTCAAGATGTCAACTCCCCTGTGACTTCTGCTCTGAAACCTGATGGGAAGCAGGGGAAAAAGTCCCAGGCCTCTCAGTAATTTAGGACTAGTTGATTGAAGGAGGAGATATGATGAGGAAGTCTGGAGAACGCAGCGGGATTACCTATAGAAGCTGGATTGTAGTGGAGCTATAGTGGATTTAGTATCACGTCATTAATGAAGCTCCATTTTAGAAGTTAGACGCAATTTTGAATTTGAGGCCTAGCAACATGGCTATGCTAGTACACTCACTTTTGGTCTCGAGGGTTAGAAGGGTGCACAATTGTTTTTTGCTTGCAGCCCTGGAAGCTTCACAGAACGTTAACCTCTTGAACTCCTTTCTTTTATATTATGCCTTATCCGTAGGTCATGCAAGCCAGAAGGAATGTGCCTTGAAGGGCAAGAAAGGGCCAGAATGGGTCTTTTAAGTGGCATCTTTCGAGAAAGGAAAGTGAGGGTGTTAGGCCTTCACCATCCAGATCTATAAGTTATAGTGGCCCACGACCTCAAGACCACGGACACGAAAATGTTTGTACGCTGAACAGCCCAAGACCCCTGACATAAAACTGCAAAGTGACCAATCGATGAAGAAGATCGAGAGCAGGGGCGGGATGCCCCCGCCATAAATCCATGTGATTTGTGCTGCAAGGTGGCAGGGGGTAACACATTCATGGCTTAGGTGGGAAAGTATGGAGGCGACAACATGTCTGGGATTGGATTGGGGGGTTCATGTAGTTCGGAGAAAGTTATCACAGCCTCCAAAGTATCCACCACGCTCATGTCCTTGGTACCAGGTGCACTGAAGAAGTTAGGAAATAATGACTTGAATAACAAAAATTGCCAATTAGAGCCTTCTGCACCCAATGACGGAAGACAAAGATCCCCACGTGGAAGAAGATGGACAGAAGATGTTGGGACCAATCACCTGGTATCCTGTAGGGAGCAGGTTATATGTGTATAGGGTCACACCAACCAGCTACCTGTATCTGTAACCCATGTAATCTACATCACTTATGATTCTGTATGCCTTTAAAAGGTATTGCTCATGCTATTTTTGTCAGAGCGCTCCGTGGCAGCAGAGTTCTTTAATGGTGGGTACTTGTATTTAAAAAAAATAATAAACCTTGTTCTCCCTGCAAGATGTGTACTGGGCCTGTTTACCTAGCAAGTTGTATTTTCTCTGGGGTGTTCATTCAGGGGTTACAAAACCGTTCATAGACAATGTCGCCTGTGTCAAACCATATGCACAGTTTTCCCCCTTCATTTACTATGGGATTGATCTTGACTGTTGGGGGGATGGAATATCAAACCAATGCGCTTTGACAGCTATTTAGTCAATGTTCTGACCATTGTTCCACAAGTACATGGTAAAGTGGAATGTTTGGCCTACAAACTATGGTAGTGTTAGCACTGTGTGAGAGAAAAAAAATCATCCGGGGACTTCCAAGCAGTGATCGACTTTTTCCACAAGGCTCCTGTGTCCAGGATTTTCCACAAATTAGTGGGGAAGAGATCTACTGACACAATTATATTCAGGTTAGACTCGATCGGGCATAGTCTGTCTCGGGAATTGTGTATTTCTTTGGCCACGCTCAAATGCTTCCTTATCACTGGATTGGGGATTACTGGTTTGGTCAACTGTGCTGGTGGCAGTGCCTTTTGTTCTACTACCAAGCACTGATGCAGCAGAAGTATTTTCACTTCTGATTGTGCAGAACAATGTATATATTTTGCATATTTTGCATGTCTGATGGCATGAGAAGGGATGCACCTCAGAACTATTCATGTCTGTGCACCCTGCCACTGCACATGGGACCTCATATATGTGGTACCATGTGAAATGGCCAGATTTAGGTGCCTTTTATTTACCGGGAAGTAGTGCCAACCTTCCGATTTTCTTAGCACGCAGTATGGTTTCTTGTTGGCATGATGATGCTGGTCGTGATTGTGCTCTTGATGTTCTGGATTCCATGCAATGATGTAAAGTGCTCTCTGATCTGTGATGGAAGGTCTGTTTTTCGAAGAGACCGCATAACACTGTGGTGGTGAGCCCCTAGTAATACTAAAGCATCTATTGCTGTGCTGTCCTTCTTCTCTTCCTCCTCAATATCGCTGCTTACAAACATCAATGCAGACTCAGTTGAAGCATAGTCATTGTTTTGATCATCATCCATCTTGCCATTTCCGTCTGACCCAGTAAAGTACAGCAGTGGAGATAGGCACTTGCAATGTTCAATCTTCCCCCACCCATTGTACTTTCCTGCTCTTCATTTGTTAAAATCTGCCCACCGCCCTACCTCGCCTCCCTACCTTGCTGCTGAGATGCTAGAAGGAGATACAATTACAACTTCTTCCATCAGTCAAGGTAGATGTATATTTTATTAGTGCAATACCAATGACTTTCTGTGTGCTGGTGCATGAACCGCTGAGTAACTTGTGAAGGGGTGGTGAGCATGGGCTGTACTATAATTTCTATTGTGTACACCTTTTGGTCTCCCCAGTGCCCACTTTAAGTGCTGCTGCAGCTGTGAACAGACTATGTGCACCAAATTTACCCCTTCCTCTCAAACATTTGAATGCTGACATGTAGTTCCAAATATGTCCAAATGTATTTTACCCACCTCCCAGATTCTCTGCTGCCCCGTCCAAGGTATTGCCCAATGCAACATGTCTCTTCAACTCGCTTAAAGAGATAGATAATGATTGGCGTGTCAATCTCCATCACCCTGAATCACTGATTTACCCTGCCAGAAAAATCATGCAAGTGTGCCTCTCTCTAAAGCTACCTTCGGGTATTACTGTCATCTCCCACTCCTCCTCACAGGTGTCTCCCGATGGCCTGTCAACTCACTTCAAGAGACAGACACTGAATGGTGTGTTAACCCCAATTGACATAGTCCCCCCTGCTCACCCCAGAACAAATCAGTTGAGCCTGCCTCTCTCACAAACTGCAGTCAGTGTTGTATGTCTCTTAATGCTCCTCATCCCAGACGTCATCTAATGGCACATGTCTTAACCACACACTTCAAGTGACAAATTCTGACTTGTAATTGCTTCTCCATCACAGCAAAAACAGGTAAGCACATCTCTCTCAAAAGCTGCCTGCAGAGATTAAAGATTACTCCCACTTCTACTCCCAGGTGTCACCCAATGGCAAGTGTCTCTTCTCCTTGCTACAAGAGACAGACACTGACTGATGTGTTACCTGCCACATCCACAAATCCCTTATGCTCCCTCCAAGTAACATCTGGTTAGTGTGCCTCTTCAGAAACCTGAACTCATGGATTTCCAGCTCCTCCCATTTCTCCACACAGATGTCACCTGTTCCATGTGTCTTGTCCAATCACTTCAAGAGGCAGACAATGACAAGTGTGCACCAACTGCCTTCTCAAATCCCTATTTCGCCTTCCCAGAAAAATCAGTTGAGTGTGCCTCCAATGAGCTGTCATCAGCAATTCATGTTTCCTCCCACTCATCGTATGTGTCATTTTACTTGATTCAAGATATGTCCTGCACCCCATTCCTGACTTTCTACTGCTCTCTGCCTCTAAAACAATGTGAGATCATGCGAGCATGCCTTTTCTACAAGCTGTATCTAGGGTTTTTTAGCTTCTCCCACACCTCTGCATAGATGTCCCCTGATGGCACATGCCTTGTCCACTTGTTTCAAGAGTGTGACACTGATGTGTCACCTCCACACATCTCTGGTGATGGCACTTGCGTTGGGAATACAACCCGAATCACTGACTATGTCACACAATACTGTGTACACAAAACCGCCCCCAATTCTCACTCTCTGACTTGGTCCCAATCATTATTCAATCTCTGTATTCGTTCCACAACTACTCTAAATTCACTGCTGTTGATGAATCCTTGCCAACAATGCCTAAGCCTGCCTCGATGAGCAACGCACTACCTCTCATAGATCTGCCTAAGACTGTTTAAGACCAACAACCAGTTGTCCATCTCTAATCCATCAGGTTATTCTAATTTAGCAAAAGGGTACTGCAAAGCTCATCCAGTGTAAACTACCCAACATTTGGGGGATTCATGTTTGGCGGCAAAAGTTTTTCCTGACCTATTTTTGGCATAGCTTTAAAATTAATTAGTATGTGTCAGTTGAATTTCTATTATGGTACAGAGGAGCCAAAATTAAATGGAATTAAAGACTGCACAGATAAATCGTCAATGGTTAACAAGCACTGTTTCGAAAATACATAGCATCCATCTTTTTATGTTTTCTCTAAAATGTAATTCAGACTATTCATTGTTCAATATGGTTTGTATTTTTTTATTTTATGTTCGATTTGTCAGAATGTAAGTTTGGACTGTTTTCGGGTGAATCATGGAGAATTATTCATGCACAATCCGAAACTGAGTTACATTTCATTGGTGTATAATGCTTCTTCCCCTATGAACCTGTCTTTCTAGATGTCCAAGGGGCTTATCTTCTTAAACTGCCCTGCCATACTTTACTTTTGACATATAGATATTCCAAATTATTTTTAATTATGTGACAAGACTGTAGAAAATCACAAGGGAAAATATAAAGTTATTACTGTGACACATAGGGGGTAATTCATGGAATAAATGTGCGCTGAAATTACTGGCACTAGCGTGAAAAAACCAGCGCACACGTGTGAATCGCACGCGTGCGATTCATGGAAGGCCCTGCGCATGTATTTTCTTGGATGTGCACCAAATCCGAGCGTTGCGCACACCAGAGGCCACGTCACTTCCACATCCTGAACGGTATGCGCAACGCGCACAGCGAAAGTACACGTCAGCGCACACATCAAAAAGGGGGCAGAACAAGGGGCGGAACACGTGGATTGGGGAACAATGCGTGCAAATAAGGGCAGAGCTGGGGAAGAACCGCTGGGAAGTACACGGAACGCCCACACGCACGTGAACTACACGTATTCATGGAATCGAATAGGGAAAACACACGCACATCAAAACACATGCACACGCACAGTTACGTCCACCACACGAAAGCAGCCGGAAGCGCCCCCGCACAGAATAAAAGTGCGCACAAACAACAAACAAGCATATACAGCTACGATGAATGTCCCGTTCCTTGCAGCAGTGATTGTGGGACACCGCAGGAGGAGGAGAACAGCCAGACCCCACATTTTTTTGCCCAGGACCAGCCTTTTTGGATGCCTGATGCTGGTGCTAGTCAGGGAGTGGGAGGTTGAAGTCACATCACCCACCCTGTGCTCCCAAGCATTGAGCCCTTTGGAGAAGGTGCTCAATGTACTGCATTTCTTGGCCACTGGGTCATTTCAGTGGACAACTGCCATAGTGGGGGGCGTCTCACAGGCCACACAGTCACGTTGGCTACACCAGGTGTTGGCAATCATCACTGCATGCCCCTCAGTCTGCAGGCACATATACATGCCCATAACACCTGCAGAAAGGCAGGCCTTGGTCCTGGGCTTCGGAAGGGTGGCACACTTCCCCAAAGTGCTCGGTGCCATAGATTGCACCCATGTGGCCTTACGTCCACCTAGGGCCCCTCAGAACATCTATCGAAACCGCAAGCACTGGCATTACATCAACGAGCAGGTGGTATGCAATGCCAAGGGAATCATCCCCTCTGTCTATGCAAACTATCCTGGGTCCACCCATGATAGTTTCATATTCAGAATGTCCGCCCTGAGCCGGGCCCTGGAAGCTGCGAAGCATGGCGACACATGGCTCCTAGGTGAGTGCAAATGCTTGTGCACATGCATACATGTCACACACAGACAAATACACAAGCCCAACTAATGAAAACCATTATCAACTTACCAGGGGACAGTGCCTACCCTCTGAGCACCTACATGATGACGCCCATACGGAACCCCACCACACAACCCCAGGTAAGATACAACGCAGCCCATATTGCAAGCAGGGTCATAGTGGAGAGCACATTCGGAGTGCTCAAGTCAAGCTTCCGCTCCCTTGACCGCTCTGGTGGACAGCTACTCTATGCACCCCCAGTAGTGTGCAGGATCATTGTGGCAGCATGTGTCCTGCACAACGTTGCAACACTGCATGGCGTACCGGTGGACATGGTGGTGCCCCCTCATCCCCAACCACATGCATGGCCACTGCGCATGGGAGGGGAAAGGGCATGTGGAGAGGGAGCCCGTACCAGCTTGTGGCCACATTTTTCACCTAAACTCCAACCCCTGTGGAGTGCACACAGGCCTGGCACATACCAGGTCACAATCAATGATGAGAAAGGGACAGTTAACTGTCACTACCTTACCACCTTGAGAATGTGTACATGGAAGTGCCACATTGTGTGCATCCTTAGCTAATTAAACACAACCAATCCCATGTGACCAAAGGAAACACATGCAAGGCATCCCCCACCCCTTGCTAAACAGGGCATTAAAGGACTGGTATGCCATCCAGACCCTCCCAACACTCCTGAACCCCGTCTGCCACACCATACCATGGTATGCAACGGCAAAACATCCAACCTATGCACAACACATGACACAATAGTCATGAAGTGCCACGTGAGAAATGTAAATAGGCACCAGACAATTAGACTTGACATGGAATCGGAAGAAATGACTAACCAAATCCTCACACCACGAAAATGGTGGCACAAATGCATGCCACCAGTGGTGCAACAAACGAAAGTCAGAATACCTGTTGGATGCGCATTGGACAATTGCAAATTGCCATATCAAACACTGCACACTGGACAGCACAGTGAGTGTACATTGCATTGGTGAAAACCCTTCTGCATCATTTTAAAAAATGGCATTCAACCAAATAGTACCCGGTCATGCATGCACATGATCAATGACTCAGAAGTGAACATGGATTGTCGTGACACAGCATGCTTGAGAAGGCAATCTGGGTGCATGCGTTTGCATAGTGTCAATGTAGTTGGGGGGTTGTTGCCTAAGTGTATTTGTCCATAAGGACATGCCAAGAATACATACATGTGAAATTAAGTTAGTGCCAGTGTCCCGTACACAGCACATGTGAACATAGCACCAAGGATCCCCTGTGTTTCAAACCACACCCATCCCCGACACCTCAAAATAAAGCACAACATTGCATCAGCCATTGACCAGCAGAACATATCATGTACAGAGTACCCCATATCGGCAATGGCAGACAGTAACCCATTACTGAATCATAGAAATTCATAATACGACCTACACACAAAGTTCATCAAAGCGCATCAATGAGGGAGGGAACAAGGGAGAAGAACAGTACATTCTTACATATCTTTCCAACAGTCCACAGTGTGACAATGAACTGGAAAAGCAAAGTACATATTACAAGTGCCTGGAACAATAAGGGAGAGTCTAGGGAGGGAATGTTGGATGACATAACTAGCATCAAAGAACAAGTGCCTACGTATCACCATGGCCGATGGCAATTGGGGTAGTGGTTGAAAATGACATCCAGAGTACAAGGAGGAGGGTAAAGGGTGGTGGAGAGGGAGAGGGAGGAGAGAAGGGAGGAGGGGGAAAAGCTCAAAATGCCTAATGGGGAAGATGGTGAAAGAAAGCACACACGGGGGCATCGGGAAACCTGACTGTGCAGGAGAGTAGGGGATGTGATGATGAAGGGGAGGAAACAGAGGGACACTGAAATGGGCAGGGGAGACAGGGGGCATTCAAGTGACTGAGAAGGCATGTGGACAGGTATAGACAGGGCCACCTTTGTGGGCTTTTGGTAGTGGTGGCAGGCTCAAGCATCCTGATTGGCCGGATTGTCACAAGGGCCAAGTGAAAACAGTGGGAGGGGGGAGCAGGTCCAGGACACAAACATAAAATTCAAATCACGAACAATGCAGTCATAACTCCAGGGCTAGAAAATGGCCAAAGGGGTGCTAGCAAGGAATGGTTGGTTGTTGAAATGTGTGGTGACCTGGGTAACTCAGCGTGCAGCCTTCATGTGGAATATCAAAATCACTGGTAGGAAACTGTCCCAATTCAACTTTCTCAGCACATGGACCCCTCCCACCATCAGTGTGTTGTACGCAGCCAAAGGGTACATGGTACCAGCTATAGCAGGAAGTGCATTAACATTGACAGTCAATACATAACAAACATCTCAAGCAACATGATGAAATGCACAGTCAGCATAATACTCACCAAAGTGAAGTGCAGACAAGTATTGGAGAAACCATCTGGAATACCCCCTAGGGGTGTACACACAAGTAGAACTGCAGGCTGGCCACAGATATGACGGACGCCCAATGCCCATGTGTGATATGATGTTACACCGAGCCATCCTTGTGAGCCCATGGAAAAGGGAAGCAAGCAGGAGTAGCATATGTGTCAGGACCCCAAGCAAAACACATACACAAGACAAGCCTGAATGGGCCGAGCTGGAACACACAGTGGATGCCTTCTGATGCCACAAAGCACCACACTGTCACATGTATGCACAATAGACAAAATAAAATTGAAAACAAAAGAATTCCAAAGAAAATACGAATTAAATCAAATAATCAATTGAAATTAAAAAATGAAACGAGCAATGAAAGAAAGAAAAAGAAAATCAATAAAATTTAAGAAAGCCAGAAAAAAAATCATAAAACATTAAAAGCAAACAAAGTGAAATCATTGTAAAAGAACAACAAAATAAAGGAAAAAATAATATAAAATGAAAAATGAAAATAAAAAGATAACATACTTACCAAAAACCATACAATTTGGATGAAAAATCAAAAATATTTGTAGAAAAAAAAAACTGCTGAAAAAAAAAATTGCAGGAAAAATAAATGGCCATATATGACCCCAGGAGTTTGAGGGGAGCACCCAGGTGGGGGGAGGTACAGGGTGCACCTCAACACCCACATGTGTAGTTGTTGAGATAAAGAAAAAACTCACTGGGCTCAGCGCCTGAACGGCCCGACCTATGTGGGAGATGGGTTGTCATCGTCACCCTCTGGATGGAAATCAAAAGGTGGACGTGGCGCCGTTGACTCACCATGCCTATCCGCACCTTGCCCCTCAATGGCAGCAAGCATGCGGGTCTGGTAAGCCAGGTCCTGGCTGGCAATGAGAATGAGGTCAGCATGCATTACCTCACGTGTCACACGTGCTTCCTCCTGCAGGGACTGACATATGAGGTGGAGTTCTGCCTGCATGGCCTCACATGACAAACAGAGTGACTCCCGGCTTGCATGGAGTTCAGCCGAGATGGTCCTTTCAAGCTGTACCATCCTGTATTCTGTCTGCCTACTCTCATCGATCATGAGGTCAGCTACAGTAGATCAGAGGGCTTGTTGTTCCACCCTCAGTGCCTCATGGTGTGTCTCTGCTTGAGCATTAATTGTTTCACGCAGAGCCACCATTTCAGCTTGGCGCGCCCTGTCAGACGCTGCCATGCCCAGCCTGAGTGAGCTGCACGTGGACTGCGTAGCCCACTGCTGGAGCACCATTTGCCTTACAGAGGGGAGGATGGAATGGGCCACACTTTCCATACCTTGAGCAATCATCTCAAATGCTCCCCCCTGTTTCTGTGCTATGGCAATCATGCAACGCTCCCACTCAGTGGATCCCGGTGGTACACGGCCACTGTGTTGCAGGACACCACACCTGCTGGTCCCAAGGAGGCGTGGTCCTTGCTGGGTTGGTGCCTCCCGTGGCTGCATGACTGCATCCCTCCATCAACCTGATGCCCCAGGAACATGGCCAACTGGTGCTGAGTGTGACTGTGCACCCATAACCACCACAGGTGGACATTCCAACCCTGCCTGGCCCCCTACCGCAGGTGTCGCAGACAGAAGATCATCCAACACAGAATCACTTACCTTTGACAACAAGTCATGACACAGATCCTGCTCAACATAGTGGTCAGAGGATACATCAGTGCCTGACTCAGAGTCAGCTCTGGACACGATTGCCTGGAACACCTGTGGGTTGTCATGGGCTGCCACCTCGCAACCACCACTGGTGCTTGGTTGGCTATGTGAACTGACCACCGTGTCTGCGATGACATCTTCATCCTCTGCCGCCAGTGCGTCATCACCTGCAACATAAAGAAAAGAAACAAGGACACGCATGTCATTAGCACATACCACACAAATACAGTTCACAACATTGACAGCCAAATAATGTAACAGCCATGTCACAGGCAACTCAAACCCCAACATGCATCCAGTGCCATTGCAATGCAAGACCATCCCAAAAACAGAAAAGGATATGAGCAAAATATGAAGGCAACACATGTATTGCATGTTGCACATCACCTGCATCACACATAACCTCTAGCAGGCACATATCCAATGATAAACTGAGAGATGGGAACAAATAGTTGGCACCTAGCATAAGCATGTGTGAACACAAAAATAGACACAGCTAGAAATCTAACCTAACACACCATGATACATGTAACATGCATGTTCATGTGCAGCACTCAACTACCATCAACTATGCACAGTACATGTGTCATAGAAGGCACCTACGCTAGTGCCCTTCCATACTGTGAAAGGAGGGACATGGGTACATACATGTCAGGTCAATATCACACAGCACCATCATGATTGCATGTTGAAGGGCTTAACTTGGCACAGGAGTGGGTGTGTGCGGTACAGTGCATGTGTAGCCCTTCAATTTACAACATCAACACGTACGTAGTGATGACAATATTCAAACATTATGGCAGTGTAACGACAATTGCAGCCATCATGTGCAAATGGCATGCACCAGGTAGCATGGTGTCCGTGAAACACCCACCCTCTGGCCAATAGCAGGGAGGCACTGCATGGCAATGACATGTTTCAAACAGAACTGTGCATTGCCAGACAGTGTAGGCATGTGTCTATTTCATGTTGTCATTCAAATGTCACTACAGCGATGAGAAATGGACATGATGGAGGAGAGGTGAGGTACCATCCAAAGTACATCCATGCATGTAGAAGACAAGACCAGTTGAAAAGAGGCCATGAGCCTGTAGCAGGGGGAACCATGTGCATGATACAGATGTGCACAGCCTAAAGTCGTGCGTGATGACACACAGACCTAAAGTGAGCATGACATGGCTGTCCAAATGAGATGACACTTGGATCATCCTGGACAAATACAACAATGAGCAGGTGGTCAAGGACATCTAGGGGCATACATGGAATGCACATAGAACATGATTGTGTACATATGTGCATGGGGAGCCACTGCCATCAGCAAACTCAGAGTGAGCCACACTGCACCAAGGACAAAGGATGTGCATGACATGATGTGACAGCTCATCAAGATTGCACTCATACACAAGTGACTCAGAGCGCAAACAAGAAAAAGGAGGGGGCGAAGGGAGAATAGGAATTCAAAACAACTATCATACTGGGCACAGTGACATTGAGAACATGCAAGTGCATGGAGAAGGGATAAAGGGTTGAAGACCCAGAAAGGGGGAGAAGGGGAACGTGCCAAACAAAGGAGACCAAAGAATGAAAAGGAAGTCCAATGATAGAATGTCCATTGAAAAAGTGGTAGTGCAGCCAGCAAGTGCCAAGTGCAAGATGATTTGGACAGGGTAAATCTGATGAGTGCAGACAAAGAGTGCTGGACTTTAGGGGTACATGCACCAGACCCATTGATATGGGAGGCCTTTAGGCAGTGCAGCAGTGAGGCAGGGTGAACAGGTACCTGATCCAATGGACAGAGTGTGTGCAGGGGCACAGTGCCAACAGAGGAACTGTTCAGCTGGGTAGAAGAGGGGCTAATGTAGGAGCATGTAGGAAGGTGTTGAGGGTGCTTCCAGAAGCAGATATATTTCACCTCAAGTTTCAATGTGGCCAGTTGGCTGTTCAAAAGTGAGCTCCCAGCTGTACACACAGATCTGCTCCTATCTTATTTATTCAATTAACAACTGACTTTGAGGGAGTGTGGGGTAGAGGAGTAAAAGATTCAAGAGGGGAAGAATTGGTAGAGGGATTGTTGAAAGTATTTTGCACCCAGTCCCAAAAAATCCTTGTGCACAATGCAGAGGGTCTGAAGTATCATCCGTGCATCCACTGGTAGGCAATGAAGGAGTTACAGAGCTGGAAAGATAGAATCACAAGGGTTGAGGCCAAGGACAAGTCTTGCAGTCCTGTACTGGATTAGTGGTGGAGGGTGGAGTGTGGGGGCAAGTAGAATATTGAAAGAGTCTATCACAGTACCCCAACCTTGAGTAAACCAGAGCTTGGCAGACTGTGAGCATGTGGGAGAATGTTAGGAAAGGCACAGTACCCTTGAGGAGTTGAAGCAAGAAGTTAATCCATCTCAAGATACATCACAAATGTGTGTGTAAAAGGAATGTGTTGAGTCAAATATGACCCTGAGGTTCTTGGCCTTGCAGGTGGAGGCAGGAGGAGGGCCAAGTGGGGCTGGCCAGAGATTGATGGCAAAGCATGGCGAAAGTGTATCGATGAGGAGGATGTCAGTCTTGCTTGGCATTCAGACAGAGACCGTTGGTAATACACCAAAAGCAAATGGCAATGAGGCTATCGGAAAGAAAGGAGGGACAAGAGGTGGCCAAGGGCAGCCAGGAAATGAGTTGGTTGTCATCAGCATAGCACCGGAACTCGTACAAAAAACTGATAATACAGTAGTCAAGAGCTGCCAGGTGCTCTCTGTGAATTAAGGCCGAGAGGTCAGTGTAAAGATACTGGTGGGGGGTGCCTGTACTTCTGAAGTGGGAGAATGGAAGAAAAGACTCCCGCCCTTCCCCTCTCGCGCTTGGCCTAGAGGATCACGGCCTAGACACCCGCCACGAGAGGAGTTTGCCTATGTACCAGACGACCAAATACCCTGGTACAGGAACATACGGATGTGCCCACCTACCTGCCCAGCAGCCCGCCCTGCCCATGCCGACACCTGCGGCATGGATCAACTCGACTAAACCTACACGTCGTTAGAGATGCCATGACGACCTAGCCAACGGTCAGCACACCTGTGCAAACATGCACACTGGACACTCCCACACCAATCCACACGAAGAACATACTCAGTGCTATGACGTAGGTGACAGACATACCCACGGACGTGCATCTTTATTATTTTCCACATAGGCTCTCAAAATGCAGAAACGCAAGACGCATAATGAACTTATCTAAAAAGGCTTGCTCACGCTTCTTCTAAGAACCATGTACCATAATGAAGAATATAACGAAGACACGATACTGAGAATAGAGCAATATGATACCGTAACCTAAAGCGCTCTGCCTCAAATGGTTCCACCTATGCACCAGGCCCAAGTAGGCCGCAAGCAAAAGCTTCCATGAACATTGAATGAGCAAGAGCTCGGTTGCTGACCCTGCAGAATGAGCCCGGCGAAAGCACACCGCCAAGGGCACGATGTTGCAATCTCGCACGCTGCAAGCCGACGCCAATGTCGCACCTGCAAGATAAACCAGGCACACAGTGGGAAAAACAATATTAATTGTGCTGAATTCTGCCTCAAACACGGTCCCACCTCACGTGACAAAGCCAAACCTGACAGGATGCCAAGCCCAGGAGGAAGGAGACGCCTGAATCCCACGTTTCAAGACACAGGCAGATACAATTAAAAGACTCATTGGACATCTGCAGCAGTGAGAGTAGTCGACCTCCCAACATATGAATAAATCCTCACATTGTTTACACCTACCCATAGTAAAACATTGTTGCAAATTACAGGTGCACCGCGAGCTGGGAACAGCGATAGTCCCAGACTGGGAGGCTCGCGAGTGGACCAATCAGAACATGGGGCCCTTATCACTGACGCCATTAACATCGACCAATCCTCAGAGGTCTTCATGTAACAATTTTCATGTATCAAATTGAAGGGGCAGCCCAAGAATATCACCTGACTAACCCTCAACCACTAATACCGTTCTCTATATGTATGCTATACTAACCATACCACTTGAGTAACCAATCCAGAGTGGAAATAGGTTTTTTGCTAAACTTTGTAAGATGACGCAAGTAGCGCGTCATACTAAGGTAAAAAGGGCCTGCGAGCCCGATTATGTGTGTCAGGACGGACGCGTACGATCCTTGACCCATCCCTGCCGTTTTGTCTAATAAACAGCAGAGTCACCTTGCTTCTTGAGTGTGTCTCATACTCTATCTCTTTTGGGATATACGGGAGGAGTTGGGGCCTCCCTGCCCAGAGGTCTACAGACGGCCCGGCCGACCCCGGCAGAATTTCCCCCCGAGAAGTTGGAGGCACTGCTGAGATCTGTTTAAGATCTGCTTTTTTATTTTTATTTTTCCAGGTACTCCCGTTGCGAGGAGGCCCGGCGGCGCGGCCCCCTCTGCCGTTGCCCCCTTCTGAGGACTACAGGACCATCGCGGAACTGCGAGAAGACCGGACAGCGCAATCCGGATATTGGCCTTCGGGAGCCGGTTGAGAAGTATCCCGCCCGCGGTTGGCGAGTGTCCAGACGTGGTCCAGACGAGGGGAGGTGGCGAGCCGCTTGGAGGGGTGCACGCAGTCGAGCGGCCCCGCATCAAGAGAACTTGGTGAGCATGCCACGCACAACAAGCAACGTAAAATTGTGAGGGAGGGGGGAGGAATTAAAAACGGGAGGTGGGAGGTGTTGCACAGGTGCGCGGCGAAGGTTTGACAATTTAGTGTTGGCAATGAAATGAATGGTAGCCGAACGAGTGCGAGAGCAGTCGGCTACGTTACGCGAGAGAGGGGGGTGGAGCACGAAAACATCACGTGCGGCCGCTCGTAGACACTGATTGGCCTAGGTCGCGACTACGTGTAAGGGTGTGTGTGTGGTTTCCTACGATTTGGCATTTATTGATCAATGAGTAGATGAGGATCCCTATTGTTCGAGCAAGAAACTCGATAGGTAGATGATTTTTCCCTGTAGGCGGTAGCTAGTTAGTTGCCCAATACGGAAGATAATTGGCTGGTTATGCCCTCCTGTCGAGGGGCGTATCACACGCGAGGCGACGCAGCGTGCGCAGTCCGATTATATTATTGATTACCTTGTTCCAGGAGTGACAGGAAGACAGCTGTGAGGTTAACGGGGGTAGATTGCAAGTGTATTTTGGACTTAAAGAATATATGAAGAACTTACCAGTAGCTCGAAGAGATCGGTGACGTCACCAGTAGGGCTTTCATAGGATATCCCAAGCACAAGGCATCTTTCTTTCTGAGAAGTGGTGGGGAAGAGAACTGTGGTAAGGGAGTGGAAACGGAGATAAACGGTAATGAGTTGATCGGGGAAAGGCGAAACGGGGGACGTGGCTGCGCACGGAGAACGCCGGCCACGGCGAGTGTAGAAGAAGGAGGAGGAGCAAATGAAAATAGGGCGACTGTATAAGAACGTCACAAGGGGTACGCAGCTGCAGGGGGCTACGTGCGCCTCGGCCGCAGGGGGCCGTAAGGGTGTTGTGTAAAGGAAGAAAGAAAGAAGAAAATATACAAATGTAAATACTATATTTTAATAATTTTCCTTAGCGGACTATCGCAAGTCCCCAAATTTACGGGGCCAGGTAAAGGTATAAGGCTGTGTATTGTAAGTGTTAGCAAGATAATAGCTACCAAATAGGGGAAGGATAACAAGTGGAGCGCTACTATGTTACACGGGACAGGATCAGGAGGGTGGGGGAACACCCTCACTACCCCACTACAACACATATGTACCACACTGTCACCCCATAGGGAGAAACTGATCAAGTATAGCATAGAATGGACACAGGGGACGGACAACAAAATGATAACACCATGGCCGCCTAATGGTAGCTTCGATCCATATACCCAACATTCACTATTAAACCATCTGCATAATACATACAAAGGGAAGAAGTTGACAAACCACGTGGAGGTGTTTAACTTAAGGAGGATGTTCCAAGGGACCCGACCAGGACCAAATGGAATGTTCACTGTGGGGGAAATACCGTAAGAAAAAGAAATTAAGGAGGAAGGAGAGAATGGGAAAAAGGGGAGTGAAGACCCAAGGAACACGGGGAACGGACAAGAGGGAGGAGAAAAGAATAATAACTCAAAAGAAAATGAAATAAAAAAGGAACAGAGCAACGATATACCCCTAGCAAAGGTAGTGAAAACAGAGGGAGGGGGGTTGTACCCTTTAAGAGAATTAGGAGAAATAGAAAGAGGACAGTTAAGGGCGGCTGAGGGGTACTCGAACCCGACATACAGCCCGCCACCATATGTGGCTCATAGGAAGATGCCAGCAGGGGAGGGGAGGTCTGGAGAAGAGCAAACTGTGGAAATAGGACATGATGAGTGGGTAGCTGCGCAGATACTATTAAAATTACGAGGTTCATTAACAGGAGAAGAGAAGGAGGTAGTAAGGAAAATAGACGAGGATAATACCAGGGAGAGTGGAATGAGAGGGGAAGAGCTGTTACGACAAAAGGAGGAGATTTTGGAGGAACGACTAGCAGAGTTAAGGGATGAGCAGAATGAACTGATCAAACAGCTCGAGAGGGAGGAAAGAGAGAGAGCGAGGGGAAGGAAAGAAGGTAAGAACGAATTGGAAAAAATAAGGGAACGAACTGAGGAGCAAAGGAGAGAAGCTGAAAGGGTAAAAGCAGCAGCAGAAAGGGTATCAAGAGCAGTGCTACGAGAGAGGAAAAGGGAAGAAGAAGAGAAAGAAAAAGAAATGGCAATGTGGAAGAAGAGATTACTATCAGAAACGACTAAGAAATACGAAGAAGGGAGGGTGATAGAGAGTATATTAGAAAGGGAGAGGGTGAGATGGGAAAGGAAGAAAGAGGATGAAAGGATATTGGAAAAGGTGAGTAGCGAAGTAATGGAGGAATTAAAAAGGAAAAGCGAGGAAATTGGTAGAGAGATGGAGGAGAGAAATGAAGGGGAAAGAGAAGGTAGGAGAAGGGAGAGTGAAGTAAGGGGTATGTGTATAGAGACGCAGAAGTAGCAACAACATCAGCGCAAAGGGGAACGGTTGGTAAAGGAGAAAAGGGAGAATCGGACCTAATAGACTTCAAAACAGTAACAATCAAGGGGAAAAAGACAGAGTGGGGGCTGCCGTTTGTGAATGACTTTTGTAGTGAGGAAGAAGAAGGAATGGAGAAGGAAGGAAGAAACAGTGAAAGGGAAAGTCTAGATAAACTATACACCACCCGGACCAATACAGACTCACCCTGGATGTGTAGGAGAAAGGATGAATTGGAGAGAAGTGAGGAGGAAGAGCAAGTGATAGCGGAAAAACAGACACATGAAGCCACAGCGTCACCATCACACCCTCTCCCATCCCACCCCACACGCTCAACCACCTCACGCTCATTACATACAATCAAACTTGCGCCCTTCACAAACGAATTGACACCCTATGCAGGTCGGCTTAGAGACCTCCCTAGACGCAGGCAGGAAGGACGAATACACACGCCCACCTTAAATACAGGAAATGATGGAAGAAGGGGAAAAGATGGAGAAGAAAGAGTTATGAGTAGGGGAAATACGGACGAAATTGACGATGTAGGAGAGAGGGAAGAAGAGGAGGGGTGTGAGGACTCGATTTTATGGAACCCAAGGGATAAAACGAGACACAACTTAATGCCACTTCTGGAGAGGGGAGGGGTTAGACCACAGTACTTCCCTTGGAAGCATACAGACAAAGAAATATAAAGTGCAGGCTCCCATCATTAAGTGGAGGTGCGGGTAAATGGATATATGAAATGGAAAAACACACCGCAGGACAGAAACTGGCAGTGGGAGATGTAAAGGGCCTTCTAATATCGATATTAGGGGATGCAGCGGATGACATTTGGAAGAGAGCGGGATTCCCTGGGGTAACAATAGCAAACACATCGCACGATGGGGCACCTTTCGCAAACTGCAGACATGCACTATGGCAGGCACTGAGGGTACAGTACCCAGACACATCAGACATAGGAGCAATTACCTCACGCAAGATGCGTGAGAACGAAGATCCTGTTGATTATATCCAGGAAATCCAAGAGAAGTGGCGCATAGAAACTAGAGAACAATGGGACAAAACACCAGCAATATTTTATCATATACTAGTACAAGGGCTCCCAGAAGGAGTTCAGAAACAACTGAAGAAAGTAGTGGGAATGGAAGCAAAAGCATGGCCAGAAATACAACTGACAATAGTTCATCATTGCAGGACATGGCAAGGAAAAATGAAACAAAAGGAAGAGGACACGAAAACGGAAGAGGCTAAACTAATACAGAAAAAACTTACTAAATACACAATGGAAGGGGCACTAATAACTACACCTACAATGACCCAAAGCCCCACACAAGTAGGGCTGCACAAGATCCCTCCCAAATACCACCTTCACAGACTATAACACAACAGGTGCCGCCACTCCAACCATACACGGCCAACATGGGAGGAGGATACTCAATGCCAGAAGCTGGGTATTATAATTACAACAGGGGAAGAGGAGGAATTATGAGAGGGAGAGGATACGGATATAACACACAACAGCAGGTGGGAGGACTTAGAAATTCCTACCCCACCGGACAACCAGTATACCAGGACAACACAGGAAGCTTTCCATGGCAGAGTAGGGAACCACCGGTGTGTTGGAGTTGTGGATTAGTAGGGCACATGTCACGCACGTGTAGAGTACGAGCAGGAACACCATCATGGAGCGAACAGGGACAACCAAGGCCCACACAGGAACAGCAGGGCATACAGCAACAGCAGACGTTGCAACAGGGAAATGAACAGCAACAACTAATAACACAACAACAGCCGCAGACATATTCACTGCCACAACAACAGGTAGCGATAACACAACAACCCCAAGCACAACAAACACAACTGGGTAGGGTGACGGTCCTGGGACACAACCCTTACACAGGAAATGGTCAATCGTTGTACCCTCAATAGGACAGCCCACAGACGGCCTTGGTGTGTCACATCCTGTCGGTAACACCTAATAGTGCGGAGGAACCACGCATAGAGGTAACGATAGGTGACAAAAAATTATCATTCCTTGTTGACACCGGGACGACCCGGTCTTGCATAAGGGAAGGTAAATTTAAGATGTCGGGCGAAGCCATGAACACCCAAGGATTCTCTGGGGCTAGAGGGTTGGTTCCTTTTACTGATAACATTCCCTTATCTATAGGAGATTATGACATGTCAGTCCCACTTTTATATCATAGTGCCTCACCAGTAAATATACTGGGGAGAGACATCATGAACAGGTTGAATATGACGATCTCCTTTACGGAGGACGGCATAATTTGCTCTACTCCAGGAATTAACATGCTCACAGCACGACAGATTATGCAAGCATACTGCGGACAGAGAGCGATTAGGGCTGAGCCAGTAGATGGCGAACTATTCCAGTACGGGACAGACATGGCATTTGCATGGATGCCAGGGATAGAGGGAAAGATCTGGAGGAGGCCAGCAGCCTATTTGTTCAGACCAGAAACACCAGTCAATGAACCAGAAGGAAAGGTGGTTCCAGTGGACATTGAGAGCATTATAGCAACAGCTGATTACATTGCGGTACATGCCCAAGACAGAGAAGGAAGAGCATGGAGGGCAGTGATAGCACTAGCAGAAGGATGTAGACTCACCCAGGTGTCAGATGAGGAGCTGTTCTCAGAAGAAAAGGAGGAAGGTGAAATGGTGTTTATGATGAGTGTGGAAATATGGCTAAAAGTGGCGTACAAACAAGTGGCACAGAAAATTGCAATGGCACTTGAGGCACCCACATCCACCCCAGTTCCCTTCTTTGAGGAAGACATGACAAAAGTACCCACATCATTATGGACTACCGGCCCCTATGATGTGGGGTGCATAAAAAGTATAGGGGGAGTAAGGATAAAATTGAAGAAAGGTGCAATACTCCCCAGAGTGAAACAGTACCCACTATCAAAAGAGGCAGATGAGGGCATATATGAAACCATAACGGCCCTTATAAATAATGGCATATTGGTCCCCCCAGAATCAACATGTAACACGGCTGTATACCCAGTGCGCAAGGCTAGAGGGGGGTCTTGGCGCTTCATACAGGATCTCAGGCCCTTGAACAACATAGTAGAAGCAGAATACCCTATAGCCGCAAACCCGGCCACAATATTGCGTGGCATTCCAGCAGAAGCATCACGATTTACAGTGATCGACCTTAAAAATGCTTTTTTCTCAATACCATTGCACCCAGACTCACAAGATCTGACAAGCTTTATTTACAGAAACACAAAGTGGAAACACACCAGATTGCCACAAGGGTACTGCGAATCACCCTCAATCTTCAACAGAGTAATACAGATGGATTTGGGTAACATTGAAGTGGAAAGCACAGTGTTGCAGTATGTCGACGACATAATAATTTGCAGTACAAACGAAAGAACCTGCAGAGAGGACTCATTAAAGATGCTGACAATATTGGCTGAAAAAGGTTACAAGGTAGACATGGAAAAGTTACAGTACTGTCAAGAACAGGTACTTTACATTGGTCAGCTCATATCCCAACATGGAAGAAAGATTGCACCACAAAGAGCACAGGCCATTTCAAAAACGCCAGTGCCACAAACAGTGAGGGAACTGCAGCAGTTCCTGGGTCTGTGCAACTACTGTAGAGCTTGGGTATTTGATTACAGCTCATACATAGGACCCCTGCTTGAGGCGTGAAAGGAAGCTAATAAAGGGGAGAAAAAGTTTGGGTTGCCAATGGAAATGAAAGAGGCTTTTGATGAACTGAAAGATGCGATATCAACTGCTCCGGTACTGGCAACCCCAGACTATGAGCGACAATTCTTTATATTTTCACATTGCGACTCAGCAGTAATGAAAGCAGTGTTGGCTCAAAAAACAAGCATGGGCTACAAACCAGTAGCATTTTACAGCGGCCCCTTAGATCCTGTGATGTTAGGTCATTTCCCTTGCGAACAAGGTCTCGCCGCAGCTGCTTTTGCGGTAGAGAAAGCATCAGCAATCACCATGGGGTGCCCAACTACACTGTTTGTGGGACATGCACTATTTGCAATATTGAATAAACCTAAGTCCACCCTAACCACGCAAAGGGCATCAGGTTATGAGATCATCTTATCCAGAGCTGAACTATCAATTGTTAGATGTAGCACGGTCAACCCTGCAAGGTTCCTAGCAGAAGTAATTAAGGAAGGAGATTATGCCCACGATTGTACGCAAATAACTGAAATGTACTCATGTACTAGAAAGATTGAAGAGAATGCACTAGAGGGAGGTGAGCTACTGTTCATTGATGGGTCATCAACTATCGATCAAAGGGATGGTATAAGGAGGACTGGGGCAGCAGTGGTAAAAATGATGGAGGTACCGGTGTGTGTGGCAATGAAATGTGTACAACTACCACAGCATTATTCCGCTCAGGCAGCAGAATTAATTGCACTAATCTTGGCGTTGAAGGAAAGCTTTGACAAACGAGTGACCATATATTCCGACAGCGCATATGTTACATCCACTGTCCACTCAGGGCTGTCGAAATGGAGAAGAAGAGGGTTTAGGAGAGCTGATGGCACTCCAGTGCAACATGCCCTCCTATTGGCTGAACTAATTGAAGCAATAAATGACCCCCAAGAATTAGCTTTGGTCAAATGCACCGCACACACCAATGGTGAAGACTACATTTCAAAAGGGAATGCAGCAGCAGACGCACATGCGAGGTATGCTACATATTTTGGTGAGATATGGAACCCCCCAGAGTAAGAGAGAGGGAGAGGGAGGGGAATGGCTAAGGAGATGTTGATAAGAGAAGGGTACCCCCATCTCCCAGCCACACAGATAATGGAGCTACAAGCGGCTGCACCAATGGCAGAAAAAGAAATATGGGTAAAAAGAGGATGCACAATGTCGCCAACTGACGCACTATGGCGCCAGGGTGACACTGGAAAGATTTTAATGCCACTGGCACTATTGAACACCGCCCTGAGCCAACTACACCACCCAGCCCACACAGGCAAGGAAGTAATTGCAGCACGAATTAGGGAAGACTGGTTCTGCCCCAAGTTAAATTCTCATGTGTCAAATTTTATCAGCAATTGTCTCACATATCAACAGTTTACGGCCGGTCACACTCTGAAGGTGATAAGAGGTACTATACCCCAGCCAGAGGGACCCTTCCGACATCTCCATATTGACTATGTTGATATGATCAACGTATGTCAAGGAAATAGGTATATGATTGTAGTAGTATGCCCATTCTCGAGGTGGATTGGAGCAGGGCCCTGTTCACACCCAGATGCATTCAGAGCAGCTAAATTCCTAGTGAGGGAGGTCTTCCCCAGGTGGGGAGTGTGCGAGGTACTGCGGTCAGATAATGGCCCACATTTCGCAAACGAAATGTTCCAGCACATCACATCCTTACTGAACATCAAGCATAAATTTGCATGTGCATACCACCCACAGGCCAACGGTATATGTGAACGCCTGAATGGCCTATTAAAGGAGGCAATTGCAAAAATACAGCAAACAACAAAGAAGAGTTGGTTGTATTGCCTTCCACTAGCCCTATTTGAGCTAAGGAATAGACCAGGTTCCGACCACCACCTCACCCCTCATGAGGTGGTTACCGGACGTCAAATGCGCCTTCCCCTAACGCCAACATCAAGAGCATTTACCGATCACGAGAGTACTGCAAATGTCCTTGGTGATGAAATGTACCAATATGTGTCTTCTTTGATTACTAGTGTAGTGTTTGTGTCTCAACAGCTCGAGCGCACACGGGGCAGGTCTAACAGCGACCAACAAGAAGACGCGGATAAAGAATTGGAAAAGGAAAGGCTGTGCAAAGTTGCTAAAGGTGACCACGTACTACTTCGCAATTTCAACAGAAAGTGGAACAGCCCACACTTCACTGGTCCCCATCTGGTAGAGGAGGTATCAACGAGAGCAGTAAAGCTACAGGACAAACGTGCCTGGAACCACTTACACGACGTAAAGATCTACAAACTCCAGACCCGCCCCAGCGCCACCGACAGGGCCACTGGAAGAACAACAACAGTGTCACCAACGGAGGAAGAGACTTCTACTACAACTAACGGCCTAAGTGTCCCCATACCGTGCCACCCCTCAGATTCCCCAGAGACAACTACTAGAAAAGAAAGGGGTGATCCCCATACCGTCCATCCCATGGTTACACGATTAAAGAGTAAAGAGACTTCAGCCAGTTGAGCCCCAAACCGTCTGCCCATTGACCCCCTACCCATTGTAGTAATAACTGAACTGAAGGACATTGTCTTGCACATGTACACATGTAAACACCTGAATGTTCTCTTTCTTTTCTCTCGCACATGCAGGTACAGCGTATTATTGTACTATTAAGAAAGTAGATAACTAACCAATTCACTGCCCAGGAGTAGATGGTACCCTCAGACGATAATTACCTGGAAGAATTGTCACACCAATTTGTATATGAAATAAAAAGGCCAACGTACCTGAAAAGAAGGAGAGTATGTGTCTACTACACAGCATTCCTCTTGGCCATAGAACATTCAATGCCCCACCTCCAACCATACTTGCCGGCCCTAAGAGATAGATCGCTTAGATTGGCGTGGGAACAGCTCTTCGCCTGGGCACTGAATGACTACTTGATAGGGAGAGCTTAAAAACGACAACTAACATTAATAACAAGCATATTAAGAATTTTCAGGCGGGCAACTGTAACGTCGCAAGAATAAGCTGCCGGACTGCAGCAAGGTAAGAGCAAAATGCCGGTGAAATTAGCATTTGTAATAAAATTGATAGGGATTTTAATGATCACCGGATTCTTGGCTGCCTCTGTATGCTGTACCCAAACCTAATACACCCCCACCCCCAGCTGCAACAGGTGTTACGTCAGGTGGTACTAGTAAAATCCCACACAAGGAAAATAGAGTTAAAAGCAGCACATACTCAGATAATAAAGGTATTGATGATTACATACAAGATTCAGCACACATCTCAAACAACATATGGTACCAACACATGACCCACATAGGTAAGCAGACAACAGAAGACAGCTGCTACGTTTGCTCATTAATCCCATACGCCATGAGCACTTCTCGAACATTTGTTGCCACGGAGATAGATGAAAAAATAGCACGATGTATAATATACCTGGCACTGTTCCAGACGAAAGGAAGATTTCAAGGGACAGTGGTGCAACTGGTGTGGAAAACACGAGATACATATCCATATGAAAACAACTTCCTCAAGACTTATTTGAGTTACCACAAGAGCAGTTTAAATGCTGAAGGATTCAGATACATAACAAGTGGTCCTGAAAAAGGAGGAACAAAGAAAGTAACACTACAGTACCTACCATGTGATTGGTACGCCACTGAAGTCCCTGGTAAAAACGGATGTTGGGAAAGACCACTGGTGATAATAACAGGGAAGGTGTACATGAACAACAAATGGGACATAGGAGTGGTTGGCAGCAACATGGTAACAAGAGAAAATATTTCAACTATTGATGGACACAACCATAGATGTTGGATGACTTGGGTCAAGTACGTACCCATGCTCACGTGGATGGAGAAGGATAAAAACCCAATAACAATACTGCCGCTAACTGCGCCTAAGGTATGCTACCAACATAAAGGGGAGGTGGACGTAGGATACAACACCAATTGTGAGAGCGTGATGGAGTTACCTGAGGGAGGAGCAGGAACAGCAGTAGTGATGGACCATTACTTGGCCTGTGGAGAAAAAGCATACCACACACTGCCCCCTCTGTGGAATGGTATATGCACAATGGTGCACGTTAATGTACCATCACTAATGGTACCCCAGAAACATGTCAAGATGGTGAACTTCCCCAAAATGGATGAAGGGAACAAGAGGAAGAAGAGATCTGTACAACATCAGAAGGGGCCAGAGAGCAAAACCGACGGCAATAATACTGTCCTGAATAGACAGAAAAGACAAGGAGAACCTTTGACAGTAAATTACCTGGGAAGGTCGGAAACAGCACTCACTTCAATTCCACCAGAACACAGACTATTCAGCAGAGCAGCAATTTTCTTCTCCTCAATAATACATCCAGGACTACAGGCTTACGCAAACGCAAAATGGCTCCAGATAACTCGATGGGAACTAATGATGACTATTAATTCTACGGTAAATGGATTCAACGCAATAAAAGAGGAACTGCGAGCTGTGAGGATGGTAGCACTTCAGAACAGATATGTACTGGACCTCCTCACAGCAATGGAAGGAGGAGTTTGCGCTAAGATAGGACAATCATGCTGCACATTCATCCCTGCCAATGATGCTGACAATGGTACACTGACAGAAGCAGTTTTACAATTGGCCCAGATGCACTCAAAAATGATGGATGAAAGTAAAGGTGTGAAAAAGGATGAGAGCTGGTTTTCAATAGTATGGTCCTGGATGCCATCTTGGCTATCAGATGGACTGAAGATTATAGTTGGATGTACTATTTTGGCTGGAGCTACACTGATCATAATAAGATTTTGGAAGGCCCGGAAGGCACGCACCACAGACGAGATGATCGAAATGGTTGGTATGCACCTCTTGATGCCAACAGAAGACGGCCAACACACAGGCACAATCATAAAAGAGAGAGAGAAGTTGCGCAATCAGATCATCACAAACCACCTGGACCCACCATCTGTGAAGCTCGAAAACCCAAGAAACCCAAGGAGCTACATAGGGAAATGGGTATACTGCACTCCTGGAGGAACCTGTGCATATATGTATTGGTCATTTGAAGACCATGTTAACCACTATGGACATTTGGGAGGAATAACTAAAATATGGAGAGTGAGAGGAGATAAAGAAAAGGATATGTTTGTGGTTGACAAGTCGACCAGAGGGGGGACTGAAGTGGGAGAATGGAAGAACAGACTCCCGCCCTTCCTCTCTCGCGCTTGGACTAGAGGATCACGGCCTAGACACCCGCCACGAGAGGAGTTTGTCTATCTACCAGATGACCAAATACCCTGGTACAGGAACATACGGATGTGCCCACCTACCTGCCCAGCAGCCCGCCCTGCCCATGCCGACACCTGCGGCATGGATCAACTCGACTAAACCTACACGTCGTTAGAGATGCCATGACGACCTAGCCAACGGTCAGCACACCTGTGCAAACATGCACACTGGACACTCCCACACCAATCCACACGAAGAACATACTCAGTGCTATGACGTAGGCGACAGACATACCCACGGATGTGCATCTTTATTATTTTCCACATAGGCTCTCAAAATGCAGAAACGCAAGACGCATAATGAACTTTTCTAAAAAGGCTTACTCACGCTTCTTCTAAGAACCATGTACCATAATGAAGAATATAACAAAGACACGATACTGAGGATAGAGCAATATGATACCGTAACCTAAAGTGCTCTGCATCAAATGGTTCCACCTATTCACCAGGCCCAAGTAGGCCACAAGCAAAAGCTTCCATGAACATTGAATGAGCAAGAGCTCGGTTGCTGACCCTGCAGAATGAGCCCGGCGAAAGCACACCGCCAAGGGCACGATGTTGCAATCTCGCACGCTGCAAGCCGACGCCAAGGTCGCACCTGCAAGATAAACCAGGCACACAGTGGGAAAAACAATATTAATTGTGCTGAATTTTGCCTCAAACACGGTCCCACCTCACGTGACAAAGCCAAACCTGACAGGATGCCAAGCACAGGAGGAAGGAGACACCTGAATCCCACGTTTCAAGACACAGGCAGATACAATTAAAAGACTCATTGGACATCTGCAGCAGTGGGAGTAGTCGACCTCCCAACATATGAATAAATCCTCACATTGTTTACACCTACCCATAGTAAAACATTGTTGCAAATTACAGGTGCACCGCGAGCTGGGAACAGCGATAGTCCCAGACTGGGAGGCTCGCGAGTGGACCAATCAGAACATGGGGCCCTTATCACTGACGCCATTAACATCGACCAATCCTCAGAGGTCTTCATGTAACAATTTTCATGTATCAAATTGAAGGGACAGCCCAAGTATATCACCTGACTAACCCTCAACCACTAATACCGTTCTCTATATGTATGCTATACTAACCCTACCACTCGAGTAACCAATCCAGAGTGGAAATAGGTTTTTTGCTAAACTTTGTAAGATGACGCAAGTAGCGCGTCATACTAAGGTAAAAAGGGCCTGCTAACCCCACGATTATGTGTGTGTCAGGTCGGACGCGTACGATCCTTGACCCATCCCTGCCGTTTTGTCTAATAAACAGCAGAGTCCCCTTGCTTCTTGCGTGTGTCTCATACTCTATCTCTTTTGGGATATACGGGAGGAGTTGGGGCCTCCCTGCCCGGAGGTCTACGGACGGCCCGGCCAACCCCGGCAGAATTTCCCCCCGACACTTCTGCTATCTATATGGTAGAGGAGAGGCACAGAGGACACCAGACAAGAATCTCTATTCGGTAGCAATGGACAAGCAATCAAGGCCTAGCTTCTCAGGAGGTGATGCGGGCTGGTTCTTAAGTACAGTGTAGACCCCGAACCCCCACAAAGGAATGTCCACACACTGTATTACTGAAAACACAGTCTTTATATAATTAATATTCAAAGGTATGTACACGATCACAATAACGCACTTTGTACTCGGAAATCAACAATGATAAATATATACAATTCTAAAGTGGTACCACCAATGTTATCATATCTCATTAAAGTGCATCAACTGTACGGTTAAAATGTCACACAGATCAATAACGAGGAAACCAGCAATAGAGATAGGAAGGAACGTAAGATGGTTGAAACAATAGGCAGAATACCGGCCCCTACCGATCAACACGGTTCTGTGTGGAGTCCCCCTACCTGGGCAACCTGTAAAATAAAGATATATAGCACAAGCCCAGTCCATATATTGTTCAATAGCCTTATTTCCTCCTATTAAGGTTTTACCCCCCCAATGTACCTGGTGGAGTAGAGTTCTTTGAAGACGCATCGGAGGATCCTTCTTGAGTGACTCCCTTTAAAGCAGGAGCCACGGATCGTCAAAAGGCGTCAAAGATGGTGAACTTGTCGTCGACGGCGGCGATGAGAAGTTCAAGGGTGCCGAGACCCCGATGTCGATCCAGGCGGTGCTCGTCAGCGACGTCCTGCGAGGATGAGGTGTGCGGGGCACCTCGGCGACGGATTGTTCAGGACCTCAAAGAGTTTAAGAAGAGCTGTGGCCCAATGAGGGCGTCGAGTCGTTGAAGTCTTTGGGGCCTTTAAGTGGTGGGAAACCCACCGGCGTATTCTCCTCGGCGCGTTGGTCGTCCTCGACTTTCTCTGGCGGGGCAAAGCGGTCGACGTTGGGGACAAGGGAGTCCTTAGATTCAAATGTTCTTAGGCAAAGGAGCGGGCGGCTCCGGTCGTTGGCGGCACAGCGTCAAGTCGTCCCCACGGCTGGGCAACACAGCTTCGATGGGCCTCCAGTGGTTACACAAGCCTGCGAATCCTGATCGACGGCAATAGACTTCGACAGTGTTGAAGTCCGGGTAATTTGCTTTGTTCTCCTTAGCGGTCCCATCTCGGGTCGGCAGCCTTTAGAGGGTCTGACTTCCAGGGAGCTTCGGCGAAGGTTAGCGGTGCTCGATGGTCCCTCGGAGCACAGGAAGAGGGCGCCTTACCAGGTCCTCTCTCGGATCAGTCCTTGACGAGTTCGGCAGCTTTCACATCAGGTCGAAGAAAATGCAACAGCAAGTCTTCGTCTTGCAGCTGGGCATCGAGGATCAGCAGTTCCAGTTACTCTTCAAGTGTAGACACAGTTTCTGAACAATTTCCAGTGGTGAGAGGTCCCCAGATATACTATCTTGTCTCTCATCCACACTGCTGGGTCACTCTCAGCAGCCAATCATACAGAAGCGCATTCATGCAGTCAGTCAGCCAATCAGGCACCCAGTGCATTCAGGCCATCCTCCTCCTCTCAGACACTCACAGCAAGGAATGTGGATTGGGACAAGTACTTAGCCATTCAACACTACACACTGCATTCAGGCAAGTTTTGGGCAGGGCTATCTCAGTCTTTGTATCTCATACCAGAAACCAGACAACCACAACACGAAGTGCGTATTGGTCACACACTCCATTCACCCAGGTCCCACCCACAGGGCGTACCCACAACATACAGTCACTGGGAAGGCTCCAGTCAGTCTCGACTGGACTTCACAACAACACCATATATGGAACTTCCACCCAACAGCCAGTCAGGGGGAAGGGACAGAGTCAGGGCTTCCCAGGACTTTGGGAAAACAAGGTAATAGGTAATAGAAAGCAAGAGGCCACAGGGCCCATCTTGTTTTCCATCAGGAATCAACTGATTCCAATGGCAGGGCCTGGGGATCCCCAAAATGGAGGATACTCAGCGCACCTGTCAAAGTCAGCATGGAGCTGCCACCAGCCCATACCCTGCTCTGCGGGCCACCCACAGGTGCCCAAAAACATACACTAGGGGCACAGGCTTGTACCCCCACCCATGGGTGCCATAAGGGTATCCCACGGGTCTGTTCACCAAACCAAAAGAGAGAGAGCTGTACCGCCAGGAGTCCCACATGAACTCCTGCGCGGAAAATGTGACAGAACACAAGATAAAAAGGCAATAAAGGACAAGGATACGGAGGCCCTGTCCCTCCGATGCATTTCCAGCATCACAGTCAGACCCATGGTGAACAACACAGGTGGAGAGGGAGATTGAAGATAGGAAAGAGCCAACTTGTAGCTGGGCGGGTCACGCATGCCAAACACACATGTCATTGAGTTACATGGATCAATACTCACCAGATGATGCATCATAATCCATCCTCTCTCCCACTCCACAGATTTGTTCTTCCAGGATGATCTCTGAACCGATCTCCTCATGCTGAGTGAGTTCATTCTCCTCTGGTGGTGGCCCACCACCAGTCAACAGAGACATGGAGTAATTGGAGGCACGCTTTTGCTTAGCACTATGCCCGAGGTCCTTCCAGAGCTTGTAGCAGTCGTGAGCTGTGCGCACCTGGAATCCCATTGATGTCACACCATCAGCAACATGCTGCCAGTGGACCAAACACTAGTGATGCGTTGTATGGCACTGAAGGGCCCACAAGCATATCGCGTTGTTGTTCCGACATATAGTTCACAAGGAAGTCCAGTTCCTGCTTGCAGAAAGGCTTCTTCCTTGATGTGCCAGAGGCCGTAGCCGTGTCTGGGGTACCAGCCTCTTGTGCAGGAGCACGATTCCCCCTTTTGCCCGGTGGTATTGACCCTGAGTGGGCAATGTGGCCCTGATCAGTGGGGGCAGTGGCGCTGGTGGACTGGACCAAGGCAGTGGGTGTTGGTATGAGGACTGGCTTGGGTCTGAGTCAATGCCAGGGTATTGTTGGGTGCATCTGCACATGCAGTTACCACCACCGGGCTGCTTGGGGCAGCAGATGACATAACTGCCCCAGATACGTGTGCCACAGCCACAGTGGACACACATGACCCCAACCTCCGGACAAGATGAAAATCATCCTGGGAGTCCTTGTCACACAACGCAACATGTGCTGCCTGACCCAGAGCCCGGGTGGAGGTGCCCACAGCTGCACCTGCAGCTACCACCACCGGTGGGCCCGTGACAGCAGATGTAAATTGCTGATCGGTGATATGGGCGCAAGATTGTGATGCAACAGCTGCATCACCAGGAGCCACAGGGGGTGGTGGCATGTCTGCACCAGCACGTGGCTGAGCATCCCGTCCCAGAGTGGCACCGCTGCTTCTTCCCACCCTGTAGCCACCCTGGACTCCTTGTCCTCCCTGGTCTCCGTGCCCACATGCCCGACCATGCCCAGCCCCAGGAGGATGCCCAACTTTGCCATCCTTAGCCTTTGGTGGCCTCCCAACCATGGCACCGATAGAAAATAGGCTATGGGAGGTTCACTGAACAATTGTCCTGAGCAATTGGCCAGAAGGGGGCAGGGTACTTGATGGAATAGGTACCCCAGTGCCCCTGCAAGGCTGTCTGTGACCCCTGGGGAAAAATGACGGGTCACGCAATGCTCAGGCACCCCAAGAAAAAGAGGAAGAAAAACAAAATTGTGCACGTGACCCCGGTAGCCCACGTGCATGAATTTTACCTCGAGCAGTATGGTGTGGCACCGAGGAACACAAAAAACACGTACATGTGGAACACACGCGCTACTATGACCTCAAAAATGGTACTCATGCATAGGGGGAACCACAGTGGGAAAAAATAGCACAAGCAATTCACTGCCTGCCTTGCATGGAAAAAAAAACAAAAACACACGCGCTTGTGCGCATAGGCGACACCCCACCAAAAGAAGAGGTACGGACTTCAGACGCTGTGATGTAATCTGATTCCAGCAGAGTGAACACACGCGTCGGTCTCCACGAACAGCACGTACAGTGGTCTGCTGGCACGCGCTCACCTTTAACCCATGCTGAAGGCAACACCTGAGCACATAATGTCACTTACGCGCTAAGGCCCTTTCCTCGAATTACACACATCCACACACGGACGTGATTTCTTTGCACATGAGGATGCACCCATGCTAAGGGAAAGGCGGGTGCGTGTTACGTCACATACGCCCTTACGCTCTAAGGGCCTTTCCTCGAATTACATGCTGACGTGCCAAATCACTCCAAATAACTCCGTATCAAGCTGGCCACGCGACAACACATGGAAGACCATGCTCCTGCCCAGAAGGCCATTATTGTGCCCCCCCCAGAACCCCGAGCAGACTCCCACCTGCCATCTGCTGCTGCCTGCCTGCCTGCTAGCCAAGTGCACTGCCATTTGGTGCCTGCACGTCAGCCTTCTTCAGGGTTCCAGTTGCTGTGACCACCCCTGCTGGAACAGAAGATTCCTGACTGCTGTACCATGGCTCCACAGCCCAGGCCGAGGACCCAATTGCCCACCCGCACCTGCACCAGGGGTTGCATGTCAGGTGAAACACCATCAGACACCACTGGCAACCCCCAGATAGAGAGGCAGAGGGCTGCCAGCTTCTCAGCAGGAGAGGTTGGCATCCTGGTGGAGCAAGTCCTGGGGCATTATGATGCCCTGTACTGAAGAAGACGCTCCGACAAGGATGGACGGGAGAGAATCTGGCTGGACATTGTGGTTGCTATCAACGCCGAGGGGGTGGCAACCCGCAACATACAACACGTCCGTAATCGCTGGGAGGACTTCAGGTCCAGGGCCCTCCAAAAGGCCCAGAGCCTCTTGAAAGCAGCGGATGCAGTGAGGCGTCGGGTCCACCTTACTACGAACGACATGAGGGTCCTGGAACGTATTAACCCAACCCTTCATTGCCAGTTCCTCGAGAGGGACAGCGGTCCGGAGTCAAGCAGTAAGTGTCCATGCGTACTTATTGGATGCAGTGCATGTTGAGGTGCGCAAGGAGTGTGCAGCTTGGACATATGTCTGAAAAGGTCCAAGTATGGATGTGTATGTGCAGGGAGATGACCGTGCTGCATGTGAGTCCTGTCATGAGTGATGCACATCAATGGTGTATGTGTTCCAAAGCATGATGCACAAATGCATGTGGAGATGCACACATTTTGGTATTTCTGTGTATGTACTATGGCATGGTTGGGGTGTGACACATGGATGCTGGTTACACCTTACGTGCACGGCATACATGTGCATTTGTGGTTTGCACGTGTGCGACAGAGCTACAACATGGATGCATGTGACACAGACATGTATGAACCCGATTGGCAGATGTGAGATAGTTGCCGATGATTGCACTGTGACAGGTAGTGGAGATGTACAGATGCATGTCTGTCTGTTGGCATGTGTGCATGTGTTTGGAACTCCCCATGTTGCTTGTGACGTCATGGCAACCTAGGATGTTCATGCTGGCGTGTGTGTATGGATGCTGCTGTCTGCTGCATGATTTCTGTCAATTTCTGCATGCGTGTGGGTTCAAATGTTATGAGTGTTGGGGAATGTGATGGCATCTGTGAAGTTTGACACTGCCACTCATGTGCAACTGCCACATGTGTATGCAACCATTGTACAGTGCCCTGATGCTTGTGTTCTGTCTCTCCCTGTCTGCAGCTTCAACTGATGAAAAGGGCGGAGATGGTGCTGTGGAGCACAGAGGCAGGGATCCCACCGCCAGCCGGAGATGCAAGGCCCAGCTCTCCTCCCAAGTTGTAATCACTTCTGGGAGTGAGGAGTCTGGTGCGGCGTCCATGGCCGCACCAGACTCCTCACTCCCAGAAGAGGCCCGCCTCCGGGACATCGACATGGAGTTCGATGATGCCCTGGCCCGGAACATCAACAAGTGAGCCGTTGGACTTGCCCGCCGCCTTCGTACATAGCTCTTCAGTGTTAGGTTTCCTTTGTTTTTTCATTATTTTGGAGTTAATGGACTTTGCTCCACTTCATGTATATAGTTTTTGGTTCATAGGACTCGTTTGTCGGTTTCATTTGCTTTTGGGATCATGGACACTCTTGTAAATAGTTGAAGACTTGTACATACTTTCTTTTTCAAATTTCCCATGGATCAATGGTTTTCTTTTTTTTTGGATTATTTATTTCTTATTGACATTGGCTATGAACCACTTTTTTTGTACATGACGTTGCTTTTTTTCCATTGGATTACCTTTTTTTTGGTTATATCTGTCATTGTTTATTGATTTTCAATTTTGATTTTCACTATGTTATTTCATGATGTTTTTAATACATTAATTCTAACTTCATGATTGGTGTTGTGTATTATCATTCGTTTTGTGCATGTCTCAATGAACATTGCCTCAGTCATGTGTTGCCACTGTGTGGCTCTGTTGTGCATTTATGCATGGGCATGGTGGTTCTTTTAAGACTGGTATGGTATGGGTAATTTGGGAGTGTGTGCTCTGGATGGTTGCATGCTTATACTGGGGGGCAAGGGGGATTTGGGTTGTTATTAGGGCCTGGGTCTGTTTTGTTAGGACATGTTGTTTGGTGGGCCATGTGTCAGGGCCTGCTGGTAGGTGCCCATTAATGGGGTTGGGTGAGGGTGTGGGGTGCATGAGTCGGGGACTGCTGGCAGATGCCCATCAATGGGGGTGGTTGGGGGGTGTCGGGGGACATGAGTTGGGGCCTGCTGGCAGGTGCCCATCAATGGCGGTGGGTGGGGGACATGTGTCGGTGCTCCCGAGTGCATGGTGCCATGTGGGCTGCCTGTGGGGCATGGTGTGGGGTGATGGGCTGCCTGTGGGGCATGGTGTGGGGTGATGGGCTGCCTGTGGGACATGGTCTGGGGTGATGGACTGCCTGCAGGGCATCGGGAGGGACACACACACAGGAGGGCACACACTGCCAAATCGCGCGTGAAAGTCCATGCACACCCCCGCAATACACATACCCCACCCGCGCTAGCGAAAACGCATGTGAAACTCCCCATGCACCCCTTGGAATACGCGTGGGGTACGTGTATTCCGGGGGTGCGTGTGGACTTTTACATGCGCTTTTTCTACCGCGAACGGCCTACGTGTATTCTGGGTGTGCTCATGGACTTTTACACGGGTTTTCGCTAGCGCGGGTAGGGAACGTGTATTCCGGGGGTGTGCGTGGACTTTTACACGTGTTTTCGCTAGCATGGGTGGGGTATGTGTGTTCCGGGGGGTGCGCGTGGACTTTTACATTTGCTAGTGTGAGTGAGGTACGCATATTCCGAGGGGTGTACCTCAACTTTTATGCGTGTTTTCATTAGCGCAAGCGCGGTACGTGTTTTCCAGGGGTGCGCATGCACTTTTACACCTTTTTTTGCTAGCGTAAGCGTGGTACGCGTATTCCGAGGGGTGCGCGTGGACATGCGCTTTTGCTAGCGCGAGCGGGGTACGTGTATTCTGAGGGGGCGCAGGGAGTTTTCCATGCGTTTTTGTGGTTGGGGGGCTGTAAACTGGTCCACTGCCCTTTGCGCAATGCAGGGGATTTGTGCAATGATTTTGGGGCACAGGGCAGGGATGGGGGCGTAACTGGCGCTGTTGCAGGGTCGCTGCACGGCTCTGCGCCACGGCTGGTTATGGATGTTGAAATCCATGAATACGCTGTGTGCTGAAATGGGTTTTTGCTCACGCGACTGGCGCAGACTGCCGCATGCGCACTATGTGCACCAGCTGCGTGCTCCACTTGGGCGCATAATTCTATGAATTACCCCCATAGAGCGTATCGAAAAAAAGATCTACAATCCAGTCAATCTGCGCATAAATATGTGGGGACGATGATACCTGCTGACAGGACGGCTCTGGGGTCCACAACAGTGGAGACATTTAAAACCTTGCATAGCAGTAACAACTACAAAAAAACGTGAAATGTAGTGTGTGGTTTGGTGGATATTAACAGAGCTTATTCGGTATAAATTTGTTATTAAAAAAAAAAAAAACAATTGAATGAGCCTTCCACAGTTTACCTATTATTTCAAAGATAAAAGAGGACATTGGAAAACTAGGCAATATAAACCTGCTTTCATAGGTTGTTTCTAGTAGAGCTCTAAAATAACATATATATTAGCAAACTATATATGGTGTGATCAAGCACCCAGCACAGTTTGAAACGTGTTGCATGTTTTTCTCCTGTCTTGTTGCCATGGCATTTTTAATTATAAAACAATAAGCATTTTACAATTGTTATTCAAATTTGTTGAATGGTAAGAAAGTGTTTTTGATAGTGTGGCGGAGTGCGACCTACGCGTGTTTTGTGCAATTAAATGTATTGCTAATAACTTTTGAACCATGCAACGGATGCATTTGACATTTGGCAGACAATCTTGTACGCAAAGCCCACCACAGACTGGAAAGATTGGGGAATAGTTTTTGAAAAATAAAATAAGAACGTTATTAAGAAAACAAAAAAAGACACCAGTTTCTCAGTCAAATTATTTAACACCTACTGGACGGAATAACCCCAGACTCCTCCCAGAAATTTTATTTGCCTCTCTCAGCCTCTCTGCTGCAAAGCACCAAGGCTGATATAAAGGTTTTAATGAGCAAGGGGAACCCCTGTTTCTGGTGAATATTGTAAAAACTACTTGATGGATTTACCCCAAACTATTCAAGGAAATTAAGTTAATGCTTTGTGCCCAAATTCTTTCTTATGTGTTCCAATTCTTTCAAGTGGTTGTCAGTCTATGGCTGTTCAAAAACTGCACATTTTTACAATGGGAAAATGAATGCAAGTAGACTGAAAACAGCATTTTTATATTTTCTTAAACACATTTTTATTGCCTAACAAATCAATACAAAAATGTCCAGTTTAGTGGGGCTCTTGAAAAACTGTTTGTTTGGAGAATCTCCTCCAAATCCATCAATCAAGTCAAAAGTTACTAGCCTTGCTCAGCCTCTTTGCTGTAAAAAGCACCAATGTAGTAAAAAGGTTTAAAGGAACAGGATGCACCCCCTTCTCTGTCAAATATTTTAAAAACTACTGGATGGACGTACCACAAACCAGTTAAGAAATGTAACTCAAAGTTGTGTGCCCAAGTTCTTTATTATTTACTCCCAATCTACCCAGCTGTTTTCACACTCCAGCTGTTCAAAAATTGCACCTTTTCTGTATGGGAAAATGAGTGGGCTGAAAACTGTGAGACTGTGGTGTTTTCTTTTCTTAATAACGTTTTTATTACACAATGCATTATTTCTAAAATGTGCAGTTTGAGGGACCCTTGAAACACTTTTTTTGTTGTGATTTAATCCAAAAAGTGGGAAAGCAGGGTATATTAATGCATAGGTCCACACACCCTGCACTGCCCACTCTACCTGATATTCAGTGATCTTCTCCCCACTGTCTTCCCCCATTCTGCCAATTGCCCACTCTCCCATTAGCTCCCCACTCCTTTTTCGCTTCTTCCCTCTTTGTGTTCTACCCCCTATGATTTTGAAGCTCTCTGTTACTTCCTGAAGGAAAGTCTGCATTCAATAAATACCCTACATGTAATAATAATAATAATAATAATAATAATAATAATAATAATAATAATAATAATAATAATAGTAATAATAATACGTTGATATTTATATAGCACTTTGATCCAAAGTGCTTTACATAGAACGTATGTGCATACATTATTATTAGCCAATCGAAAATTGTACTGTTCAGCCGGCCCCACATGCCCACTGTATTTTCTATATCACTTCCTGGATACTAGGCCTGGCCTACGGCTCAAGCCCATGGCCAGAGTCTTCAACTGTGGGCACTTTCTATATGAATTAAACTAATAGGCCACTGGCCACAGTCTTTGGGTGTGCACACTGCATATTTTACAGCACTTCCAGGACTATATACATTTTAAAGGCTACCAAGTCATTGGCCAGGGCAAATGATTTTTCAGCCCGACCTCACTCTAGATTTATACATTTCCTTTTTTTCGGGTCTTTTTCCCCATAACCGTGGCTAGAATACCAACATACTACATACAGCATCAATTATTGTTTGTTTCGAATAGCCGCGATTATCGGGAAAACCTCAGAAATTCATTTTCCCCTGAAACACCACTCACTCACCAAGGGCCCCTCTCCTCATAGCAAGATCCCCTCACTCCCACAGACTCCCAAATGCCTCCCTGGCCCTCTCCATATCCCTTCAGATACTCATTGTTCCGTGTGATGTACTTTTATTTCCCATTCTCATTTTCTCTGGTAGCCGCGATTATCGGACCGAATAACCGTGACTACAGGAACATTTTCATGCTGCAAACTCAGTCTCTAGCTCACGTGCAACTCCCAAATTACATATTGTGTCCCCCTCACCACTAGCCTGATGCCATTTCACAGTTTTTCCTCCTCCAAATGACATTCATCTGTTTTTCGTTTTCCAACATTCATAGGTATACCCACGGCTATCTCTCGCATCGGAAAAGAAAAGATGGTGGCTTTTTCATTTCTGAAAAGCCTCTCTGTCGGATATAACTTTTTCTTGGAGAGAAGGGGCACCCCCTTCTCTGTCTAACATTTGAAAAACTACTTGACAGAGTAGCCCCAAACCACAAAAGGCTTGTGAGTAAACGCTTTGTGCCCAAGTTGTTTCAGACCTGTCCCAAATCTGTCCAGTGTGCTGCAGGAAAAATTGATCTTTTTGTCTATGGAAAAAATGAATGGGGAGTAGACTGAAGATGCTTTTTTGTTTTCTTAATAACATTCGTATTTGTTAGCAAATCTTTCCCAAACTTTACTGTCACATAGTTCAAAAGTTATAATGAGGTAAAGGTAAAATTGAAAGTATCAAGAAATGTGCCAGTTATAGTAAACTAAGAAACCATAACCTGCACCAACACCATGCATTGCTAAAACTAACATCCAAGGCATCAAATATGACATCACAAATTACATAATTGATGACAACACTAAGGACATCACAAATACTACCAATTGCACTGGACATTTTCTGGAAAGGGTTTTGTTTAGAATGTTGCAAGCAACACATGACGGAAGAATGTGAGACCTCTCATGAACTAATGTATGTATCACAAAACATACTGTGAAAAACCAGGGTGTGGTTCACAACCTCGTCCCCGGTGATCCCATTCTCAGGTGGCCAGGGAAAGGCCATTACTTTTGGATCCCAACACTGCGATGAAGCAAAGGAGGATCTCCTGGGTAGGCGGTCCACAGGGAGTGGGGGATGAGCACCCAATGGCGAGACAAGTTGTCCCCCTTTTTCCACAGCCATCTAACCCCTATCCCTATAAACAGGCCAAGAGGGCAGACTAAAGAGAGAAAGCATTTAAATTTCCAAGAAATATTGGTGCCAGAAGATGAATATGGATTGTGAATATTGAAAGGCAGTTTGAAGTGGTCATGCAGAGGTCTGCGCAAATTTCTTGTAGTTTTGAAAGTCTTCAACAGTTGAATAACACGTGGGGAAGGGTGCCCCCACTAGCAACAAGACAGGCAGAAGCATATGCAGAACTGTAAGAAATTGTGTGATAAAGTGAAATAAGACAAGCTTGAGCCTGGCAGAGGCACGCCTTTGCAGATCTGTGAGAAATTGACGAGTGAAGCCTAAGGAAGTGAGTGAACTACCAGAAGTTGAAAGCCTAAGATTGAATGGTTGATCTGTACCAGTAAGCCAATGTTTGCAAGAATGATAGAACTGTGCCAACCACCTATCCATTGTTTAGCAAGACTGATAGAACTGTGACATCAACCTATAGATTGTTTAGTAAGAGACTCTCTAGACCCTGTGGGGTTGAACCTGGGGTAGGGAGTTGATGCTGAAGCCATTCTGACATTTATTTTTGACACACTAGTTTCCTTTTTGTATTCCCTTAAAAGATATTTTATCTTGAGGTTAGGTTTTATCAGAATAGGCTTTTTTTATTTTTACCAGAATGACTTGGGCATATTTGTTATTCTTTAATTGACAAGATTGCTCCCATGAATTCTAACGTCTCAACACAAATACGTAAATAAAGGTTTCAAAACGTGTATGCATTGTGTTTGTGTGTCATGATCACTGCTTCCAAGGAGCTAGGACCAGCCCAACGTCCTTGGAAGCAGGCCACTAACCTTCATCCTAGGCACCAGCCGGTCCCCACTGGGACCTTTTGGACCTTGTCCTGGCGCCAGTGGCACCAGGCTCATCAAAGTCACTGGTCCCGGCACTGGAAGCGCCGGGCTCATAATTTGTATGAAGATGCTTGGGTGGACTTACCTGCAGCAGACCATGCTGCTTACTTACCAGCCACATAGGAATCCTCTGTGAGCCGGGACTACTTTCTTACCTGGGTTGGGCAAGCTCCACTCCCTGGATACAACACTGGAACTCTTCTGGAACAGGAACTCTTTTCTTACCTAGGCGAGGCCGTGGAGGAAGACGCCTCATCACTCCAAGGCTATTTAAACCACACCCGATTGATGAAACGTGCTTCGTGTTATTCTGCATCTGCAGCAGAACGCTCACCGTGTCTGTTCCAGTTTTCTTCTTTCCGATCCTGAACCTGCAAGAACAAATGCTTACCATTCCTGTATGCAGCCTTCAGTAGCACCTGCAAAGACAAGAAACAACAGGTTAGCACGGCAACCTTCACGAGCAGTGCTTTCCTCTCCTGATCCATCGGCAGCTACCATCTCTTCATGCTGCTCCTCCGCCTGTGAAGACAAAAGCATAGTTATTCCTGTGTGGAATTACTTACCGGCACTCCGGGAATTCCGGTTTTCTTCAACGCTGCAATCCTGCACCTGAAAGACAAAAGAAGAGACATTAGACAGGTATTTTACTTACGCGCCATCGCGCCCGCCACAATAGGGCGCCTGCAAACACTCCAGCGTTTCCAGCGTCTCTTCAACACCCGAACTCACAACTGCAAGGGAAAAGAGACAGTTAGAGAGCTTTTGAAAAGCAGGCAACCGGCATTTAGTTATGCATTTCCAAGCGCGTCATTCCAAGACTCTGGCTCGAACTTCGGCTTTCTTCACACCATCTTCTACCTCAAGAGCCCTGCAAGACAAATAGAAAAAGCATTATACAGAGCCCTGTTCCACATTAACGTGCCCACGCACCTAAAGACTGTAAGGACTTAAAATGTGTCTGGAAACTCACCGTTCGTGCAGTTAACGACGGTAGCAATCCTCTGATGTCAAGAGGCCTACGTTTCACCCAGTGAAGGAACTGGCAACGGCACCCTGCACCAGACGCAGATGGAGAGTCCAGCATTCACCTATCTAAGGTGAGCACGTTGACCTTGGGGCTCCACGGAAAAGCGAGGAAGGGAAAGGGAGAGATACCCGACAACCAAAGATCATTAACCCCATATTCTTTCACCTGCAGATATCTCACTCTTCGAGTTAGACACACAGTGCGAAGAGGCTCAGCCCCGGAAGCCAATCGAGTCCTGTACTTCACTTTTCGAGTCACAGACACCATCCTGCCAAGACCGGCGCCTCCGTGGGAATCAGGTGAGCGTTACATTGTGTCCACTGCGCGATACCATTCCTTCTTCACAATACTTATTGGAAAATAAACTTTCTATTGAAATGTTGCTGTTAATCTAGCAATATAGAAATAAATACATATAGACAATGGCTGCAGTACAAACCATTGACGTACGGTATTTTTAAACTGGCGACATTGGCCAGTAGAATCATACATCCAAGCCTATCATTCTCTTTACTAATGTTAAACTTGGAATTAACAGTTCACGATACAAACATTACTACACACATCTGTTAGTGCAAAACGAAATACATATGGCGAGCATCAATGCATACACATTTGAGGCACAGACAGGAACACTCTAGTAAGAAGGAAACAAACACCATGACCAGGAAATGACACTAAGATCAGAGGTCATCATCATGCACAAAACAATTATTGTCTGTCTGGGCCTCCTTATTGTCCCATGCATGTGCACCATGAATTGAGGCTAGACCCTAAGGAAAATACCTTTAATACAGAGCAGAAGGCTAAGCTATACATATACAACACCATTACATTATATGTATCATGTTTTTAATGCAGTATGAGCACATCACGTACTCTGCTTAAAATGCGCACTGTCATAGACAAAATAACTGTTCTGGATCTCTGATGTCACTTGTGATGTCATCAACAATGACATTTGTGATGTAATCTTTGATGTCCTGGGTGTTAGTCTTAGCATTGCTTGGTGGCGGTGCAAGCTTTGGTTGCATAACTTACCATAACTGGGGCATTTCTTTGTGTTTTTCAATTTTACTTGTAACTATAATGTCACTTTCACAAAGTTTGTTCTCTCAATTTGATAGGCGTTCATTAGTTTAACAAAGTTTAGTTCACTGAATTTCATGGGTTTTTACCAGTGCACTCTCATTTTGAGGTAGTTCTTTCTATCTATCTTCAATTGTTACACCGAAAAATTATTCTCCACTCCAAAGTAGCAGCTTTACCATTCATGGACAGTATAGATGTCCGTGGACCTGCCTGAGACCAGGTAGCATCAACAGAACCCGAAAGCACACAGGGATAACATAATATTGTGTACCCTTCTAATGGCAAAAACAGAAATAAACCAACATTTCAAATATTTAGTAAACCTCACATGTACATCTATGTACAATTTAACCTTTACAAATGTGAAACAATACAAATGTGATTCAGCACATAATATTATGGTGTATGCCCAATACAAAGCATAACTGTACACTGCAACTGATCATACACATGACACACAGCAACCACATGGTGCAAACGATCTCCCACAAAATAGTTAGTAAACTTGTTTTTCTTTTCTAACCATTAATTAGATAAACATTATTCATAAATAAATATGACCATTTTATCTTTTCACAGGAATGGCAATCACACTTCAGTTGCTGGAGGAGTGCTTCCCCAAACATGAAATGAGTGACGACCAAGTCACCAACAATGAACAATACATGTTGTAAAGCAAACCATTAATGTAACTTACATAACGTATTGAAATATTAATTTCTCATGTTTTATACTAAATATTGTAGAAAAAAGCACACCCAAAACTAATCATGAAGAAGCTGAATTTCTACAAAGAGAACACCAATTACCAAATCTACAAAATCAAATCACCAACTTGTCTTTACAAATAGGAGAACTTAGTTATCAATTTATAGAATTTATAGAACTTGTGACATATGTTAAAAAAATCATGGAATTAGAAATGTTAATTTTCACCACCCTACTTCTACCTGTCCCCCATTGCTCAAGCAATCACCTCAATCAATTGAAGAAAATATAAATTACAGATGTTTTGATGATTTTTCTCTCCGAACTTCACCTGATTTTGACTATCTAGAATTCCCAAATATTCGGATTTATGTATCCCACTCTGATTCTTTATCTCTTTCATAAACTAACGACTTGTTCATATTATGCATACACGTGTGGTGAGCAGAAGTGTCCTGGTCTGCTCCTGTCAAACTGTCGCTGGAGATGGTTGCGTACACAGTTTTTTTGTCTGTGACATTTGTGGACATATGACACATTGCAGATGCTCCCGAACATCACCACATGCCCACGCCCGTGTGGCGTGATGATGTGTCCGAGACTCTTGCCCATGCTCTGTGGACATTTTGAAACCACATTTTTGACCAATCTTGAAAGTTTCAATTTGAAAGTTTACCCTTCCATGCCTTCTACTTCCCTTCTTAGTTGATTTCTCAACTTTTCACAACTTTCCAAGTCCTATTTTAATCTCCTGATTCTGTGCATAGATGAAAGGTCTGTGGATGGTTCCTTTAAAGGGACCCGCCTGTTACCTTTTGTCATTCTCAATGTTGCAGAGATCCTAAGAGGTTCTGAGATATTGGGAGCTGCAGCATCTATCATGGCCATTTCTCCTCCCCAGGGACTGCCACCACCACCACCACCCGGAGTACCTGGCCAGGGGAACAGAGTCACTGGAGCAGAGGAGGACGAAGAGAAAGATGTAGATGAGGTAGAGGAGATGCGTACAATCACTCACATGGAATCATGGTGTGGTGTTTGTTTACCACCATGGGAGGGGTGCGAAAGGCTGAGGCTGCCTGTGCCACACTAAGTTGTGGAAAAGATGAGCAGTACTCCTTTGGTACTGGCTCCATGCACCGCCACATCTGCACATTCCACCCATTTTTCTCCGAGAAAGGCTGTTCCTTTCTCAGGTAGTAGGCCCACCTCCTCTACCCCATCATCCATGACTACTCCTGCCATCACACAAACTATGTGTGTGGAGCAGAGGATTCCTCACATTGTCTCACAAGACATACAGGAGGCTGTTGATCCTTTCCTTTCAAGGACAACAGTTATCTGCTTGTACTGAAACACAATCCTCTGCAGGGGTGCAGCTTTGTAATGCCTTCAAGGCTGCTGTCAGGGAGCATGAGAAGCACTGCCCCCTACCTTAGATTTAAGATCATGCCCAACATCTTCATCTGTCTACCTGTCCCTCACAATCAGTGGTTGGGGTACCTTCTATCCCGTCCCTCCCCAACTTTTCCTGCATGCCTCTCCCTACCGCCAGGAAAGACAGCAAAATACTAACAAAATAAAAAATGTAAAAACTAAAAAAAGGTTTCATTGGGATGCGCCTTTCACAGTTAAAAATATAGAACATGAAAATATTCCTATATACTCTATATACTTTACATTTGTGCGTAAAATAGTTAGACTCCATAAAATTCTCCCACATTTTCTTTAGCATTGTGTTCTATGCCAATGGTACTAATGCACCATCTCAATAGTAGAGATAAAGAAAAAAAGACAGAAATAATATTCTATCCCAAATGCCTTTCTCTAATATAACAAAACATAAAAACATACAATGTGATGTGCATGTTAATTGTTTCAGCCATACTCAAGGCTTTTATATTTCCATACACATTACACTACCCATAACCATAACTTCCCTTCCATTGTTGGTCCTATTTAGTCAGAGGACTGTATAAAAGTCTTCGGACTACACAGTACTAAAAAAGGAGGTATTTTAACTTCACTTTACTACTTTTTCCTTAATATTTTGGTGGCTCTTAAAAGACCTTTTTTAGCAACTTTTTTGTATATTTTCTGTTTTTTTTTATTTTTACTACTGTCAAATGTTTTTCTTCATAGCCTTCTATCTTTTTGATTACTTTCATTAACACTGTTCCAAAGCATCTCTTCAAAAAAATGTCATTCCATCATTTGATATATTATCATTGTGGACAGATGCCATTCATACATCTTGTGAAAAAGCACATACAGCTTTTTAACATTCTGCCTGTATTTTTCAATTTGTGGACAAAACAAGTTCGATCTTTTCCACATTTACCTTTTAGTAATCCATGAAAAAATTATCTTCACAGCTGAAAACAGTTCCATTCGGCATCTAAACGTATCTTGTATAGCAAAATGCAAGGATATTCCAGTAACATATGCAAAACGGTTGCCTCCACAATGTAATATAATAATTTCTGGATGTTTGAAATGTGCCAAATTTCACACAAGGGTAATAATGCACTCCAGTTCAACCCCAACCCCATACCATAAAACCTCCACTTCTTCAAATCCAAGATTGTCAAAGATGCGAAGTTACTCTGCACTTGCATCCAGCCAATGAATCTCCTAACATCCAAAAAGTATTCTTGTACATATCCATGCTTTCTCCACTTCACACAATACATGAAACACTTCCTACCCTGTGTTCCGGTACACTGCAACTTCTCTTCCACAACCAGGAAACATGATTGTCTCATCTCCAGATGTGCGCGAACGTTCGCAACTCTCCACGGTCTCCACAGTCCTTTTTCCACGCAGGGTATCATTAGCGTACCCAGATTGCACGTGCGCATCTGCGGACTGGTGCAAAGGGCAACCCTTCTACCCTATTTACTTGTATCTATGTAACACTCACTCATTGGCTAATTTTGAACAGTCAGACATCCATCCACCAATCACATCCAAAAACTCTACATGATAAACTTGTCACTTTACTTCAACAATTCAGATGTACCTTTCAATTCTGAGAGTACATATGGCCTATTATTCAGAGCCTCCTCTATAAATAATGACTGTGCAAACTGTTCCAGATTTTCATTTGCAGATTCAGTATTCAAATCTCAGAAGACATATTACAGGTTTGCTTGTATTTTTAAAGGTAATTGTTTTCACCACTTTTTAAAATACATATACATGGTTGCTACGTTGCTACTGCAGACTCTGTAAGAAGCATCTCCAGACAAATATGCTCTTCATTAACCACTGCTATAAAATGCAATGTATTGTCAGCAATTTCCACCTTTTCACAGAAAATGGCAGTTAATTGTACCATAAACTTGTTCAGAAGGGGCATCCGTTTTAACTTTACAGAATTTAATACAGAAATGTTACTGCTGCTTGAACACATATGCATGCAAAGTATTTTACTCAGATTCTATTTAAAATAACCATGCAGCACGATTGCCTACATATAAAGCTCCACTATTTTAAAAGCACCGTTACTGGATTATATGTAGTGCCAAGATATTGCACCGGGTTACCCCAAGTGCCAGGTAACAGCGTTGTACAAATCTTTTGCAAGTGCATTTTCTTTACTTGTAAAAACAAGTTACAAATGATGGATCTCTCCTAGTGAACTTATGTATCTTTTAACCTTCAATAAAATGCTGCTAAAAAGATACATTTTTAAAAGAACATCAATTTCCTTACATATAAATGTAATGTTTTCCAACCATTGCTACCAAACCCTTAATAGTGTCCCATCCTCCTCTTGCTCACATCACATGCAACTTAACATTAGCATATTGGTGTTTAGCAACTGCAGTTCCTTTTTTTAACACATTACAACCACATTCCATATAGTGGAACAATATTACACCTAATTACAACAAGTGCATATTTTGCATATTTTGCAAATATATGTTCTTTAATAAAAATAAAAAGAACAGGGTGGAATATATTCGTACTAAACAGAGGCAATCATAAATGCAACACTTTTCCTTACATATAAAGCACTAGTGTTTTCCAGCTACTACCATAAGATATCAGACACTGACAACAAAGTTAACATACTTCAGTATCCCACACACACTCCCTTGTGCACCCTCTTCTTAAGAAACCCTCTACCGACCCCTCCTGCCTGGCTAACTATCGCCCAATCTCCATCACTCCCTTCCTGGGCAAGCTCCTGGAGAAACTGGCCATCTCCCAGCTTAACCTCCATGCTGAATCTGTTGGTTGTCTTCATGACCATCAATCTGGCTTCAGAGCTGCCAGAAGCACGGAAACTGCTCTCCTGAACATCTCTGAGGACCTGCTCTTGAACCTCGACTCCAACACTCCGTGTGTTCTCATTCTGCTCAATGTCTCTTCTGCCTTTGACACGGTCAACCATGCCATCCTGCTCAATCGTCTCCGTGATAACCTGGGTATCACTGGTCAGGCTCTGGCGTGGCTGACCTCTTTCCTTTCCAATCGACCCTCCCAGGTCCAACTGGGGTCCTTCCTCTCTGACATCTTTCTTTCCACCTGTGGTGTCCCTCAGGGATCTAATCTCTCTCCCTGGCTGTTCAACCAGTATCTGGCACTCCTTGCCCACCGCATCGCCGCTCTCTGCCCCAACTTTCAGTGCTATGCAGACGATACCCAGCTCATTTTCAGGCTACCCTCGGCCTCCTCCTCTCCTTCCCTCATCTCTGACTTTCTGTCTGCTATCCAGGAATGGTGTGCCGCCAATGACCTCTGCCTTAATGCCAGTAAGACTGAGATTCTACTCATCGGCACACCCACTTCCTCCTTCCCTGCAGCTCTCTGGCCAGCCTCTCTTGGCCCTCTTCCTGCTCCTACCTGCAAGGCAAAAAACCTCGGGGTCCTCTTCGACTCCACACTCTCCTTCTCTCCTCATATATCTGACGTCTCTAAGAAGTCACACTACCAACTGCACATCCTCAGAGGTATTCTTCCCTTCCTCTCCTTCCCCCAGAAGCTCACTGTCTCCCAAGCTCTGGTTCTCTCAAAGCTGGACAACTGTAACAGCCTCTATCTTAATCTGCCTGCATCCACTCTACGCCCTCTGCAACTCATCCAGAACAGGACTGCGAGACTTGTCCTTGGCCTCAAGCCCAGGGACCGTATCTCTCCAGGACTGAAATCTCTACACTGGCTCCCAGTAGCTGCGAGGATTAAGTTCAAAACCCTCTGCATTGTCCACAAGGCCTGCTGGGGGCTGGGGGAATACCTTCAACTCTCTCTTCCTAAATATCTTCCTTCCCGAGCCCTTTGCTCATCCATCTACAACTCCCTCAGGGTCAGCCTCTTCTCGAAGCAACAAGCTGGGGGTAGATCTCTCTCTGCGGCAGGGGCCTCCCTCTGGAAAAGCCTTCCTGCCTCCCTGAAACTTGAGGAGAACCATCTCCGGTTCCGGAAGCACCTCAAAACCTTCCTCTTTGCTTCTGCTTTCTCTCTCCCTCTCCCCTGCTAAATTCTTCACTAAATTGGACTGAATCTGCAACTGGGCCACTCTCACCGACCTCGGTACTGGACCCAGCCACTCTCCACTTGCACTGCCTCCCTGGCAACCCCTGCACTGCGGGACTGTCTCTGTATCCCTACAGCCCCCCTCCCAGCACTTGTCTGCACTTACCTTGCACTTGCCACCAGCTGGCCCTATTTTATTTATTTTATACTACTTACCTTGTACTGCACTTCCCCCCTCCCCTTCCCCTTGCACATTTCCCTTCCCCTTACCCCTGCACTTGCGTGATCTGAATGACACCTGGCCTAGTAGGATCGTTGTCTGTCTTCCCCTTGTTCCCCCCTCCCTGCCTCGTCGCGCCTTGAAACACTTGTGTATAGGCGTGTTACAAATGCCATATCATATCATATCACAACACATTTTTATTCACTCCCTTATCTAAGAACTGCTCCTATCACAATGCATATCAACAGGTGCTACTGAAACTACTTGAACATTACTACATATACTAACTTTTACAATTACAGAACAAAAAGATAGACAAAAACAGCTACAAAGAAAATATATGAATATATCATGTATATCTCTATCTATAATTCAACTAATTAATTTCACCATGTATTAGCCTAAAACATTATTTTTCATTCAACAACATTGTATTACACTTTTACTCATTCCATTCCAACTGTCACGGTATTTCTATTCCCATCTCAATATTCCCCCTTATCGAATAAACCACCAGTCTCTTATTGCCTAACAATACGACTTTCTCTCATACACCTGATGTAACACAATTTCATGTATTTATTTGTGCATAGCCCTATCCTCATCAACTGCTGAAATCAAGCCCACAAATGTTCACACTCATTGCATTCCAAACACTAACACACATTATCACACATTGCAACACATAGGGCCTCATTACGACCCAGGCGCTAATGGGTTAATGGTGCCGTAAAAGGCTGTGGCGCCGTTACGTTAACCTATTAGCACCTAATTACGAGGTCCCTTTGCGGGACTCGACCTTAACTGCTGGTGTAGACCAGCCGTTAAAGTAGGGACCCGCAAAGGGACCTTGGTGCTAATTACGGTGCCGCAATTTGCGGCACCGTAATTAGCGCCTTCTCCATTCCCATTGAGCCCTATGGGGCAAAAATGGGAATCGGGAAGGGCCATGGAGGAAGGGGGAATTACCGCCCCGCCAACCTTGTAATGGGGTGGTAATTCCCCCTTTCTCCATGGCGGAGTCGGTAACTTACCGGCATGGACCATGGTGCTAAAAGCACCATGGTCTTCTGCCAGGGTCGTAATGAGCGCCTTTAATTTTAATGTGCTGTCAATCAGAGTTAGGATCAGTTTTTGTGGTATTTTGCGGGTTGGTTTTTAATGCCTGCAAAAAGTAGGCGTTAAAGTCTCCAACCCGCAAAGAGACCTCGTAATCAGGCACTTAGGGATTACCGGTATGGGTACCCTTACCGGTACCGGTAATCCCTTAGCGCCAGGGTCGTAATGAGGCCCAAAGACTCGCAGGCTGATTCATGGAATTAATGTGCGCCGAAAATGGCAGTGCAAGCGTGAAAATCGCAGTGCAAGTGTGAAAATTGCAGCGCAAGCGTTCCAAAACGGCACACATCGATTCATGGAAGTCAGTGCGCGTGTAAATCCTGGGATGTGCGCTAAAATCGTGGGTGGTGCAAGCGGGCACACACGTCATTAAACGGCGTGCGCTACGCGCACAGCGAAAGCGCACATAGTGCAGCGCACAAAACAAAAGTGGGCATAACACGGGGCGTAACACACAGAATGGGGAACAACACATGAAAATGTGGGCGTTATGGGGAAGTACAGGAGGTAAATGCTTGCAACGCCCACAGGCGCGCCTACAACATGTATTCATGGAATCGAACAGGGGAAACGGGTGTGCCAAAAAAGACGCACTAATCCGGAAACACGTACGTCAGCAGGAAGCAGGCGTACGCGGCCCCACACAGCATAAAAGTGCGTGCGAACAATAAACAAGCTCAGACACTACGATGAATATACCGTTCCTCGCAGCAGTGGTCGTGGGACACCGCAGGAGGAGGAGGATAGCCAGGCCCCACATTTTTTCACCCTTTACCAGCCTTTTTGGGATGCCTGATGACCAGGTGTATGGGAGGTACAGGTTTCCACCACACATAATACTCGACCTGGTGAGTGAGTGGGAGGATGACCTCACATCACCCACCCTGCGCTCCCAAGCACTGAGCCCCTTGGAAAAGGTGCTCAATGTACTGCACTTCTTGGCTACTGGTTCATTTCAGCGGACAAGTGCAATAATGGGGAGGGTGTCACAGGCCACGAAGTCACGCTGCCTACACCAGGTGTTGGCCATCATGACTGCACGTTCCTCAATCCGGAGGCACATATACATGCCCAGAACACCTGCAGAAAGGCAGGCTGCCGTCCAGGACTTTTATGGGGTGGCACACTTCCCCAAAGTGCTAGGTGCCATTGAATGCACCCATGTGGTTCTACGTCCTCCCAGGGCAACTGAGAACATCTATAGAAACCGCAAGCACTGGCATTCCATCAACGTGCAGGTAGTATATGATGCCAAGGGAATCATCACCCCAGTATATGCCAACTATCCAGGGTCCACCCATGATAGTTTCATTTTCAGAATGTCACCCCTAAACCTGGACCTAGAAGCTGGGCGGCGTGGTGATACATGGCTGATTGGTGAGTATAAATGCCTCTGCACATGCATGCATGTCAGATACTGAGTAATGTGACAACCCTACTAATGATACCCATCATCACCTCCCCAGGGGACAGTGCCTATCCTCTGAGCACCCACATGATGACGCCAATTCGGAACCCCACCACACCACCTGAGGTAAGATACGACACAGCCCATATTGCAACCCGGGGCATAGTGGAGCACACATTCGGAGTGCTCAAGTAACGCTTCCGCTCCCCTGACCGCTCTGGTGGGCAGCTGCTTTACGTGCCCCAAGTAGTGTGCAGGATCATAGTGGCAGCACGTTGCAACCCGGCGGGGCCTGCCGGTGGACATGGTGGTGCTCCCACATCCCCAACCACATTCACGGCTACTGTACATGGGAGGTGAAAGGGCATGTGTTGAGGCAGCCCGTACACAGCTGGTGGCTAATTACTTCACCTAAAATCCTACCCCTGTGGAGCGCACACAGTCCTGGCACATACCAGCTGAAAATCAATGATGATGACATAAGGGACAGTCAACTGTCACAACCATACCAGCCTGATATTGGTCAACTGGAAGTGTTACATTGTGTGCATCCCTACTTACTTAAAGACAACCAATGCTGTGTCACAAAAAGACACGCATTCATGCAGCATGAATGACTTACCCCCTTGCAAAATACAACATGAAAATAGTGCCATGTCACCCAACCCCTCCCCATCTCAGCTACCCAACACACCATGGCATGTCATGCAATGTGAAAGCAACCAAAGGAATGCACAACACATGACACAAGTGTCACAGAGTGCACTGTCCCAAATGTAAACAGGTCTCAGACACTATGCTCTCAGTAATCAATAAGAAACAGCACACATGAACAAATACTTACCAGCAACACAAAACAGCAACACAGGATGAAACAGTGTCAAAATATGACAGCACAAAATCAAAGTAGTGCAAGTCTCACAACCTGACTAAGCCAGCACATCGACCCCTTCCAACTGCAGAGTGTTGCTGTCAGGCAAATGTGTCAGTGTACTGCATACAACATGAACTGCATCTGCAAAGGAGACGACCTTGTGAAGACATGAAGAAGGTACATGGGAATAAGGAGAAAGACATGGATGCACAAGCACATATCAATACACCATGCAGTGTTCAATCCAAAAATCACCCCCACTGGGGATGTACACACAGTTTTGACTACAGACTGCCCACACAGCTCATGGGAGCCCAATGTCACTGTGTAAGTTACTTTCACTTGGTCACACCCTTTGCAAGCCCATGGAAAGGGGAAGCAGGAGGGGTGTGTGTGTCAGGAACCCAAGCATTTAACCCAAAGACAAGACAAGCCTGCATGTGCCCAGCTGGAATACACTGTGGATGCCCAAGGGAGCCACACAAGTCAACACACTGTTAAAACAAAATAAATACAGAAATCAAAAATGGCCATGTGTGGACCCCGGGGGTGGTGGCTGGTGGGCCACCCAGGAGGTTTGAGGACAGGGTGCACCCCAACACCCACCTGCGTGGATGTTGAGAAAATAAACAAAAAACACCCCAACACCCACCTGCGTGGATGTTGAGAAAATAAAAATAAAAACTCCATGGGCTTATGGCCTGCACAGCTACGCTACAGTGGGAGAACTGCTGTTGCTCTCTTCACCCTCTGCTGCTACATCAGGAGGTGGCCATGCTATGGGAGGCAGCCCACGCAAATCCCTGGTATGGTCCTCCATGGAAGCAAGCATGCGGGTGTGGAAGGTTTCGTTCTGGAGGATGATGGTATGGAGATCCCCATGCAGCACCTCATGGGTAGCCCGCATTTCTACCTGCATGGCCTCGCGTGATGCCCGGATCTCCGCACGGGTTGCCTGGAGCTCTGCTGAGAGTGAACGTGTGAGCTGCTCCAGCTGCTGTTCTGACCTAAATTTTCGGGAAGCCTCAAGTTCACCCAGAGTCTCGCTGAGGAACTGGTGTTCTAACCTCGGGGCTTCCCTGTGACCCTGTGACTCTACAGATATGGCTTCGCGCAGAGTCTCCAGTGCTGCCTTTCGATCCCTGTTGGATGACAACATGTCCTCCCTGTGTGATTGGCAAATGGAGTCTGTTGCCTGCTGTTGGAACTCCATCTGCCTTTCAGGGGGGGGAATGGAAGTGGTCACCCTATCCATTGCCTGAGCCATCATTTCATACGATGCTCCCTGTTGTGCTGCTATACCGTACATGGAGTTTTCCCATACATTATTGCCTGGTGCCGCACGGCCACCACGTTGGCGGGCACCACACCTGTTTGGGGCAAAGCGATCTGCACCTTGCTGTGCTGGCACTGGCTGAGGCTGCAGGACTGCCTTCCCCCTTTGATCTGCTGGCCTAGGAACAGGAGCAAATGTTGCGGAGTGTGACCCTGCATCCTTAACCGCTAAAGACGGAGTTACCAACACTGACATCCCCATAGAGGGGTCTACCCCCGGTGCAGGTGGGTTGGACAGAACAGCATCCCTGCCAGAAACACTCACCTGCGACGGCACATATGTCTCACTGTCCAATTCAGCACCTGAATCATAGCGGTCTGGGGAGGTGCACCTAGAGACACCCGTGGACAGTATGGTCTGCAGGAGGAATCTGTTTTCACCTGCCACCACCCCTAGTCCACCACTGGTGCCCGGTTGTGGCTGAGATTCCTCCTGGGTCTGCACCATCTCCTCCACCTCAACAGCATCAAGTGTTTCATCACCTGCAAAAACATGAAAGACAACAAATGGAAACAGGCATGAGCACCATAGCACACACATAGGCCTGACAAGCCAGAGATCCAGTACATGAATTACATATGTCCTACATGACTATAACCCTGGCTAGCATGCACTGTCAATGAGTTGGAAGGGGAGGCAAAAAGCAGACACTGAGGACTCCACGATGGAAAAGCAACAGATTTGCTGCATGCTGGATAGCACTGGCATCACACATTAGCCTGTGAGTGGCATGTCCAATACACATACATGACACATGCCAGCACACAGAAGGCACGTAGCATAGCCATGGTACATTTGACAAGTACAGCCATATGTTAGTGAATGAGTACTGTCACCCATTCATGTGAGATGGACATGACAAGATGAACAATGCAAAATAGTGTGACAAAATACGCATGTGCCACACACTGCAATGCATCCAATGTTCAATTATATAGTGATGCCAGGCAGATGGATACATCAATGGTTGGTCACTTCAACATGACATGAGACAACAGTCATGTTCCACATTCAAACAGGGCCCAAAAAATAATGTGAACAGGCCCTTTCTCAATCAGCCTGAATGGTCAAATCATTCACACAACAAGGTAATAAATGTGGGCCATTGTGGGATTTAATCTATGACAGAAGCTTGTCACATATGTGGCATTGGTGCAGAAAAATGTGTTGTAAAAATGGGAGGATTGAAACAATCAGGCTGAATGAACACTGAAAATGTTGAACAATGTTGTTGCAAGATGACAGTTCAAGGGCAACTGCAGTAATGTGGTGCTAATTGGCTACTGTGGTCAGAAGGGATACTGTCATACCCAAATCCAAGGCTGGTGAATGGTTTGGAGGAAGCACCTGGGTGACCCATACCACTCATGAGTACACACCCTCACCTGGCACTCAATCAGAACACATCACTCAAGCAACATACGCATGGATTACACACACATGCATGGGCACTCACCGGACAATGCTTCATAATCTGGTAGGTCTTCCACGCCTTGGATCTGTTCCTCTGTGACGAAGGTTCCAGCATCAGACTCATGTTCAGTGAGTTGGTTGTCCTCTGGTGGAGACCCACCGCCAGTCACCAGAGTAGAGGTATGATTGGAAGCCAGCTTGAATTTGCTCTGCGTTTCAGGTCATTCCACCGCTTGTAGCAATCATCAGCTGTGCGCCTCACAAATCCAAGGGCACTAATGTGGTCCGCGATGGTCGGCCAGTGGGCCCTACGTTGAACAGGCGTAGTCTTGCAGCCTGCAGTCACCACCATTTCGCGGCTATGTGCCAACACATAGGCCACAAGTGCATCAAGTTCAGCATCATTGAAGCTAGGCTTCCTTGATGTGCCAGAGTGTGTAGCCGTGTCTGGGGTTCCAGCCTCTAGTGCAAGAGCACCCTTCTTCTTCTGGGAAGGTGGTGTGGATCCTGAGTGGCTTACGCCGCTCTGGTCAGTAGGGGCATAAGCGCAGGTGAACTGGGTACTTGAAGCCCGTAAAGGCACAATGACCAAAGTTCTTGGTGCAGGCATTGGCTGCAGGGTGATGTTGGCAGTGTCAACATCAGTGTGATGGACCTGGACTGAACTGTCCTGGCTGGGAGACTTCGAGCTGGGGTGGATTGAGCTGCAGCTCCCCCTGAAGCCTCCTGACCCTGGCTACTTGGGGCAGCAGATGACATTGCTGACCTAGTTCCACGTGGTCTGGTGACAGGAACTTTCACCGCTACACGTGGCTTAGACTTGGTGACCTGGAAGTCAGCCTGGGAGTCATCCTGTGCCGGTTCAGTTATCTAAATGGGCTGGTTCAACAAGGGCTGAGCTGGGATGGTGTCAGCTACATTTCCCATAACCATTGGGGGGGGCATAGGTGGCCCTGATTGGTCCTCCACACACTGGGCTCTAGGGGCACCCTGCAAATCCTGGCTACGCCCCCTACCATGCCAACCACGCCCACCTCTTTGAGCTCGGCCACCTTTGCCTCCCTTACTGCTTGGTCACCTCCCAACCATGGGAGTTGCAGTAAACTATTGTCCTGGGCAATTGGGGTTAAAGGGGTAGGGTTCTAGATGGAATTCATACCCTAGTGTTCTAGCAAGGTTGTCTGTGAACCCTGGGGGAAGATGACGGGTCACACAACGCACAGCACCACAAAAACAAAAGTACACGTGCACGCAACCCCTGGTAGAGCACGTGCATGGAAAAATGAACCCGCACTAGGCTGTGGCACCCAGAAACACAAACATAAGCGTACGCGTGTTACACACAGCCTAAAATGACCTCTGAAGGGGTACACGACACACTGGGGCAAACACAGTTGGAAAATACATGCGCAACTCACCGTCTGCCTTGAAAAAGAATGTGAAAAAGACGCCCATCCAGAAAGAAGAAAAAAACGCTGTCTGAGGAAACAGGGAGTACGAATTGGAAACGTTGTGAAGTAATCGCGTGTGAACCGACAAGAAGTACAAGAATCACCCGCTCGCTCTCCACAAAAAGCATGTACAAGAAAATAGCATCATATTTGTACCTTTTAAGTCAGCCCACACGTGCAACGTAACTTACGCGCTTACGTGCTAAGGTCCTTTCCTCCAATAGCACGGTGACGTGCAGTTTTCTCATGTGCTGATTCACTATGCACCCGTGTCGTGGGGAATGCCTGCACGCGTAATGTCACAGACGCGCTTACGCGCTAAGGGCCTTTCCTCCAATTTCACGTGCCAAATCACTCCGTATCAAGCTGGCCACACAACAACACACAGAAGACCACGCTCTGGGCCAAAAGGCAATATTCCTGCCGCCCAGAACCCCAAGCACACTCCCACCTGCCATCTGCTGCTGCCTGCCTGCCTGCTGCCCACGTGTCCTGCTATTTGGTGCCTGCACGTCAGCCAGGGGTGCAGTTGCTGTGACCACCCCTGCTGGAACTGAAGATTCCCGACACGGATACCATCGCTCCACAGCCCAGCCCCAGGACCCAGTTGCCCACCCACACCTGCCTCTATGGTTGCCATGTCAGACACTACACCATCTGGCACCACTGGCAACCCCCAGGCAGCGAGGCAGAGGGCCACCAGCTTCAGTGCCAGAGAAGTAGGTGTCCTGGTGGTGCAAGTCCTGGGGCAGTATGATGCCCTCTTTGGAAGTTTGTGCGCCGACAATGAAGGACAGAAGAGGATCTGGATGGACATCGTGACTGCCATCAACGAGGAGGGGGTGGCAGTCCGTGAGATCAAACATTTCCAGAAGCGCTGGGAGGACTTCAGGTCCAGGACCCTCAACAAGGCCCAGCGCCTCTTGAAGGCAGCGGATGCCAAGGGGTGCCAGGTCCACCTGACCGACAACTAGATGAGGGTCCTGGAACGCAAACGCCCAGCGCTCCACGTCCAGGTCCTTGAGGGGCAGGCCCATCTGGAGTCAAGCGGTAAGTGTACATCCATACTGATGGGACGCTGTGCGTGTTGTGGTGTGCCAGGAGTGTGCAGGTTGCACATATGTTGTTGTAGGGACATGTATGGCTGCATATGTACAGAGACGTGAACCTGCCACATGTGATTCCTATCAAGTGTGAGACACTTCGATGGTGCATGTGTTGGTAAGCATGCTGTGCAGATGTATGTGTGGGTGCACACATGTAATGAATTATGAGTATGTACTGTGGCATGGTTGTAGTGTCACACATGGATGCTGGTTCATGCTGCATGTATCTGCACTATGCACATGTGCATGTGGGTGTATTTGACAAGGTGCAACTGTGATGCAACATGGGTGCACGTGACACTGACATGTAGAAGGCTGAATGCGAGATGTGACATGGATGGCGATCTCATCACTGTGACAGTTGGTGGAGATGTACACATGCATGTAAGACTGGTGGCGTGTGTGCATGTGTTGTGTACTCCCCGTGTTTCATGTGAGGTCAGGCTCACCTTCGGCTGCTCGTGCTGTTGTTTTTTTATGGATGGTGCTGCCTGGTGCAATATTCCTGTTGATTTGCTCATGTGTGTGTGTTGGGGAGTGTGATGCCATGTCTGTAGTTTTACACTGCCACTAATGTGCAACTGTCATGTGTGTATCAGTCCATTGTACAGTGCCCTGATGCCTGTGTTCTATCTCTCCCTGTCTGCAGCGTCAACTGATGAAGAGGGCGGAGAGGGTGCTGTGGAGCAAAGCGGCAGAGATCGCATCACCAGTCGGAGATGCAATGCCCGGCTCCCCTCCCGCATTGTCATCTCGTTGGGGAGTGAGGAGTCTGGTGCCGCATCCCAGGCCGCAGCTGCTGAGGGTATGTCCAAGAGGCAGAGGTTGGAGGTGGACTCCTCGGCAGCAGAAGGGGCAGCTGAGACCCCACAGGGTCTGACGGAGGAAGATGGCATGTAGTCATCCAGGTTGGTGGGGGGTTTGGTGGAGGAGGAGGCCATGGAAGGGACACACAGGGGGTCTGGAGGTGGGGATTCCACTGGTGCTAGTGGTGCAGTGCAGGGGCAGGGACAAGAGGCAGCACAGGCCGCCACGGAGGTGCCTGTGTGTAATCCTGTCCCCGATCCTGTGACTGCATCATCCTGCACCAGCAGGGATGCCTACCTCCAGACCTGTTTTCAGGGAGGGGATGAGCGCACAACAACTGGCCTTCCTCTCCCTGCGGACGTGGCAATCCGGGACCGGGTTGAGCCTGTCCTGGCTGGGATGATGTTGTGTCAACGGGGCATGCAAGGTGACCTGCAGTGTTTTAGTGAAGACACTACACGTCATCTTGGATGCCTCGTTGACCACGTTGACCCACTGGGATGGGTCATATGGGCTGGATTCCTCTGTATGCTGGACCTTATTCCGACACCCTCCTCACCTGAACCCCCTATGCGCCAGTCATCCTCCATGCCATCTTCCCACCCATGTATCACCTGGGTACCCTGTGGAGCTGCCTCTGACCCAGCGGCCAGGCTGGTGGAGGACACATCCCTGCCACAGTCGGGAGTCGGACGTCCAGCAGGGGTGGCCACCACGACAACTGCACCCCAGCCTGAGGAGGACATGCAGGTAGCAAAAGCAAGGGCACAGGCACAGCAGCAGCAGCAGCAAGGTGGGAGAGATGATGGGTCGGGGCCATCAACATCGGAGGGGCAGGCATCGACAGAGGGCAGGAGGAACCAGGATTGGAAGTGTCTTCCGTGTGACAGCGGTTGGGCCAGGCCATAGGTGCGGAGCGGCGGTGGGCGGAAGAGGCATGGCTAACAATGGTCAGGGCGGAGAACTCCATGCGAAGGGCACTGAGGTGGGCCGAGTGACTCGAGGCTATTCGCAGGGAGTTGGAGTCCAACATGGCATCGTCCCTGCAAACATTCGGGGCCATGGAAGAGGACCACCTCCAGGATATTGAGCAGGAGTTCGATGATGCCCTGGCCCAGGACATCGGAAAGTGAGCCGTCGGACTAGCCAGCCACCATTATAAATAGTTTTTAGTGTTATGTTTAATTTTCGCTTTGCTTTGTTTTGGGGTGATTGGACTATGCCCCACACTTTTGTATATGGTTATTTCTTAGGTAGTTTCTTTGATAGGTTTCATTTATTTTGTTGGGCTCATGGACCCTTTGAAAATTACTTGTACATAGTTGGACATTGGATTTATGTGTACATTTTCTTTTGATTTCACCATGGAGCGATGGATTTTAAATTTTACGTTTCCTTTGGATTTGTTTTGGTGGACGGAGAGTTTGGACCATTTTTCTTTAGGATTTCTTTGGATTGGTTCTACATTTCTTTTTTCATATTTTTGGACATGCATTTCATTTCATGTTTGTAATTTTTTTTTATGCTTTCATTTCATTACATTGATTTTGTTCATAATAGATTTTGATATTTTACTGTGTGGGATTCGCTCATTGGGTTCATGCATGTCAAAATGTGGGTTTACACAATCTATGGCAACCAGTGTGTGTGTGATGGACATGTGTTGATGTACATGGTTGACTTTTGATATGTGTCATGACATAGGGATGTCAGTGTGTGGTGGATTGGTAAAATCATTGCATGTCAAGACTGGGGTGGCGTGCTGTGGTATTTTGGTGCACATGAGGCCCATGATTGTGCAGCTTCATGTCGTGTTGCAGGGGGTCATGAGTCGGGGCCTGCTGGAATGTGAATGTCAATGCCGGGGAGGTGGGGGTGCTGGGGGACATGAGTCGGGGCCTGCTGGCAGGTGCCCGTCAATGCTGGGTGGATGGAGGTGCTGGGGGACATGAGTCGGGGCCTGACCCTCAATGCTGGGTGGATGGGGGTGCTGGGGAACATGAGTCGGGGCCTGCTGCCAGGCGCCCGTCAATGCTGGGTGGATGGGGGTACTGGGGGACATGAGTCAGGGCCTGCTGGCAGGTGCCCGTCAATGCTGGGTGGATGGGGGTGCTGGGGGACATGTGTCGGTGGTCACTTGTGCGTGGTGACATGTGAGCTGGCTGGGGGCTTCGCCAGGGTGGATGGGCTCCCTGTGGGGCATGGCCAGGGGTGCAGTGTGTTCCCCTGTGTTGTGGTCTGCATGCAGGCCCTGGGGAGGGGGCACAGGGCACACCTGGGAGGACACACACTACCAATTCTTTGGGGCACCCCTGAAATACACATACCCCTGCTGCACAGGGCCAATCGCATGTGATTCTCCCCGTGCACCCCCCTAATACATGTACCCCGCTCGCACAGGGCCAATCGCATGTGATTCTTCCTGTGAACCCCCGAAATACATATACCCCACTCGCACAAGGCTAATTGCAGGTAAAACTTCCCACGCACCCCCGAAATACATGTACCACGCTCGCACAGGGCCAATTACGTGTGATTCTCCCCACGCACCCCCATAATACACGTACCCCGCTCGCACAAGACCAATCATGGGTACAACTTCCCGTGCACCCCCGAAATACACGTACCCCGCTCACACAGGGCCAATCGCGTGTGATTCTTCCTGCCCACCCCCGAAATACACATACCCCGCTCGCACAGGGCCAATCGCATGTGATTCTCCCCGCGCATCCCCATAATACACGTAGCCCGCTCGCACAGGGCCAATCGCGTGTGATTCTCCCTGCGCACCCCCGTAATACATGTACTCCGCTCGTACAAGGCCAATCGCGGGTAAAACTTCCTGCGCACCCCCAAATTACATGTACCCCGCTCGCACAGGGCCAATCGCGTGTGATTTTCCCCGCACACCCCCATAATACATGTACCACGCTCGCACAAGGCCAATCGCGGGCTATCCTGAAACAACACAAATCACCCTCCCACTATAACTACTGCGAGCCCCCAAATCAAGGGAGCCTTGATTAACGCCAGATCGTTAGCAGCTCACGCAACAGAAATAGCTGACCTGATCCTCAAAGAAGACCATGACCTCCTCGCCATCACGGAGACATGGCTGCACCCAGCAGCAGGCCCTATGCTCATGCTTGCTGTCCCTGACAATGATTCCATCCTGAGACAAGACCGACCCAACGCTAGAGGAGGGGGTGTCGCTATCATCTACAAATGTAGTCTCACCATGAGATTAGCAACTACTATAACGCCCTCTCTTGTGAATTACTCTCAGTTAAAGTCCACCTCACTAATGCCCAAACCCTCAACATCCATGTGATCTATCGCCCTCCAGGTCCTATAGGCACATTTGATGAGAATATTAATACCATCATTTCCAGCAACCTTAAAAGTTCCACTCAAGTACTCATCCTTAGGGACTTTAACATGGGTTTCAATGACCCGGTAGACCAATTCGCCAATACCACCCTTAATACTCTCTCCGTACTAGGATTTACCCAAAGCAGTTTGGAACCTACTCATTCCAAAGGCAGAATACTCGACTGGGTGGCTGATTACAACTGCCTAGCCAATATTACCAACATTTCACCTCTAGCCTGGACTGACCACCACCTGGTTTCGTTCATGCTTTCTACCACCTGACCCACACCCTTAGCAACCAGTAGAGCTCCACCCACACTTACGAGAAATAAGGAAAGTATAACCGCGAAAAGACTCATCCCGAACCTACTCCCCACACTTAACATATCTCCCGACAACCTCGATCCTGAGATTCTGGTAGAATAATGCAATAAAATCATGTCCACATCGTTGGACCTAATCGCCCCTCTCAAACTCCGTCCAAGTAAGCCTTAACTGCACCTGAACAAATGGTATACACCTTTCCTTAAGAATCTAAGGCAGCAAAAGAGAAACTGCAAAGCTATCTGGAAAAAAGCCCCGTCAGCAGCCAACAAACTCAAACTTACTAAACTAGCTGCTCTTTACAAAAAGGAAATCTACTTAGCAAAACAAACCTCCTTCGACTCCCGTATATCACAAGCTAAATCAAACATGAAAGAACTATTCTCCATCCTTAAAGAAGTAGAAACCCCCATAGCGACTCCCGTATATCACAAGCTAAATCAAACATGAAAGAACTATTCTCCATCCTTAAAGAAGTAGAAACCCCCATAGCACCACCTGATACTTGTATCAAAGATAAAACCTGGTGCTCAGCAATTCAGAATGCTATAGCCAACAAGATCACTACCTTGCAAAACAAAATCTCCTGCAATAAAGCCTTGATAAATGATCCCCACCTGTCCAAACCTCCCGAAAAGCTGACCCCAAGGGAAACTACCTGCTTCAACTTCTCTAAAGTCACCACATTGGAAGTTGAAAAAATCATCCTGTCACGTAAACCCTCCAATTGTCAGGGAGACCTGTGCCCTGCACAGCTCATCAAAGACGCTGCCCGTGACCTCTCCCCTTTCATCATGAAGTTAATTAATGCATCCTTCTCCACTGGATCTATCCCCAACAATCTAAAACAATCATGGGTTTTACCACTACTAAAAAAACACACACCATACCATTCCTTCTAAAAATTCTGGATAAGGTCGCCTACGTACAAATTCAGAAATACTTGGAAGAACATCACCTACTAGGAACCAGTTAGTCAGGCTTCCGTCCTCTACATGGGAGTGAGACGGCCCTTATCGACCTCAAAACACAGATCGCTATGTTCAGAGACAATGGCCAAGCTGCCCCACTCCTCCTTCTTGACCTCCATGCAGCATTCGACCTGGTCGACCACTCTGTCCTATGGTCACACCTCCATTCTTCAGCCCACTTCTCTGATGAGGCCATGACATGGATTCGATCATTCCTCAACAACAGAACCATGAGGGTCTTCTCACCTACAGCCGCAGCAGACCCTGTTCCCATGAATTGCGGTGTGCCACAGGGCACCTGTGTCTCCCCTACACTGTACAATATATTTACTAAGCCCCTTTTCGATGATTTGGCTGATCTCGGTATCACCTACCTACTATGCAGATGATACCCAGATCCTCCTTCCACTTTCTGGAGATTATGGGAAGGATTTGGCCTTGGTGAATAGAGTGCACATCATCATCCAGGCATGGATGGCCACCCATGGACTATGCCTGAATGATGATAAAACTGAACTCATCATCCTGGGCACAACTGCCATCTTAAAGAAGCTAGACTTTGTCTATTCATCTTTTGACGATTGATGGCAATAGTATCAAGGTAGGACTAGAGGCAAAAACGCTAGGCTTCTACTTAGACTCTAATTTCTCCTCATCAGACAGGTGAATGCCCTAGCCTCTTCCACGGCCTACACGTGCAAATTCATCCGGGCAGCGAAACCCTTTTATGTCCGACAGCAGTTGTTTGACCCTGGCTAGAGCCCTCACATTGTCCCGCCTGGACTACTGCAATGCGCTTTACCTTGGGTCCACCAAAGCCACTACTAACAAACTCCAAACTCTTCAGAATAACGCTCTGGGCATCTCTAGAATAGATCACATCACAGTCCACAGCCAACAGAACAATTGGCTCTCTATTAATGACAAAATCCTCTTAAAAACTGCGTCACTCACTCACAAGGCCCACAATAACACTGCTCCCACTTACTTGATGGACAGATTTCGCAGGCAGACTTCCCTGAGACCCACAAGAATAGCCTACAAAGATTGCCTATCTGTCCCCAACTTTAAACGTGCTACTATTGGGGGTAATAGCTTCCCAGTGAAAGCAGCTAAACTGTGGAACTCCCTACCACGCAGTCTCAGAATGGACTCACACTACCAAAACTTCTGTTCTAAGATTGGTTCATGGTTGAAGTCGTAAGCCTCTAACATACTTAGCCTTTAAGTTATCATTCCTGCCATGTTACGCACTGTACTCTCACATGCTACTAGTAAATATGTAAAAAATCCTGCCAACATTATTATTGTATATATATATATTGTACTTGTATATGTCATATTTCATTTTGTTGCAACTAAGCCTTGCAAATTCATGTAACTGCTGCGCCTTGTTACCCCAGGGTTTTCTGGCGCATTACAAATAATAATACAAACAAACAAACAAACAAAACTTCCCGCGCACCCCCAAATTACACGTACCCCGCTAGCACAGGGCCAATCGCGTGTGATTCTTCCCGCGCACCCCCAAAATACACGTACTCCACTCACACAAGCCCAATCACATGTGATTCTCCCCGCGCAGCGGGGTACGTGTATTCGGAGGTGTGCGCGGGGAGTTTTACAGACATATTCGTGGTTGCGGGGCTGTATGCTGGTCCACTGGCATGTGCGCCATGTACAGGATATGTGCACTGTTCATGGCGCACGGGGAGGGACTGGGGGCGTAACTGCCACTGCTGCAGGGTCGCTGCGCCACTCTGCACCACGGCTGGTTATGAATGTTTAAATCCATGAATACGTTGTGCGTGGAAATGGATTTTGGTGCACGCGGCTGGTGCAGACTGCCGCACCCGCACACTGTGCACCAGCCGCGTGTGCCACGTGTGTGCTGAATTCTATGAATTATATTGATTTTAAACAGAATGAAACCACTAACTAAATTAATCAAAAAAATACAAAGACTATTTGTAAACACTTGAAATGTCCATATAGATACGTTTTCAAACTTTTGTGCAGGTGAACATTTTCACATCAGCAGCTCAGAACCATACTTCAATGAAGACGCTTATAAGCATAAACAAGCACATCCAACTGCCATAGACAATAATGTGCAAATCTATGAAGTGGTAGCAGACACAATTATGTCAAAAGAAACCCTTATAGAAAAATGTTCCCCAAGAAACCTTCAACCAAAATGTTCTTTTGAACAAACAAGTTGTCCAGTCAACAAATGGACCTGCAGCTCAATATGTAACATGTGCCAACAGTCGTTCAAAATGTTTATAACAATTCCTCAATCAACATGTGAAACTAAAAGACAAAGGTATAAATACAACTTTGCAAACCATGGACTCCTACCCCGTGTGCATCCACACTTGACTCTGAGGACATTAATTAGCCTGCTTGTAAAAGTACCTTTCATCACATCCAAATGCTAGCAACAAACCATTCTGCTATGTGAAACCTTGTACATAGATAGCACGATGCAAACTAACTGACCGCTCTATAGTTTGCATATAGTACAATACAAAGATTCACAATAACCAAATGTGATCGCAGGCTATCATTAATTACTTAGAAATCATCCCACTTCTAAAAGCTCTCCAACAACTTAATTTGTATGAGAGCATCATCATTCTTACTTTAAAAGAACATGTTATATTGTTTTTGTTTATAAAAAAACTTAAGAAAGAAATTAATGGCAATCATCCTATCAATAGAACAAAACAACCAATACAGATTCAGTGAAACAAATACATAGATCATAAAAATAACATTTAAAAACATCTGTCTAATAAACATTGTCATATTTTCAAATGTTTTCTAAAAAACAATCACCCCTATTAGAATCGAATACATTTAAATCATATGAAATCGGCTGATACTTCATAATTTCCTATACACATTCATGCCATTATGAGTTCATGAAAAATATAGTTACATAGCATTAACCCTAATTCAAAAACGTCAAAAAGGTTGCAACTGCTATCCCGTCCGAAATGCTGAATATATCAACACATCATCACCATAGCGACTCTGTTTCATGCCAGTCTATATAATGCAATCATTTCCCCATCAAGATCACTGTCTGGGCCTTTAATGCACCACATTCTAATAGCAAATGTTTGCTGGTCTCTAAAATATCCTCCTGACAACAAAATCGACAAAAGTCATGAATTGAGGGAATTAGCAAATTCCAGCATAATCTTAACATCAAAGTGCAATAAAATATATTTAGAAACTGAATTAAAATAGTTAGGATTGTGCTCCTCTTTTTGGGCTTGTGGGAAAGGTGTTGCAATGAAGGATACTCATGGAATTGATTGACGGTCTCAGCCCATTCTCTATCGTACAAGATGTTCTTCACTTTTTCTGGTTCTGCCATTAAAGTGGACCTATCCATAGAGAGGTCACACAAGATCATGTTGTAAATCCTAGCAATAGTCGCAATCAAATCACCGGTTTTACGCATGGGCACCTTTGTGTCCATATATGTCCTCAGAACTTCATAAAGTGAATCTGGCATAGGACGAATACATTTTTGAAACAAAGTTAAAAGTCTCCAATGCACAGTACCAGCTAGAGAGAGCAGACCCAACTCAAATCTCATGGAAGATATCAGTATTGCATTTGATATGTTTAAGACCCTCTCCAAAGTGCATCTTCAATAGTGTACAACCATTTGATAATATAATTAACCTGCAATTCTAAACCATATATAAGTTTAGGCAAAATCTTGCCTTCATAGAAATCAATTGCAGTTTTAATTTAAATTCTGCCGAACCTCCGATCTATCTTGATTGGACAGAGCAGTACCCTTTTGTTTTAAGATATCACAGATGTTCTCTAGAACAGGCTTGGCAGAGATAATAAAATATCAAATAGACACAACTGTCAGACACTCAATTAAAGTCTTCTCAAAGATCCATTGAGGTTGTCTACACTTCTTACCCCTTGACAACACCAAGATCTTCATTTTATTAGGATTAAAAAATAATCCGTTGATTGTGGCATATTTCGCAAAATCCTCCACTGGTCTCTGTAGACCTAACCGGGTATTGTCAAAGAGGAGGAAATCACCTGCATAGGTGATCCACAGGACCCTTAAATTGCCTGGTTTGGAGGAAATAAAGGTAATATTGTTCAGATGCTCATCAACATCAGAGACATAAAGATTAAAGGGAGGGGCGCAGAATTCACCCTTGCTTGAGGCCTGGGTGACCCTCAATTCTCTGAGATAAACCTCCTTCTTTATTCAGTCTCACTTCAATAGAAGTGTTGCAATGCGTAAACTTAATAAACCCCACGGCAGCCCCCATTTTGACTGCTTAGACCAGAGTCTATTACGGTCCACGCTATCAAATGCTGCTGAGAGGTGTACCGAGGCAACATATTTATGGCCCAATGGCTGCTCCCATGCTCGTTCCTGAATTGTCCTAAGGACTAAGCCAATGTGATTTAGCCTTTTCCGAAATTCTGTTTGTATTTTGTTTAGTCTCCGAGTAGAATCCACCCAATGTTCTAAATGTTTCAGAACCAAAGAGGCAAAGATTATAAAGTCTGCATCAATAAGTGAAATAGGTAGGTCATTCTTAGGTTCTGATGTGGGGCCTTGCTTATACATTGGTACCATGATGGCCAATTGCCAAGATGTTGGAAATTAGTCTATGCAAACTATATTTGCAAATAAAACAGACAAAACTGTGGCCCGATTATTTGGATCTGCCTTAAGAGTGCTATTAGTTAGTCTGTTAGGGCAAGGGGCTTTTGATATTTTACACTTTTTAATAAGATCCATAATGGTTTCTACCTCTATTGGAAAGACCTACTCTGTATTTTTAGTTTCACATCTAATTTTCAATATCTCAACAGCCTTAGTATTCAGTGAACCATATAGCTCCTGGAGAAAAGCAAATACCCGCTGTGGTTCTGAGACCACATATAATTGGATAATAGAGAAATGTGTCCTCTGAGAATTTACCACAGCCCAAAAGGACTGTGCATCCCTTTTTAGTAGAATATGCAACATTAAATATTCATCATTCTGTAGAAGTTTAGCGCTTTGGGCTACCAAAAGTTTATATACTGTTGCTTTATTTTCTTCATTGCTCATTCTAAAGTGCCAATATCAACAAAAGAACATTTCATTGCTCTAACAGTTTGCTGCATTCGGCATGTTTCATCCATCAAAATAGCATCATATGCATGTTGATAACAGGCACTCTTCTTATTGGTTTTAGCCACACGATTTGGAAAAGCATTACTCTTCCATTCAGCAATTAAAGCATCAAACATTTGAGAATTACAAACTTCCATTATCCACTCCAAATTACTATACTTTATAACATCAGACAGAGTATCATTAACAATCTCAATATTGTGAGTTGACCAGAAAATCTGATTCCCTCCCTCATTTGTTCTTAGGCCTACTGCACCACCAGTAGTGTTGGAGTTCAATGTTTCACTAAAGTTAGCTATTACAAATGAATGATCGCTTCATTCATTACTGACAATCTGTAAGATCAAGGGTAGACATGTTACTTCCCATGCCAAGTTGCTTTGGATAATTTGTCACCAGGGGCTTTCCCGTTCAGTACTGCAGGAAGCCAGTTTGTACAAGCTTTTTATTTAGCATCCAGATGGACCAGATCTTCATTTATTTCCTATGGTATCATTTGTGGTATCATTTGTGGGATAAGACAGTTGGCATTCAAGTCCCCAGCAAAGAAAATATGACCCTGCTTAACACAACTTTGCCAGTTGTAGATACAGTTGTAAATACACTGGAGAATACACTTAAGAAAGTCGTCTGGGTCCGCTACCCCAATATGCCAATACACGTTTATATGCACAACATTTTAAGAAAATTCCAGATTAGCAGCCGAAATGGCCATAACACCAAAAGGGCGGTTCAGCAGTATCTTCACCCATAGATGATTTTATTGCAGTAATAAGGCCACCTGAGGGCCTACCACCCCGACTGGGCTTGGCCGATTGAAAAATGAACTTGGAATCCATCAATCACTGGTGGATCTAGTAACCAGGTTTCTTGTAACATCATGCAATTAGAGTCTGTAAGTACTTCATAAATTGAACATTGGTAAACAAATGCAGATTCCCCCTGCAGTTACATGGGATAATCTTTATGTGAGAGTTGCTGTTTGATACAGCACTGTCAAGGAATACATCATGGAGCTGATATTTACCATAATGCGGATGTGACAGCAGCCCAATTAATGTTGTTAACATCTTTAACAGCTGCCAGTACTCTTACATCTCCAGGGTGCTGTCCCACTATATTCAGAGTGATTTTATAATCATTCCTATCTGCTCCACTGATACGGTTAGTGGTTTGTTCTTCAAAATGTACAGTGCCAAAGCCCAGATTATTTCATGATTCTCGTTTAAATTAAACTAGGTCAGATACAAACCTGGAACAACAATACAGGATACATCTATCCATATTCATTCAATCCCGGAACTCAACTCTGTTCAAGTCAACAGCAGACAGAACACTCACACATGTATTTTCAGAAATAATATTAAAAAAATTAACTTCGATTGATTTAAGCATATTGGGAAATTCCCATCCAGCAAACATGTCATCAACAATGTATTTGCATCCATAGGCTTATCTTGTGTTACGGAATTTTATAAAGACTTGCCTGTTGTCAGTGCATGTTGTTCCTCCTTAACTTCAGGACGTACATCTGTGTTCCTTGCTTGTCTCAGAATACTACACAGTCTGTTACTGGCCGGACTTGTTAGTGAACTAAAAACATCCATGTAGGATTCCATTACACTACCATGTTCATTATTAGAATTGAAGGACCCCTCACGCAGGCTCACACTGAGATACGGTCTTTTGGACTTAAAACCTTCCCAATAACCGATCTACTCCATTATTCTTTGTTGGAAACATGACTGAAGGAACACACCTCTGTTCACTCCCGTTCCCAACTACATGGTCCATCCCACTTTTCACAGTCAAGAGAGCCATGACCGATGTGGTAGTGAAGCAAAATCATGTTCCTCAATAAGTAGGGAATTTTCAGAGTCTTCTCTGTGCCCTTTATTTGTAGTAGGCAAGTTGCAAGTACTCCACTATGACAGATAGCAGGGCCTAGATTAAGTCCAGGGCAATTGTTTCAGAGTGAATGAATACCATCAGACCCATATAAAATGCTTGGGGCAAAAACTGCAAACTCTTCATGCAGGAATGCACGAGAGAAATCAGACCGTTTACATCGGGTGGATTTAGAACGTGGTTCATCCGAGCTCCCATATCTGAGGCAGAGCAGGGATTTAATTGAGATGTTAGTAACCTTTGCGGAGGAGTTGCTTGAATTCCTGTTTGCATGATTTCAACAGATGGAATAATGTGTTCTCAATCCAACTCCTCCATTACCTTTCCTATTGGGTCATTACTTTAGGGAACCTACCTGTCTCTTCGAGTTCTGTCCCTGCCCCAAAAACTCTTCTACAGTTAAATTGCGCAGGGATTTTCAGGACAAGGCATTTCTCTTTTTCAGTATTTTAAAATATTTAGACTTTTTCCCTTTTTGGGGCTGGTCCATCGGATCCATAGCGGGACCGGGTGGACTCCCACACCATTTGTCAGTTTTACCTTTGCCCCATCTCCCTCAGTGTTTGCATCAATGACTGCATTGTTATCCAATTCAATAAGATTACCACCCTCAGTAACATCACAGTAAATGGTTTGAAATAAGGCCGGACAACCCACACCAAATGAAGCATCCCCAACTTCCACGACATATTCATATTCATCAATCACAATAATTGCAGAGTTGGAAGCAGGATACTTGGAATCTCCAGAAACTCCCACCCTACCCTGAGGTGCAGATCCCCGAATGTCACTTAGTTGGCAGCCCATATCCTCCAGCTTTACATTAATTCCTGGAATCACTGCACAAGAGTGCTAAAAAATGTTGTTTTAAAGAAATGAGCTGATTGTTATTACAGACTTGGATCTTGCAAAGGTCGGACAAAGCACAATCAAATATTTTCGTCTGCAGCTGTTAATTGTGTGGATCTCACAAATGCACATACTAATAATAACAATAGTTTATGACACAGGAGATGTTCTGTTCTGTTCTGTTTGTACCAGAAAAGGGTTATCCTAAACAAACTGTAAAAACATGCCGATGTACAGTAACCCTCAGTCATGAAAACAAAAGATAATGTTGATAGGAATGTTTCCTTTCAGTGAGAACAGTGAGAACAGTCTGTTGTCTTGTAAGAAAAGAAAGTTAGACTGTTCAAGCATTACATCACTGACGAAATGTATGTATGTTTTCACAGTTGAGCTGTAAACCATCTATGACATGTCATTTTGCAGCAGAACTCATGTAAACTGGGGTGCATAAATGTTGTGCTTTCCTTGCTGTAAATTGCTCACTTCTGCACAGCTATTGCTGTGTAGAACATCGGTCTGCTTAAAGCAGATAAACTCTGTTGTTTATACTCTTCTCCGTGTCTGTTGGTCTTATGTCATTTGCAGTACAGCCAGATTTTGTTTTTTACCAGAAACCAAGGCGCATTCAAAAGAGCACTTAAAGGATTAGGCCTTTAAGAATTCCTGTCATGTTGCAACAGATCAACAGAACAAAACAGATCAAAAGGAAAAACCCTGCAGCCTCTTCCCACCTCACACATCACACCAGCTGCTGACCGAAGACTGTCACTTGCTCCCCTCACTTTGCAGCCCGCTTTGTGGCTGGGTACAGGTGATAAAGAGTCATTAGGAGGAGTCTTCAAATCAATTAGCAGGAGCATAGAATAAAAGTAGAAAAAAAAGCCAACACTCAGGGCTACAACTGCAGACTGTCACTTGCTATAGTTCACTTCACAAACCACTGTGCGGCTCGGTATAGGTGATAAAGAGTCAGTAGGAGGAGCCTCCAAATCAATGAACTGCAGTGTAGCAGGAAAGTCGAAAAAACACAGCCAACAATCAGGGCTGCATGACTGTCACTTGCATGCCTTAATTCTAACAGTGAAACCATTTCTTCAAGCTATAATATGCTGTTAACACAACACTGCCGAATTGCCTCCATCTGAGTTACTGAAAGCCATTGTAACGTAGTATATTTGTCATTAGACCTTAAAGAGAATGTAGAAACTCTAGGAGTAGGACGTTCAACAGAAAAATCTTTGATTGTACTAGTTAATGGTGTATTAACAAAAGACAAAATAAATTGGCAACAACTAGTTGACTTAAACAAAGTTAGACAATGACTAGAATATCTTAAACCAAACAATGAATACTACAAAGATATAAACATAGAAGAAAAAAAAAACACCCAAATAATTAAAGATTCACCATAAACTGGCCAATTTGAACATGTGGATCCAGATAATGCAGCCAGCATCTTAGAAGATTATTCAATTCACTCACTACATTCCAGAGACATCATAGAAGATGTATTAGAAACATATAAAATATGTCAAGCTAAAGGATCTCCAATGAGCATATGGGAGAAAAGTGTAGAAGCACATTATTTTCCTATACTCGTTCCTAAAGGAAAAGGAGGAAGATATGACGAAAGAGCCACACAAATTAGTGCATCAGAATATCGTTATTTACCTATGTATTCTGAAGACCCAAGATTCAGACCAAATGTAGAATACATTTTCTACCTCTTATTCAAAAGCCAATTAGTAACTTTATGTTACGGAGTTGCACACACATTAAGAACAGTCTATCGTTTCATAAACATATCAGCTACCCAACTCCTTCAAAAGATAAAAGAAAAACATTACGTTTTGCAGTGAAGTATCACAAAATCTCTTGGCAAACATGCATGGTACCAATGAATACTGGTTCCAACGGCACACTAATGTACATTGTATGCTAAGGCACCTAGTCCTACCCATATTGTTTGTTACTTTGAGTTGTGTAGAATATACATAGTTTGACTTGCATGACTTTCTACACACTGCAAACCAAAATAAAGAGGGAATAGCCATTAAAAATCAAGGAAAACTCTGTTCTCATAATCCTGCCAATGTTTCAAGATACTTTCACCATCGCTTCATTGTCTTGCTGCACTTCATCTGTAATACCCCTCCACTCGGAGAAGTAGAACACTTCTTTTGGCGAAAGGAATCTCAATACAAAGGAGCACTACACATCCACATGCTTTTGTAGAAACAAAATGCTCCCCAATAAGGCCATGACTGTGATGCCACTGTTGTACAATTTATTCAAAAATACATTACCTGTGACATCCCTTCAGAAGCTCACATATTGACATAGATACACAAATCTGACACTTCCAAAGACATACACATGGCAAATACTGTTGACATCGATATAAAAACAGAGGCAAAAACTACACCAAATGTTGCTCTGGCTTCCCTAGACCAGTTTCCCCAACGAAAGGACAAATAAATAAATGTATGTCTTCAGTTAGGTGCAGTGTTAAAGGGAAATCCATTAAAAACACATCAAACATTAAAAGAGATGAGGCATCAAAGTACATCAATGATTACAATGTGATCATTGTCCTCTTGTGGAATTCAAATATAGACATTCAACACATTGCAGACAATTCCACTGCAGTTACAAAATATATCACAGCCAATCTCACAAAAAGGAGAAAAGACTGAGATAAAAAACCTAAAGGTGGAAATTTCATCTGACAAAACCCTGTGACAAAAATGTTACAAGTTGGTATCAATATGCTGTTACTTAGAGAATACGGGTCCTACTAAGCTGCAGATCATTACACAGGAACGGACATATATAGGAAATCTGAAAGCATTCTCTGGCTAAACCTTGGTCCATCTTCATCACAAAACATTGTACTTAAATTCCACCAAGAGATCGAAATGATCCCAGCGGCCAGGATATTTAAAAAGAAAAATTGCCACAAACTATCCAAACAAAAGTACTGCTTTGGAAAACAAGTGCCTTTATGATATAGCCCAAAACTACTCCTACAAAAATAATGTTATACCAGATGAGACAACTCGCAGATATTCAGTCTCACATGTGAAGGGATTGTAGTAAAACGTAGCAAGCACAACCCAATTAATCATGTAAAGTTAAATCATATACAGTTATCCTTTAAATCTCCACAGCATAGGGAATGTTATTACAATTCACGACTGCAACTATTCAAACCTTTGTTTGAGAAAAGAGGATGATTTGTTAGGTGAGCATGACACATTTGAAGCAGTTTTCAAAGCAAATTAAAGCAGTGTAACAAATGCCAATCAATTCTAAACATTACACACAAATGTTGGACAATGAGTGCAAACAAGTTGAAGAAATTGAAACTCTAATAATGACAATCCTTAAGGTAGTCAACATTCTCTTGCAGGAAGCCAAGAAGCACTTGGAGAACCAGTTATTCAAATGAAGTACAAATAATCATGACTGAGGAAGAAAACAACATGTATCAATCTAAAGAATCTGAAGAAGATTTGTCAGGGCTCAAATCACAGCTAAATGATGAACACCTGCCCATTTACCTAGAGGTCACTGAAAAAACTGAACATTTACTAAAACATGAAACTAAAACTTGTAGCTGTTAAAATGATACATCTCTGCTCTTGTATGTAAGTGGTGAAGTTGTTTCTGGCAAAACCTTCTTAATTGAAATAATCAGAAAAATGTGTAGACGAGTTAACAAATAACAACCTTTCAGCTGTTGTAAGAGTCCCCATGGGTCTAGTTGCCTAAAATATAGGAGGTGTAACTTTACACAGACTACTTCTCGTCCCAGCGGAACACCAAAACACATTACAATACTAAAAATGTGAAGTACTCGGAATTCTGTTTGGAAGAAAACATGTGATTGTTTTTTGAGGCCTCCTACAATTAACACCCATAAAAGGCCAACCAATATTTAAAAAATGAGGACACAAAGATTGCCGTAAACACTCAGCAGCATTTGGAATGTAAATCTGTGGCAGCATTTCTGCTACATGGAACTAACTCAAAATATGTGTTAGTCTGCAGATCTAACCTATGCTAACATTTTAAAAACCATTACAACATTACTAAAGATGCAAAACCCACCTTAAAACTAGTGTAATCCATAAACTGTATGTACAAAAGACATCTGCCCCTGGTGTCATGGAACACTTAACTCAGCAAAATGTAAAAAGCATGTGCTTAATGCCAATGTTTGCATTCTGTAGCCAATTCAACAATATGATGTTGAAAAAAGAAATGCGACTCTTAGTGCATATCACCTCCACAAACTAGAAGTGCATGTCATGACACTCGCAATGTGTCAACAACCAAAAGCACTACTAAATAGCTTAGAGAAATGTACCTCCAACACAGCTGGATTACAAAAACGATTACCTCTGTGTCTAAACTGCAGAGTAATTCTAAAACACCTTTGATCAGTTCCATTTCTATTTGTGTGGTCGCGTCATAGTGTGCCCCAGACCCAAAGAGGCACTTTTTGAATCTTGCAATGTTTCTACTTCTAATTCGACAAGCCTTCTGCCGCCAATGAAATGCCAGCCTAACTTTCCATCGGTTGTGTCACTGCTCAACACACGTTCCCTCATGTCTCCTGGTGTTCAGTTAGAAGACCTCCTCGCTCAATCTAAGTACGACTATTTAGCCATCACCGAGTCATGGCTTAGCGGCGCCATTTCCAACAAGGATACGCTTGCGGTACCACCCGGCTATGTGCTGCTGAGAGCTGATGGAAAAGATGCAAGGGGGGTGTTACACTACTCCTTAAGGATACTTTTCAGTATCACCTTTCACCTCATGAGCCTTTAGATGAGTGCAAATCTTTGGTGGTCAAAATAAGGATTAGTGATAATACTACTCTTACTACTATTTTTGTTTATCGTCCATCCAAAACACTTCCACTGTTTGAGCAACAATTATTGCACTTACTCAGTCGGGCATCCAGTGGTAAGGCGCCAGTTGTGTTGCTCGGTGATTTCAATCTCTGGGTCAATGTTCCCACAGATAAAATCACCCATTCATTAGTGACTGCACTTTCCACTATCAGTTATATCTACCAGGTCACAAAGCCCACTCACATAGGAGGCCATATTCTTGACTGGGTATTACTGCATTAAATATTCCACCTCCACTCCAGTCATCACTCTGAATCCTTGCTCCGATCAATCTAAACTAACTCTCACCATTGATTTATCTGAATGCCCCTGAGAGTTGACACCACTCCCAAGCAATCTATTAGGGCTTGATCTTTCAAAAACGTGACACCTCAAAGATTCTCGCAGGCACTGAGAAGTAGGCTTGGTGACATGCAGGATTATGACAATTCGTCTGTCCTCTCAGCGCATATAAAATCCACCTATCACAGAGGATCGTGCTCCCTTTACTACTAGGCATCCCACTATTGGTTCAGTGAGGATTTTCTTCCCCGCAGGTATCTTAGGAGATCAGCCGAGCAGGTCTGGCGGAAGCATCCATCACCAGCACTCCTGGCCGCATACAAACTTGCTGTTAAAAAATGTAAGGTTGCCGTCACTTTGGCCAAGTCCTCCTATTACAAAAACAGAATATGTCAAGCAAAATCAAGCTCCAAGGAGCTTTTTTCTATCCTTCAGAACTTTAACAGTGAGACTCATACAATACCAATATTGATAAAGAATCCACATGGTGTCAAACCGTTCATGACAATATACACATGTTGGGTATCTTTAGATATCTATGTTGTATCAACACCTTTGTAGTTAAAGTGAACAGTCAGCTGGAAATGAGGAGAGGAAGAAAGGGACATCTTAACATTTGTTTTCCTTGTTGACAAGAAAATATATAAAAAAATATAAAAAGTATAATGCAAATAGTTTGAAAAACAGTGTGGTTGCTAAAAAGTTCAAAAAGGAGACAATAAAATCCAAAGAAAGTTTTTCTTATTTTTTAAAAGAGTTTTGTTAAAGCAACCTCTATGAACAAAAGCATTACATATTTGGACAACAATAAACAATAGAACAACAAAGACAGTTCATGCTCGACTTGAACTCCAACCTGGTGGCCATTGTCGATCAGGGTCATCCAGCACTTCTCATGTTGCTGGATCTGTCAGCCGCGTTTGACTTGGTTGACCGGTAGCTGTTGGCAGCTTGGTTGCAGTATCTGGTGGGCTGTTCTAACCTATTCACGCAATGGTTGGTCTCTTTTCTGGGTCCACATATTGCTCGAGTTGCTATTCATGACACCTATTACTGTCCCACTTTTCTCACACATGGTATCCCACAGGGTTCTTCATTATCACCTACTCTTTTAAACATTTACATTCTTCAACTTCTCCTGCTGCTCGATGACCTGGATGTACGGCATACTAATTACGCTGATGACGCCCAGGTCATCCTTGAACTCTCGGGCATATATGCCCAGGATTCTCAGGCCATTAATGCCATCTACACAATCATTCACTCTTGGACGGTGGCAAATTTGATGGCCCTTAACACTGCCAAGACCGAGATTCTTATCACTGCCTCAAGTCACATGCTAAAAAACCTCTCACCGGAGTATGCCTCCTTCTTGATCGCTGATGTCACAGCCCCCATGACCAAGAATGTCAAAACACTTGGTGTTACACTCGACTCCAAGCTTAACAGGAGGCCACATGTAGCCAAGATCTGTGCCTTATGTGGCTGGATCAACAAGCAGTTAGGCTATCCATGTCCCTATCCCTCTGTAAAAAACATGTCTATAATAGCCTCTGCTTTAATCAACTCCAGGCTAGATAACTGCAATAGCCTGTTGGCAGGCACTGCTCAATCCAACTAGGCCACCCTTCAGGTCACACAAAATGGGGCAGTAAGAGTGGTGCTTGGCACCTCCAAAAGGCAGTCAATTACCAAAGCCAAACAGAATCTGAACTGTCTGCTGGTCCAGCACTGTTTGTCCTTCAAGATCCTCACACTTACTTTCAAGTGGTTGACCCGGGTTGCACCCAGCTATCTCTATGAGTGCATTCAGCGTTATGTGCCAACAGAATCTCTTAGGTAAATTGATCAGGCTAAACCTAGCCAAACCAGGTTTCGCTCAGCCAAATTTGGAAAAACAAACCCCTTAGATCTCAAAATGACCACATCTCTTATTGACTTCCAAAAGAAGCTAAACACCTTTTTTTTGGGCCAATTATTTTCTATTTCTACTTTGCTTCTGTCCTCTGAATTTCCTCCTTTGTTTGTCCTTTTTTGTTGTTTGTCCCTTTTTGTGCACCATCAGGCACACGGGCGATATGGCGTGTTACTAAGAATAAAAATAAATAAATAAATAACCTTGATGTACAACAAGGTGTATTCAATGGAGACATTGGTACTGTTGTTGGTTTCCAAGCATATCCACAAAATGATAACATTCAGTTTGTCAACATCCACTTTGACAAACGTGAAGAAGTTAAATGAGAAGGATTCCAGAATACTGGCTGAGCAGGCAGCAGGCTGAATCAATAGCTTCTGTCCCATGCTATGGATATTTCATTGAAAATGAATTCAAAAAAGAAAATTGACTTTGGAAATTCCACTCTCCAAGAAAACCAAGGCAGATATGTAAGATATACCCAGTGTTCAAGATGTTTACAAGTTGCTGTTAAAGGCCTCCCAGGATGTGGGAGATTTGAAGACCTCCTTTGCTGATCTTTCTGGTAAGGTGAATAACCTGGATGGAAGAGTGGGACAGCTGGAAAAAACCTCAGCAGGATTTGCCTCTGAAATTTCTGGTAGTGACAGAGCATACAATGATTTGAAAAAGGAAATGGAGACTCCTAAAGTCAAAAATCAGTTGCTGGATTTGAAATTTAGGAGTCACAACCTTAAATGGGTTTGTCTTCCAGAGGACTCAACTGCTGAAGGTCAGCTTGGTAACAGCCTAATTAAGATTATATCTGAAATCTATTGTCAAAGCATTCTGCTGCCAAGAGACCTGGACTTTGCCTATAGGGTGGGAAAGCTGGATAATACCAAGCCAAGACAGATTTTAATGATCTTTGATAATAGCTCTGCTAAGGAGAGAGTGCTTAAAGCAGCCAGGGAAAAAGGTCAAGTGACATATAACAAGTCCATGGTAGCAGTGTTTCCTGATTTCCCTAAGGACCGAGTAGAAAAAAGAAAGCTCTTCTTGGATGTTAAAAAAACTGGCAAAGGAAAAGGAGTTTAAATCGATTCTGGAGACCCCAGCCATACTTATATTGTATTTTCCAAATGGGATTAGGTCAACTGAAGACCCAGAGGAGGCTAGGCGTTGGATACTAAATTATAAGTTAAATGCAGCATAGATGATCCAATTTTAAATCAGTTTCTAGGTATGATTATTTTTATCGGGTTTGATTAAGGCAACATGATTAATTTTAGGTGAATTACCCTTTAAATTTTGACTTTGAAGTTATAATAAAAATTTTTTGCAATAACGTTTTAGAATGTAGGTCGTTTAGATGTGTCACTCAGAATGTGTCACCATTTAAATTTCTGAAAGTGTTCAGGTCCCCCTTTCTAACGTTTGCATGGTTTTGTATTATAGGTAATGGAAGAGGAGTGTGCCTATGACGTTTATTTGAGCGTATGCTGGAAGCGGAAGGAGGGGCATGATTGTGGATTTGGGACATGGCGGCTGGGCTGAGGAGAGGAGTGGAGTTGCAGGTGAGTGGTTTAGACTTTCGATTATGTCAGAACGGGTGCGCGGTGCATGGCGGGAGGGTCAGGGGTTCATTGTGACTCATAAAATGACTTTTTTAGTGGGAAATGCAACCGGTGGTACAGCGGGTTTGTCAATAAGTTTGCACCATACAGGATATCAGGATAGGAATTAACGTTGTATTAAAATAGCAAAATCAGAAGGGGAAGATATTAAAGAGTCTTACTCTGATTTAACCTAGAATCCCTAATTTGCATCCCGAAATGCAGATTTTAAAAAAATGGTGCAATAGCGTTGGACAAACACATCCAAGTGTTATTTAAGAAACCTCACTGCTACCGTCCTGGCACTGTGGGTCTGCCAGGAATCCATGGGGCGGTTCATCCTCTGTGTCATCTACGCAAAGAGGGTCACCATCAATACCCAAGGACATCTAGCTAGCTAGCCCGCTGCAAAGCAGCACTGCAACCGCAGGAATCACCACATTGTCACAAAATGAGCTACTCCTATATGCCCTTGTTCTTCGCTCAATGGGGGAGAGGGAGGTATTTGGGTTTCCTTTTCCTGGACATAAGACTAGACCCGCAAAATGCCCACATGTTTTTGTTTACGGCAGTTGGGGTTTGCCTGGAATGTGCTTGGCTGCCAGGGTCCAGCCCAAGCTGATCAGAATCCGCTCTCGTTTACCCTTTGAACACAGCGTTGTACCATAACACAAGGAGGCAACTGCACTCTGGGTATGTGCCACCTGTAGGGAAAGCCAGGTGTTTATGTCTTGCTCGGCTTGCACTTCTAACCAATCCTCTGAGGGCTTCAATGGGTTGATCTTTGCAAGAGGGCTGTGTGTGTGCGCAACATGCTCGTGAGAGAGTTGCTGGTTAGTGTGGCACGGAAAGAGTCCAGGCACAACTTGGCTTCCTGCCCACACTGTCGCCAATGAGGGAGAACCAATATGCATTACAGGGACATATTCACAATGTAAATGTGATATGCTTCTATGGTGAAGGCAAGTAGCTGAAACTTGGGTTAGCGTTTTACAGTGCGGGCATGGTCATTTAAATTCAGCATTCAAGTGGGAATGTCCGATGCTTCTTGTATTCTAGTGCCTGTTAAGCGGCTAAGGAAATGGACACATGATTCAAATATATTTGCCTGGGGTGTTTGGCTTGTCCCCTGAAACATATATGGGGAGAAAGTACAGATTGGGCACACAATCTGTTAATTTTAGTTATTTAACACAACTCTTTCAACCACCATAGACATTCTAAAAAGAGGTACCAATAATGTGGATATATTTAAAAGGAGAAGGTGTTTGTTCTATTGACAGGATTTAAAATCCTTCAAAGCAGGGATATTGGTATACAATACTGGGCCACACACTGTTATTTTCAATGAGCTAATGGTTAGGTGGGGTGTGTTGGATTGATATTAGCTTTTGTTAGTTGCTATTATATGAATGAGGGTGGCTTAGGGTTTACATTGGATTGGACTGGGTGTTAGATGTCTTGGACTCCAAACAGCATTTCAGGATTTTGATTGGTACTCATATTAATTAGGGGGTGAGTTTTTTTCACTATTTCTTGTTGTGGAGGGTTGGCCCAATAGGAATATTGATTTGCATGGCCTTTTAGTTGTATTGGAGAAGAAGAGTTTTCTTACAACTTCAGAAGGTTTCATACTTTAGTAGATTGGGGGGAGAGAGCTCAATCAGGGTTAAGTAAGTAAGGTTGAATTAGTTTATCCTCTCAGTGTGGCTCCGTGTAGTGTTATGGTTAGTTTTAGGTTTAATTTGTTTATATTCGTTAATTTTAATTTGTTAGGTTTTTTACAAGTATTTGTTTTTGTTTTGTCAGCCCTTTTTTTATACAGGAATTTGTTGATGATGTGTCCAAAGAATTATAAATGGATAACATAAATTCAGGCGGTCTTGCTACAGACTCCTTGCGATTAGTCTCTTGGAATGTAAATGGACTGAATGATAACATCAAAAGGAAAAAGGTTTTGACACATCTAAGGCGTTATAAAGTGGATCTTATTCTTTTGCAAGAGACACATTTTATGGAAATGTAGGCTGTTGCATTTGAGAGAAGTTGGCCAGGCTTTGCATTACATTTATCTTACTCATCGAGCTCTAGAGGGGTGACTGTTTTTTTAAAGAAGGATTTTCAGGGAAGTGTATTGGACCATAAGGCAGACAAATTGGGACGTGGTTGATGGGTAAGGTACAGATACAAGACCTGGTGTTATTTTTGTGTAATATTTATGCACCAAATGGCAATGGGGATGTTTTTTTTTGATGATTTAGGGCATTGTTTACTGGACTTTGATGCAAGAGACTTATTGTTGGGTGGAGATTTGAACCTGACAGTGGATCCTTATCTGGATAGGAATAGTCAGTTGATTAGAGATGGAAGGAGGAAGGGCAGAGATGCTTTAAATGTGTTGATAGATGATTTTGCATTGTCTGATGTGTGGAGACTGGGGAATCCCACAGGGAGAGTACACGTTTTATTCAGATGCACATCATATATTCTCAGAAATTGACAATGTATTAACTTCAGGGGTGATTACGGAACATGTTGAAAAGTGTGAAATAGACAGTATAATTCTTTCGGATCACGCAACAATACGTATGATTATCTCATTGAATTACTCATCAGGAAAATCCAGAGTGTGGCGATTTAACGGGGGGATTCTGAATGATGATGATTTGAAGAAACAGTTGGTTGAAGATGCTTCAGAATATTTGAGAACCAACTTAAATGGAGAGGTTGGAATCGAGACTAGTTGGGAAGCATTTAAGTGCGTACTGAGTGGAGTTGCAATGAAAGTGTCAGGGGTCAAGAAAAAGAAAATATATGCAGAAATCAAACAATTGAGCAAAACAGTTACTGCATTAGAGAAAGAGCTCATGAAACACTTCAACAATGAGAAGCACTTTGAATAAATGAAATTGAAATATAATCTAAATAAGATCCTTAGTGAAAAGGCAGAACATGCATTATTTATGAGGGTGGTGTCAAATGTGGTAGACTATTAGCCCATAGATTAAGGACGAGGGAATCTACTAGGGCGATAGATGCCATAGAAAGGGAAGGTGGGGTGTCCAGGAATCCAGTGGAAATAAACAAAGAAAGTGTTCAAAAAGTTTTACAGAGACTTATATAATGAGGAGTGCACATTCGATGCAGAAAAGGTTTCAAAATTCTTTGAATCAATTAACATGAAGAAAATGAATGAGGATGAAAAATCGTTGTTGGACACGGAAAACTTGCTTGAAGAAATCAAAAACTTGCTTGAAGAAATCAAAAAAGCAGTCTGGTCGTTAAATAATGGAAAATGCCCTGGCCCATATGGTTTGCCCTTGGAATTGTATCGTGTGATTCCCGATGGGGTCTTGGAACTGATGAGCGACATGTTTAGTATGAGCAAATCAAAAGGGATTCTTCCACCGACCTTGCGTCATGCTACTATTTCCTTATTGCTCAAACCAGACCGTTCAGAGTTAGATCCAGGAAGTTACAGGCCCATTACTCTGACAAATACAGACATTAACGTCTTGTCTAAAATCCTCCTAGGGCTAATACATACTGACCAAGCCAGTTTTGTTAAAGGGAGATTGTCATCTACGAATTTAAGAAGATTATTGCTAACCCTGGAAGAATGTCAGTGATCGAATCTTGAGACTGTAGATATCTCCCTTGATGCCAAAAAGGCTTTTGATAGAGTGAATTTGAGCTTTTTACAATATGCAATGGATATGATGAACTTTGGTTTGGAATTTAGAAACTGGGTGAAGGGCCTATAAAATAAACCAGCTGCAATGATCAATAGCAACGGCCGGCTATCATAAGAATTTGTATTACAGCGGGGGACTCGTCAAGGATGTCCATTGTCCCCGTTGTTGTTTTTGATATCAATAGAACCCTTGACGGAAACAATTATACCTGCTGATCAATTTAAGGGAGTGAACTTTGGTGATAAATGCCAGAAGCTCTGGTTGCATGGAGATGATTTATTGGTGGTGGTGCAAGATATATCAAATTCATTTGCAGAATGAGGGTTCTGAATGACTTTAGCACAATCTCAAATTATAAAATCAATTGCCAGAAATCTGAGGTTCTATTGTGTACAGATAGCACCTCTTGTGATATAGTGGAACATTTTGTATTTTGATGGTGTGCGAATAAGGTGAAGTACTTAGGTATCTGGGTGACTAAAGATATGAGTGAGCTTAAGAAAGTCAACATGAGCCTATGCATACAGAAGATAAAGCAGGAAATTGATCCTTGGACTTCACTACAGCTTTCTTTAGGGGGCAGAGTTAATGCAATGAAAATGACTTTGGCGCCAAAAATTACTTACATTTTAGGCATGGTTCCACTGCAGGTACGGAAATCAGATTGGAAAAAAATAGATTGTATGTTACAGTCCTTTATTTGTAATAGGAAAATTCAAAGATTGAAACTCTGGAAGCTGCATCTCAAAAAAAGCGAAAGGCAGCTTAAACATTCAAAATTTTGAAAGATACCATCAGGCGCTTGTCAGGTGTCTTGATCCACGTTTGAATTATTATGCTACAACATTGGTGCTGTGGGCTTAGAAAATCCAAGATGGCCGAAAAGCCCACACTTGCGCCAGAATCCAGGAAAACCATGCAGTTTGCACACACCAAGATGGTCGCCTAACCTGCCACCCACCAGTGCGAGCGTGATGGGCCAGAAGCACCATGAGTGAAACGGGGTGCCAAAGGAAAAACAGGAGTGCCTGTTAGCTCAAAAAGCGCTTTGAAATCACATTTGTTTCTCTGAAATGCAAGCTAAAAATGCCTATTTTAAACATTGCAAGATATTCAAAAATCTCACTAAACACCAGCAGACATTTGTCAGAATGTAGTCTTGTGTGCATACAAAATCTGGAAAGATGAAGAGCCTAAAGCAATGTTTATAACAAAACTGGCTGAGCTGTGGATGTCAGCAGCTTAAGTGAAATTGGATTTAAAACCACTAAAATTGAAATGTTTAAAATAGACCTACTTTTGAGTGTCACATAGGTTGCAACTGTTTAAATGTCATAGTTTTGAACTTAGAATCAGCATTCTAGCTGCATGTGTAAAATTTGTAAGTTTGATTTGAATGAAGAAAACTGGAACGAAAGTGACATTTAGCTGAAGCCTGTCTTGAAGAGATTGAATTCTGCCCAGCAATTACCCCAACACGAATTGAAACTTGCCCAGCAACTGCATTCACAGGCCTGGCTGCCTTCTGCTGTTCTCACCAAAAAGGAGATCACACCTCTCTGATTTAATCAGCGGAGGAGCACCTGGGAGCAGGGAAACAGAACAATGAACTTCCCTTTGCTCAGGAAAATGTTAAATTAGGGGGTCATAAATGGCTTCCTCTTGGAAGGAAATGGGAGGAGCATTGCCTCTGGGAGCCACCTGAGCTAGAGGCGGGGACAGACAGAAATCCCCCCATGTGCTTTGGAACCTAAACCACACCTATCTGGGCCAGAGCAGAATTTTAAAAGGATGGATAATTCATAGTACATAACTGTCAAAATTATATAAATAATATCATCATTCCTGTGATTTTTCTGTGCACATTTTAAGAGGTGTTAGGACTCTGTGGTATGTTCCGGGGAGTAGTAGCGGAAAATAGGGTGTTACTCAGAATGTCTGTATGTTAAAAATCTGACACTTTATCATCTGATGCCCATACTCCTGGCACACGTTTGTGTAAATTCTGGAAAAGTTTAGAGGTTGTGTTCTTGATGAAAAGGGCAGAATTCTGTCAGAAGTGGACACAACATCTTACAAAGACAGGGGTCGGATGGTTTGGTGCTACAGAAAATATGTTAACTGGACATATAATATTAGATAAATTGTACATAGATAAATATGCATTTGGATCAAAAATAGATTTGTGTGCAAAGTGACAAGGGGAGGATCCTCTGACCCATAAACATACCTCATCACGATGACACTCCATTGCCTTCCCCCAATCAAGGGAGAGAGGAGAACTTGGCCAATGATAAGTTGTGAGGGGCAGGCTTAGTTATGCCAACACACACACCCATTTTCAAAAGACATAAAAAGAGCCACTAAGACCCAGGAAGGGACATTCACTTTCCACATTCAAACTGATTTCTTGTGAAGCATTTTGCCGCACCCGACAATATCCAGAAGACTCCAGAACCAGAACTTACAATCCAGACTTCAGAACTTGCAGCAGAGAGGCCTAGTCCAAAAGCTGAATCCTTCTCAGCAGGCCTCAGAATCCAGCCACCTAACCAAACTATTCAACAGCCGTACGAGCGGTTTGATTCTGGCTAGAACCCTGTGCCAGAACCCAGAAAGCAGAGCTGTATCCAGAGAGACCCAGAACAGACCGCTGTGCAGTGCCAAGAACTTTTGCCAGAACCAGACATCCAGACCAGCAGAGCAGAGAGAACTGCAGCTAAACCTGTTGACCAGATCTTGATGGCCTATTTCAAATTTATAGTGTGATTACACAGCCAGAACTGTGCATAGTCATCTATTAGTTTAAAATCTTAACCCCTCATTCAAAGCCTTTACCATTGATGGCAATCTTATCACAGTGTCAAATAACACTAAAACCCTTGGTATCTACATTGATGCGACCTCATCCTTCTCCAAACAAACCAATGCAGTAGCATCATCAGCTGCATACACCTGCAAGCTGACCACTGCATTAAGACCGTTCATCTCCGCACCCAATTGCATTACTCTTGCCTGAGCATTAGTCCTATCCAAAATAGACTACTGTAACGCTCTTTCCTTGGGCACTAGTCACAAAAATATCCACAAATTGCAAGTTGTCCAAAACAATGCCATCAGGGCTGCCCTCAACATTCCCAAAAAGGCACATATATCTGATACCAGACGTAAACTACGCTGGCTCCCTGTCGAACACAGAATATCCCTTAAAACGCTGGCCCTTATACACAAAGCCAGGGCCAACCTTGCGCCAGCATACCTTACGAACCAACTTACACCCCACACCTCCTTAAGACCACTCAGAGTAGCACAAACTAACACCATGACCATACCGAGATTCAAACTTCATAACTCGGGTGGAGCTAGCTTCTCTGTACAAGCTTCCAAATTATGGAACACTATGCCTGCATCCTTGCGAGCAGAATACTCATTCAACCTGTTCAAACACAACACTAAGTGCTGGCTTCATAATTTGGACTCTATGACAGTCTAACCTCTTGACTTTCGCTGACACACATTGTAATTTAATGTATATTTACGCACTTACAATACTATGTTTGCACCTATCTGTAACTGTAACGTAACCTTTGTTGACTGTGTTAATTGTAACTGTAACCAGATCTAATTTGCGCGCCCTTATGCCCCCGGGCCTGGCTGCGCTTTATAAATAAATAAATAAATAAATAAATAAATAAATATATATATAAATAAATAAATAAATAAAATAAGCTTATCCCATCCAATTCAACTTGCCTAGAACTGCATTAGAGATTGTGTGTTCATTATGTGACTTTACAGCTGTGAAAGTGTCATTTGCCATTCTGAATCATTATTTAATTTCTGAAAATCTACCTCCACAAAATCGTCCGTATCTTTTGAACCGTGTGCTAGGAACGAGATTTAACTTTCATCGTAAAGCGAAGAATCTCAGCTTTCCAACAAGCCCTAAACTGACTTTCTACTCCTTATAGATTTTCCGTAATCATGCTTGACGCACTTGGAAAAAGTGCCGCAAATTGAAAACTAGCTCAAACTTCTTCACCTGTCAAAAATAGCTGTCTTTTGCTTGCATTGCTGAAATTCTTTTTAAACCTGATAATCCCTTATGAATCATTGCTAGTGTGGACCTGAACTAATTCAAAGTAGCTGTCACCTACCCTGAATCTCCTATAGGGAATTAAAATAATTTTTAGCATATTTTCACTTCTTTGCAAATCACATTTAAAGTATTTTGCCTGTGTTTTAAAATCATCCCTGTTGCTCTAAGCTTGCTAGGGCTGAACTGAATTGGTATTGCATTGATTGTATTCCTGAAAATTATTTGTGCTCTCCTTCCATCTCGTTATATTGCATAGGGGGAGTGAATTGTCAAAAGAAAAAGTGATCATATTATCTCCTGTTGAAACCATATCAGTTTATTCCTGCGCTGCATTCTTTTCCATCTTTGCATTTCCTTGAAACCATAAAGTATTCTCTGCTACCTTGTCCTTTCTATACCAACTCCTAAGTGATTAAAAGAGCGTACCATTGTAATATTATCCATTGTTGATCACTGTTATATTCAAGTGTGCTCTCAAATATTAATTTATTTATAAAAGTGTGCTATATATATCTTGTTTAATTTTTCAATAAATCTTTTAATTTGCAAAACAAACCTACTTCTTGGCTCAGTGAGGTCAGAGGGATTCAAAGAGAAGGGCGTTATACAAGGGTTTATCATCCAGATCTATGAACTTGTCATTAAAATATATAATTAAGGGCTTCCCTTGGGCATCCCAGACTCGGCATTGACTTATTTGGAGTGCTGAATTGAAGTCGCTTAACAGAGTGGGGGCTCGAGCCGGGACATCTGGATTAGATCTACCATTTGTGCAGCTTAATACAGTGTGCTAACTGGCAGGATACGTAAATCCTGTTGGATCACCACTCCGTGTTACATTGTAAAAGCACTCCTCAAAAGAAGGACGCTCTAAGGAGACGGTCTGTTTTGCAAAATAAAATACAAACTTCTGTAAGTCAGGAAGGAAACAATTTCCAGAATGACGGCATTGGTAGATATGAAGATAGCTAGAGAGCACCTCTTACATAAACTGTTTGTGTGAGGTGAATAGTCTGAACAGGACCAGAATGTGTGGCTGCAGGCGGACACACAACAGGTCAATGCAACTGGGTTAGACAGCTGGAAAGATCAGGGTCCCTTACACGTGGCCCTGAGCGAACTATACATGGCCCCTAAGGCCAAAGATGAGCACAACAAGTTTCTTAGGGTAGAGGCATATTTGTAATGTGCTGAAAGCCAAGATCTGGCAAATAGGCAACATATGGAATTAGAGAAGGCTCAATCTGACCTGGTCTCTTCCAAGCAGAGGCTGCAGAGGAGCCAGGAGTCAGAAAATGATGGTAGGCAGAATATCATCAAAATAAAAGAGGATATGGGTATCCTGCAACAGGAAAAGTCTGACCAGAATACCAGATTTCTGGCCTTGCAGACGGAGTACCAAGAAGGTTTGGAATCCCTACTGCAAAGCCAGAAAAAGCTCGAGCAACAACTAGACTTCAACAGGGCATGCACAGAGCAGGTAGCCACCCTGAAAAGTCATCTAGATAGAGTGAAGGCAGAGAGCAACAAACTGATTCTGAAAGACCTGGATACCCAGACAGAATTTGAGGAAGAATGCCAGAAAGCTGGTGCCTTTCAAAGCTAGAGGGACGACCTGGCGGCACAGATGCAGGCTCTTAGTCAGGAAAGGGACACCTTAGGCCAGGAAGTCTGCCGATTAAAAGAAAAAATTGAAGAAAATCCCATGGCCCTCCAGGGAATGAGTGACCTCCAAGAAGAGCATCAGAACTTGTTAGAGCACACCAGGAGGGTGGAGGATGCTCTGGCAAGAAAGGACCAGGCCAGTAGGGATGGGACTCAGGAGGTAACCCTCCTGCGGCAAGAACTGGCCCAGTACTCCAGGACCAACCAGGAGGCACAGAGAGAAAATGAGGCTCTCTGTCAGCACAATGATAGGCTCCAGCAACAGGTAGCCATGCAGGAGAGACTGATAGAGTCTAGTAAGGCCTTGACTTAGGAACTGAAAGCACAGGCTCTTGCATTGCAACAGGGAGCAGGGGCTGATAGAGATGAGGTTTGCTGGGAAAGGGAAACACCTGAGCTTAACATCAGGAGCCCTAGTACCAGAGGCCTTCATCTCTCCCAGTACCAGGACTCTGCCACCCCCATGTCCCCTGGCGCTCATGAGCCCAGGGCCACGGGGATGGCAGATTACTATCCAGCCTAAAGTATGGGGCTCATAGGCCAGTACCACCCAGGAATGGATGGGCGGGAATCCAGGTATGGGCACCTAAGTACAATGCAATTTAGTGGGAATCCCAGGAGAGTAGGCCCACTAAGGGCATTCTGAAAACCTCTGCCCAGTTAGGTCATTTGGGGGAATACTCATCAAATCCTGGCAACAAGGAGGAATCTGAAGACTCCTCTGAGCGTCACAGGATACAGGAGACCAAGTCCCCACATTCTGCCAGCCATTCCCAGGCTCGCAGAATCTGGGAAAACCTGGAAGATCAGACGGGCACCTCTGGGAGCAGTGCTTCTGAGTCAGAGGATGAATGGACCAGGGTTACCCGAACCAAAAAGGCCAATAGGGCAAAAAGGGCCCTGCTTAAGGACCCCTTAAAACAGATTAAGGCAATAAGGAGTGTCATCACCCCTTATCACAAGAACGCCAAGTATTCTGTTTGGGAACACTTGGAGCTTTATGAGCAAATGATGGAGACTTTCCATTTGAAGGACAGCACTAGCTGCATTCAGTATGTCAAATGGATATGCTCCCCGGAATACGCCCGTTTCTTTGCGGGGCTGGAGGACCAAAACCATTCAAGATGGTCCACATATAGGGCGGCCATCCTGAAATATTTTTCTGTTCACCAGAATCCCCAAGAGGCTCGCAAGGCAGCCTACAATTTGCAATGTGGGGAGGATCAGGCCCCACAAGAATTTGTGCCGGAATTGAAGCGTGCCTTTGCGCAGACTACCAGAAGGGTGCGCACGGACAGTAAAGAGTTTGTAAATACGTTTTTCCATGCCTTGCCCAAATACATCATGACCAGGCTAGTGAGAGATTTTCACGAGAAAAGATCACTAGACTGGATCATTGAACAGGCCACCCGAATCTATGAGGTGCAGAAGCCCACAGAAAATAAAAATAACGCCCAGAAAAGTCCCAAACCAACCAACACCCCAGCTGCTGCCAAGGTGGCAGAGGTAAAGGTTGCCCCCATTTTAGATTACGAGATGAAGGGGCCTAAAAACCTGCTGGCACCAAATAATTCTCATCCCAGAAGGCCCTCGGGCCAGTCACAGACAGGGAGTCAAGGAGGTAGTCCCATAAATAGGGTCACTCGCTCCCCTGACTATGTAAGTCCCTGCTACAAGGGAAACTGACCCATCCTGGGTTATGTGTGGACTCCTCTGGCCCAAGGGGGGTATCCAACCAGGCACCCAAACCAGGGAACTTCCCTCCTAACTTCCCACAGGAGGGCAGAAATTCACCAAACCCTGGGCAGAACTTTTTTCCCAGGTATCCACCCAATTTCTAGCCCCAAAATCATCCATCCTTCTTTCCCCAATTCCCTGAGCCCAGACCACCTAATCCGGGAGAGGGGAGGCCAAGGGTGGAGGGGTACCCAAAACTTCCCAACCCGGGGTACTACCAGAGAAGGGATAGCTACCCTTCCTGGGATCACCCCAGGGGAGAAAATAGAACCCTGTATCAGCCTGAGCGGGTTTCACAGTTAGAGCGCCAGGTCCAAAATATGGCACGGGATCTGGGTCGCATGCTGAGGGCTCAACAGAACCCTCAGATGAGCATGCCAGCGCATAATGCCCCAAACTCTGGGCCTGGTGCTCCAGAACCATGACTGGGGCAGCACCCCGATAACCCACCGGTTCCCAGGGAGGAGGCACAAGGGGAAGGGGGGTGTAAAGCCTTGGAGGAAGCTTCCTTCCCCACTTGCAAACAGCCCCTGAAAACCCAGGAACCGGAAACAAAATCTCCTACCCCTGAAAGTCTGCCACCCAAGGAGCAGAGAGGAGGTAGGAGAAACAAAGGACCCAAACAGACCCATTTTGTGGAGGAGGTACAGGTCTTCCAATTTGAGGGAGAGGGATCCTCAGAGGATCCTGGGAAAAGGATCTTCTCCTTCAGAGATGGGGGAACCCTCCCAAGGAAAATTGGGTCCCAAGGTATTCCAATCCAGACTGGGTAGATGTGGGGATTGAGCTGTCGCCGCCCATCATTCTATCCCAGAACCAACAATACCGAAAACCCCTGGTTTAAACCCATCATGGTGACTGCCTCCAAAAAGGGGGGACGGCCCAGAACCGGAACCAGGGGAACCCAAAACCGCATCAATATCCAATTGCCAACTTTTTCTTTCAGATTCCCAAAACTCCCTGCCCAACTCTGCCCAAATCTCTTCTCTCTCAATGTCCAAAACAAGAAAATTAGACCACCAGTTGTCCAAAAATGTGCATTATATGTGCCCCCTTGAGGAGAAGGAGGGAAGATACTATGCCCCGGTACAAGTACAGGGGCAGGGTACAATTTTGGCACTGGTGGACACTGGATCCCTAGCTACCTTTCTGTCCAAAAGGGCCTTTGATTAACTAAATGCAGGAATGGGGGAGAATTACCGAATTCCTCTCACCTCTCTTCCTGGACAACTTCAGAACTTTGACGGGAAGGAAATTCCCTTCGAGGGGACTGCAGATTTGGACATCAAAATTGGGCGACACAAGGTGAAACACCCGGTCATAGTAGTAACTCCAGAGGGCACCCCTTGTTTACTAGGGAATGACCTCCTGAGAAGGTTGTCACCCAAAATAGATTACGTAAACAAGGTCCTCTGGACCCAGACTAGCCGACCAATAATATTAAAACAGAGTGTCAACTATGTTAGTTTAAACGGCACATGCCACATGGTTGAACAAAAATCTGACCAAGTAGAATTTCACTTCCAGAACAACCAAATTCCAGACGTGACAGTAATAGCAGTAGGACAACAGACTGGTGATGGGGGGTCCTCTCTATTTCTGGAAATCAACCTTCCTTCCAGTTTAAGGTGGTATTCCACACTGGCAGGAAACACTCTGAAATTCTTTACTACTCCACAATCAGATATTCCCACTCCAAAAGTCCAGAAAGATGTGAAATCAGCTCAGAGCAAGGCTGATATTCAGCAAATTGGAGAACAGTTGTTCATCGCTGTTCAGTTAAATGATGGGAAGGACTCTGTTCTCGCCCGAGTGTGTGTGAACAACGGTAAGAGCTTCATCAGCTAAGCCATGTTTCGCCAACTCCCAAAAGATCAAGCCATTCCCACATTCAAACAAATGGGAAATTGATCTGGAAACACCCAATTCCAAACATCTCCTGCATCTCCATTGGCAACAAGAGCATAGTCCATAATTGTTGGGTCGTGCGAGACGTCACTGCCGCCTTTTAGTCAGGCAGTGATATTCTCAATCGCTTTGCCATTAGTTTGGGCCTAATAAACTTCAAAGCTTGGTCCCGATTAGCGGATAATCCCATGGGCTTTGATGAGCAAGAAAAAGCATTTAGGTCAGCTCAATTGCTACCTTATGCAGTTGAAATTCAGGTTAAAGAGGAGGTCACCATCCCAGAAAGGACCCGCCAATTCTCCCTGGAAGTGAAAGTTAAAAGAGGACAAAAATTGAAAAACCCTGATGCTTATATTCATCTAAATGCTTCTCTCTAACAGCAAGGGTTGGGGGTAAACCAAACACCATTAGTCAACATAGAACATGACACCATTCCAATAGAGGTGGATAACAGCGACTTAAAGAGTATTATTCTAGCCGCAGGCACCATTATTGGAATGGCAGTTGATGACCAACATTTTTCCATTGATTTAGGAAATGAACTGTTAGGACCAATCCCAAGGACTGTTTTGACAGTGACAGTGATGACAACCCAACACCAGACAGGATCTTTACCCGGCATGGGGGGAACTTTCTGGTGTACACTTCCAGCCCTTACGGTAAGGAAGATGTGACTTGTGACTTCAGAAGGGATGAGGTGATTTTCCAGGTCCATGAAGGCTGCCTTTCCCACCTGAAGCCTCCAGTCCAAATCAGCACCCTGACCAGGGACTTCTCCACCCAGCTGGAGGAGGCTGCTGAGATAGCAAAGCCAGAGGTCTTTCCAGGCTTCAGGCAGATGGTGGAAGAGAGAGTCAACCTAGCTGATGCCTGTGTGACTCTGGAACAGAAGCAAAAGTTGAAACAAGTTTTCTTGGATTTCCAAGATCTCTTTGCAGTAGACTCATATGACTGTGGTCGCACCGACATCCACACAACAACAATTCCCATGGACCCTGCCATGACTCCAGTGTTTGTGAAGCAATATCGCTTGCCGCTCGCATCCATGGAGTCCCTTACTGAAATAATTAAGAACCTTGAGTCCTGGGGAATAATACGTTCAGTCCACAGCACCTTCAATAATCCGGTGCTGGGAATATTGAAGCCAAACGGCCAGTGGAGACTCTGAGCCAACATTAGGGAGCTCAACAAATGGGTCCATACTTCCCGATTGCCTCTTCCCTACATTGACCAAGGGCTGGCCCAGATCCAGGGGTCACAGGTATTCACTGCAATAGACCTGACCAATGGATACTGGACTGTGCCTGTCAATAGGGAGGACCAATACAAGCTGGCTTTTACCTTTGGGGGCCAGCAGTACACATGGACCCGGACTTCCTTCGGATACCTCAACTCCGGCAATGAATTCAACATTTTCCTACATAAGGCCATGCCCGACCTGGGTGCGAGGGGTAACCTGGCTTATGTAGATGATGTCCTCATCAAAGGTTCATCTGTGGAGGAACACATAGCGGAGATCCGTTATGTTCTGACACAGTTGAGTGCCGCCAGAGCAAAACTTTCCATTCAGAAAGCACAGTGGTGTAGAACCCGCGTTAATTTCTCAGGGTCTCTGTCCCCAGGAAAAGAAAGTGGAAGCACTTCAGAAAATGAAAGACCCCACAACTCTGCAGAAACTAAGGAGCCTCTTTGGACTGTCTAATTACAGCAGAAAGTTCATTGAGGGCTACGCAGAGATCACCAGACCCCTGATTCATCTCTTGAAGGGGGGGGTCAAGTGGGAATGGGGTCCAGAACAATCCGAGGCAGTAAAACAGCTCAAAAGAAGCCTCTCACAAGCGCCCTGCCTAGCTTACCCTGTCAGAAACAAGGAGTTGTTCTTGGAGACAGAGTTCTCTAATACATGCTTGACTGCAGTATTATATCAAAAGCATGACAAGGTCAATAAAGTAATCTCCTATGCGAGCAAAACTTTATCCTTTGTGGAGGAAAAATTCAACGATTGTGAGAAGGCACTCCTGGCAACGGTGTGGGCATTTGTAATGTCTATTTTCGGAGCTTGTCTCTTTCATCAAACTCAAGTATCAATCACACAAGTTGTTACCCACCTCAAGACTTGCTTGGTATCTGAAACCGAAAATGTTGAAGAGAAGACAATGAGGTTCCTCCTAGGGACCCCTATACCTCCGTCTCCGAGAGTCAGGACGCACAGGAACCCCCAGGGAAAACCCCCAATGGGGGAAAAAACCCTGTGTCGGGCTGCTAGGGTTCGTAGACTCCTGAAACCAGCCGGAATAAACTTCCTCTGTTCAGGCAAGGAGATGATCGTCAATGGACCCGTAGTAATGAAAACTAGGTGGAATAATACACAAAGTGACAGGCTGGTGAATACAAGGAGTAAAAGTAAGAGAAATAAAAGTAAACACAATACACAGATTACCTGGGTCTTATCCGGTCTATCTTAAGGTAAGAACAAGATGAAGCAGGAATTCTGTCCTGATTCTATAGGGCTAAAGAAGGATAAGTTGTTTAACCTTCCAATAGTATGTTACAAACTGTCTTACTACCTAAAAGTGCCTCCCTTACCGTCTTTGTGATTATAACAAAGAGAAATCCCTGTCCTGTACTTCCGGGTAGAATATCCTACTGATTCCGTGGCTATGTCTAGGGTCGGAACTGCTATTGTAAAGATAACAAAAATAGCAAAGAATAACTAATAAAAGTATCCATCGGAGATAATGAGTAAGTGGAGAGAAACAGACCACTGAGCGTAGTGTACCTCTGGAAATCACAAAAGGAACGAGGAAGATTCGTAATGAAGAAAGAACCTTTGCCTGCAAGCCCGGCGGGGTTTTCTAGCGTAAAATAAGAAAACACAAATAATTAAGAGAACAGCGTTAAGAGGGTGGTAGTAAGGAGTAGGAAATAGTGGTTAAGGCAGATGGAGATCTACGCGAAACTTACGGAGCGTACAGCTTGTCGTAAAGAGAGAAGCAACGTGTCTTGCGACGGGTTGGGTGTCTGGATATACTGTGCGGAAGTCAGGGGGCATGGTCAACCTTCGGTTGAGATCTGGAGAGAACGCTAGAGTGTTACAGCCCGTTCCGTAGTTACCCGGAAGTGTTTGAGCCGTGTTCGAGAGTCGGCAAAACACTGCAGAGACCAAATTAGGTGTAACAGTATGCCCCTTCTCAGATCCAGTCCCCCATGGTTTTCCCGGGTGTCTCATATGAAAACATTTTAACAGTTTAGGTGCATGTATTGCAGATTTCGGTTCCCAAGTTCGCTCAGAGGCGGAGTAGCCTTTCCAGTTGACCAAATATTGGAGTCTCCCATGGTGCAGCCGTGAGTCACAAATATCTGAAACCTCATAATATGGTCCTGTAGGCGTAAAAACAGGAGCAAGCCGAGAGGAGACATGAGGGTGAAAGACACTCTGTCGGTCAGGTTTCAATTAAGAAACATGAAAAACTGGGTGGATATGTGCCCATGTCTTAGGAAGTTTCAGTTTAAATGCCGCAGTGCCCATGGGAGCCACCACCCGAAAAGGGCCCATAAACTTAGGTGAGAGTTTAGATGGTCTCAGGTGTCGCAGGAGAAACCTAGAAGAAAGCCAAACCCAATCCCCAGGTTTCAATCCTGGAGCAAGGGTTCGATGTTGGTCTGCATACCGTTTCACCCTGTCCTGGGTGTTCTTTAGAGCCTCCTTAGCAATTTCTTGGCCATGGTGGATCTGTTTTAATAAAGAGTCTACATCTAGAATCTTATTATCCTCTGCTCTCTTCACAGGAAACACTGTGGGGTGAAAACCATAAGTATAAAAGAATGGCGATGTTTTGATAGCAGAGTGGTAGGAATTGTTGTAGGCATATTCAGCAATTGGTAACAAGTCCTTCCAATTGTCATGTGCAGCAGAAATGTAGTTCCTCAAGTAACCTTCTAGAGTTTGGTTAAGTCTCTCTGTTTGACCATTAGTTTGTGGGTGATAACCCGAACTTAAGGCCTGAGTAATCCCCAGTCTTTGGCAAATATGTTTCCAGTATCTAGACGTATACTGGGATCCTCGATCCGAAATGATGGTATCAGGTAAACCATGTAAGGAGAATACCCGGGTAACAAAGATACGTGCCATAACTGCTGCTGATGGTAAAGCTGCCAACGGGAAGAAATGAGCCTGTTTAGTGAAAGAATCAATAACTACCATGATGGTGGAACATCCTCCAGACACGGGTAGATCGACAATAAAATCAGTTGAGATTATTTGCAAGCGTCGAACAGGCAATGGCATTTTTACTAATGAACCAAATGGAGAATGTCTGGGGCTTTTGGATTGTAAACAGCAGGGACAAGATTCCACATAACTTCGAATGTCCTCTTTAAGGGATGGCCACCAAAAGTCACGGGAAATCAATTCATAAGTGGTACCATATCCACGATGCCCAGCCGTTTTAGAATCATGACACATGTTCAACACTTCTCTTTGTAAGGATTTAGTAGGTACATAGACTTGCTTGCCCCTGAAATAACACCCTTCCTTTTCTGACAGGTTGTTTTGTTCATTTTTAGTGAGTCATTTAAGAGAGGAAGGGCCAGAATGTTGTTCAAGACGGTGTACAAAACTGGGGGTTTTAACCAAACTCATCGCTAGGCAAGGAAAGATGCGTTCAGGTCTGGTAGCCCGATTGCAGATCCCATCTTTCCGAGACAGAGCATCAGCCTGCAAATTGTTTCTCCCAGGGATAAAGGTGAAAATAATTCTAAATGGGGAAAAGAAATGAGCCCATCTAGCCTGACGGCTATTACAGGTTTGTGCGTATTGCAGAATCCGGAGATTTTGATGGTCGGTTCTCACTTCAGTGGGATGTACAGCTCCCAACAGTAAATGCCTCCATTCCTCAAAAGATCTTTTATTCACCAGAAGTTCCTTTTCAAGCACAGTGTAATTCAATTCTGCTGGTGAAAGGGTTTTGGATAGATAGGCAATAGGTCGTTCTGTATCTTGCTCATCCTTTTGTAGAAGGACCGCTCCTAAAGCATACTGAGATGCATCTGTTTCGATGATAAATCCCCGGGATTGATCCAGAGTCTTAAGGATGGGTGCTGTGGCAAAGCATCTTTTTAAAGTATCAAACGCCTTTTGTGTAAGCTCAGTCCAAAGATATGGAACACCCTTCTTCAACAGATTGGTAAGAGGTTGAGTTAGAGTAGAAAAGTTAGGAATAAACCGACGGTAGAAATTTGAGAATCCCACAAATCTTTGAATGTCTTTACATTAGTTGGGAATCAGCCAATCCTGAACAGCCGTGACCTTTTCCGGATCCATGGCAATGCCTTGAGCTGACAAAATATAACCCAAATACGTTACTTTGGGTTGGTGAAAAGAACACTTTTCAAAGTTAATTGAAGATGGTTATTCAGAAGTCTTTGCAAGACTTCTTTGACGTGAACCTTGTGTTCCGAACTGTCCTTAGAGAATACCAAGATGTCATCAAGGTAAACTATTACATAATGTAATAGTAAATCTGAAAATAAATGATCCATAAATCGTTGGAAAATCGCTGGAGCATTAGATAGTCCAAAAGGCATGACTTGATACTGAAAAGGTCCGAAGGGTGTCCGGAAGGCAGTTTTCCACTCATCCCCCATTCTTATTCTGATTAGATCATAGGCCCCCTTAAGATCCAATTTAGTATAAATACTTGCCCCTTTGACGGCTTCCAAGATATCTGGGATCAAGGGGATAGGATACCTATCGGGGATGGTGATTTTCTTTAACCCTCTGAAATCTATACAAGGTCTAAGTTCCGTAGAATTTCTTTTTTGAACAGAGAAGAGAGAAGCTGCGGCCGGAGAGGTGGATTCCATGATCAAGCCGTTCTTCAAGTTGGTATCTAAATAATCTTTCAAAACCTCCTTCTCAGAAGTCGACAAAATGTACATCCTGCCAAAGGGCAAAGGTTCTTCTGGAATGAGTTCAATAGCGCAGTCATCTCTTCGGCGAGGTGGTAATTGAGTATATTCCACCGGGGAGAAAACCACAGAAAATTCTTAATATTCAGTAGGGAGGCCTGCTACAAAATTGAGAGAAGTTACTGGTCCACAGATACCCTGTCTAGGGGTTTCAGCTTGAGAAGAGACTTCCACAGATCTCTCCTCTGAATGACTGATACAATGAGTTAAACAGAACTCAGATCCCAAAACAAATGACCCAGCCGTCCAATTTATAAAAGGGTTATGCTTTTGAAGCCATGGTAATCCTAGTATAATGGGGTAATGGGCTGCACGTATGATGTCCAAAGAAACAGACTCCTGAGGGGTAGCAATACACATGGATATAGGGATAGTTTGACTGATAATAGGGCCAGAGATGAGAGGGCTACCATCAACACTCTCTACCGGAACAGCCTCTGTCTTGGTAATTCTGGGTATATGATGTTGTACAGCCCAGCCATCGTCGACAAAAAGTCTGGCTGCGCCACAATCCAGTAAGGCTGATACTTCCGGTAGGACCAGGTTTCCAAACTTCAAAGTAACACGTAATACCAACATGTTTGAGGCTGAGGGAATAATGCCTTGAAAAGTCTGCAAGAGATTGGAGGAACCTAATTTTGTGTCAGGATCCCGGACCGTGGTTCCTCCTACGGCCGGGCGTTGGCGTTTCCCGACTTCCATGGAGGGGCCACGGTGCATTCTTGTACCATATGGGAATTAGAGCCACAATACATACAAAGACCCTGTAACCTTCTACGAGCCCTCTCGTCTGGTGAAAGGGGACCTCTCCCTGTTGCACCCAACTGCATGGGTTCCTCAGAACTAGATCCCTTATTAGTAGAGACAGGAGCAGAAAAGGTACGAGTAAATCTTCCCTTACGTCTTTCACTACTTCTTTCTTTCAACCTGTAATCTATCTGCATAACTAAAGTAATGAATTCAGTAAGGGATGTTGGGCGAGGCACCCTAGAAATCTCGTCCTTCAACTCCTCCGAAAGACCCCTCCTAAACAAAGTAACTTCGGCGTCATCTGACCAATTGGATTCACTAGCAATCTGTCGAAATCTAGTGATATATGTCAATAAGTCCTGACTTCCCTGCCTAAGGTCAAGCAGGTGTTCCTGAGCAGCTATTCTTATCTCTTGCCTTCCAAACATTGACTTTACACTGTTGCAAAAAGCAGGATAGGAATTGAGAATGATGTTGTTAGTCGTAACCAACGGAGTCGCCCAGGCAAAAGCTGGGCCCACCATTTGTGAAATCATGTATCCCACTCGATCGCAATCAGTGTGAAAAAAGGCATTCTTAAAAGAAAACCGAATGGAACAGGCATCAAGGAACTCTTTGATCTTGTGAGGATTTTCATCAAATTGTCCCCCAGGCAAGGGCCCCGGAGGGACTTCAGAACAATGGGGGACTCTACTTACAGCTGAATGTTGAGCTGCATTTTGAGCGGCCTGTTGCTGATTCTGTTGTGTTTGCCGTAGATTGGCATTCTCCTGTTTGAGGTTCTGTACCTCAAGCAGTCAAAGACTGTACTGCTGCTATTAACTGTTGAATCTGTTGATCCATGGTAAATAACAACTTGTAAACCGATACTCAGTTCTAGGCCAATTGGGTGTTGCTTACTGTAATGTCTATTTTCGGAACTTGTCTCTTTCATCAAACTCAAGTATCAATCACACCAGATGTTACCCACCTCAAGACTTGCTTGGTAACTGGAACCGAAAATGTTGAAGAGAAGTCAATGAGGTTCCTCCTAGGGACCCCTATACCTCTGACTCCGAGAGTCAGGACGCACAGGAACCCCCAGGGAAAACCCCCAATGGGGGAAAAAACCCTGTGTCAGGCTGCTAGGGTTCGTAGAGTCCTGAAACCAGCTGGAATAAACTTCCTGTGTTCAGGCAATGAGATGATCGTCAATGGACCCGTAGAAATGAAAACTAGGTGGAATAATACACAAAGTGACAGGCTGGTGAATACAAGGAGTAAAAGTAAGAGAAATAAAAGTAAACACAATACACAGATTACCTGGGTCTTATCCGGCCTATCTTAAGGTAAAAACAAGATGAAGCAGGAATTCTGTCCTGATTCTATAGGGCTAAAGAAGGATAAGTTGGTTAACCTTCCAATAGTATGTTAGAAACTGTCTTACTACCTAAAAGTGCCTCCCTTACCATCTTTGTGATTGCAACAAAGAGAAATCCCTGTCCTGTACTTCCGAGTAGAATATCCTACTGATTCCGTGGCTATGGCTGGGGTCGGAACTGCTATTGTAAAGATTACAAAAATAGCAAAGAATAACTAATAAAAGTATCCATCGGAGATAATGAGTAAGTGGAGAGAAACAGACCACTGAGCGTAGTGTACCTGTCTGTGGAAATCACAAAAGGAACGAGGAAGATTCGTAATGAAGAAAGAACCTTTGCCTGCAAGCCCGGCAGGGTTTTCTAGCGTAAAATAAGAAAACACAAATAATTAAGAGAACAGTGTTAAGAGGGTGGTAGTAAGGAGTAGGAAATAGTGGTTAAGGCAGATGGAGATCTACGCGAAACTTACAGAGCGTACAGCTTGTCGTAAAGAGAGAAGCAACACGTCTTGCGACGGGTTGGGTGTCTGGATATACTGTGTGGAAGTCAGGGGGCGTGGTCAACCTTCGGTTGAGATCTGGAGAGAATGCTAGAGTGTTACAGCCCGTTCCGTAGATACCCAGAAGTGTTTGAGCCGTGTTCGAGAGTCGGCAAAACACTGCGGAGACCAAATTAGCTGTAACCCGTGTTAATTTCTCAGGGTCTCTGTCCCCAGGAAAAGATAGTGGAAGCACTTCAGAAAATGAAAGACCCCACAACTCTGCGGGAACTAAGGAGCCTCTTTGGACTGACTAATTACAGCAGAAAGTTCATTGAGGGCTAGGCAGAGATCACCAGACCCCTGATTCATCTCTTGAAGGGGGGGGGTCAAGTGGGAATGGGGTCCAGAACAATCCGAGGCAGTAAGACAGCTCAAAAGAAGCCTCTTACAAGCGCCCTGCCTAGCTTACCCTGTCAGAAACAAGGAGTTTTTCTTGGAGACAGGGTTCTCTAATACATGCTTGACTGCAGTATTATATCAAAAGCATGAAAGGTCAATAAAGTAATCTCCTATGCGAGCAAAACGTTATCCTCTGTGGAGGAAAAATTCAACGATTGTGAGAAGGCACTCCTGGCAACTGTGTGGGCATTGAAGAATTACCGCCTGTTTATCCAGGGGGAACACATCATAGTGGAGACTCCGCAGCAGCTTCTGCAATATCTCCAAAGTGACAGAATCCGGGCCGGAAATGTGAGTAATTCTCGAATTACCTCCTGGATTCTGTCAATACAAGGCTTTCCTGTGGAGGTCAGATATGGCCAAAACAAGAAGAGTGCCCTCGCGCAAGGTCTGGCTGACTTGCATGATTGTGCCAGAGAAAACTGTCTCAAGGACGAAAGTCTAAAAATCAAGGACAACATGGAGGCATACCTTAATTCCCCACACAAAGTCTTTTAAGAAGACAAGTGAGAGGGAATGCCCACTGTCTATGTGGATAGATGCTCTTACCATGTTCACAACAACAGGGAAAAAGAACTTGTGGCCGGCATAGGGAATGGATGGGTGAATGAGTCCCCAGAACCCTCCACTGGATATAAAATTGGTCCCCAAAGTAGTCAGGTGGCAGAGTTGATGGCTGTGCATCAGGCCATCCTCACTGCTGTCCAACATCAACTCCACGAACCGGTCATAATCACAGATTCAGATTATGTACGGAACGGGTTCGTGGAGCACCTGGTTAATTGGAAAACCAGAGGCATGTTATGTGCTAATAACAAACCCTTGAAACATGGGAAGTTAATTCAAAACATTGATGATCTGGTCACCGTGAATGGGATGACCATCTACTGGAGGAAGATCAAGGGTCATTCCAAAGTAGAGGGACCAGACAAAACTGGAAATGACTTAGCTGATCAGCTATCCAAAATCAGGACCATCCAAGGGGATCTAATAGAGATTGAGTCCCTGTTGGGGGAAATCCAGGTCACTGCTATCACTAGGTCCCAGACAAATGCTCACCATGATCTTTCAACTGCACAATGGAGCAAGGAGACCCCAGATACTGATTTGATTACGGCTCAAAAGGGGGATCCAATAATTGGTACGTTTTACCAACACATTGAGGACCCTGAGAACTTTCCCCTGATGAATACCAATTACATTGGGAAAGAGGACCTTAGAGTGTTGATGAAATGTCCAAACATTTTCAGAATCCAACACGGTTTGTTGGTAAGGAAATCCCAAGCTGGCCATAATCAGTGGGTGGTTCCTACCTCATTCCGAAGCCTGATGTTAAGTCACGACCATGATGCGGCCACCGCCGGTCATAGGGGGTTTCAAACAACACTTGAGATCTTAAGAGAGGTTGCATACTGGCCACATATGGGGCAGGACCTTGACCAATACTTGAAGGGGTGTCTTGTGTGTGCACAATTTCAGCCAACATCCCTCACACACCGTGCGCCTCTCCAAAAGAGGGGGATGACACTGCCATGGTCAGATTTGCAAGTTGACTTCATAGACCCTGTTTTTCGCTCATTTACCAAATGGGTGAAATGTCTCCTAACCCCAAACTGCAAGGCAGAAACAGCAGCTGCCCTGATGATCAACCACATCTTTTCACGTTTTGGTCTACCCCAAAAGATTGAGTCAGACAGAGGTAGCCATTTTACCAGCGAAGTAATGACTAAGATGTGGGAGATACTGGGGGTTAAAAGGAAGCTACATATTGCTTACCGGCCAGCCTCTTCTGGTGCAGTAGAGAGATACAACAGAACCATTGTGAGCATCTTAAAAAAGTTTGTGGCAGATTCTGGGCCAAGTTGGGATATCCGATTACCTCTGGTCCTAATGGTCATCAGATCTACCCCTTCATCTGCAACTAAAATGTCACTGTTTAAGCTGATGACTGGACGCAAGATGGTGCTTCCCCAGCATTTTCTCTACAGGACCCAAGAGCAGACATTAATCAATGCCTCCACAACTCATGAGTATGTGGAGAATTTGAGGAAAAACCTTCAACATGCTTTTGCCTATGCTCAGTGAAACCTAGAAAGATCAGCCGAGAGTATGAAGACTCACTATTATTTGAAGACTACTAGGAAAGAATACAATGTGGGAGACCGGGTCTATCTATACAATTTCCAAAGGAACCAGGCCAAACAGTGAACATTTCTGCCTACATGGAAGGGACCTTTTGAAATTGTAGACAAGATCTCCCCAGTCGCCTTCAAGATCTGCATCCCCAAAGGCAGTTTGGCGGAATGGGAAGACAAGTGGGTCCATATAAATCAGCTAAAGTGTTGCCATCCAGGCACACTCTGCAGCAACTGGAGGAGTCCTCTGCAATCCCAGAGGGGGCCTCTCCAGAGTAATACTAGTCCAACCCTAAAATATTCCACATATAGCCTATAAAATGTTATGATTCTTGAATGCAAATGTCTCCTTATGTATAAAATGTATATGTTCGCCCCAACATTAATAGTGGTGGGGAAATGTCTCTGAATATTTTTCTGCCGGTTTTGCTTTGTCATCCTAGGTAAGAAAAGAGAGAGATAAACCATGGAGAGTGACCAAGAAGGACGACCCGGGGACCGGGAGCAAAGATCCGAGGGGCCCAGCGTACCACCCGAAACTCCCATCAGGACCGGCGAGGAGAACTGACCGATCGACCCAGAGGGATGAAAAGATGCTGAACTTCGCCATTGGTGGAATCAGAAGAAGATGATGCGGACATCCCAGCACGTGGATCAAAATATCCTTTGCACCTGACTCCCCCTCGACTCGAAATCAAAGTGCATTCGGGCGGCGGGCTTGTCAGGTGTCTTGACCCACGTTTGAATTATTATGCTACAACATTGGTGCTGTGGGCTTAGAAAATCGAAGATGGCCGAAAAGCCCACACTTGCGCCAGAATCCAGGAAAACCGCACAGTTTGCACACACCAAGATGGTCGCCTAAACTGCCACCCACCAGTGCGAGAGTGATGGGCCAGAAGTGCCATGAGTGAAACGTGGTGCCAAAGGAAAAACAGCAGTGCCTGTTAGCTCAAAAAAGCGCTTTGAAATCACATTTGTTTCTCTGAAATGCAAGCGAAAAATGCCTATTTTAAACATTGCAAGATATTCAAAAATCTCACTGAACACCAGCAGACATTTGGCAGAATGTAGTCTTGTGTGCATACAAAATCTGGAAAGATGAAGAGCCTAAAGCAATGTTTATAACAAAACTGGCTGAGCTGTGGATGTCAGCAGCTTAAGTGAAATTGGATTTAAAACCACTAAAATCTAAATGTTTAAAATAAATGAGTGACCTACTTTTGAGTGTCACATAGGTTGCAACTTTTTAAATGTCATAGTTTTGAACTTAGAATCAGCGTTCTAGCTGCATGTGCAAAAATTGTAAGTTTGATTTGAATGAAGAAAACTGGAACAAAAGTGACATTTAGCTGAAGCCTGGCTTGAAGAGATTGAATTCTGCCCGGCAACTACCCCCGACAGGAGTTGAAACTTGCCAAGCAACTGCATTCACAGGCCTGGCTGCCTTCTGCTATTCCCACCAAAAGGAGATCACACCTCTCTGATTGAATCAGGGGAGGAGCACCTGGGAGCAGGGAAACAGAACAATGAACTTCCCTTTGCTCAGGCAAATGTTAAATTAGGAGGGGCGTAAAGGGCTTCCTCTTCGAAGGAAATGGGAGGAGCATTGCCTCTGGGAGCCACCTGAGCTGGAGGCGGGGACAGACTGAAATTCCCCCATGTGCTTTGGAACCTAAACCACACCCATCTGGGCCAGAGTATAATTTTAAAAAAATGGATAATTCATAGTACATAACTGTCAAAATTATATAAATAATATCATCATTCCTGTGATTTTTCGGTGCACATTTTAAGAGGTGTTGGGTATGTTCCGGGGAGTAGTAGCGGATAATAGGGTGTTACTCCAAATGTCTGTATTTTAAAAATCTGACGCTTTATCATCTGATGCCCATACTCCTGGTGCACGTTTGTCTAAATTCTGGAAAAGTTTAGAGGTTGTGTTCTTGATGAAAAGGGCAGAATTCTGTCAGAAGTGGACACGACATCTTACAAAGACAGGGATCGGATGATTTGGTGCTACAGAAAATATGTTAACTCGACATATAATATTAGAAAAATTGTACATAGATAAATATGCATTTGGATCAAAAAAAGATTTGTGTGCAAAGTGACAAGGGGAGGATCCTCTGACCCATAAACATACCTCATCCCGATGACACTCCATTTCCTTCCCCGAATCAAGGGAGCGAGGAGAACTTGGCCAATGAAAAGTTGTGAGGGGCAGGCTGAGTTATGCTGACGCACACACCCATTTTCAAAAGACATAAAAAGAGCAACTAAGACCCAGGAAGGGACATTCACTTTCCACATTCAAACTGATTTCTTGCAAAGCATTTTGCCGGACCAGTCAATATCCAGAAGACTCCAGAACCAGAACTTACAATCCAGACTTCAGAACTTGCAGCAGAGAGGCCTAGTCCAAAAGCTGAATCCTTCTCAGCAGGCCTCAGAATCCAGCCACCTAACCAAACTATTCAACAGCCAGGCGAGCTGTTTGATTCTGGCTAGAACCCTGTGCCAGAACCCAGAAAGCAGAGCTGTATCCAGAGAGACCCAGACCAGATATTTGTGCAGTGCCAAGAACTTTTGCCAGAACCAGAGATTCAGACAAGCAGAGCAGAGAGAACCGCAGCTAAACCTGTTGACCAGATCTCGATGCCCTAGTTCAAATTTATAGTGTGAGTACCTAGCCAGAACTGTGCATAGTCATCTATTAGTTTAAAATAAGCTTATCCCATCCAATTCAACCTGCCTAGAACTGCATTAGAAATTGTGTGTTCATTCTGTGACTTTAAAGCTGTGAAAGTGTCATTTGCCATTCTGAATCATTATTTCATTTCTGAAAATCTACCTCCACAAAATCGTCTGTATCTTTTGAACCGTGTGCTAGGAACAAGATTTAACTTTCATCTTAAAGCTACGAATCTCAGCTTTCCAACAATCCCTAAACCGACTTTCTTAGTGCCGCAAATTGAAAACTAGCTCAAACTTCTTCACCTGTCAAAAATAGCTGTCTTTTGCTTGCATTGCTGAAATTCATTTTCAACCTGATAATCCCTCATGAATCATTGCTAGTGTAGACCTGAACTAATTCAAAGTAGCTGCCACCTACCCTGAATCTCCTATAGGGAATTAAAATCATGTTTTGCATATTTTTACTTCTTTGCAAATCACATCTAAAGTATTTTTGCCTGTGTTTTAAAATCATCCCTGTTGCTCTAAGCTTGCTAGCGGGTAACTGAATTGGTATTGCATTGATTGTATTGCTGAAAATGGTGTGTTCTCCTTCCATCTCCTTATATTGCATAGGGGGGGGGGGGGCGAATTGTCAAAAGAAAAAGTGATCATATTATCTCCTGTTGAAACCATATCAGTTTATTCCTGCACTGCATTCTTTTCCATCTTTGCATTTCCTTGAAACCATAAAAGTATTCTCTGCTACCTTACCCTTTCTATACCTATTCCTAAGTGATTAAAAGAGCGTACCATTGTAATATTATCCATTGTTGATCACTGTCATATTCTTAAGTGTGCTCTCAAATATTAATTTATTTATAAAAGTGTGATATATATATATATATATTTCGTTTAATTTTTCAATAAATCTTTTAATTTGCAAAATAAACCTACTTCTTGGCTCAGTGAGGTCAGGGGTATTCAAAGAGAGGGGCGTTATACAAGGGTTTATCATCCAGATCTATGAACTTGTCATAAAAATATATAATTAAGGGCTTCCCTTGGGCATCCCAGACTTGGCATTGACTTAGTTGGCGTGCTGAATTGAAGTAGCTTAACACGTTCACCTTGAGGCACATCATTCCATTTTTAACATCGGAAGATGAATGGGTTCAAGCAGAAGTGGAAAGGGCAGGGCCATTGGCTGTATGGGCAATTCCATTGACCACCAATTACAGGAGCACACATATCTCTGTTTTGACAGAATTATTGAGGACAATATGGCCGGGCATATGAGCTTGCGGCCGGAGTGGAACCTGGTAGGAGTGCAGATTCTTCAATATGGTTGAATTCCAAAATAAAATGTGGGAAAAAGGTGCTCTTTTGGAGAGATTGTTTTTTAGCAGGAATTAAGAAAGTTGGAGACATGTTCAAGGGTCAAATCTGGAAGACATTCAGGGACCTAAAGATGGAATTCAATCTTGCAGGTAATTTGTATGGTGACTACAGGAAACTGAGAAAGGCGGTGAGTTTGGCATCTATGGAGGAATTTCCATTGTTATCCAGTATCAAGAATTTCAACAGGAAAGATCACGTAGCATCCAAGATGTACAATGTGTTAAGTGATTATTTAGAGCCAGACCATAAAATTCTGTTGTTTTGGTCAAATATGTTGAGAGTGGATAAGACCCCTCAGAGATGGTCAAATGTATGCGCCAACATTAATAAGGTGTCCCTGAACATTGGTGACCAGGACCGTCATGTGAAGATACTTAACTGTTCATTCTGGACTCCGGTGTGCCTTTTCAAACATGTCTTTTAGAATCAGATGCTTGTTGGAGGTGTGCTCAAGGACAGAGAACATTGGAACACATGTTTTGGGGCTGTAATAAATTGACAAATTTCTGGAGAGGGATCGTGGAGGTGATGAATACCACCATAGGTGAGGAACTGGAGTACGACTTTGCAACTCTCATTTTGGGTGAATCAGTACTGCTGTAAGACTTGAACAAATTCAAATCACCTGATTATGCGAGGAGCAGTAGGGCAATGAAATTAATATTAAAGGGTTGGAAAACATCTGACTTTTTGAATTGGCGCGACTGGCTAGAAGAAAGGTACAAAGTTTGTAATATTCAATGAGTAAATTGTATGGTGCAAATGAAGCCTTCAAGTTTTCAGAAGATTTGGGGGTCTTTGTTGGAAATAAACCTGTAATAGAGGGTGTTCAGTTTACGTGCTGTAAGACAGATTAGTGATTTTTTCATTATTTAATGTATTTCAGATGATGTGAAGATCGTTTTCAATGTTATATTCATTTACAGCACTGATAGTCATTTTGGTCATTTAAGCCAAGTTCTTGGATAGATAATAGGGAAAGGATGGACAGGGGGGAGGTATTTTGTTGATTTGCTCCTTATTTTTTTTTCTCTTTTTCTTCTTTTGGGTTTTTGAGGGTTAAAGTATTTGAAATTGTTATGCGTATTATTTCTGGTTAATGTTTTGGTTCTCACTGTTTTAAATGTTTCATAACTTGTTTTAAGAAATCAATACATTTGTAAAAACAATAAATAAAAAGAAGTTAAATGAATAGGCCACACAATAGTGCATGTCCCTCCTTTCAAAGATATATATGTACAGAGAGAACAATTTTCTCTGTCTCTTCCGTATACTGTCACTATTCACAAGTCCCAACGTCTAACTCTATACTATGCACTGATTGACATTGGTAGCACAAGACGGTGTGAGTTACGCAGCACTTTCACAGCTCCGTACACTAAATGGTCTATTCCAAGGTAACTTTGATCTAAATAAAGTCAATGCTGACATTCCTGGCATCCCTGAATACAACCGGCTATGTGCCCTGTAAACCTCCATCTAGAAATATTCCCTGTACCTCAAAAAAGAAAACCTTTAAAAAACTGCTGAAGTTACAGCAGATCTCCCTGCAATCCCTCCCAAAACACAAAGAATAACTGAATGTCAAATAATTGATACAAACACAAAACCCTCTGGTCCAAAAACAACCAGAGAACCATCAAAAGAAACAGAGGCAAAAAATCTATTGTCCGTTTAAATTTTAAAACAGAACTGGAGTAAATTGCTTTGCAAATGTAGTAATCGATTTTCGCCTCCAATTGCCAATAATTGTTCAACATATTTACCCAAAGAGCTCAGACCGGTTCTGTTTGCAAAAGCTTGTGTTTTATTGAAATGCCACAAATTATCCTAAAAGCACCTATATTGTCTCAGGTATAATGCAAGTCTTGGACCACTGGATAGGAATGATTACATTCACCATACACGCAGATGAAGATCCACACAATGTATTTACTTCAAGTATTAGAAAAAAAAGAAAAATCCCTATTAATGATATTGTCTAGATTTCATACACATGGAAACATGCATGCACTGTCTGCAACCATTTAACAAGAGCACATCCCTAATTAACTGTGTTTATGTATCCATACCAAATTGTCAATGCATTCCATTTTAGCAGCTGCTGCAAAATTAAAATCATGGCATATTATGTTCTTTTTGCAATTTGGACAATCCCTCCAGCATACAAATAGATGCCCAGAATGTGATAATAATGCTTTTCAGGTACAGTGCAGATGGTACCAAAACGAACTGTAAGCTCACAAGCTTTAAACACAGACAGGTATCTCTTGGCAAGAGCACCTTCACAACAGTAGGCATAATATACCACACAGGTGCCAAAACCACTTCATGCCTCTATACTGCACAAGTGAAAAAAGAAATGGTTGGGTTAAATGCAACTACATTTCCATTACTCAAAAACAAATGTTACCAGCAAATCTAACAATAGCATATTTAATATTCCTTCCACCCAAATGTACATTACACTAAGAAATCTTAATCACTACAATACACATTTAGATGCCAGTGGGTATCTAACTACTTTAAACATACCTTTCATTGCAATACACTTCAAATATGCCATCACACTTAAACTTACATAATGCATGTAGTACAATTCAATACAGTTAGAATGCTCAAATCTAACTACTTTAAACACACACATATATTTTGTAACAAGTAAACTTTAAAACCATGTAAATGCCAGAAACTGCATCTGTATACAATACGTTTTTTCAATCCACTTTGGATTTTTCCCCAATGACCCAATTATCACCCAATTGTTACATGTTAATACAACAGTATACCACAAACAAATGTTGTACCAAACATAGTACATACAATGTACTATTTATGAGTGTCAAATAATGTAATATATTTGTGCAACTATAAGTAATTAGATGTTTCAAAGTACGTTGTATAACACATTACATATGTTTTTCTTTACAGTGAAACAACCACAGACTGCAGCTGTGTTACCATATTCAACTACATTTCCACAATTACTATGGGCATATTACTATAGCCCTAATTACTGAGCAGACATTATTATGGCTTTCGCCAGTGTCCAGAATTTTACATTTCAGTCTACTTATAATATTCAACTAAGCATCTGTGCCCACTATTAATTACTATCATCATATTACTGTAGCCATAATCACTGATAATAAACTGTTGTAGCCATTGCCAGTATGAATATTTCTGGAAGTTATAAATACCTGATTCACTTCAATAATACTCTTCAACCTCAGCAATTTACAGTGGTTATAATCACTGACCGCACATTTTTGAGAACATAGCCAGAGTCCAGATTCTTCGAGTCATGTTCGGCAGCCATCCCTTCAAATATCTGGACACTAACAATGGCCACAAAAATACCCTTCATCCATTTAATAAATACTGTATAGATTCAATAATACCCTTCTGCCATATTACATGTACTGTATGCCGCCTGTAATAGCCATAATTACTGTGCACATATTTCTGAGTCCATGGCCAGTGTCCATAGTCTAAGAATCTGGACACTGCCCATGGCCACAACAATAGAAGTCAACCATATCACAAACACTCACATTACACCACCATAAAACATATGTAATCCCTTTACTATTACTATGGTCCACAAACATTAAAACATGTCTGCATTTGCATCTGAGGATTACCACAACATCTTTTGCAGTCATTGAACAGGACAGTCCTTCTACTCTTTTTATCTTCATCTCTGTAACACTTCTTGATTGGCTACTTTCCAACAGGCACGCATCTATCCACTAATCACATCCCAAAACTCTACATAAAACCCTCCTACTCACTTCACTAGATTATATTTATCTTTCAGCTCTCACAATGCAGTTCTCCAGTGATTCAGCTACTGATCAGATTCCAATTTCCAGATTCATGTCAAGTGCAATTTAATAGTACCATACAAGTGTTAACAAAATGCATTCTTATTAAATTTATAGAATTAGAAACATTTTACTGCTGCTCATACACATTTGCAATGTCAGTATTTTCCTCAGATACTATTAAAAATAGCCGTCCTTCTCATACACCTATCCAATGTCAGTGTTTTACTCAGAGACTTTTAAAAATAGCCATCCATAAATGTATCAAATGTCCGTACATATAAACCTACACATTTTTGTTTACAAGCACTGCTACCAGATTACATGTAGTGCCAACATATGACACCTGCCCACACTAAGTTCCGCTTACCAATATTGTAAAAATGTTTTGCAAATGTGTTTCCTTACTTATAAAAAAGGTGCAAATGGCGGGTATCCTAATTCATCCTTTAAATTGTGTTAACATACAATAAAATGCTTCTAAAAAACATTTTTAAAACAAAAGCATTCATATTCAACTATTTGCCTTTTTGTATGGAGGTTCATTTTCAATAGAAAATGAGAACATTTGAAATGAAAACACGATTTACAACAAGGATCAGACTTATAAAATAGAAGGAACAGCAATTTAATAAGACCATCAAGGTGTCTAAAGGATTAGAATTGCAAAAGAGAAGGAAGAGTAGTTAAGTGTAGGTGGAGGTGCAAACTTTAAGAACTTTAAGAACTTTAAGAACTTGATAAATTTAGCTTATGAGGCTTTGTGTAAATTGAGGTGCAAACTGTAAATGTGCTCAATGGGCCTCATTAGGACCCAGGCGGAGTGGGTTTCCGCCAGCGCTAATCGCGGCGGACCCGTCCGCCGTACTACGAGTTCCCTTAGCGCCATGGAGGTTTTCTCCGCCTGGTTTTACCAGGCGGAGAAAACCATGGCGCTACGGGACCTCGTTGTTAATTACGCCACCGTATTTTACGGTGGCGTAATTAACTCCTTCCCCACTCCCATTATACCCTATGGGGCAAGAATGGGAATGGGGAAGGGCAGAATGGGGATTGGGGATTTACCGCTCCGCCGAGGTCGGAATGGGGCGGTAAATCCGCCAACCCCCATGGCGCTATCGACGGCTTTCCGTCGTGCTTCGCGGTGCATTTAGCACCGCGAAATCCGCCTGGGTCCTAATGAGGCCCAATGGGTTTTTTACAATCCAGTTTGGATTTTCTTTCTCCCAATGATCCGATTATTATTACATGTGAATACAACAACAGTGTATCATGCACTAATGTTGTGTCAAACTAAGTACATACAATATACTACTTATGAGTTTCAAATAAAAATTGAATTGGCAGTGTGGGTCCTCCCAGGTGTACCCTCTACCCCCTCCACGGTCCCTGCAGGCAGCCCACACCACAGGGGACTACCCAGCACCCCTGGTCATGTCCCCAACCCACCCAGCATTGACGGTCACCTGCCAGCAAGCCCCGACTCATGTCCCCCAGCACCCCCACCTACCCGGCAGTGAGCTGCAAGCCCTGACTAATGTCCCCCAGCACCCCCAGCATTGATGGGCACCTGCCAGCAGGCCTCGACTCATGTCCCCCAGCACCCCCACCTACCCGGCAGTGAGAGGCACCTGCCAGCAGGCCCCGACTCATATCCCACAGCAACCCCACCCCCAGCAGTGAGGGGCACCTGCCAGCAGGCCCCGACTCATGTCCCCCAGCACCCCACCCCCCAGCATTGACGGGCACCTGCCAGCAAGCTCCGACTCATGTCCCCCAGCACCCCCACCCAGCATTGATGGGCACAGGCAGCAGTCCCCGACTCATGTCCCCCAGCACCCCCACCCCCCAGCAGTGAGGGGAACCTGCCAGCAGGCTCCGACACATGTCCCCCAGCACCACCACCCCACAGCATTTACGGGCACCTGCAAGCAAGCCCCGACTCATGTCTCCCTTCAGCACCTCCACCCCCCAGCAGTGAGGGGCACCTGCCAGCAGGCCCTGACTCATGGCCCCCAGCACCCCCACACCCCAGCAGTGAGGGGCACCTGCCAGCAGGCCATGACTCATGTCCCCCAGCACCCCCGCCCACCCAGCATTGATGGGCACCTGCCAGCAGGCCCCGACTCATGTCCCCCAGCACCCCCACCCCTCAACAGTGAGGGGTACCTGCCAGCAGGCCCCACTCATGTCCCCCAGCACCCCCACCACCCAGCAGTGAGGGGCACCTGCCAGCAGGCCCGACTCATGTCCCCCAGCACCCTCACCCCCCAGCAGTGAGGGGCACCTGCCAGCAGGCCCTGACTCATGTCCCCCAGCACCCCCATCCCCCAGCAGTGAGGGGCACCTGCCAGCAGGCCCCGACTCATGTCCCCCGGCACCCCCACCCACCCAGCATTGATGGGCACCTGCCAGCAGGCACCGACTCATGTCCCCCGGCACCCCCTACCCCCAGCAGTGAGGAGCACCTGCCAGCAGGCCCCGACTCATGTCCCCCAGCACCCCCACCCCCAGCAGTGAGGGGAACCTGCCAGCAGGCTCCGACACATGTCCCCCAGCACCACCACCCCACAGCATTTACGGGCACCTGCCAGCAAGCCCCGACTCATGTCTCCCTTCAGCACCTCCACCCCCCAGCAGTGAGGGGCACCTGCCAGCAGGCCCTGACTCATGTCCCCCAGCACCCCCACACCCCAGCAGTGAGGGGCACCTGCCAGCAGGCACCGACTCATGTCCCCCAGCACCCCCGCCCACCCAGCATTGATGGGCACCTGCCAGCAGGCCCTGACTCATGTCCCCCAGCACCCCCACCCCTCAACAGTGAGGGGTACCTGCCAGCAGGCCCCACTCATGTCCCCCAGCACCCCCACCACCCAGCAGTGAGGGGCACCTGCCAGCAGGTCCGACTCATGTCCCCCAGCACCCTCACCCCCCAGCAGTAAGGGGCACCTGCCAGCAGGCCCTGACTCATGTCCCCCAGCACCCCCATCCCCCAGCAGTGAGGGGCACCTGCCAGCAGGCCCCGACTCATGTCCCCCGGCACCCCCACCCACCCAGCATTGATGGGCACCTGCCAGCAGGCACCGACTCATGTCCCCCGGCACCCCCTACCCCCAGCAGTGAGGAGCACCTGCCAGCAGGCCCCGACTCATGTCCCCCAGCACCCCCACCCCCCAGCAGTGAGAGGCACCTGCCAGCAGGCCCCGACTCATGTCCCCCAGCACCCCCACCCCCCAGCAGTGTGGCGCATCTGCCAGCAGGTCCCGACTCATGTCCCCCAGAAGCCCCACCACCCAGCAGTGAGGGGAACCTGCCAACAGACCCCGACTCATGTCCCCCCTACATGACATAAAGAAGCACAATCATGGCCCACATCTCCACCAAAATACCACAGCACACCACCCCAGTCTTGAGAAGCAATGATTTCCCAATCCATTCCACACTGACATGCATATCACAAGATACAAACCAAAAGTCAACTATGTACATCAACACATGTCCGTCACACACACACACTGGATGTCATTGATTGTGTAAACCCACATTTTCAGATGCATGAACTCAATGAGTGAATTACACACATGGAAGTAAAATATCAAAATGTATTATGGAGAAAAATAAAGCAATGAAATGAAAGCATAAGAAAATTGCAAACATGAAATGAAAAGCATGTACAAAAGATGAGTACATGAAAAGTATAACCAATCCAAAGAAATCCAAAAGAAAAATAGTCCAAACTCTCCCTCCACCAAAGCAAATCCAAAGGAAACGTAACAAGTAAAATCCATTAATCCATGGTGAAATCCAAAGAAAAAGTTCCAAAAAATCCATTGTCCAACGAAAGAACAGAAACCTATGAAAAAAACAACCTAATAAAAAAACTATATACCCATGTGTGGGGCAAATTCCAAACACCCCAAAATAAAGGAAAACGAAAATGAAACCTAACACTGAAAACTATATACAATGGCGGCGGGCTAGTCTGACGGCTCACTTTCCGATTTCCTGGGCCAGGGCATCATCAAAATCCTGCTCAATGTCCTGGAGGCGGTCCTCTTCCATGGCCCCGAGGGTTCGCAGGGATGATGCCATGTTGACCTCCAACTCCCTGCGAATTGCCTCGAGGCACTCGGCCCTCCTCAGTGCCCTCCGCATGGAGTTCTCCTCCCTGACCATTGTGAGCCGTGCTTCTTCTGCCCGCCACCGCTCCGCACTTAAGGCCTGGCCCAACCGCTGCCACACGGAAGACACTTCCAATTCTGGGTCCTTCTGCCCTCTGGCCGATGCCTGCCCCTCGGATGTTGAAGGCCCCGAGCCATCATGGCTCTCACCTTGTTGCTGCTGCTGCTGTGCCTGTGCCCTGGCTCTTGCTGCCTGCACGTCCTCCTCCGGCTGGGGTGCAGTTGTTGAGGTGGCCACCCCTGCTGGACGTCCGACTCCCGACTGTGGCACGGGTGTGTCCTCCACCAGCCTGGCCGTTGGGTCAGAGGCAGCTCCACAGGGTACCCAGGTCATACATGGGTGGGAGGATGGCATGGAGGATGACTGGCACATAGGGGGTTCAGGTGAGGAGGGGGTCGGAATAAGGTCCAGCATACGGAGGAATCCAGCCCTGGTGACCCGTCCCAGTAGGTCAACATGGGCAACGAGGCATCCGAGATGACGTGCAGTGTCTTCACGAAAACACTGCAGGTCACCTTGCATGCCCCGTTAATGCAACGCCATCCCAGACAAGACAGGCTCAATCCGGTCCCGGATTGCCACATCCTCAGGGAGAGGAAGGCCAGTTGTTGTGCGCTCATCCCCTCCCTGAAAACAGGTCTGGAGGTAGGCATCACTGCTGGGGCAGGATGATGCAGTCACAGGATCGGGGACAGGATTACACACAGGCACCTCCACAGCGACCTGTGTTGCCTCCTGTCCCTGCCCCTGCACTGCACCACTAGCACCAATGGAATCCCCACCTCCAGACCCCGTGAGTGTCCCTTCCACAGCCTCCTCCTCCACCAAACCCCCCACCAACCTGGATGACTCCATGCCATCTTCCTCCGTCGGACCCTGTGGCGTCTCAGCTGCCCGTTCTGCTGCCAAGGTGTCCACCTCCGACTTCTGCCTCTTGGACATACCCTCTGCAGCTGCTGCCTGGGACGGGGCACCAGACTCCTCACTCCCCGACGAGATGACAACCTTGGAGGGGAGCCGGGCATTGCGTCTCCAGCTTGTGGTGCGATCCCTGCCGCTATGCTCCACAGCACCCTCTCCGCCCTCTTCATCAGCTGACACTGCATACAGGGAGAGACAGAACACAGGCATCAGGGCACTGTACAATGGGCTGATACACTCATGACAGTTGCAAATGAGTGGCAGTGTAAAACTACAGACGTGGCACCACACTCCCCAACACACATGTCATTTCAACTCACACACATGAGCAAATCAACAGGAATATTGCACCAGGCAGCCCTGTCCATACACAAACAACAGAACGAGCAGCTGAAGGTGAGCCTGACGTCACATGAAACACAGGGAGTGCACAACACTTACACACGCCACCAGAATGACATGCATCTGTACATCTCCACCACTGCAGTGATAATGTCACCATCCATGTCACATCTGGCAATCAGCCTGCCACATGTCAGTGTCACATGCATCCATGTTGCATCACAATTGCACACTTGTCACATACACACACATGCACATGTACACAGTGCAGATACATGCAGCAGCAACCCCCATCCATGTGTGACACCACAAACATGCCACAGTACATACACATAATTTTCACATGTGCGCACCCACACATGCATTTGGCCAGCATGCTTGCCAACACATACTCCATCAATGTGTCTCACACATGAGAGGAATCACATGTGGCTGGTTCACGTCCCTGTACATATGCATCCATACATGGCCCTACAAAGACATATGTTCAACCTGCACACTCCTGGCACACCACAACATGCCGAGCATCCAATCAGTAGGCATGTACACTTACCGCTCGACTCCAGATGGGTCTGCCTCTCAAGGACCTGGACGTGGAGCGCTGGGTGTATGCGTTCCAGGACCCTCATTTGGTGGTCAGATAGGTGGCCCCGGCACCCCTTGGCATCTGCTGCCTTCAAGAGGCGCCGGGCCTTGTCGAGGCTCCTGGACCTGAAGTCCTCCCAGCACTTCTGGGCGTGTTGAATGTCGCGGACTGCCACCCCCTCCGCGTTGATGGCAGTCACGATGTCCATCCAGATCCTCTTCTGTCCTTCATTGTCGGCGCGCGATCTTCCAAAGAGGGCGTCATACTGCCCCAGGACATGCTCCACCAGGACACCAACTTAACTGACACTGAAGCTGGTGGCCCTCTGCCTCTCTGGCTGGGGGTTGCCAGTAAGCCAGATGGTGTAGACATAGCAACCCCAGAGGCAGGTTTGGGTGGGCAACTGGGTCCTGGGGCTGGGCTGTGGAGCAATGCTATCTGAGTCCAGAGTCTTCAGTTCCAGCATGGGTGCTCACAGCAACTGAACCCCTGGCTGACGTGCAGGCACCAAATGGCAGGGCACGTGGGCAGCAGGCAGGCAGGCAGCAGCAGATGGCAGGTGGGAGCGTGCTCGGGGATCTGGGGGGCAGGAATATGGCCTTCTGGGCAGGAGCGTGAACTTCCGTGTGTTGTTGCGTGGCCAGCTTGATACGGAGTGATTTGGTACGTGAAAAAAGTTGCACGTCAGCGTGTAATTCTAGGAAAGGCCCTTAGCGCGTAAGCGCATCTGTGATGGTACGCTCGCGGGCGTTTCTCTCATGACGTGGGCATAGTGGTTCAGCATGTGAAAAAACTGCACGTCCGCGTGTGAATGCGTGTAATCCGAGGAAAGGGCCTATGCACATAAGTGATGCGACACACGCAGGCGTTACCCTCAGCACGGGTTAAAGGTGAGCGGGGCCACCAGTTTGCTGTACGTGCGTTTCATGGAGAACGACGTGTGTTGCTACTTTGTGTTGTTTCGCGTGCCATCACAACTTCACACCGGATCAAGGACGTATCTCTTCTTTTGGCGGGGGTATTGGCTATGCGTGTTTTTCATCATCACACTAGTCTGACGGTGAGTCGCGCACACTATTTTTCCCACTGCGGGTGCCCCTGTGTATCGCTCCCGTTTTCGAGGTCATAGTAGCCTGCTTGTCCCACGCGTACGCGTTTTTTGTGTTACTGGGTACCACCGCATACTGCGGGAGATTAATTCCACGCACGTAGGCTGCAGGGTTGCGTGCACAGTTTTACAGCAGTTTTGGGGTGCCTGACCGTTGCGTGACCCGTCATTACATCACTGGGGTCACATATACCCTTGCAGGTGCAGGGGGGCTGTTAACATCTTGCATCCCACCCCCCTCACCCCAATTGCACAGGACAATTGTGGTGTACACCTCCCACTGGCACTCCTCCATCTGTGCCGGCACTACTCCGTCTGTGCCATGGTTGGGAGACTACCAAAGGTGAAGGGCACCTCAGCTGGGTGTCCTCCTCGTGGCGGGCATGGTCAGGGACATGGCCGGGGTGACCAGGGAGAAGGGGGACTCCAGGGTGTCCAGGATGGCCGCAGAGAGGGAAGAGGCAGGGGTGCGCCACTTGAGCATGATGTTGTGCCATGTGTCGGTGCAGTCATGCCACCACCCCCTGTGGTTCCGGGAGATGCAGCTTCTGCATCTGGCACTGGCGCCCGTGTGACCCGACAGTCCGTTTCATTGACTGCCATGGGCCCAAGGGTAGGGGTAGCTGCAGGTGCAGCTGTGGCACCACCACCCAGGCTCAGGGTCTGCCAGCACAGGCTGCATTGGCACTTGAAGAGTCCTTGGGAGATTTCCAACAGGGCAGGAAGGAAACCGTAGGTGCACGCAGGGCTGCCCTGACCGAGACACGCATACTTGGGGCAGTAATGTCATCTGCTGCCCCGAACAGCGGGGTATTGGCAAGTGCAGGTGCAGATGCAGCCCACAACACCCTGGTTGTGAGTTTGCCAACTAGGACAGTCACGGTTAATGACCCTGCCACAGCAGATGTTGCTGCACAGGGTCTATTAGAGGGCACCCAGCTGCCACTGACGCAAGTCAGGCCTTTGGTCATCCCTCCACCTGCCACTCCCTTGGCTCAATCCACCGGTGCCACTGGCCATACTGATCAGGGCAGCATTTGCCAGCCAGGGTCTGCGACACAATCCAAGAGGTGGAAGGTTGCACCTGCAGCACAGGCTGGGACCCCACACACAGCCACAACCTCCTGCATGTCGAGGAAGAAGCCTTTCTGCACTCAGGAACTGGACTACCTCATGGAATACGTGTGGGACCACAGCCGTGACATGCTAGTGGGGCCTAATTGTCAGACTACGGCTGCCCACCGTGATACCCACTGGAAGCAAGTTGCGGAACATGTGAGTGCATTCGGCCATGAGGTGCGTATGGCGCAAGAGTGCAAAAAGCGTTGGAATTACCTCAAACGCAGCGCTAAGGCTAAGCGTGCCTCAAATTACAACTTGACTCTGGTGACTGGCAGTGGGCCTGCACCTGAGTAGGAAGACCTCGCTCCGCATGCTTCTCTCATTGCAGAGTTCATACCACCTGAATCGGTCGAAGGAGTGGGAGAGATGCCAGACTTTGATGCCCAGTCCAGTGAGTGTTGCTCTGTGTTTGTTGAGGACATGTGTGTTTTACATGTGTGATGTGTTGTGCATGACTGCCACTACATGTCACGTGTACATGGTTCTGATGTGCAAGTAATGCAATGCTTCACTGATGCATGGCTGCTCTGCTGGATGTGGACATGTGGAGCGGTCGGGGACTGTCCGCATCACCACAATTGCACCCTACTCACATGCTGGTCACCAGGATGCTCCTCCGGTCCATGTTCCAGCTCACTGGCCCTTCTGCATGTAGCGTGGGGTGACCTTCTTCTCAGCCCAGGGACTATGTCATAGAATGACTGATGTGCATGTGTCCTCTGCATGGATGCAGGTACTCCATGTAGGCATGCTCCCTTGCCCCTCCACCCCCCCTCTGCACCTCAATTCCCCCTTTGCACTGGTCTGCTTCAATTTTGCCGTTGAGTACTGTTCATGCGTCCTGTGTACATGCTAACGTCCACCGGGCAATCTGCCAGACATATGCTGTGTGGTACATCCTTTGTACTTGATATAGGGTGTCTCAGTTGGACTGTGCAGAGGTCAGATGCCCCGCAGGGACATGAGTGCCCATTCATGCTCCATGTGTATTCCACGCATGCCCCTATGTGTCCTTGACTGGATGATCATTGTAGTACCAGTCCAGGGTGACCTACATTGCATGGCATGTCATCAGCCTTCCCATGGCCACTCTAGCTCAGTCCTGCGTTGCACACATGTTTAGGGTGTGACAGACTGTGTGGGTCACAGGCCTCAGCCTGTTTAATGGCCAATGACTCTGTTCAACTGGTGTAGTATCTTCTTCACGGGTGGGTGTACTCCGGAGGTTGCATCATGTGTCCTGCTTACTGTCCCATCATCATTTGCTGTGTTGTCACTTGACTCACATGATGCAGTTGATGCTAGTCAACACCGTCTGTCAAATACACAGGTCTATAGTCATCCTTTTGATAGCATGCAAGGCATCCCTGCATTTGCACTTGGGTGGAGGGGTGGTTTGCTTGTAGCCATGCTACCCATTGAATGCACATTGCACGTGATGCCTGAAGTTGACCTTACACTGCCTTCACATTTTCAGATACACATAATGAAGTACTTGTACATGTAGATAGTGAGTAACGTAAAAATTTGCTGCACTGCATCACCCCACTTCTGAGCAATCTTCTTTTTTGTGTGTGACATGTCTGCTTGATGTGTTTGGTGTCTGTGTGTGTGTGTGTTGTGTGCTTCTAACATGTGTAATGACCCTTTTTCTCTCTACTTTTCAGATGATGTCGCAATGGAGCCAGAGGATGGTGTTGTCATGCCAGGCACAGGGTTGTTATCACTACAGCAACCCGGCACATGTGGAGGTCGTGGGGTGGTAGGCCACGAAAACCCACATGTGCTACAGTCCATCTTGTCTCTGGCTGGCAATGAGCCCAGCCCTGATGACCACTCTGACGTCCATGTCGAGTTGGATGTGCATCAGGTCCATATGTCAGGTGAGTGATTCTGATGTGGGCACTCCTCTGTCCGCGACACATGCACTGAGGGGTCAGACAGTGTTGGAACCTCCGCCTGTGGTGGATCGGGTTACAGGGTCACCACCACACCAGTCACTGATGTGCCTGGGACATCACGTCGACGGAGGTGGTGCCAACACAACGAGGACACCCGGTCATTGGGTCCCGCAGGGGTCAAGCCCAGCAACACGGTCGCTGCGCGCAACCGCTGTATACTGAGTGGGAGCAAGACATGACTGCCAATTCTGAAAGCCAGGGGGCAGCAATGGAGAACATCGCTGTGAGCATGAAGCGTGTGCCCAAATCCGTGCTCCCCCCTGCTAGTCAAGTGCTCTCCAGCAGCAGGCGGCACGGTCCACGGCCCGCCCGCTCGCTCAGGCTGGGCATGGCGGCCTCAGACAGGCCACGCCAGGCTAAAATGTTGACTCTGCATCAAGCAATTGCTGCTCACGCAGAGGCACACATGGAGGCCATGAGGGAGGAGTATGCTTCCCTCAGATCCACCTTCTGATGTCCCAGAGGGAGCGGTCAGGGGAGAGGTTTGCGCAGCTTGAGCGTACCATCACGGCTGAGCTACATGCTTGCCGGGAGGTGCATCAGTTGTCCAGCCAGGCCTTGCAGGAGGAACTCCGTGTTACACGTGCTACCTTGCAAGAGGAAGCACATGTATCACGGGAGGTTCTGCATGCAGACCTATGTGTGATTGTCACACAGAACCAGGCTCACCCATCCGGCAGACTTGCTGCCGACGAGGGGCAAGCTGCGGCTAGGCATGGTCAGGCTCCTGTGTCACGTCCTCCTTTCCAGGAAGAGCCAGACTCGGTCGGCAATGTATCTCCCACAGACGTCGGGCTGTGCAGGCGTTGAGCACATGGAGGTTTTTTTTTTCCTCAACATCATTGCATGTGGGTGTTGAGCAGCACCCTGTACTTCCCCCCTCCTGGGTGCCCCCCCCTGGGTCATATGTGGCCATTTTTGATTTTTCTTTTAGTTTATTTAGTTAAGTTTCTATTTGATAGTTAGTTTAGGTAATGTAGGTTTTTCATAGTTAGTGTAATTAGTTAATATAGTTTAAAATTGCTTGTCTATTGTTCTTTCATGTGACGGTGTGGTGCTTTGTGGCTTTTGAAAGCATCCACTGTCTGTTCCAGCTGGGCCCTTCAAGCTTGTCTTGTGTATGTGTTTGCAGCTTGGGGTCCTGACTCACATATGCCACTTCTGCTTCCCTTATCCATGGCTCGCAAGGATAGTTCGGTGTAAAAGCCTATTATACAAGGGCTTTGGACTGTCATATCTGTGGCATGTCTGCTGCTGTCCTACTTGTGTTAACACCCCTAGTGGGGATAATAGGGGTGTTATTGACCACTGTTCTTCTTTTGCTAGATGAGGGGTTTCATGATTCATGTGTACATTATTTGCTATACATTGTGTAGTATGTTTCTTATCTTTACTGTACATGTGCTTGTTGCAATTCAAGCTGTAGATAGTGTGTACCACACTTTGCCTGTGAAAGACGCACTGATGGTGTGATTTCTGATGTACGTCATGACATGGTCCAGTCATGAAATGCCTGAAGAGACACACACAGGTGATTTTAAAGCATTAATCATGTGTTTCATGCCCTTTCTGCTGGGGGATGTGCCTCCAGACCACCTTTGCCAGCAGACATGGGCCATTGGACGTCTTGAAGCTGGACACGTTTGGTGGTGCCGACATGCGCATGTGTGTGCAAGCAGAGGCACAGGCATTGCTCTCATACATCCAAAAAGAGCTGACGTGTTTCAAGGGACTCCAGGCAAGGTGAGCAGCACAGGGGGGTCACACCGCAGCCAACCTTACACAAGGCCAGTTGCACATGCATGCTTAGTAGCAGCACTGTGTGAGTTTGACCTTGCAGGCACCCAGACCACAGTGGGGGTGGTTGGTTCGTGCCACTCCTGCACCTGTACACGTGAGCTGTGACAGTACACATCAGTTTGTGGTGCATCATTCTATGGTATGTACCACACATGGTACACATCCTGTTGTGACATTGTTTTACTGTGCTACCTTGGTTGTTACATCATTGTGGTAGTACTTGGGCTTTGTGACGTACTGCTACTTCAAGTCATCTACTGGAGGCTCTTCTGGTTTGTTTTGCTGCCTGCAGGCTTTTTGGTTGGCTCCTGTGTTGGCATGCTTTGAGTTCTCTTTGATTTGGTGTTTTTGCAAGTCAAGGTGGCCTCTGAGGGTGCTGGCCACTTTTTACACACAAGGTGGAAGATGGTGACAAAGGAGAAGGGTGGCCATGTGGCCAGGTGAACTTCAAGGATGAAGGCTACACAACCCAGGCGCAGTTGTTCAGTGGGTAATGGTGATTTGTGAGGGAGGGGGTGGGGGTATTTGCCCTACAGTGTGATAGGCACCCTGACATTGTAATTGTGGTATGCTATGTACATGATGTATTCTGCTGATCAATGCCTGTTCATGTGTTGTGTTTACCTTTCAGGTGTGAGTGTATAGTTGTGGTTTGACATGCTGGGGTGTGCACATGGTCAATGTTCACATGTGATGTGTAGAGGACACTGATGGTCACTTGATTGCACATGCATGTATTGAGTGCATGTCCCTACTGACACACACACTCGCACCATGATCCACAACATGTACAACCACCCTTCCATGTCCACATATACACTCAGTTTGCCTTCTGAGGCCCACTGTGTCCCTGCAGCACATGATCTACGACCATTTGTGGATCCTGTACATGCGTAATTTGCTTTTTGATGTAGTTTGTCGTTTTGATGTGATGCTCAGGGTGTGTGTCACACACAATGGCTGGTCACTATGCTGTGTGCTGAGCAGTGTGTTGCAGGAGATGGACACAGCACACGGAATCTGCAGTGTTGATTTTGCAATAAACAGGCATTCATTGTTATGTTACAACTACAACTGTTGGAATGCAGTTGGGTATGACTTATTTTGGGTGGGAGGTTGTTGGTCAGTCATTTCATCTGATTCCATGTCAGGCATCATTGTCTGATGCCACTTTACATTTTTCACATGTCAATGTGTACCTTATTGGTACTGTGTTGGTGTTTTGCTATTGCTATTGCTTGCCATGTCATGTTGTGGTTTGGGAGGGTTTGGGTGACATACCAGTGATGGTCATGACCTGTTTTGCAGGTCTGTGTGATTCACACCTTGCACGTGTGCCTTTGGTCACACAGGATTGCTTATGTTTAAGTAGCTAGGGATGCACACAATGTGGCACTTCGATGGCAACATTCTCAGGGTGGTAAGGTTGTGACAGTTGACTGTCTCTTTGTCATCATCGATTGTCACCTGGTATGTGCCAGGCCTGTGTGCACTCCGCAGGGGTGGGAGTTTAGGTGAAAAATGTGGCCACAAGCTGGGTCCGGCTGCCTCACCACGTGCCCTATCCCCTCCCATGGGCAGCGCCTGTGCCTGTGGTTGGGGATGTGGGGGCACCACCATGTCCACTGGTACGCTCTGCCGTGTTGCAACATTGTGCAGGACACATGCTGCCACAATGATCCTGCACACCACTGGGGGTGCATTGAGTAGCTGCCCGCCAGAGCGGTCAAGGGAGCTGAAGCGTGACTTGAGCACTCTGAATGTGCGCTCCACTATGGCCCTGGTTGCAATATGGGCTGCGTTGTATCTTACCTGGGGTGGTGTGGTGGGGTTCCGGATTGGCGTCATCATGTGGTTGCTCAGAGGGTAGGCAGTTTCCCCTGGAGAGGTGATAATGGTTGTGATTATTGGGGTTTGTGTATTTGTGTGTGTGTGACAGGCATGCATGTGCACGGGAATTTGTACTCACCTGGGAGCCATGTGTCACCATGCTGCTCAGGGCCCGGCTCAGGGCGGACATTCTGTATATGAAACTGCCATGGGTGGAGCCAGGGTAGTTTGCCTAGACAGAGGTGATGATTCCCTTTGCATCGCATACCACCTGCACGTTGATGGAATGCCAGTGCTTGCGGTTTTGGTAGATGTGCTCAGTGGCCCTAGGTGGTCGTAGGGCCACATGGGTGCAATCTATGGCACCAAGCACTTTGGGGAAGTGTGCCACCCTGTAAAAGTCATGGACAACAGCCTGCCTTTCTGCGGGTGTTCTGGGCATGTATATGTGCCTGCGGACTGAGGGGCGCGCTGTCATGATTGCCAAGACCTGCTGTAGGCAGCATGACTGCGTGGCCTGTGAGATCCCCCGCCCACTATGGCAGTAGTCCGCTGAAATGACCCAGTGGCCAAAAAATGCAGGACATTGAGCACCTTCTCAAAGGGGCTCAATGCTTGGGAGCAGAGGGTGGGGGATGGAAGGTCATCTTCCCACTCCCTGACCAGGTCTAGGATGATACGAGGTGGAAACTTATACCTGCCGTAGACCTGGTCATCAGGCATCCCAAAAAGGCTTGTCCGGGGTGAAAAAATGTGGGCCCTGGCTATTCTCCTCCTCCTGCGGGGTCCCACGATCAGTGCTGCGACAAATGGAACATTCATCGTAGCTGTATATACGTGTTTGTAGTTTGCGCGCACTTTTATACTGTGCGCGGGGAAGATTCCGCCTGCCTTTGTGTGGCGGACGCGTTGATGCCTATGCATGTCTTTTGCCATGTGCAGGTTTCCCGTATTCAAATCCATGAATACGGGTTGTTCGCGTGCGTGTGGGCGTGCCGTGTAATTCCCTGCAGTACTTCCCCAGTTACGCCTTCTTTTTCACGCGTTCTTCCCCATTCTGCGTGTTACGCCCCGTGTCCCGCCCCCTTTTTGGTGTGTGCGCAGATGTTGTGCGCTTACCCTGTGCGCGTCGCGCACAGCATTTGGGATGTTGCAATGACATGTGCGCCTGTGGCACGCGTGAGCTTGATTTTTCACGCTTGCGCCTGCTTGCGCCACTTTTTTTTCGGCGCACGTTTGTTCCATGAATCGGCCCCTAAGTGTCCATACCTAATATAAAGGTTTGTTGCAATTTGCTCTCTCAATAACCACATTATTCAATTTACAACATTCATAATTATTTAAAAAATCACTATGCACATATTACTGTGGCCATGGACACTGGCCATGGAATATGGACATTGGCCACAGCCACAAATATACAACATTGTACACAACAATCTACACACTAGTCATGGTCACAACTATTGATTTTATTTGTATCTGGATCAAACTCATACAAATGTGTGTAACTATAACTATACTATTCAGCCATGGTGTAACCTTGCCATGCCCTCAACTATGCACTCTACCCATGATATAACCACTTTACACATTTCAGTAACAACTAACATATGTATTGTTATTTCAAACTCACACTCACAACTTTCATACAATTTGTATGCACATACCAACGCACTGAACACCTCTCAGTCCCAATGATGTCCGTGGACACGTGTCCGCAGCTCAGAATATGCTATGGACAGTAAAATTGACTGTGGACTCTACAGCACCTGCATGGCCTATTTCCACCTACAAAAACAGCTCCATCTTCACTTTCATCCCCTCCATGGCCCTTTCCAGGCACTCTTTCAGCCACGCAATAACCCCAAATGTGTTTTCCAAAGTTTTCCCCCACTGCGCTGTCGCTTTGTCCGCAGATCCAATATGGCGACCATTTCAAAATGTGTGATGCAGCTGACATTTTATAATAACCAATCAGCATGCGTGTTTGACATCGGCAAACATGGCACGGCTCCTTGATTGGCCCAGTGGTGTCCGCAAATACGTTCGCGAACCAGACATAGATATCACACATTTTTTTCCAACCTACTTTTGGTCCATTTCCAAAAGAAAACATTCTTTTCAGTTAATGTCTATCCAGATTTTAACATTTTTGGAATCTCCCCTATAACTTTGCCCCCCACAAACTGCACCAAACTTCACAAAATCATTTTGGAGGTGGCTGTATACTTTTGTGTGCTAAAGTTTGGTGAGCATTCGTCAAACGGTGGCAAAGTTATAAGCTACCCCAAAACTGCTCTTCCAATGGGTTGAGCAACTTAACCATAACTCCAGAGTTGCTACCGCAGAAGCTGTTATACATATAATAGGTGAAGGGTTTGTCTGTCCATAGGCTACTGTTTTTCTGCAGTGTCATATACCATTTCTTACTTTAGTGGTTTACCTGAATGAATTTGGGTATAGCCATACTTCAGTGGCTCTATCCACGGTTGATTTTGTTAATACGTTTTGATGCTAACATTGGGTTTGCAAATACTGTGCATTGGCAGGTGTGGTCAATTTTTGCTTTAGAAATACTACCGTAATGACCAATTGCAAATGGCCTTATGTAAATCACTATGCACTTTTAAGCTCACTGCACTTTAGATTCTGATGACCGACCACAAATTACCTCATGCTAAGCACTACACACTTTAGAGCTCCATGCTCTACATATCCGATGCATTATGCACTTTATATAATGCCTTTTTAGGATCATTCCATTGTTCTTATATTCATGTCATTTAGGTTTATATGTCAAAAAAGGTAGCAGGTGCTCCTCTCCAGAAAGAACATGGCATGATAACCTGTTCTGAGATGAGAGTTTGCAGCACACGCTTTTTGCTCACTGTACCTTTCACAGATGGGAAATACCCATTTGCATATAAGTCTTTGTCCCGCTCACATGGGCAGTCCAGCACCAAAATGTTTAGGTTTATATGAGTTGAACAGGAGGTGTTGTCATTTCTACGTTGAATACAATTTTGCAGTTACATGAAAATGTTTTTGAAGCTATTGGTCCTCATTCCGAGTACGGCAGTAACCCTACGGCACCTGATTCGTTAATGCCTGTTCCCATATGTCTGGGAATGGGGACATGGGAGTGCCGGCACCGTTGACAATGGTGTCGGTGCTCCGATGACAAGTCTGCCTACCGTGGCTGCTGTGCCCCGCAATGTCGGACGCATCGGCTTTGGCAGGCAGACTTGTAGTTTGCCGGTCCGGAAACACCGGTGCCGTTGTACCTGTACCTGCAAACATATAATGAGGCCCTTTATGTCATTAAGAGTTTACAGCACCATGCACTTTTATGTGATTTTACGGTGATATTGATTTTCGAGGCATTTAACGGCTAATATAGGGATCTTTAATGTGTATTTTAAAGTGTATTTGAATGTATACTGAGATGTGTATTATATTTGTTTCATATATCATGTGGGCCACTCATTTATAAAATTGCACAATACATGAATGTATTTATTGAACATTGCTGACCATTTGAGGGAGAGGTGCTGATTATATGAAGGTATTGGTGTACATTCAACAAGTGCAATATGGCCGACTGATTACAGCTTTACTCATGTCATATATAAAGAGTGCCAACACAAATGAAGGACTGTGATTGAACAGTAGGTGACCATACAGTTGAGATAAACACAGGGAAAATCCTGATGTTATGTGAATGTGATCAAGCGAATTGTGTGTTGCGGAACATGTTAAGTTGTTCATCCTTACATGGGAATTTTGTATTAAGTACTCTGTACCTACAACATTGGACATAGTTGCTCCTTTAATTCTGTACGAGGTTGGAGAGTGCACTTGCAAGGTAAGGTGCCTGTGCACCATACTGTGACTGGTTGATGCCCTATAGTTAAGGTGAGTCAGAGACGCACAGGAACCAATCAAAATTCTATTCTTAATAACCTTAGATTCGAGTAACGGAATTGGCGGAATTTCAAAAGTGATTAAAAATGTGCGTGCCCCCCCAGGCTGCAAAGTTTTGTAAAGATTCATTAAAAAATAAAACATTTTACTAAGCGTAATTTTTTTCTTTTCTTTTCTCCAAAAGTGCTGCCTACTTCCCATTCATTTTCCCATGAACAAAAAAGGCCAATTTATGCCAAAAGGCACACCCTAAACCGCTGTATGGATTTGGAACCGGTATGAAACAACTTGGGCACAAAGCGTTGACTTGAGATCCTTTTGTGGTTTGGGGTTATTCCATGCAGTGTTTATTTTAAAATTTGACCAAGAAGGGGGTGCCCCTGCCCGCACAAAAATTATACTTATATCTCCCATGGTGCATTGCAGGATCATGGTTTTCAGAAAGAAACGACTGCCATCTTGTTTTTCTCTCTCTGCGAGAGATATTCGAGACTATAGCCGAGGTTATGGGGAAAATGAAACGCAGTAAAAGGCTATTTGTAGGTCAAAAACATACACATATCATCAGGTTAGAGGTGTGGGGATGGCCAGAGGGCATGGAGTGACATTTAGGAGTTGGAGGGGCTGTAGGGAGCAGGTTTGCAGATGAAGATTTCCGTAGCCTTGGCTACAGCCGTGAATAGCGACATCTCAATGCAAACTGCGTCACAGAAGCAGCGTGTGTTCTGGAGTGAATGGGAGAGGGCAGAGGAGGTGAGGAGGCCGTCTTGGGGATGGGGGGAGCTGGCATAGATTAAGGGGGCAATTGGTGAGGGCCTTGGGGGCATTTTGACGAATATTTGCAGCTAGATTTGAGGTGACAAAAGTCTACATATAGCCGCAGGGTATGTGTAATTCGGTAAGCACGACTATATAGTATGGGGTGTCAGTGGTTTATATTTTTTTGAAAGTCTCGTTGGGGGTGAAAAATCCATGGCAATGTCCAAAGGCCAAAGGCCATGGTCAGAGACTTGCTCAGTATTAGAGACTCTTTTTTTATTTTGGATATGTATTTTCAGACTTTCGAGCATGTGAGACTTTGGAGAGCAATAGAAGAAAATAGTTTAACAAAAGTAATATGAAAGGGAGGAATTGTAGTGTAGTTTTAGATGTACAATAGAATGTATTTTAGGGTGTGAATTTTCAGTTATGGTTTTATATTGTGTGACTCTGGAATGTTAGCCTACCTAGTTAATTGTTATATATTTTTATATTTTTCAGTTATTTCATATAAGTACATGAGCATTGTTGTTCTGTACTGATTATTCAGGTTGTATAGTAGTATAAAAATTAAAGTCAGTCCCCTTCTGAACTAAATTTTTTTACCACGGCTATGCTAAAAGTCAATGAACTGTAGTCACGGGTAAAATACGAAATGTTCTTTCTCATTTTTTTTTGTATTTGTGTTTTTCTATATGATAAGTATATGATAAGTAGTACTTAAAATGACTATTTGGGGGAACACTGAGTGTAGAATTTTAGTACATCAGGAGTACTGTTTTGATCTTATCAAGGAACACTGCATTTCCTTCATTGGTTGGGCATACACTGTCAACTCACCTCCCCCATTGCAGCCGCGGCTATATTAGAGCAAGTATTTGTGGACGTGTGGTAGTCACGGCTATCTGAAATATTGGGTGGGGAGGCATGTTATATGCTGCATTGAGTGTGTTGGTGTCACAAGTCTCTCCCCTTCTCACCTGTTTCTGTTGTGTACTTGCGACCTTCTGGGATTTCTTCTTCTTTACGGTCCGGGATTTGTATAGTCCCGAATGCCAGTCTTCGGCGTCCAGCGTGAGAGAAGCGGTTCAGTTTCCAGGAGCGTTCTACAAGTCCAGGGTAATTCCAGGAAGTAATTAAGGTACGCTTGGAGGCACGGAAGACTGTGAATCGAGCGCGGAAGGTTTTCCAGGAGTTTGGGGAGGAAAGGGAATAGGAGGGAATTCAAGGGACTGGGACAAGGAACCTAGCGAGAGCCCCGATCGAACTCCGGCTAAGCACGTCCGAATACAGGTAGCAGTAGCGTTGAGACACACAGAGCCGCGGGGCGTGTCTCTTTTGTACGATGAGCAGCGTGGAACGCATAGACTGATCCGGAGTATGCTGTTCCGGGTGGCCATGTTGGAAGGATAACTGCATGCAATCCCCTGCGAGTCAGGGACCAGGAGGTCCAGAAAGGACGTAGACAACGGTTCATGACAGTATGCCTCCTCTGGAAACCAGCTCCTCTGGGTTTGCCCGGATGGATCAGATGAAATTGTCGAACCAATCTGGGAGCATTCATGTTTGACACGGGTTCCCAGGTACGCTCACTGGAGGGGTACCCTTTCCACTCAACCAGATATTGTAGTTGACCCCGTCAATATCTTGAGTCACAAATCCTGGAAACCTTGTATTCCAGTTGATCATTTACAATAACAGGGGTAGATCTAGGAGCTGTTCGGGATGACTGAATGTATGGTTTTAACAGAGAAGTGTGAAAGACTGGATGGATTATTTTCCAAGATTCAGGTAACCGAAGTCGAAAGGCCACTGGGTTGATGATTTCTTGTATGGAAAAGGGACCGTAGTATCTGGGAGCCAGTTTATTGGGGCACAGGTGTCGAGGAAGGAGCTTCGAGGATAACCAAACCTTATCCCCTACTGAATAGGTCCAGGTCTTCTTTTAGAGTCAGCATAACGTTTGACATCTTCTCGGCCCGTTCTAGGTATTCTTTAACCTCCTTGTGTACTGTGATGAGGTTTTCGATCCAGGAGTCTACTGCAGGTTCTGGAGTAGGATGTGGGAGTACGGAGGGTAGGACTGATGGATGGAATCCTTGGCTACAGAAGAAGGGACTGGTCTTGATAGCTGAATGATCTGAATTGTTATAGGCAAATCCAGCCATAGGTATTTGGAGTGACCAATCGTCCTCAACTTTGGTGGCAAAACATTGTAGATATTGTTTGAGAGTCTGGTTCACACGCTCCGTGGCTCCATTGGTTTGTGGATGGTAGCCAGAGGATAGGGCACGTTGGATTCCCAGAATACGACATACTTGCTTCCAAAAATTAGATATGTACTGAGGTCCTCGGTCTGAAATGATCTTGGAAGGCAACCCATGAAGTGGGAATATGTGTTCCAGGAAAATTCCAGCAAGGTCTGATGAGGAAGGTTGTTTGCATAAGGGTGTAAAACGAGCCATATGAGTAAACAAATCAATAGTGACCATGATTGTTCTGTGGCCTCTAGAGGGTGGTAATTCCATGATAAAATCAATGGCGATGACTTCCCAGGGTCTTGTTGGTATTGCTGTTTGTAGTAGGAGTCTGGCTGGCTTCTTATTATCGTGTTTGTTCTGATTGCAAACTGCGCATGTTTGGACATGGATCCTAATATCATCCTTCATCTGGGGCCACCAAAACTGTCTTTGTACTAGATGGAGAGTGTTGGTTATCCCATGATGTCCCGAATGTAAGGTATCATGACATAGACTTGTGATCCTTTGTCTCAGTCCAGGAGTGGGAATGACTAGGCGATTATCTTTGAATAGATACCTGTCCTTAGCTGTGAGATTCCTTCTGTTATTTCTCTTGTGCTCCTTCCAGAGGTCCGAAAGTCGATTTTGGCCTTGGATATTCTCCAGGAGGGTGAGTGCTTGGGCAACAAAGATCATGTGAGGAAACATCTTTGGAAAGGTCCGATCCTCGGAGTTTTCATAGTCAAGACGTCTGGAAAGGGCATTGGCAATTATGTTTTGTGATCCAGGGACACGATGGATGTGGAACTGGTACTGGGCAAAGAAGAAGGCCCAACGGGCCTGACGACTGTTCCTACACTCCAAAGATTGTAGAACTTGAAGATTTCGATGGTCCGTATGGACCTGGAATGGATGCCTAGCTCACAGGAGTAGGTGTCGCCATTCTGTGAAGGCTTGGCGATGGCTAGCAGTTTCTTGTCCAAGATGGAATAATGAGTCTCACTGGGCGTCAGGGTTCGTGAAAGGTAAGCAATGGGGTACTCCAATTTGTACTCAAATTCCTGTTTTAGTACTGCTCCTATGGCGTAATTGGATCCATCCGTCTCCACTAGGAATGGTCGGTAAATATCGGGTTGAGCCAGGATGGGGGCTTGAGTAAACTCTGTTTTTAATCGTTGGAATGCCTTGTCTTGATCTGTAGACCTGAGAAATGTAGCGTCTTTCTTCAAGAGAGCAATGATCGGTTGAACAATTTCAGAGAAGGACGGTATGAACTTTCGGTAAAAATTGGCAAGTCCCAGGAAAGATTGAATCTGTTTCACGGATTTGGGAGCCAGCGAAAATAGTATGGCTTTTACCTTTGAAGGATCCATTCCAATTCCTTCTGGACTAAGGATAAATCCTAGGTAATGAACAGAAGTGACGTGAAACAGGCATTTATTGGATTTAGCTAGGAGTTTGTGTTCACGTAATTGTTGTAAAACTGCCTTAACATGCTCTTCATGCCTTAGAAGGTCCTTGGAGTAGATCAAGATGTCATCCAGGTAGACAATAACGAAGAGGAACAGCATGTCCCAGAACACCCAATCCATGAAACGTTGAAAAACTACTGGGGCATTAGAAAGTCCAAAGGGCATGACCAGATATTCAAAATGGCCGAAGGGAGTTCTAAAGGCTGTTTTCCATTCGTCACCTTCCTTTGTACAAATGAGATGGTAAGCACCCCTTAGGTCTAATTTTGTGAAGATTACTGCACCTCTGACTGCTTTCAGGATATTCGAGATGAGGGGTAGAGAATAACGGACCTTGAGAGTGCACTGATTTAGACCACGGTAGTCCAGACATGGTCTGAGTTCTTTGGTATCTTTTTTTGGAACGAAGAACAATAAAGCACCCGCTGGAGATTTGGACGGGCGTATGGTGCCATTTTCCAGGTTAGTATCCAGGTATACTCGGAGAGCCTTCTTTTCAGGTTCAGATAATATAAACATTCTGCCAAAAGGAATCACAGCTGTGGGTTCGGTATCGATGGCACAATCCTCTATCCTGTGAGGAGGGAGAGCTTGGACTATCGTGGTCGAAAAAACATCAGAAAAGGCTTGGTAGGCCCTGGGAATCTGGATGATGTTAGAAACGGTGACAGGACTTTGATGGTTCTCTTGAAAGTCTCTAGAAGGCTTTGGTAAGGTATCCAGGATTAGGCAGTGAGCCATACAAAATTCAGATCCAAGAAACAGTGAGCCGGCTGCCCAGTTGATGTAAGGATTGTGCCTCTGCAGCCAGGGCATCCCAAGAACCATCGGATAATGGGCTGATTTAATGAGGTCAAATTTGATTCTCTCTCGATGGTGATTAATAGAAAGTAGAATCTCTTTAGTCTGAAGGGTAATGGGTCCTGAGGAAAGAGGCCTTCCATCAATTGCCTCTACTGGTTGCATTGTAGCTCAGCTTTCATGTGGAATGTTATGAACAGTGACCCAATCTTGATCTAGAAATATGCCCATAGCTCCGAAGTCAACTAATGCCAGGATGGGGTAGGATTCTGTCTTGGAAGGCGATAGTAGAGCCTGCAGAACCACAAGTTTATTTTGTCCAGGAGAGTTCAAGGATGGAATTGATGTGGAGCAAACATCTCTCTCCTGACACTGTGCTCCATTTAGGATCGGGAGCTGGCGATTCCCGAACGCTGTGGAGGAGCAATGGGACATTCTCTCACAAGATGTTTATCAGAGGCACAATACATGCATAGACCAGTATGGATTTGTCGCATCCTTTCCTGAGGGGTAATGGGTCCACGAAAGGCTCCTAGTTGCATTGGTTCTGGGTCCGGGGTGGAAGGAACAGTTGACTCTGCTCTAGGGGCATGTTCCGTGATGGTCCTTTGGAGACTTGCCTTAGACTTCCTCTTCTCTGCTCTCTTTCTTGGATTCAGAAATCTATCTGTAAGGATAAATCCATAAGAGCCTGGAAGGAGCTTGGGCGGGCCACCCTAGCAAGCTCATCTTTTATTTCTTTGTTCAGCCCCCTTCGGAAGAGTTTAAAACTAGCTTCTGGAGACCAGTCTTCTTCTTTCACCAGTTGTTTGAAATGAGTAACATAGGTGAGCATATCCTGGGACCCTTGTTGAAATTCGAGTAGTCTCTCTTGAGCACTATACACCTGCTCTGTGCGATCAAACATTTCCTTAAGGGCTCTCACAAAGCCATCATAGTCATCCAGGAGAGCGATGCTTGTATTGACTAGGGGGGTTGCCAAACTCAATGCATTTCCAGTGAGGTGTGAAATCATAAAACCCACCTTTGATCTAGGAGTGGAGAAGTAGTAGGGCTTGAACGTGAAGTGAACTAAACACTAATCAAGGAAGGCGCGGAGAGTCTTGGAAGAACTGTCATACTTGTCCACTATTCCACCCAATATTACATTTTCTTTGGTTGCGGAATCACGTGATAGAACTAGCTGCTTTAATGCTGCGTTCTCTGCCTTGAGGTTCTGTACCTCGGTTGTTAATTCCTGCATGCCTCGCATGAAGTCTTGAACGGCGGCTTCCATCTCTGAATCTGTATCGTTTTTAAGGCATCTCAATCTGTTACAAGTCTCTCCCCTTCTCACCCGTTTCTGTTGTGTACTTGCGACCTTCTGGGATTTCTTCTTCTTTACGGTCCAGGATTTCTATAGTCCCGAACGCTGGTCTTCGGTGTCCAGCGTGAGAGTAGCGGTTCAGTTTCCAGGAGCGTTCTACAAGTCCAGGATAATTCCAGGAAGTAATTAAGGTACGCTCGGAGGCACGGAAGACCGTGAATCGAGCGCAGAAGGTTTACCAGGAGATTGGGGAGGAAAGGGAACAGGAGGGATTTCAAGGGACTGGGAACAAGGAATCAAGCGAGAGCCCCGATCGAACTCCGGCAAAGCATGTCCGACTACAGGTAGCTGTAGCGTTGAGACACGCAGAGCCGCGGGGTCGTGTCTCTTTTTTAGAATGAGCAGCGTGGAACGCATTGACCGATCCGGAGTATTCTGTTCTGGGCGGCCATGTTGGAAGGACAACTGAATGCAATCCACTGCGAGTCAGGGACCAGGAGGTCCAGAAAGGACGTAGACGACAGTTCATGACAGTTGGGGGATTATAAGAGACTAGGGGAGTGGAGGAGGTTTATGAAAAGTGGAGGAAGGGCTGATAGGCATATTGGGGACAGTTTTGGGAGTTTGGTGTAGTGGAAAGGCAATTTTGAATACAACCTTTTTGCGGTTAGCCTTGGCTATGAACAGCCCTCTAAGAGGGGCTCTTGTATAGGCGCGTCTATAAAAAAGCATGTGCGTGGGTGTGTCAATACTATTCTGCATTTCACTTGTTGCGGCTGGAGCCTCGGGTATATTTAAATCTGAGTCTCTAAATATACATTTTCTGTGCAATAATCATACTTTAATGTGGATGATAAAGTACACATTTGTCTTTGTGTATGTTATTTCATGCACTTGGTTGTTCACTTATTTGATTTGAAGGTTTCAAGGTTGTTCTTTCCATGATGCAAATCATGTGTAGATGAAGTCTTGAATGGGTAGTCAAGGGAGGTGCTACATTTCAGGAATGGTAGAAGCTAATCGCTAAATACCTGAATACCTGTAATTCTTATTTCTTGTTTTAAGAGGCAGTCCCCCTCTTTTTTCGAAGAAAATATATATGTATACATATATTTATAAGCTGATTTTTATATTAATTCCCTTTGCTAGATGTTTCATTCTTATGTGTTTTCCTACCCTATTCCATTACCCTCTTTCCATCCCCCGAAATGGCCCTTTAAAGGGTTGCCTTTTAAGTTACAAAAATAAATAAAATTGAACACACACTGCACAAATATATTGCAATATCTGCTGTAATTCTTTTTATGCAGTTTCAGTAATTTAAATCTCCCAATTGTTTGGTTGGTTCAGTGGTTACACTGTTAACAGGGGCAGTAGTTTAGCTGCAAATAAAAGCACTCCAGTTGTTGCTTATGTTATCTTTGCACGTAAAAAACTGCAATTCATTGAGTGATGCTGTAGCTGCAGCTACAAATAACAATATTTAGAAATATGCAACATGGTATATGGAGTAACAAAACCCTTGAAATTCACTAGAAAAACCTTTAGATGCAGGGATGTTAAGATGAGCAATACCTTGTAACAAAACCCTTAAAATTAAAGGATAAAAACTCAAGTTGCAGGGACGTTAAGGTGAGAACTTAATGCAACAAAACTCTGGAAATTCAGCTAAAGTCACCTTAACTTCGTGCCCCCTGTTGTGCAGACTATGAACCACAATGATGACATCACAGATCAAATCACTGATGAGATCACTAATTACATGTTGTGTGGGAACACTGATGACATTACAAATCACATCACTGATGCCATCACTGGTGATAACACAAATTGCATTGTATATTACATCAATATTGGAATTAGACATAACCTCATTTATAAGTTAACTCATGAAAACATTTATTACCTTATAATATTTTAGGCCGTAAACTTTGCCATGACAAAGGTTGAGGTCAGTGGCGAGCATCAAGGGCCATAGCTAGTGATCGGTTAGTGTTCAAAAATATCAATGTGCATGGTTAAAAGCCATGCCTAATAGCCTGTCACTGTTTTGAAACATACAGCAGGCAACAGTGATAACTGTAGTCAGTGGCCATGGCTAAAGGCCATAGCTAGTGTCTATTAATATGTCAGAAGATACAGTCAGCACAGCCAAAGGCTTTTGCCACTGGCTTGTATTGATTGAAGACCATGGCTAGTGGCTGGTTAGTGTATATAATATACAGTGAGCACAGTTGAAGTTCATAGCTGGTGGCTGGTTAGTGTATAATACACAGTGGGCACGCGTGAAGGCCATTTTTTATTTATTTACACTGGACATGGCCAAAAGATGTACAGACTGCTGAAGGTCTAAGGCCATGGCTAGTGGCCCATTTATATGTTAGAATATATAGTAGGCACAGTCAAAGATTGTGACCACTGGCCAGTATTGTGCTAAAGTCCATGTCTAGTGTCTTTTGAATGTCTATAATATACAGTGGACACTGTTGTAAGATGCATCCACTGGTAAATGCCAAAATCTATGGTTGGTACCGTGTTTGCATTTTAAAATATTCAGTGCACATGGGTGAAGGTTGTGACCACTATCCATAACTGAAGGCCATGACTAGTACCCATTCATGTGTTAAAATATATTTGTCCATGCACATTGACCATGGCTGAAGCTCATGCTTAATGCCATTTACTGTTGTAATGTAATTAGCAATGTCATCCGTGTAGTGATCTGTGATGTCATCAGTGTGGTCATAGTCTGCTCAATAGGGGGCGTGAAGTTAAGGTGGCTTTAGCTGAATTTCCAAGGTTTTGTTGCATTAAGTTCTCACTTTAACAGCCCTACAACTAAAGTTTTTTCCTTGAATATACATATTTATATATATATTCAAGGAAAAAACTTTGTTAAAGGGACGTTATGGTTAAGTCGCACTAATAAAAACCTATGAAATTCAATGAAAAAACTTTGTTAAAGGGACGTTATCGTTAAGTTGCACTAATAAAAACCTATTAAATTCAATGAAAAAACTTTGTTAAAAGGACGTTATGGTTACAAGTAAAACCGAAAAACCCAGGAAATTCGCCAGTTATGGTAAACTAAGCAACCATAACTCACGCCACCACCGTACACTGCTAAGACTAACAACCAGGACATCACAAATCCTCACCAAACTATATGGCCACATCTCAATATTTTAGCAAAGTTTGGTGAGGTTTCATCCAGGGGGGAAAAGTTAAATAGGGGGTCCACATTTTTTTTTCCATAGACTGAGTGGAGAAGAACTTTGCTCATGCCTACAGCCCAAACCGCTGGTCGGATTTTGCCCATATTTGCAGCAGGAGCGGCGGCTTGGTCCCGAAAGAGTGCTTTTGTAAATTTGGTGGAAATCCGTCCAATAGTTTCTTTTAAAACGACCAAAAAGTAGATCCAAAAATATTAGCAATATCTGGGTCCGGTCCGCAGACTCATTTCCCTGTTCGATCCGCAGACCGCACTCTGATTGGCTTAGAAGGTAATGCGCTGTCCGCGGACATCTGACGTACCCACTCATTGGATGGTAAAAAGTGTGAAGTGCGTCAGATTTTTGGAAACGCCCGCCAGCTTGGATTCACAGACTTTGGCCACTGTCCGCGGACATCGCAGTAAAAACATATTAAAAAACAAAACATTGCACTTGTCAAACTTATCAAATAATCTCTGGGGAGGTGAAGGGTGATGAGGATGGGATATGGCTGCAAGAAGCAAATAAATTGCGTTTTTGACACCCTTGAGAAAGGAACGTGTTTCCGACTTTTCCTTGGTTGCGTGAAGAGCATTAAGGACTGCAGTACTATAGTTGGAACTGCATAGTGAAGCTACAAGAAGTAATATAGACAGTGGTTTTAGTTCCAAGGCAGAAAACGTATCTACACTAGAAGCAATGCGGTCCCTTGAAGTCTCAAAGCACATACCATAAAGTTCCATGCCATATATACAGGGTAATTCATAGAAATTCGCAGAAAAGTGTCGCAAGCGGCTGGCGCAGAGTGTCCGCGTGCGATTGTCTGCGGCAGGCACGTGCGCTAAAACCGATTTCCGCGCACAGCGTATTCATGGATTTTAGGCTCCCAAACCAGCCGTGGCGCAGAGAATCGCAGCGACCCTGCAGCAGCGCCAGTAACGCCCCGAAGAACGCCCTCGGGCAAGGAAAAGCCATCAAAATCGCTAAATCATCGCAAAGGGCTGCGCTAACCCTGGACCAGTTCACGGGGCTGGCAAACAGCAGACGGCAAGCGGGGAACGTGTATTTCAGGGGTGCGCGGGAATTTCCACACGCGATTGGCCCAGTGCGAGCAAGGTATGTGAATTTCAGGGGTTCGCGGGAAGTTTCTCACGCGATCGGGCCTGGGGGAGCGGGCTATGTGTATTACAGGGGTTCGCGTGAACTTTCTCACGCGATCGGGCCTGGGGGAGCGGGCTACGTGTATTTCAGGGGTTGGCGTGAATTTTTTCACGCGATCGGGCCTAGGGGAGCGGGCTATGTTTATTACAGGGCTTCGCGTTAATTTTTTCACGCGATCGGGCCTGGGGGAGCGGGCTACGTGTATTACAGGGCTTCGCGTGAACTTTCTCACACGATCGGGCCTGGGGGAGCGGGCTACGTGTATTTCAGGGGTTCGCGTGAATTTTCTCACGCGATCGGGCCTGGGGGAGCGGGCTATGTGTATTACAGGGGTTCGCGTGAACTTTCTCACGTGATCGGGCCTGTTGGAGCGGGCTACGTGTATTTCAGGGTTTCGCGTAAACTTTCTCACGCGATCGGGCCTGGGGGAGCGGCCTACGTGTATTTCAGGGGTTAGCGTGAAGTTGCACACGCGATAGTCCCAGTGCGAGCAGGGTACGTGTATTTCAGGGGTGCGCGGGAAGTTCCACAAGCGATAGTCCCAGTGCGAGCAGGGTACGTGTATTTCAGGGGTGCGCGGGAAGTTCCACACGCGATAGTCCCAGTGCGAGCAGGGTACGTGTATTTCAGGAGTGCGCCGGAAGTTCCACACGCAATACCAGCAGGGAATGTGTATTTCAGGGGTTCTGGGGAGTACTACATGTGAATTGGCCGTGTGGGTCCTCCCAGGTGTACGCTCCACAACCTCCACGGCCCCTGCAGGCAGCCCACACCACAGGGGACTACCCTGCACCCCTGCCCATGTCCCGCAGGCAGCCCATTCACCATGGGCAGGCCCCCCAGCCAACCCACATGTCACCTTGCACTACTGATCAACAATGCATGTCTCCCACCACCCCCACCCCCCAGCAGTGCAGGGGCAGCCTCCACCAGGCCCCCACTCATGTCCCCCTGCACCCCCACCCCCCAGCATCCAGGGTCACCCTCCACCAGGCCCCACTCATGTCTCCCACCACCCCCACCCCCCAGCCACCATGGGCAGCCTCCACCAGGCCCCCACTCATGTCTCCCACCACCCCCACCCCCCAGCCAACATGGGCAGCCTCCACCAGGCCCCCACTCATGTCTCCCACCACCCCCACCCCCCTGCCACCATAGGCAGCCCCCACCAGGCCCCCACTCATGTCTCCCACCACCCCCACCCCCAGGCAGTGCAGGGGCAGCCTCCACCAGGCCCCCACTCATGTCTCCCACCACCCCCACCCCCCAGCCACCATGGGCAGCCCCCACCAGGCCCCCACTCATGTCTCCCACCACCCCCACCCCCCGGCAGTGCAGGGGCAGCCTCCACCAGGCCCCCACTCATGTCCCCCTGCACCCCCACCCCCCAGCATCCAGGGTCACCCTCCACCAGGCCCCCACTCATGTCTCCCACCACCCCCACCCCCCGGCAGTGGAGGGGCAGCCTCCACCAGGCCCCCACTCATGTCTCCCACCACCCCCACCCCCCTGCCACCATGGGCAGCCCCCACCAGGCCCACACTCATGTCTCCCACCACCCCACCCCCCGGCAGTGCAGGGTCACCCTCCACCAGGCCCCCACTCATGTCCCCCTGCACCCCCACCCCCCAGCATCCAGGATCACCCTCCACCAGGCCCCCACTCATGTCTCCCACCACCCCCACCCCCTGGCAGTGCAGGGTCACCCTCCACCAGGCCCCCACTCATGTCTCCCACCACCCCCACCCCCCTGCCACCATGGGCAGCCCCCACCAGGCCCCCACTCATGTCTCCCACCACCCCACCCCCCGGCAGTGCAGGGGCAGCCTCCACCAGGCCCCCACTCATGTCTCCTACCACCCCCACCCCCCAGCCACCATGGGCAGCCCCCACCAGGCCCCCACTCATGTCTCCCACCACCCCCACCCCCTGGCAGTGCAGGGTCACCCTCCACCAGGCCCCCACTCATGTCTCCCACCAGCCCCACCCCCCTGCCACCATGGGCAGCCCCCACCAGGCCCACACTCATGTCTCCCACCTCCCCCACCCCCCGGCAGTGCAGGGTCACCCTCCACCAGGCCCCCACTCATGTCCCCCTTCACCCCCACCCCCCAGCATCCAGGGTCACCCTCCACCAGGCCCCCACTCATGTCTCCCACCACCCCCACCCCCCGGCAGTGCAGGGTCACCCTCCACCAGGCCCCCACTCATGTCTCCCACCACCCCCACCCCCCAGCAGTGCAGGGGCAGCCTCCACCAGGCCCCCACTCATGTCTCCCACCACCCCCACCCCCCAGCCACCATGGACAGCCTCCACCAGGCCCCCACTCATGTGTCCCACCACCCCCACCCCCCGACAGTGCAGGGGCAGCCTCCACCAGGCCCCCACTCATGTCTCCCACCACCCCCACCCCCCTGCCACCATGGGCAGCCCCCACCAGGTCCTCACAATCCCCAATCATGTGCGTAATGGTCAGCCTCCACAGCCAAAAAGCCCTACCAAGTAACCCATTCACCCACATGGAAATGGAAATCACATGTTGCACCCCCAATGTTCATGAAGCTAATGAACCCATGTCCGTCACACACATTTTTTGCAATTGAATGTGAAAACACACAACATGAAATGCATGAAACCAATGAGATGATACCACACAGTGAACTATGCCAACAAAATTGTATTTAAAAAAATAAAGAATGCTAAAGAAAGAAAACTAACTACAATGAAAATGTGAAAAAATAAGCTGCATGTCAGCATAAAAACACAAAACAGGAAATCCAAATCCTAAAAAATTGTGTCCAAAGTCAAATGTAAAAAAATCTCCATGCAACAAAGAACTATGTACAAAAATAACAAGGGTCCATGAGCCCAACTGAACTAAGGAAACCTCCTAAAAAACCTACCTAAATATCAACTATATACAAGAAGTGGAGCAGTGTCCGTCGACTCCAAATCATAATAAGAAGGAAAGGAAACCTAAAACTAAAGAACTATATACAAAGGCGGCGGGCAAGTCCAGCGGCTCACTCTGTGGTGTCCCGGGCCAGGGCATCATCGAACTCCTGTTCGATGTCCCGGAGGCGGTCCAGTTCCATGGCCCCGAGGGTCCGCAGGGACGACGCTGTGTCCTCCTCCAACCCCCTGCGGATTGCCTCGAGGCACTCAGCCCGCCTCAGGGCCCTCCGCATGGAGTTCTCCGCCCTGACCATTGTGAGCCGCGCCTCTTCCGCCTGCCGCCGCTCCGCACCTATGGCGTGGCCCAACCGCTGCCACACGGAAGACACTCTCTGTCCTGGGTCCCCCTGCCCTCCGGCCGATGCCTGCCCCTCCGATGTCGAAAGCCCCAAGCCTTCATGGCTCCCACCATGTTGCTGCTGCTGCTCTGCCTCTGCCCGTGCACTGCCTCCTGCAGCCTGCACATCCTCTGCCGGCTGGGGTGCACTTGTTGATGTGGCCACCCCTGCTGGACCTCCGACTCCCGACTGTGGCAGGGATGCCTCCTCCACCAGCCTGGCCGCACCGTCAGAGGCAGCTCCACAGGGCACCCAGGTGACTGATGGGTGGGAAGATGGCACAGAGGACGACTGGCGCGTAGGGGGTCCAGTTGAGGAGGGGGTCGGAGCAAGCCCCATCAGACAGCGGAATCCGGCCTGGGTGACCTGTCCCAGCAGGCTGACGTGGTCAACGAGCCATTCGAGATGACGTGCAGTCTCTCCATGAAAAGACTGCAGGTCACCTCGCATGGCCCGTTGACGCAACGCCACACCAGCCAGGACAGGCTCAACCCGGACCTGGATGGCCACGTCCGCAGGCAGAGGAAGGCCAGTTGACGTCAGCTCATCCCCTGCCTGAAAACGGGTCTGGACGTAGGCATCCCTGCTGGTGCAAGATGATGCAGGGACAGGATCGGGGACAGGATTGCACACAGGCACCTCCGCGGCCGCCTGTGCTGCCTCCTGTCCCTGGTCCTGCACTGCACCACTAGCACCAGTGGGATCCCTACCTCCAGACCCTGTCTCTGGTGCTTGCGCGGCCCCCTCCTCCACCAAACCCCCCAACAACCTGGATGACTCTGTGCCATCTTCCCCTGTTGGGCCCTGTGGGGTCCCAGCTGCCCCTTCTGCTGCCGAGGAGTCCAACTGCAACCTCCGCCTCTTGGACCTCCCCTCGGCAGCTGCCGCCTGGGACGCGGCACCGGACTCCTCACTCCCCGACGAGATGACAACACGGGAGGGGAGCCGGGCCTTGCGTCTCCGGCTGGCGGTCGGATCCCCGCCGCTGTGCTCCACAGCACCTTCTCCGCCCTCTTCATCAGTTGACGCTGCAGACAGGGAGAAACAAAACACAGGCATCAGGGCACTGTACAATGGACACATACACGCATTACAGTTGCACAGGAGTGGCATTGGCAAACCTCAGACATGTCATAACAATCCCCAACACACATGTCATTGCAACTGGCACACATGAGCCATACCACAGCCATATCGCAACTGCCAGCACCATCCCTACACATACAACAGCATCAGCAGCCAAAGGGGAGCCAGACATCACATGCAACACAGGAAGTGCACCACACATGTTCACACACCACCACACTTGCATGCATGTCTACACCTCTGCCAAGTGTCGCACTGTTCAGAAGGGCATCCATGTCACATCTGTTGCATCACTGTTGCACCCTTGTCAAATACACACACATGCACATGTACACAGTGCTCATACATGCAGCCGAAAACAACATACATGCCTGACATCACGGACATGTCTACTTACATACACATTCATCCAAACATGTGTGCACGCACAACTGCATTTGCCATGCAAGCCCACACACACAAGCACCATCCATGTCTCACACATTACAGCCCTCGCATGTGTCAGCCCCACGGCCCTGTACACCCCCACCCATACTCGACCCCATACAAACAGATGTGCAACTGACACAATGGCGAATGATCACCACACACACTGCTCACAACCAGGATGCATGTACACTCACCGCTCGACTCCAGACGGGTCTGCTTCTCTAGGACCTGTACGTGGAGCGCTGGGGATATGTGTTCCAGGACCCCCATCTGTTCTTCCGACAAGTGGCCCCGGCGCCCCTTGGCATCCGCTGCCTTCAAGAGGCGCCCGGCCTTGTTCAGGGTCCTGGACCTGAAGTCCTCCCAGCGCTTCCTGACATGTTGTAAGTCCCGGACTGCCACCTCCTCCGCGTTGATGGCAGTCACGATGTCAGTCCAGATCCGAGTCCGTCCTTCCTTGTCGGCGCGGGAACTTCCAAAGAGGGCATCATACTGCCCCAGGACTCCCACTCATGTGACTTGCTCCACCAGGACACCAACTTCGGTGGCACTGAAGCTGGTGCCCCTCTGCCTCTCTGGCCGGGGGTTGTCAGTGGTCACAGATGGTGTTTGCCCCGACATGACAACCCCAGAGGCAGGAGTGGGTGGGCAACTGGGTCCTGGGGCTGGGCTGTGGATCGATGGAATTCCAGTTGGGAGTCTTCGGTTCCAGCAGGGGTGGTCACAGCAACAGCACCCCTGGATGATGTGCAGGCAGCAAATGGCAGTGCACGTGGGCAGCAAATGGCAGGCAGCAGCAGATGGCAGGTGGGAGCGTGCTCGGGGCTCTGGGGGGTAGTAGTTCGGCCTTCTGGGCAGGAGCGTGGTCTTCCGTGTGCTTACGCGTGGCCAGCTTGGTACGGAGTGATTTGGCACGTGAAAATCCTGCACATCAGCGTGAAAACCGAGGAAAGGCCCTTAGCGCGTAAGCGCGTCAGCACGCATACGCGATTCTATTGGACCAAAGGCCCTCAGCGCGTAAGCGCGTCTGTGACGTGACCCGCACGGGTGTTTCCCACACAGCACGTGATGACAGAGCACACGTGGAAAGACTGCACGTCAGAGTCTCATTGCGTGTGATTGGTGGAAATGGCCGTACACGCAGAAGTGACAAAGTGTGGAATTGGTGGAAATGGCTGTACACGCAGAAGTCACAAAGCTTGTAATTGGTGGAAATGGCCGTACACGCAGAAGTCACAAAGCGTGTAATTGGTGGAAATGGCCCTAGCGCGTACACGCCGCGTAAGTGACGTTGGACGTGTGTGGCTGTATAAAAGGTACGCGTAGAACACCATTTCCTTGTACGTGCTTTTCGTGGAGAGCGAGTGGGTGAATTCTGTACTTCTTTTCGGTTCACACGCGATTTACTTCACGGCGTTTCAAGTTCGTATTCCCTGTTACCTCTGACAGATTTTTCTCTTTTTTCTCTTTTACTGGTTTACCTGGGCCTGTTCCCTCAAACAGTGTTCCCTTCTACTGTTGTCCTGTCTCCTCAGACAGCGTACAAATCTTCTTTTGGCGGGGGTGTTGCCAACCAAACGCGCTCCTTTTTCACGCTCTTTTACCTGGCAGACGGTGAGTCACGCACGTATCTAACATCTCTGCTTGCCCCGTGTGTAGCCTACCCCTTCAGAGGTCGTTCTAGGCTGCGTGTGACACGCATACGTTCATTCTTGTGTTACTGGGTGCCACAGCGTAGTGCAGGTTTTTCTTTCTGCACATGTGGTCTAGGAGGGGTTGCGTGCACGTCATCTCCCTTTTTTGGGGCTCCTGTGCGTAGCGTGACCCGTTATCTTTCCCCAGGGGTTACAATCAGCCTTGCAAGAGCACTAGGGTACAATTACCATCTGGTACCCAACCCCTTTGACCCCCAATTGCCCAGGACAATATTTTACAGCCACTCCCATACGCACATCAACATCAGTGCCATGGTTGGGAGGCGAGGATTCCGTAAGGGTGGCAAAGGTGAAAGAGCCACAAGTGGTGGCCGTGGTGGATCCGGTAGGGGACGTGGTCGTTACGTGCAGGGTGAGCCTGTCCCCCCATGTGTGGAGGACCAGTCAAGGGCATCCATTATCCCCCCCCTCCCGTTGAGGCTGATGTGGCTGACACCATCCATGCTCAGCCCTTGTTGGACCAGCCCATTGTGGCACCAGACCTGGCTGACTCCATGGCTGACTTCCAGGTCAGCAGGCCTATGACACGTGCGCTGGTGCACGTTGATGTCACCATGCCACGTGCATCTGGGGCAGCAAGGTCATCTGCTGCACCAAGTAGGCAGGGCGGAGAGGCTGCAGGGGCAGCTGTGGCTCCATCCACCCCAGCCCTCACACACCCAGCCCGGACAGTGTCGGTCCTAGTCCATGCTGCTGATATTCCCCCTGACACCATCACATTAGAGCCAATGCCTGCACCAACTCCCATGCTGAGTGTGCAATCCCACACTCCTGATACAGAGTCCACCAGGGCTCCTGCCCCTAGTGTCCAGAGTGGCGCAGGACACTCAGGATCACCACCACCTTCCAAGCGGAAGAGGAAGAGTGCTCGTCCGGCACAGGCTGATGCCCCAGACACGGCTACACAGTCCAGCCCGTTCAGGAAGCCCAGCTTCACAGATGACGAACTGAATGCACTTGTCGAGTATGTGTCCGCACATGACAACGAGATGGTCATTGTTGCAGGATCCAAGACCACACCTGCACAACGCCAGGCACACTGGCAGACCGTTGCGGACATCATAAGTGCCCTTGGAATCGTGAGGCGCACAGCCAATGATTGCTATAAGCGCTGGAATGACCTAAAGCGCAGGGCAAAGAGTAAGCTGGCCTCAAGTCATGCCGCAACTCTAGTGACTGGAGGTGGGTCTCCAGTAGTAGACATGGAACTCACTCCACATGAGTCAGTCGCTGGGACCTACGTCACGGAGGAACAGATCCAAGGCGTGGGAGATCTCCCTGATTACGAGGCATTGTCCGGTGAGTGCACATGCATGTGTGTGTCATCCATGTGCATGGTGTGTGTGAGGGCTTCTGTTTGTGTGCCAGGTGAGAGTGTGTGCGCCTGAGTCGTATTGGTCAGCCATGTGCTTCATGCAATACATCCTGTGCAGCTGCATTTGGCCATAGCTGTATCCCTTCTGCCAACAGTAGACATGTAGTCCAACTGCACGCCAGTTGCCCTTGAAGTGTCACCTTGCCACAACATTGTTGCAAAATTTAGCACTGTTCATTTAGTCAGATATTTTCCATTCCACCACTTTTACTAGGCATGTCCCAGTCCTCTAGTCACATGTCTGACATGGCTATGGTGAAGTTGAGTGACTTTGTTACCTGGATATCATTTGTTCAAACATGTCCCTGTGCAATTGCACCATTTCGGACTGGCAGCTCCAGGTGAAGAATCTGACCTGTTAGAATTAGAAAAGCTATTACATGCGGGAACTCGACAGTATGCATAGGTGCTGCCCTCCTCTCCATCTTCACTCAATAGCAATGGTAGATGCCATCTGTGTGATGGCATGTGTGTTTCACCTGCCAATCACAGGCCAATGTGTGATGCCACTGCCAGGCAGCATGCAGAAAATGTGTTCATCTTCAATCTTGGTGTCATCAGTGTGTGTCATTTGCCTGCCCTTCATATGCAGTGAGGGTGCATGCATGGGAGGGTTTTAGTCATGTGGGACATGTGTCAAACAAGTACTGTTTCTCTTGCTTCTCAGCCCTCATTGTGTGCCATGGTGCTAATGCCTGTTTCCATTTCTTTGTTTTTATGTCTTTGCAGGGGAAGACGCACCTGATACTGCTGGGGTTGTGGAGATGGTGCAGACCCAGGAGGGGCCCGAGGGCCGACCAACCACCAGTGAGGGACGTGGTGTGGTGGTGGGTGAGAACCCACAAGTGCTGCAGGTCCTGCTCTCAAGGGGTGTCTCTGGCTGCACCTCCCCCGAGCTGTACTCAGGTGTTGATTCGGATGAGACCTACGTGCCGTCGCAGGTGAGTGTTCCAGGGAGGGATTCTGTTCTGTCTCACCCACCTGCACCAGGGTCAGAACCCTCAATGGGGATGTCAGTGTTGGCAGCTATGCCTTTGGTGGTTACGGAAGCAGGGTCACACTCCGCGACATCTGATCCTGTTCCTGGGCCAGCAGATCAGAGGGGGAATGCAGTCCTGCAGCCTCAGGCAGTGCCGGCACAGCAAGGCGCAGTTCGCCTTGCCCCAGACAGGTGTGGTGCCCGCCGACGTGGTGGCCGTACGGCACCTGGCAATACTGCATGGGAGCAATCCATTTACGGTATGGCAACCCAACAGGCAGCATCATCCGAGATGATGGCTCAGGCCATGGATAGGGTGGCCACTTACATTGTCCCCCCTGAAAGGCTGATGGAGCGACTAGAGCAGGCAACCGACACCATCTGCCAGTCACACAGGGAGGACATGTTGGGGTCGAACAGGGACAGGCGGGCGGCACTGGCGACTCTGCAGGAGGCCATCTCCATTGAGTCCCAGGGCCACAGGGAAGCCCTGAGGCAGGAGCTCCTTCACCTCAGGACGACTCTTGTTGAGCTTGAGGCTTCTACACACCAAAGGACAGAACAGCAGCTGGAGCGTCTCACCCGTACGCTCTCAGCTGAGATGCAGGCAACGAGGGCGGAGGTCCGGGCATCCCGTGAGTTGTTAGATGGGGACCTCCGCACACTCATCCTCCAGAATCAGACCTACCACACCCGCATGCTTGCAGCCATGGAGGAGCAGACTAGGGCCTAGCGTGGGCTGCCTCCCATAGTGCAACCACCTCCGGATGCAGCTGCACAGGGTGATAATAGCGACAGCAGTGATACTCCCACAATAGGGTAGCCGTGTGGGCCATGAGCCCATGGAGGTGTTTTTTTTTCCCAGGATCCACGCAGGTGGGTTCTGGTGTGCATCCTGTCCTCGGACCTCCTGGGTGGCCTCACCAACCCCCCCGGGCCCTTCAATGGCCATTTTTGATTTTTATTTATTTATTTATTTTTTTATTGTTATTTCTTTTATTCCCAATTTTTTTGGGACGATTTGTTGGCTTCCGTGGTTCCTGTGGGCATACGCTGCATTGTGGCTGGGCACATGCAGGCTTGTAATGTATTTGGTTCAGATGCTTGGGTTTGAGTCACACACACCCCTCCTGCTTCCCATTTCCATGGGCTTGCAAAGGGTGTGCCAAAGTGACAGTGAATTACACAGTGACGTTGGACTCCCATGAGCTGTGTGGGCAGTCTTTAGTCAATACTGTGTATACATTCCTAGTGCATATTGCTGTTGTGTTGTACACTGCATGTTGCATTGATGTGTAACTCATCTTCTGTGTCTACCTCCCAATTTGCAGGTCCCTTCCTCATGTCTACACAAGGACCTCTAGTCTGGAGATGTGGTCCATGTTGGCAGCAGTGCACCTACAACTCTACAGGCGCCAACACTGCACAGTTGGTAGTGGTGGGAGTGCAGGCATTTCCAGGTGGTGAGACAACTAATATCATACATTAGTGATGTCATGTTAATGGTAGTACGTGCTCAAGTTTGTTGTTGGTCCGGCATTACTGTGAGCATTTCAGGTGTTGCAAGTTTCTAATAGGGACACTGTACATTGTGACACTAGTGTCATGTTGTGGGGATTACTTTGTTTACGTGCAAATAGCATGACATGGCACGGTGTGTCGTGTGGCGGTGCTGGGGTTGGGTTGGCTGACATGGCACTGTCCTCTTGTTGCATTTTGCAAGTGGGTATTCATTTCAGCTGCTTGAATTTGTAACTTCACAAAACTGCATTGGTGGTGTCAGTGCGGGTAGGGATGCACACATTGTGACACTTCTAGGTGAACAATCTCAGACTGATATGGTTTTCACCATTCTTTCTCCAGACATTCAGGATCAGTGTCAGGTTGAGTCATCATTGATTGTCAGATGGAATGTGCCAGGGCAGTGTGCACTCCACAGGGGTGTGATTTCTATGTGAAGTAATTAGCCACTAGCTGTGTACGGGCTGCCTCCCCCCGTGCCCTTTCCCCTCCCATGCGCAGCGGCTGTGCATGTGGTTGAGGATGGGGGGGCACCACCATGTCCACGGCCAGGCCCCGGCATGTTGCAACGTTGTGCAGGACACATGCTGCCACTATGATCCTGCACACTACTGGGGGAGCGTACAACAGCTGGCCACCAGAACGGTCAAGGGAGCGAAAGCGTGACTTCAGCACTCCAAATGTGCGCTCCACTATGCCCCGGGTTGTAATGTGGGCTGCATTATATCTTACCTGGGGTGGCGTGGTGGGGTTCCGAATTGGCGTCATCATGTGGGGGCTGAGAGGGTAGGCACTGTCCCCTGTGGAGGTGGTGATTGGTATCATTGGTGGGGTTGTGACCTTGCTCAGTATCTGACATGCATGCATGTGCAGTGGCATTCATACTCACCAAGCAGCCATGTATCGCCATGCCGGCCAGCTTCTAGGTCCTGGCTTAGGGTGGACATTCGGTAAATGAAGCTGTCGTGGATTGACCCAGGATAGTTGGCATATACTGAGGTGATGATTCCCTTGGCATTACATACTACCTGCACGTTGATGGAATGCCAGTGCTTGCGGTTCCTATAGATGTGCTCAGATGCCCTGGGGGGACGTTTAGCCACATGGGTGCAGTCAATGGCACCTAGCACTTTGGGGAATCGTGCCACAGCGTAGAAATCCAGGGCGGCAGCATGCCTTTCTGCAGGGGTTCTGGGCAGGTATATGTGCCTGCGGACTCATGGGCGTGCAGTGATGATGTTCAACACCTGGTGTAGGCAGCGTGACTGGGTGGCCTGTGATACACCACCCACAATGGCACTTGTCCGCTGAAATGATCCAGTGGCTAAGAAGTGCAGTACATTGAGGACCTTCTCCAGGGGGCTGAGTGCTTGGGAGCACAGGGTGGGTGATGTGAGGTCGTCCTCCCACTCACTCACCAGGGCCAGTATGATGTGTGGTGGAAACCTGTACCTCCCATGCACCTGGTCATCAGACATCCCGAAAAGGCTGGTTCTGGGTGTGAATGTTCTGGCCCTGACTATCCTCCTCCTCCTCCTTTGGTAGGCCACGCCCACTGCTGCTAGGAACGGTATGTTCATCCTGGGTCTGAGCTAGTTATTTTGTTAGCGTGCAAATTAATGCGTTGCGCGTGTTGTAGGCGAGCGTGTGACCCGCGCACCCCTCAAATCCAGTGCCCAGTCCAATAGCGTGTGGAAATTGGCGCGCACACCGGGATACAGGTGCGCTGACGTACTTGCATGTGTAAGTGTCCGCGCACACCTGATATACACGTACATAGGCCAATCGTGTGTACACGCACTTTTGTCCAATTACACGCGATGAGACTCTGACGTGCTGTCCAATTACACGCGATGAGACTCTGACGTGCAGTCTTTCCACGTGCGCTCTGTCATCACGTGCTGTGTGGGAAACACCCGTGCGGGTCACGTCACAGACGCGCTTACGCGCTGAGGGCCTTTGGTCCAATGGATTCGCGTATGCGTGCTGACGCGCTTACGCGCTAAGGGCCTTTCCTCGGTTTTCACGCTGACGTGCAGGATTTTCACGTGCCAAATCACTCCGTACCAAGCTGGCCACGCGTAAGCACACGGAAGACCACCCTCCTGCCCAGAAGGCCGAACTACTGCCCCCCAGAGCCCCGAGCACGCTCCCACCTGCCATCTGCTGCTGCCTGACTGCCTGCTGCACACGTGCACTGCCATTTGCTGCCTGCACATCAGCCAGGGGTGCTGTTGCTGTGACCACCCCTGCTGGAACCGAAGACTCCCGACTGGAATTCCATCGCTCCAAAGCCCAGCCCCAGGACCCAGTTGCCCACACACTCCTGTCTCTGGGGTTGTCATGTCGGGGCATACACCATCTGTGACCACTGACAACCCCCGGCCAGAGAGGCAGAGGGGCACCAGCTTCAGTGCCACCGAAGTTGGTGTCCTGGTGGAGCAAGTCCTGGGGCAGTATGATGCCCTCTTTGGAAGTTCCCGCGCCGACAAGGAAGGACGGACTCGGATCTGGACTGACATCGTGACTGCCATCAACGCGGAGGGGGTGGCAGTCCGGGACTTACAACATGTCAGGAAGCGCTGGGAGGACTTCAGGTCCAGGACCCTGAACAAGGCCCGGCGCCTCTTGAAGGCAGCGGATACCAAGGGGCGCCGGGGCCACTTGTCGGAAGAACAGATGGGGGTCCTGGAACGCATATCCCCAGCGCTCCACGTCCAGGTCCTAGAGAAGCAGACCCGTCTGGAGTCGAGCGGTGAGTGTACATGCATCCTGGTTGTGAGCAGTGCATGTGGTGATCATTCGCCATTGTGCCGGTTGCACTTCTGTTTGTATGGGGTCAAGTATGGGTGGGGGTGTACAGTGCCGTGGGGCTGACACATGCGAGGGCTGTAATGTGTGAGACATGGATGGTGCTTGTGTGTGTGGGCTTGCATGGCAAATGCAGTTGTGCGTGCACACATGTTTGGATGAATGTGTATGTAAGTAGACATGTCCGTGATGTCAGGCATGTATGTTGTTTTCGGCTGCATGTATGAGCACTGTGTACATGTGCATGTGTGTGTATTTGACAAGGGTGCAACAGTGATGCAACATGGATGCATGTGACAGCGGTATGTGGAAGACTGATTGGCAGATGTGACATGGATGCCCGTCTGAACAGTGCGACACTTGGCAGAGGTGTAGACATGCATGCAAGTGTGGTGGTGTGTGTACATGTGTGGTGCACTTCCTGTGTTGCATGTGATGTCTGGCTCCCCTTTGGCTGCTGATGCTGTTGTATGTGTAGGGATGGTGCTGGCAGTTGCGATATGGCTGTGGTATGGCTCATGTGTGCCAGTTGCAATGACATGTGTGTTGGGGATTGTGATGACATGTCTGAGGTTTGCCAATGCCACTCCTGTGCAACTGTAATGCGTGTATGTGTCCATTGTACAGTGCCCTGATGCCTGTGTTTTGTTTCTCCCTGTCTGCAGCGTCAACTGATGAAGAGGGCGGAGAAGGTGCTGTGGAGCACAGCGGCGGGGATCCGACCGCCAGCCGGAGACGCAAGGCCCGGCTCCCCTCCCGTGTTGTCATCTCGTGGGGGAGTGAGGAGTCCGGTGCCGCGTCCCAGGCCGCAGCTGCCGGGGGGAGGTCCAAGAGGCAGAGGTTGCAGTTGGACTCCTCGGCAGCAGAAGGGGCAGCTGGGACCCCACAGGGCCCAACAGGGGAAGATGGCACTGAGTCATCCAGGTTGGTGGGGGGTTTGGTGGAGGAGGGGGCCGCGCAAGCACCAGAGACGGGGTCTGGAGGTGGGGATCCCACTGGTGCTAGTGGTGCAGTGCATGACCATGGACAGGAGGCAGCACAGGTGGCCGCGGAGGTGCCTGTTTGCAATCCTGTCCCGGATCCTGTCCCTGCATCATCTTGCACCAGCAGGGATGCCTACGTCCAGACCCGTTTTCAGGCAGGGGATGAGCTGACGTCAACTGGCCTTCCTCTGCCTGCGGACGTGGCCATCCAGGTCTGGGTTGAGCCTGTCCTGGCTGGTGTGGCGTTGTGTCAACGGGCCATACGAGGTGACCTGCAGTCTTTTCATGGAGAGACTGCACGTCATCTCGAATGGCTCGTTGACCATGTCAGCCTGCTGGGACAGGTCACCCAGGCCGGATTCCTCCGTCTGATGGGGCTTGCTCCGACCCCCTCCTCAACTGGACCCCTTACACGCCAGTCGTCCTCTGTGCCATCTTCCCACCCATCAGTCCCCTGGGTGCCCTGTGGAGCTGCCTCTGATGGTGCGGCCAGGCTGGTGGAGGAGGCATCCCTGCCACAGTCGGGAGTCGGAGGTCCAGCAGGGGTGGCCACATCAACAAGTGCACCCCAGCCGGCAGAGGATGTGCAGGCAGCAGGAGGCAGTGCACGGGCAGAGGCAGAGCAGCAGCAGCAGCAACATGGTGGGAGACATGAAGGCTCGGGGTTTTCGACATCGGAGGGGCGGCCATCGGCCGGAGGGCAGGGGGACCCAGGACTGAGAGTGTCTTCCGTGTGGCAGCGGTTGGGCAATGCCATAGGTGCGGAGCGGCGGCGGGCGGAAGAGGCGCGGCTCACAATGGTCAGGGCGGAGAACTCCATGCGGAGGGCCCTGAGGCGGGCCGAATGCCTTGAGGCAATCCGCAGGGGGTTGGAGGAGGACACAGCATCGTCCCTGCGGACCCTCGGGGCCATGGAACTGGACCTCCTCCGGGACATCGAACAGGAGTTTGATGATGCCCTGGACCGGGACACCACGGAGTGAGCCGCTGGACTTGCCTGCTGCCTTTGTATATAGTTCTTTAGTTTTAGGTTTCCTTTCTTTCTAATTATGATTTGGAGTCGACGGACACTGCTCCAATTTTTGTATATAGTTGATTTTTAGGTAGGTTTTTTAGTAGGTTTCCTTTGTTCAGTTGGGCTCATGGACCCTTGGTATTTTTTTATACGGACATGCATGTTTTTTTTTCTCATTCACATTGTAGTTTTCTTTCTTTGGCATTCTTAATTTTTTTTAATACAATTTTGTTAGCATACTTCACTGTGTGGTATCATCTTATTGGTTTCATGCATGTCATGTTGTGTGTTTTCCCATTATATTGCAACCATTGTGTGTGACGGACATGGGTTCATTAGCTTCATGTACATTGGGGGTGTAACATGTAATTTCCATTTCCATGTGGGTGAATGGGTTACTTGGTAGGGCTTTTTGGATGTGGAGGCTGTCCATTACGCACATGATTGGGGATTGTGAGCACCTTTTGGAGGCTGCCCCTGCACTGCTGGGGGGTGGGGGTGCAGGGGACATGAGTGGGGGCCTGGTGGAGGATGCCCATGGTGGCAGGGGGGTGGGGGTGGTGGGAGACATGGGTGGGGCCTGGGTGAGGCTGCCCCTGGTGGCTGGGAGGTGGGGGTGGTGGGACACATGAGTGGGGGCCTGGTGGAGGCTGCCCATGGTGGCAGGGGTGTGGGGGTGCAGGGGGACATGAGTGGGGGCCTGGCGGAGGCTGCCCCTGCACTGCCGGGGGGTGGGGGTGGTGGGAGACATGAGTGGGGGCCTGGTGGAGGTTGCCCCTGCACTGCTGGGGGGTGGGGGTGGTGGGAGACATGAGTGGGGGCCTGGTGGAGGCTGCCCCTGCACTGCTGGGGGGTGGGGGTGGTGGTAGACATGAGTGGGGGCCTGGTGGAGGCTGCCCCTGCACTGCTGGGGGGTGAGGGTGGTGGTAGACATGAGTGGGGGCCTGGTGGAGGCTGCCCCTGCACTGCTGGGGGGTGGGGGTGGTGGTAGACATGAGTGGGGGCCTGGTGGAGGCTGCCCCTGGTGGCTGGGGGGTGGGGGTGGCGGGAGACATGAGTGGGGGCCTGGTGGAGGCTGCCCCTGCACTGCTGGGGGGTGGGGGTGGTGGGAGACATGAGTGGGGGCCTGGTGGAGGCTGCCCCTGGTGGCTGGGGGGTGGGGGTGGTGGGAGACATGAGTGGGGGCCTGGTGGAGGCTGCCCATGGTGGCAGGGGGGTGGGGGTGGTGGGAGACATGAGTGGGTGCCTGGTGGAGGCTGCCCCTGCACTGCTGGGGGGTGGGGGTGGTGGGAGACATGAGTGGGGGCCTGGTGGAGGGTGACCCTGGATGCTGGGGGGTGGGGGTGCAGGGGGACATGAGTGGGGGCCTGGTGGAGGATGCCCATGGTGGCAGGGGGGTGGGGGTGGTGGGAGACATGGGTGAGGGCCTGGTGGAGGCTGCCCCTGGTGGCTGGGGGGTGGGGGTGGTGGGACACATGAGTGGGGGCCTGGTGGAGGCTGCCCATGGTGGCAGGGGGTGGGGGTGCAGGGGGACATGAGTGGGGGCCTGGTGGAGGCTGCCCCTGCACTGCCGGGGGGTGGGGGTGGTGGGAGACATGAGTGGGGGCCTGGTGGGGGCTGCCCATGGTGGCAGGGGGGTGGGGGTGGTGGGAGACATAAGTGGGGGCCTGGTGGAGGCTGCCCCTGGATGCTGGGGGGTGGGGGTGCAGGGGGACATGAGTGGGGGCCTGGTGGAGGCTGCCCCTGCACTGCTGGGGGATGGGGGTGGTGGGAGACATGAGTGGGTGCCTGGTGGAGGCTGCCCCTGCACTGCTGGGGGGTGGGGGTGGTGGTAGACATGAGTGGGGGCCTGGTGGAGGCTGCCCCTGCACTGCTGGGGGGTGGGGATGCTGGGAGACATGAGTGGGGGCCTGGTGGAGGCTGCCCCTGGTGGCTGGGGGGTGGGGGTGGCGGGAGACATGAGTGGGGGCCTGGTGGAGGCTGCCCCTGCGCTGCTGGGGGGTGGGGGTGGCGGGAGACATGAGTGGGGGCCTGGTGGAGGCTGCCCCTGCACTGCTGGGGGGTGGGGGTGGTGGGAGACATGAGTGGGGGCCTGGTGGAGGCTGCCCCTGCACTGCTGGGGGGTGGGGGTGGTGGTAGACATGAGTGGGGGCCTGGTGGAGGCTGCCCCTGCACTGCTGGGGGGTGGGGTGGTGGTAGACATGAGTGGGGGCCTGGTGGAGGCTTCCCCTGCACTGCTGGGGGGTGGGGGTGGTGGTAGACATGAGTGGGGGCATGGTGGAGGCTGCCCCTGGTGGCTGGGGGGTGGGGGTGGCGGGAGACATGAGTGGGGGCCAGGTGGAGGCTGCCCCTGCACTGCTGGGGGGTGGGGGTGGTGGGAGACATGAGTGGGGGCCTGGTGGAGGCTGCCCCTGGTGGCTGGGGGGTGGGGGTGGTGGGAGACATGAGTGGGGGCCTGGTGGAGGCTGCCCCTGGTGGCTGGGGGGTGGGGGTGGTGGGAGACATGAGTGGGGGCCTGGTGGAGGCTGCCCATGGTGGCAGGGGGGTGGGGGTGGTGGGAGACATGAGTGGGTGCCTGGTGGAGGCTGCCCCTGCACTGCTGGGGGGTGGGGGTGGTGGGAGACATGAGTGGGGGCCTGGTGGAGGGTGACCCTGGATGCTGGGGGGTGGGAGTGCAGGGGGACATGAGTGGGGGCCTGGTGGAGGATGTCCATGGTGGCAGGGGGGTGGGGGGAGACATGGGTGGGGGCCTGGTGGAGGCTGCCCCTGGTGGCTGGGGGGTGGGGGTGGTGGGACACATGAGTGGGGGCCTGCTGGAGGCTGCCCCTGCACTGCGGTGGTGGGACACATGAGTGGGGGCCTGCTGGAGGCTGCCCCTGCACTGCTGGGGGGTGGGGATGCTGGGAGACATGAGTGGGGGCCTGGTCTAGGCTGCCCCTGGTTGCTGGGGGGTGGGGGTGGCGGGAGACATGAGTGGGGGCCTGGTGGAGGCTGCCCCTGCACTGCTGGGGGGTGGGGGTGGCGGGAGACATGAGTGGGGGCCTGGTGGAGGCTGCCCCTGCACTGCTGGGGGGTGGGGGTGGTGGGAGACATGAGTGGGGGCCTGGTGGAGGCTGCCCCTGCACTGCTGGGGGGTGGGGGTGGTGGTAGACATGAGTGGGGGCCTGGTGGAGGCTGCCCCTGGTGGCTGGGGGGTGGGGGTGGTGGTAGACATGAGTGGGGGGCTGGTGGAGGCTGCCCCTGCACTGCTGGGGGTGGGGGTGGTGGTAGACATGAGTGGGGGCCTGGTGGAGGCTGCCCCTGGTGGCTGGGGGGTGGGGGTGGTGGTAGACATGAGTAGGGGCCTGGTGGAGGCTGCCCCTGCACTGCTGGGGGGTGGGGGTGGTGGGAGACATGGGTGGAGGCCTGGTGGAGGCTGCCCCTGGTGGCTGGGGGGTGGGGGTGGTGGTAGACATGAGTGGGGGCCTGCTGGAGGCTGCCCCTGGTGGCTGGGGGGTGGGGGTGGTGGGACACATGAGTGGGGGCCTGGTGGAGGCTGCCCATGGTGGCAGGGGGGTGGGGGTGGTGGGAGACATGAGTGGGGGCCTGGTGGAGGCTGCCCATGGTGGCTGGGGGTTGGGGGTGGTGGGAGACATGAGTGGGTGCCTGGTGGAGGCTGCCCCTGCACTGCTGGGGGGTGGGGGTGGTGGGAGACATGAGTGGGGGCCCGGTGGAGGGTGACCCTGGATGCTGGGGGTTGGGGGTGCAGGGGGACATGAGTGGGGGCCTGGTGGAGGATGCCCATGGTGGCAGGCGGGTGGGGGTGGTGGGAGACATGCATTGTTGATCAGTAGTGCAAGGTGACATGTGGGTTGGCTGGGGGCATGCCCATGGTGGATGGGCTGCCTGCGGGACATGAGCAGGGGTGCAGGGTAGTCCCCCGTGGTGTGGGCTGCCTGCAGGGGCCGTGGAAGTTGTGGAGCGTACACCTGGGAGGACCCACAAGGCCAATTCACGTGTAGTACTCCCCAGAACCCCTGAAATACACATTCCCTGCTGGTATCGCGTGTGCAACTTACCGCGCACCCCTGAAATACACGTACCCTGCTCGCACCGGGCCAATCGCGTGTGGAACTTCCCGCGCACCCCTGAAATACACGTACCCTGCTCGCACTGGGCCAATCGCCTGTGGAACTTCCCGCGCACCCCTGAAATACACGTACCCTGCTCGCACTGGGACTATCGCGTGTGGAACTTCCCGCGCACCCCTAAAATACACGTACCCTGATGGAATCGCGTGTGGAACTTCCTGCGCACCCATGTAATACACGTACCCTGCTCGCACTGGCCCATTCGCTTGTGGAACTTCCCGCGCACCCCTGAAATGCACGTACCCTGCAGAATTCGCATGTGGTACTTCCCGCGCACCCATGAAATACACGTACCCTGCTCGCACTGGGCCAATCGCGTGTGGAACTTCCCGCGCTCCCCTGAAATACACGTACCCTGCTCGCACTGGGACTATCGCGTGTGGAACTTCCCGCGCACCCCTGAAATACACGTACCCTGATGGAATCGCGTGTGGAACTTCCCGCGCACCCATGTAATACACGTACCCTGCTCGCACTGGCCCATTCGTGTGTGGAACTTCCCGCGCACCCCTGAAATGCACGTACCCTGCAGAATTCGCGTGTGGAACTTCCCGCGCACCCCTGAAATACACGTACCCTGATGGAATCGCGTGTGGAACTTCCCGCGCACCCATGTAATACACGTACCCTGCTCGCACTGGCCCATTCGCGTGTGGAACTTCCCGCGCACCCCTGAAATGCACGTACCCTGCAGAATTCGCGTGTGGAAATTCCCGCGCACCCCTGAAATACACGTACCCTGCTGAAATCGCGTGTGGAACTTCCCGCGCACCCCTGAAATACACATACCTTGCTGAAATCACGTGTGGAACTTCCCGCGCACCCCTGAAATCCACGTACCCGGCCAAATCGCGTGTGACACTTCCCGCGCACCCCGGTATACACGCACACGTATTTTTTGTCAGCGGGTCCGTGTTTGTGGGTACCCCTTTGCACGTCATTTGTCCTGGAGGGCCACAGTATAGGACATTCATCATGGCAGTATATAGGTGCTATTTGTTGGCGCACCTTTTGGCGCACATTTCTTACAGCCGCAGAGACGCTACCGCCTGCTTTCTTGTGGCGGTCGTGTTTGTACCTGTGCGCTGGTTTGAGCGTGCGCTTTTTTGCCCTATTCTTTTCCATGAATACGTGTTGTAGGCGAGCGTGTGGGCGTTCCGCGCACTTGTGCCCTGTACTTCCCCCGTGACGCCCACGTTTTTGCAAGTTGTTCCCCATTCTGAGTGTTACGCCCGTGTTCCGCCTACTTTTGTTGCATGCGCCGCGCTATGTGCGATTTTCGCTCTGGCCTGTGCGATTTTCGCTGTGACCTGGCGCACGCTGTTAGATGGCCTGTGCGCCAACGTGCGCCGCACACTTTTTTATCGCACATCCGCTGGTTTTCTCGCGCACGGACTTCCATGAATCGATGTGCGCTGCTTTTCGTGCGATTTTCTCACTTGCACTGGGATTTTCGCTATTCCACTGCGATTCGCACGTTTTTGCCCACTTGCGCCGCGCTAATTATTCCATGAATCGGCCTCTTAATTGGATCTCTTCAGTAAATAGGAATTATGTAATATTTCTTTACAGAAATAATTAGACTGAAAATACAGCAGTAGGTAGATCTGCCACAGATGATTTAAGTGAATACTAAATATTCTTCCCAATCCCAGCACTGGGAGCAGGATAGAGTGACTAAAATGGAAGAATACTGTAATACAAGCCTACTGACCGCATGGAACACAAGTTTCTACAATTGGTATTTCAAAGTGTAAAGCAGGCACTGGGACACAAAAAAGCTAGATCAAAGGAGTTAAACAACATAAAAGCACCCTTGTCCACACCAGGTTCTTTCATTTATGATAATGATCGATTTACAATGATACGAAAAGAAGTGTCTCAGACCAAGCACAATGAATACGGACTCCCTTTCAGGGTAAAATTACATAGACCCGCTACCAATAGAAATGTTCCCAGATTCTCCACTGAATTAATTTATTTTTGGGACAAGCTGCTTGATTGCTAACTGCGCAAATGTGTTTTAAATAGCACATTTTAAAGTACATGCGGTGAGTGTCGCTGGAATAAACCACACGCTACAATGTGTAGTAACTCATCAAACGTGCTGACTTTGGCTGAAAAAACTCACCTTTTTGGCAGGATTGTCGGTACCCAGTGAGACTCTGAGGATAGCCAAGCAACCAGTCATCGCAGCAGACAGTTAGGACACCAAGGGAGGGAGAGAGAGAAAGCAGAGGAGAAAAGGAAAGTCTTGAGCTGATTCCGAAACTTCAGGTGATCAGGCCCAATTTTGAGAGGGACATGGAGGCGGTTCCAGAGGGAGGCTCCTGCAGAGGAAAGAGATCTACCACCCACTCTCTGCCTGGAGAAGTGTCTGACCCTCAGATGAGTTGGAGATAGCTGAGCGAAGGAAGGTATTTTGGAAGAGAGTAAGATGCAGTGCGGACCCCGACCTCAGAAAGCTGTGTGGATGATTCAGAGTGCATTGAACTTGATCCTTGCAGCCACCTGGAGAAAGTTTGAAATAAGAAAAACAGATTGTATAGATTGATAATTAATTAAGAATATTGTTTTATTACTGTCAAGGCCAGATCCCAGCGTGTTCCCTTTTAATATGGCAGGATTTACACAGACGAAGAGACAAGTGCCTTCATTCCCAGGGCCGCTGCACTTGCCCATGGCTGGAAATGAAACTGAAAATATTCTAGTGGTCACCCAGCACGTAGTATTTTGGTTAATAGGAAGTTAGTAAGGCAGGGAGGATAGCTCAGAGCCAACGTGTTATTCAGAGCAACACAGATTCGAATCCTGGTATTAAGCGCGTTATACAAGATTTATTAGGCACAGGTATGATCTACTAAATACAATGGGCCTCATTATGAGGTTGGAGGTAAGGGGTTACCGGCGCCGGTAAGGATGCCGGTGCCGGTAACCCCTTACCTCCGTATTACGAGGTCCCTTAGCGGGTCCCGCTATGGGTGCCTGGTTTTACCAGGCACCCTTAGCGGGAGCCGCTAGGGGCCCAGGGAGCTAATAGCGGGCCCGTTATTAGTTCCATCCCCATTTCCCATTGAGCCCTATGGGGGCTCGAATGGGAATGGGGAATGGTTCTCAGAATGGGGACTTAACAGGTCCTCCAAGGTTGGAATGACCCGGTAAGTCCCTATTCCGAGAACCCAGACCCAGAATGCGGTAAGGGGGTAGCTATGGTGCCAATAACACCACCTCGTAATGAGGCCCAATCTCTTTCAGTAGCACCAAGATTATGGCGATAGTACTTCCGGTCTTCTTGCACCGCGTCAATCTAACTCAGCAGAGGATGTGAACGATAGGTTGAGGAAATAACTTTTCCCAGTAGCTGAAATGAAGCCATTTAAACTTACTTATGAACGCCCATCATGGGAGAGGAAATCAATCAAAAATATTTGCTAAATCATTGTTGCCTGTGGTTAAAATGTGAACATCTGTCCAGTAATCCCAGTCTAGCACTCCCAGAGCAGGAAGTTATTGATCATTCGATTAATGTGCCATATGCACAACTTCCTACCTGTGGAAAAAGCCATGCATGGCAGCCACTCTTTACTGGGATGTGTTAGCAGATATGGAATGGCAAGGCTTCTACTAGCATTTTGTCTCACTGTTAAAACATTCCGAAGGTGCCCTGCAATGTGGTTCCCGGTTCCATTAAACAGAATAAATGCTGACCGGCATAGACAAACAGAACACTAATGGCCTGATTCATACACATTTCTTCAATGGGAATTTCCCATGTTAAAACATGTTTAGAAATAAGTCCCTTAGACAAGGATATTCATACAAGATTGTATTGTGCATTATCCTTAAGGAAGCAAGTCAGGTACAACACGAAAAAAAGCCCGTATTTGCTTTTTGTCTTTTGAAAAAAAAGGAACAAGTCTTATGGCTTTAAAGTCAAAGCATTTCACAATTAGACTAAACAATCCTTAAACTACAACTAATTCGTATGATGCATTATACATCTCTATAAAAGATTAAATCTAACCGTTCTTAATGGTGCAAACGTTTAAAAGAAGAAAACCATTGTCCTTTATCTTTCTCAAGTTTGCCCAACCCCAAAACAGCTGTCAAGCCCAATGGTTCTCCACTTCTCCTGAACGAGAGGTAGGTAATTAACCAATTGGTTATGTCCCATTCCTCTTATGTCAACTATGGCTATGTCCTTTTGGGTTTTTGGGTATGGTTAAAAAATGGAGGGTAGCTTGCATATGAAAAAAAGAGCAACATCTAAGCAAACAGTGAGGGAAAGTGGGAACAGAACATATTACAGGAAAGAGCTAAAGCTATAGGACTGTAATACCACAGTACAATCTCTGCACAAATAGGAAATTATTATTTGGTGTCTGTCCAGGACAATGTTCTGCATATCACTCACATTGCTGGGATTTTTAGAGTGCACCAGCACACCTCTTTCATTGGATATTACCTTCTTTGACATTAGTAGGGTCTTGCCTAGTTGTGGTCTTTGTTTTGAGCTTGATTTGGTCTGGACCTTGTCTTTGCCAGGGTTCTTTGTTGCTCCTGGATGACAGATCAGTCCACAGGATCTGAACCGCTAACAGGGAACGTCCTTTTTGGAAACCCTCTTGCCCTAGTGATATCTCATAGATATGGTGTTAGGTATTTTTCCAGTACTGGCTACTTGTGGGTAGGATTTACAGCTCACTTCCTGGGATTGCAAGCACCAGCAAGACTTATTTATTTAGACGTGTGATCTTGTTACTTCCCCAGAGGTTCAACCTTATCAAGAATTCTTAAACTGTGTTAGTGGTCTTGTTACTCCTGACAAGGTCTCTTCAAATGCTGCCAATTAACTTGATAGCTTCAGGAATCTCTTTGTGTGGCCCTCTGACATTCTCTGAACACAGGTCAGAAGGCCTTACGGTCTATACTTGTCCCCTCTACCTGACATCACATGTAATATGGCTCCAATGTCTTATATAACCCCATTTCTCAACCCCTAATTTTGATGGACCCACTTAGCTTGGCCAATCTCTTGCTTCTCCTCTTTATTTGGTATCCCTCCATTTGTTATTCTTGGCTTGGCCAACACAGGTTCTGCTCTTCTTGTTCATCCCTACTTCTTCACTAAATACAGCACTATTTTCTCTCAGGGATATTCTCGTGTCACCCACCAAATGAGGAGAATGGTTTCTCCTTTGTGTGTGTGTGATAGATTGATTGAGATATTAAGGGTTCTGATATGAGCGTCCACCCCCTGATTAGCTAGGTACATCATGATTGTACTGGGTTCAATGGGTGCTGCTACAAGGATTGTGAAGCTTTTGTAGTTGCAAATTAGCCTGTGCACCTGCCCCTTTAGCTAGGGGTTACAAATGCAATGGCTGTCATGTTAGAATCAGGCACACTGAAAATGATGTCTTGTGAACCCAGAGCACCATCTTCTCTGTGTCACTGTGAATCCCCTTTTCTGTCCTTTCTATGGGTGCTGCTGTACAGGGCTGAAGTGTTTCTGCTTGCATTTCTGGTGTCCCCAATGTGTTTTACATATGGATCCGGGCCAGAAAAGACAGGATCTTCCACATGCACCGTGCACTAATCTACCACTTCATTCCACGCCTAGTTTGTGCCATTGTGCTGTTCTGTGTTAAGTAACATTACCGAAAGCCTTACATGCAAAACACTGAGTTTGGGGTGAGGTTCTTGGGATTTACCTGCAGGGTTTGCTCCCTGGGAAGCTGATAAAAACCACTGGGACCATGGAAACAGCCTTATTCTGCCTCTCTATGAAACATGCATCCACCTACCATCCTGGGGTTTTATCATCACCCTAGACACAATATTAAATCCCATGGAATATGAGCGAGGGCTGGAAGATCTTTGGGGATCCTCTTGTGAGGAGTTGTATCATCATGTGTGTATCCGCCCATCGCCGCTAGGAAACCCCTGCTCCATACTTGGATCTGCAATCCCATGCTGAGCGGTGCAAAGCAACATAACCTAATGCTATCTATGTAGCACATTGATTTTGGGGCTATGTTTTTTTTGGGGGGGTTCTCCCTCAAATGCTGATATTAGGCTTTGGGACCATGGGAACATCATTATTCTTCCCCTCTTTTAAGCAAATATCCCTCTTTGCCACCCTGTGTTTTTACCACTATGCAAAGTACTAACTAGTGTGTCGCCAATGTTGCCAAGAAAGGGCATGGATAATCTCTTGACAATCTTCCGTATGCCTCCTTAAGGGGTCACACTGATCAAGCAGTTTGAACTGGAGTTCCCCTTTTGCTGCGAGACCAAGCCCTATTTGCATATGGTCTCTCCCTTTTGTAATGCCTTTGCAGGAACGATGGTCTGGGCGGTTGCCTAGAGCAATGTCAGACGTTGAGATTCATTCTTAATGCTGCAGCCATCACCTCTTTTGTTTGACAAAGTTCAGTACCGTGTCAATAGGGCTAAATGAGTACAGACGAATCCCACCATGGGGCTGGATTAGTAGTTCAGAATTCTGAGGACTAGGGTGGGGATTGGAGTTGTAACAGAGTAAAAGGTGAGATAGGAGTGATTGTTCATATGCTGATGAGGTCAAACCTGGAAGCTGCTGCAGCTTAGCTCATTGACCTTTATAGTTTTGAATTGCAGTCGAAGAAAACCACTGGATTGCAAACTGTTGGGTTAGAGTGAGGATGTAGGAGAGAAAAAAATGGATCCGGTTTTTGGTGTTGGAATCAAGCATGAGGCTTCCTAGCACTATTCACATGGTGGATGGAGAAGAGGCAGTTAGTGATGCACAATGAAAACTCGATGGTGAAGTAGGCAAATTCGAAGGAAATGTGTGTTTTATTGTCAAACAGATAATACAAAAGGCTGAAGGAGGAGACAAGTTTCCCAAGGCATGAAGTGGTGAGAGTGAATAACAGGTGACAAAGGACAGACCATGGTGAGACGTGCACTTGGGGGGGAGTGGAGGAAGTTGTCCCAGCAACCCAGCAGATGGAGGAGGTCGGAATGGCCATGTAAGAGGCTAGAATGGCTAATCAGTGCCACAGAAGCCACGGTTGGTGAGAATTAAAAGAGATGGGCGATGAGAATTATTGCAGAGCATGTAAAAGATTTTAGAAGCTAAGTAGCAAACTAAGCCAGGGCTGGGGTGCAGGTTTAATAAGAGATGGCAATAATTGTACCTGAACATTTGATTGGACACGCTCAACTATTCTAAAACTAGTGCCCCTAGCACGTGGGGGTTTTCAAAATATCTGAGATCTGCAAGTTGGGTTATAGAAGCTAACATACAGGGCCAGCAAATATTGGGTCTCAATGTGGAACAAGTAATAACTATCCAGTTTCCACACTAATCCTGATGTGCAACTGAAGGTACTTTTTCCAAGAGTGGGTAGGGTAGAGTTAGTTGTTGCAATGAATTCAAACAGAGTGATTGATCTTTCTTTTCCACATCAACCAATTTCAACTTCAACACATCTTTACAAATGGATTCAATACCCAACATCAATAACCACTTTGGTCCATACTGTTGGATTATAATGAGGTGAACATTAGTCCCATCTGCTTAACATGCTCTATGATGTATAACACGCTCTGCCAATGAAGTAAAATCAATTGTGCAACATGCGTAACCTCGTTAGATGTGTGAATTGATTTTCTGACGTGAAGCTTGAGCATTGCTCAACAGTTAGCATGAATATTGGCTCCAAAATCATTAGAGTTCTAAATATTATGTTGATGTTAAATGTTGTGAATTATGAGGACATATTAAGCCTGTTATGCTTTCCCTTTAACTACTCCAGGTAATTACATTTACACAGTAAAGAGGACATAGGCATTGGTTTGGGAAATGTAGATATAGACATGTGAGATACCCAGGATATCGGTTGACCATGAAGCATAGCACCATTTATTGGATACACCCTTACTCCCTCTCCTGATGAAATCATCTCCTATCACCTGATGGACCTATTCAGTTTTGTACTGTGTGTGCTGCAACCTGGCAATACTCTTCATAATCTGAGGAATGTTTTTTCATGAATATTGGTTTGTGCATGTCAAAGGATTGAGTTGTATACCTAGCAAATTGGTGAAGGTATATAGATTAACGTGCAGGTGTAACTGGTATTTGTGGTCATAATCTGTTTTTGATTATCCAGTTTGATTTTCTGATACCCGCAGCATATATTGCTGGTGGCTTGTCAAGACTACTACGATACGCAGGGTGTTGGCACTTCTCACCAGGGGGGAGCCCTTTCCCATGCGACTATTGGGGTTTGGCCACTACCCAATAGTCCCACTAAGGGTTGTTTAATGCGGGAGGACCTCATGGGGATGAGCTCCACCTTTGGGGACAAGGATGATCACTTAGGGTGCAGGGCATTGAACCACACCACTCCCCAACATTCCCTATCTTCCCCTTCCACACTGAGCCATTTCATCAAGAGTAAGCCCATGCATTTTGGTAACACATGAGATATTGCCAGAACAGTACATACTGGGACGAGGAAGAGCACAGGAACCATGAGGAGTAACCAAGAGGAGTAACCAACTCTTAAGTACTGCCACAAGGTGGCTCACCAGAGGCATGAGGAATGCCAAAGAGACATTACAGAACCGTACATACTGAGACGAGGAATAACACAGGAACCATGAGGAGTAACCATAAGGAGTAACCAGCTCTTCAGTACTGCCATGAGGGAGCTCACCAGAGGCATGAGGAATAACAAAGAGACATTATCTGTAGGTGTTGAAGATGTGCTGGGGCAGAGTACTGGAGATAAAAAGGAAAGAGCAGAGGTACTAAAGAGAGTATGATCATTGGGAATCTGGAATCCCACTGAAGCCCAGGTGTGACAAATCAAATTCCATGGTAACAGTGGTCCAGGGGCAAATATCGGTTTCTAAACCATCAATCAGCCGCAAAACTCTAGTACACCAGAATGGATCCCAACAGGTTGGCATAAACAAGCATGCAATTAAAATTATAAACCTACTTGTCCAATTCTGGCAACATGGACAGAATGGCAGGTTAATCTCCCCAAAAGGTTGTGGGTCGATGGTTCGTTGTAACACAGCGAAAAACAATTATTACCCAATGATAAAAGGAGTGTCCAGTCAAGGTTGTATACAAATTTCTACTTCATTATTATCACAAAAGTCTAACAACACTATGAAATACAACTCACCCTGTTAAGGAATGCCAAGGACAGACAGTATAAAAGAAGGGAAAGGAATGCACTCTGGATACTGAGATGAGATAAGTCGGTATGGTTAATAACCACCACAGTTTGATAAAGTTTCTTGGCTTCAGCACAAAGGTAGCAAAGGGTATTAAAATGTCTCTAGCGACCTTCTGGAAAGGACCATGGGGATATAAAACCAATACACCTTTTGCGTAGGCCTTCTTGGTGCTCGACCGGGTTGAGTCAGATTCAGGACCCCTTGCAGGCTTCTGTGAAAGACGCTGAGATAGGAGTGAGCAGCGGGTATCAGGCGGCAAGATGGTTCGGCGTGCAAAGTTTGACATATGGCTGTAGGCTGGTCTACATGGTGCTCAGGGTCAGGAATCGTTGTCTCGGTGCTGTTCCGTGGTTCTGAAGCACTGGTTCAAACATCTCAGTTTTCTTTATGCAAATGCCACTTGACAATGGTCAGCTTTGCAGTCTGTTTTAGATCAAGGAAATGGACCGGCTCCAAAATGTCCTTTCATGTGGACGACAGTGGATGCTTGTGGAGGCACTTCTCCTAGCCTCTTCAATGGGCTTGTGTCATCCTGTAAGGTGGACAGCCCACTGTTGTGGAGTGTGTTGCAGGCAGATGCATAGCCCTTTGTTTCGGGTTCAGGGACCTTCTGGCACTTCCTCTCCAGGGAGCTTGCTGCAGAACCTAGCAGGCAATGCTGTGTGTTGGCTGGGTACCGGTCCTGTAATGGCTGGAGGGTCCTCTGAGTTCTTCTCTCCCTCGGTTCTCTGGGAAAAATGTAGGGGATGGATATTGCATCCCTCTTTGGATATCCTGGCCTTCCTTCACTGGCGGAAGATGTAAGGCAGACTGAACCTTTAGCCAGGGTCCAAGGTTGAGTTTTTCTTTCTTACTTCTTGTGAAGTCCTCAGATGATCTTCCAAAAGAGGGGTTCTGGCCCTCTTTTAAAGCCAAGTGGGCTGCAGTTTCTGGTGTAGGCTACGATCTTCTGCATGTGTGAAATCATAACCAGAGTGCTTTAAATCAGAAAAAGGTAAAAAAGGGACAAGGTGTGCCCCAGATCTAATATGACAGAACCCTTCCCTCAACAGAAAGCACTCTGGGCTCACTCCCTTGTACAATTTAGTCCCACTCATCATCTTGTCTGTTGTGTTCATAGAGTCTCTCTGCATAATGTTCCTCCCTGTGTGGTTTTTGTTAAAGTGTCAGGTCTTCTATGGAGATGCTGAGAGACCAGGCTCTCTGGCTCTTGCAAACCACATCCTATTACCTTATGAATGGATTCCCCATAGCGCAGGTGGCCTACTGCATCAGAAGACCCAAACATGTCAGTTCACTATGATTGATTCTGTGATGTGGGAGATGGTTTCTGGTTGACACTGTTACAGATGAAAGGTTGTTGGGTTTCTTGTCTCCTTTGTTATCCTCTGCAGCCAGGCCCTGTGTGGGCCTGTTTGAAGTAACCCCTGTTGCTATGATAGTCACTGCCACCAGTTTCAGGGCCTAACAGAAGAGCAGGCTGGTGCCATAGTGTTAGGGAGTCCCTCAGCAGCTTTGCTGGATTTCTAGGATTTATTTTTTTCACCAGGTAAGAGTGTGAGCCTTTTTTCCCACTTTTACATGTGTTTTGCTGTGTGTTTTACATTTTTGTGTTCATAGACTGTGGAGTCTCACCTACTTCATAGGCATCATCTTTTTACTGTGTGTGACATAGAACCTTTAGTGCAGTGACACATGGTTGTCTTTTCAGGCTTCCCACTTTAAACTCAATTTTTTCAGACTGACTACTGTCTCCCAGAACATGTAAAGTTGCCATTGACTTTATTAGTCTTTTTAATTTGACAGACCCAGTACAAACTATCTTCCATAGAGTACTGGAAAGGGTTAATATTTATCCCTTTTTGCCTATTTCTCAGCGAACATTATTTCATTCCCCTTTCTTTAAGATTTGGCTGGTGGCAGTGGTATCTACCATTATTTTCTACCACAGACTATGGAAATAGCCTTGGTACTGTTTTAGGCTATGTTAGTAGCCTCAAACTTTAATCCGCTGGACCCCTTTTAATTTTATTTGGTTCCAGCTGGGTTTATTCGCCATTTCATTTTGTAAAGGTCTTTCTCGTGTTTTACTCTGCACACCAAAACAGATTTGGTTCCTTTGTTCTCCGTCCTTTGGCAGGCTTCTGCACAGAAGCCCTCCTTAGGCACCTGAGAGTCTGGGTGGACAGGATGTGAGGGAGGGGTTTTAGGCCCCCTGCACAGGGTCTCCTTAGAGACCCAAGTTGCACTCTTGTTTGATTGGCTATGTGACTGACCTGCCGGGACAGCTACCCTGCTGTGTGATTGACAGCCAGGCTGTGTGAATGGGAGAAAACTGCATAAAAAGCAGGTCTTCGGGACTTGGAAGGCAGCGTCGCCACTGGATCGAGAGAGCCGAAGAGAAGCTGAAGGAAGAGAACTACTGCAACTACTGAACCTCCTGGTGAAGCCCTGCTGCAGGTCCGAAATTACTAAACTTCGACGACAGAGAAGATCTCCAAGGAAGCTTCTTCCCTTGAGCTGGTGGGACCAACCCCTTTCCCAAACACCAAGCAAGGCCTCCCTCCCCTGGTCAAATTTATTTTGCTCCGCTGCAGTGAACCGGATAGCCAGGAGGACCGGACCCTGTTTGGGTTTTAAGGATCACACCTTTTATTTGTTGCTTTGCTCTGCTGCTCGTTTCTTCCCTGGGCAGCGCAGGACACTCCAGTCTTCCTCCTTCTTGTCAGTCCAACAGTCGATTCAGGAACTGTGAGCCTGCAGGACCTGCCAGGAACTTCTGCTTCTGATACAGCATTCTTCTTCTACTAATGTACTGTTCAAATCCGGTCGTTCGTTCCGTCCGACCACGGTGAAAGTGTTTGAAATCTTAGCGTTAATCTGAGGGCTTGTCCTTCTCTACTCTTTTAAATAACTTTTCTTATGACCAACTTTGTTTCAAACTCTTGGCAAAGACTTAACCGCAAACTACTCTGAACTGTGTGATCCTCTGCAAAGACTTTGACCCTTTAACATTGGCCCTGGCCTATTGATTTGAATCCAAGATGTAGTAAGCCTTTTCTAGATTGCCCTGCCTACTTACTTGTTGGTGCTGCTTGATTTCGAATAACCTTGTCTTTCCCACCCTTTTTAAATTGCTGGAGCGCCATTTTGCTCACACTTCATTTTGAGCTTAACTTGTTCAGAATTCATTGGGTGGTGTGTAGTGTATTAAGATTGTGATGTTCTGCTGCTTTATATTAGTGAACTGTTTTATAACTGATGGTGTAAATAGATGTATATTCTTTTACTCAGAAACCTTGAGTCAGTGTTTGTTTGAACCATAGAAATTGCTGTCCTTTGTGTAACTTCTGATAATGCTCACTTTACTCTTGAGATAAGTCTGGCTGCTCAGCCATCGCTACCACTTTACTATGTAGTACAGGCTTGTACCAAAGGTGAATTTGCGCTTTCACTTGTAGTCTTAATTGTGTGTGGTGTTCCCAAAGGGTACTGCATATGATTCTGCCTAACACATAGAGCCTTTGCCAATTAATCAGGCCGATCATGGCGGGGGAAGTTTGGTCTACCCCTTCATGGTATGACATTGTGCTCTCGTAGGCTGTCACATTCCAACTAAATATGATAGAGGCAGACTGTGCCTGTAGGAGGTGTCCAGTTGGGAGTACCCAGGTCTATGGATTTGTTGTGTTGTGAGCATAGTAGAATGTCTGTGGATTGGCCAAATACTTTTCCTGAGGTCGGTGTACCATCATCCATTTAATAAAAATGTTTTTAAAAGCCCAGGCGAGCCCACCCCCACCGTGCCTTTGGTCAAATTACTGACGCACATTGAATTATCGCTTGTGCTTGTCTGAAAAGAAGTCATATGTTGACATTTCACTGTCATTGGAACCAGTGCTCCAGCACTAAACCCAGTATAATCGCATCATTGCCCTGGGGCTACAAGTTATTATGTACAATTTCAGGAAATATTTCCCTTAGTGAAGAGCTGTCAAAGGCCCCAGAAAGACATGTATATTTGCCAAAAGCAGAAGTTATTGGTGGGGCAGTGCCTTTACTGGTGTGTCCACGACTGGTTGTGGCCATGCTACTTTCAAGGCCCTATTGCAACCATGGGGAACATTGAGCCTATGAGAAATGGAAAATGATGTGAGTAGTGGGCATAATCTAAGCCAGCAATGATATTCTAAGTGTGATCCCTGACCTAGGAACTACCATCTTTGACTGTTCTTTACATCCCCAGAAGGGACTTCCACTGGACTGAGAAGCACACAGAGATCAGCACAACTCCACCAGAGACACTCATTCCAGCTGCCTGGGTATGCCTGCAGAGTTCAGGGGACCTACAAGGACCATCCAGGTTCTATCTACTGACTTATCTCGTGACCACTGGGCAGAAATATTGAAAACTTGCTTAATGCCGTCCTGGCCCTAGGGCCTCCAGTTAAGGGTCAAAGGTAGGGTTGGTCCCCCTCCAGGGGTGTCTTTTGGCAGTCTGAGGTTCTACTTGTAGTCCTCCAGCTCCTTACCAGCATCATGTGACCCTACATCTTCTGTTTGTACTGTCAAAAGAGAACTGGCTTCCTGTTTACTATTTGTATCTGTCTTCTGCTGAAGTACTAATGGGTTACTTTGGGAATGTAAGTGATTTCCTTGTGGTGTCCACTTGCCTGGGCGTCCTGAGCAAAGGGCTGACAGAGATAAGGGTTCTTGCAATTATGTTTTCTTTTTCATGTTTTGTTCCCTGTTAGCCCCTGTTAAGGGCTGACAGAGCACATGATTCTTGCAATTATCTTTTTTCCTTTTTCCTTCTTGTTTAACTGTTACCTCCTGTCAATAGCTGACAGAGCTATGGGATCTTGCAATTATATTTTTCCTTTTTCGCTCTTTGTTCCCTGTTAGCCCCTGTTTCCACCGGTTGCCACAAAAAATGACACCAACATTCACATCATACTCCACCTTAGCACTCTATTGAACAAACACATTGCATACACCTACATTCTCCTTAACTGCCACTATGCAGCTGCTCACACACATCAAAACAATGAACTAATTAGCATACACTCCCCAGACTCACTCTTCATCTCAAAAACATAACTCAAACCCCACCATCACTCGTAGTATCCCTGATATGTGTCCAACACACTATTACATCCACCACAGACTGCCCAGACAAACAAGGTGACTGAATTGCGAGCATATATAAGGATTCACGCACACTTGAATCACACCCTAACATAGCATTTGTTGAAACACTCTCTATTACTTGAGCCCCTCCATAACAGCACACCTCACCTTTATCCACCTAATTTAGTTCAGCCCCGCACACACAACCCCAACTTCCACACTGACTGCTCTGACCTCACAACTAACAACAGCTCCCCCGGCATCAAGATTTTTCTTAGCTACTTCAACCCTGGTTGATTCCTTCCAGAGAGTACCCCCATAATATAGAGCATCTTACTCCACTAACTCCCTATGGTTTTACAGAACTTTTCATCTACCCCAAACACACAGCTGGCAGCACTCTAGAACTTTGATTTCAAGCACAAATCATGTCTGCATTGAAAATCAAATCTAGAATCTAGAAAATCTGCCGACTGAAGACTGGAAAGAACTCCCGTGTTTCTTGTGCCGTCTGTAAGAGGAATCACAGGCGTGCCGCAACGTGGATATTGACATTGGTTACTGCGGACTTTGCAACACAATCCTCCAGGCTTTTCTTGTCCCCGTCTTCCGCCCACTGCTCTCTCCGCCCAGCCAAGCCTCACTTCCAATATCTAGTGGGTGCGCGTGCATTTGCTCGCGCACGCATTCGAAGTGGGCTTTCCAAGTGGCTGTTGGGCTGTCGTTGGGCTGCCGACTGAAGACTGGAAAGAACTCCTGTGTTACTTGTGCCGCCTGTAAGAGGAAACACAACGTGCCGCAACGTGGATATTGACATTGGTTACTGCAGACTTTGCAACACAAGTAATTAAGCAACAGGACTTTATCTGCTGTTTGTTCTTTATTTGAAAGAACCGCGGCTTCGCCACGGCTTATTGTGCCACTGTTTAGTTGTCTTAATTATCTGAGTCCACCCCTCTCTCTTTTTCTCTCTTCACAGTCCTCCAGGCTTTTCTTGTCCCCGCCTTCCGCCGCTGCTCTCTCCGCCCAGCCAAGCCTCACTTCCAATATCTAGTAGGTGCTCGCGCATTCGCGCACGCGCATTCAAAGTGGGCTTTCCAAGTGGCTGTTGGGCTGTTTGGATGTGCAGAGGTGCGGGAGTGTGAGTTTGTAAGCACAATATTTCTTTTTCTTTCTTATATGTGCAATTAATTACTATACTGTCACTGAAACAGAAACAGGGAAAAGTCTGGTAAAAATTTAAAAAAAGCTTCGGTTGAGTGCTCTAATTCTCCTTTTCCTACTTATTTTTTCTTCAGACTTGCATGACCACTTACAGGTACCTCTAGACACTCGCTTTTCACATAGGAGTGCATTATAACGCACGTAAAGTAAAATTAATATTGTGGTACCATTTGGAGTGATACATAATTATGGTAAAAAATCTACGTAGTGGGAAATGGTGTTTGACTAGTTCACCAGGTACCAAAAGCGAGGGAAATGCATCAGAGGATGAGTACTATGAGGAGCTAGTGAATCAAACAAACAAAAAAAAGGTCCTACTATGGGTAGTACCACTGCTGATATTGTACTACCTGCGCATGTGAACTCACAAGTCGGTATTGACTTAGTTGTTCCCAAATCACAAAGTGGCATAGCAAAGACAGATGACTCAAGGGTAATACTGTCTACTTCAAAGATTAAATAGCCTGAGCTCTTAGATGCCATCACCTATCCAAAGAACTTGATTTGTAACATACCAATCAATGACAACTCGCTTCTAGGTGCGGTTGGCGATGTATCAATCTTAGCCGCACAGACACATCGCTGGTAGCTCCTGTAGTACTGGCAGAATTACATAGCCGTACGAGATTGTCTAACGGGCAGTCTACACCCGCAGAGAGTTCTCATGGCTTTAGGGACCAAGTTCACTTTCATGCTGCAATTGCAGCAAATTTGAAAGAGCTTAAAGATAACATGAAAAAGGATGAGAATACATAAAATAAAACCAATGCATAAGGCTAGCTCCCCCGCTTACGAGTCTGGAAACAATCATGATGAACTTAGCTATGCCCAATCGCCTGTATTGGGTAGGGACCTAAATCAGCAAAAGGGAAGAAATGAACCACACGTCCTCCGAATTCATCTCTCCCGTTGTTTCCACTTGAGAATACTCTGGTTGATTTAAACAATCAAGAGCTACAGAATTTTCTGGTTTTAGCGAGAATTCTGAACTTACTTGATAAAGGCCATGAGTATACTCATGGAGCAATACACGTGTTGAGTACATCTAATGCTGAAATCATGAAAACACTATGTAGACTTGAAGGGTTCATGATGTCCCAGGAGAAATGTAACAACTTCTGGGCATCTCAATTGTTGATTGTAAAGCAGTTGGGGTACAAGGAAGCTAGGACAACTTTTTCTACACATTGTGATCAATCATCTCAAATGGAAACGATAACAGATCTAAATGTTAACTGTGTAAGGATGCAACAACCATCTGGTGCTACACAAAGGTCACTTGCTGTTCCTGAGTATCTTGAGATCGCTAAACTCCAACACGATTGCATATTGGTCCTAGAAAACATCATAGTGGCAGCAAAACTAGTACCTCCAGAGTTATTGAAAAAAGATGGTGGAATCCCACAGACAATAGTAGAGGAACAATCTGAGCGACCTGATGGTCCCTCGGTATTAACAGATTTGATTGATCTCAATATGGTGAATCAAGCACCAACGGGGGATCAGACATTCATCAACGTGGAACAATGTGATTCTCAACAATCCACATTCTTTATGTCTAGGAAGGCAAAAAAGGCTTTTGCAAGAGCTCAGAAAAGAAAGGGAATGGTTACCACCCCAATAATGCCCATAGGCAACCAAACAAAAAAGAAATCTAAAAAAACAAAAAACATAAAAACATGCAGCCCTAGTTCCACTAACATTTGTCTTGGTCAAAGGCAATTAGATGATATGGGCATCGAGGTAAAAGAATTGAACAAAGAAAACCAGTTATATTTGGAAGTGAATAAAATCCAGGCTGATGTTAAAACACCTCCTCTGACTCAGGCACCCGAAAAGTCGCATGATGTAAGATCTGGTCCAAAAGGGTCTGACATGGGTGGGTTGCATGACAACTCTCCTCTGCAAAAAAACACACCCAACTGCAAAGATTCTTTGAGAAAATGGACAAGAAAATTACTTCTATTTCTGTCCATGTTCCGAATGAATCAAAGGGTATAGTAGAGAAGGCTGTGGACAACATAAATACTAATGAGAGGTGTGCCCAAGAAATAAATGATGAAGGCAGCTCCTTGCCGATGTTGGAGAAAGATGTTCTACCTATGAGAGGGCCCCCACAGACCCTCCACATACCACTGGCAAAAAATGAGAAAAGAAGCAATGAGGCAGAAAAGTTGGTAAGTGATGTGCCTCTAAAAGATATACATTTAGAAATGAAATCAGTGATGGGATGGTGGGAAGATAAAGCGGTGATTGACAATCCCAGCTTAAATCGGGCTGCAGTAATGAAGATCTTCCGTCAAATTCCGGCCTGTCGCAATTTGGTATCAAATGATATCGACTGGATAAAATTACCGTTTTCATGCAACCATCAAATGATTTGTAAGCTTCAATCCCCCATAATTGCTTCTCTGATATGGACTCATTACAGGGATTTGGAATTTCTGGGTTACAAGTTATTCGACTTTCATTCAATGGAGGATGCGATCAATTTTATTGACTATCAAGAAATAGAAACACAGCAAAATACAAAAAATGAGTATAATGATAGCCAAATCACAATGTTGCATGCACAGGTAAATTCACAAGCAGAGTCTGTTGAACAAAAAAAAGCTTACCATGGCTAGAACCACTGATGAAATCAATCCTCAAAGAGAGCCCTGGGGATGAAAAATCATAAAACAATTCTTTTATAGTAAAATCATGGAATTGCTGCGGGTTGAAGAATTTAAAGGCGTTGTTTAGGATGTTAGATTGTCAGAAGCGCCCGGCAATTATTATCCTACAAGAAACCATGGCCATCTTGGACATTCTTATGGGGGTTTTGCATGTTTCTTTAGTCATGCCCAAAAGGGCCAACTAGGGCGACCAAAGGGTGGCCTTGCCATTTATGTCTCCTTGGCGTATGATGTGGAAATAAGGCAGTTATATTCTACCGAGGAGATGTTGGCAATTGTCTTAATGTCAAGCAGTGTCAAGAATGCTCCGTTGTTGATAATAGCTTTATATTGGAACTCAAATGGCTTACATATTGATGGTACTCTTGAAAGATTGAATGCTATATTGGTGGAGGTGGTGGATGAAATGCCTAATGTTGAAATCATTGTGGGTGGGGACTTCATCTCCACACTCATGCAAAAATATTTACAAGATGAAGCTCAGACTGATCAGTATGCACATTTGTTGTGTGAGAGGAGACAGCTGTGGGTAGATTTCTTTGAGGAATGGGATATGCAAGTTATTCCTTTTGCAAGCAATGGGCCAAAAGTGACTTGGGGTAGAGGGCCATATAACTCCATCATTGATTATATTGTCACCTCAAAAACACTAGCGTTGAAAGCTTCGCCTTGTATAATAGAAACATCTGCCCTGAGTGACTACGCTAGTTTAGAATGTACTTTGAGGTGTATATTTGGTATTTATCCTGTGTATAAACCATTGTTGTTACCTGAAATCGACAGACAGATGCTATCCATAAAATGGAATTTGAAAACATGTAGGTTACTGAACGGCTTAGTTAGTCGTGATATGTTAAAATTCAACCCCAACCTGTTGTCAATGGCAGAATGTAGATCCTTAGACCATATGAATGAGAATATAATTCGTAACCACCTCACTCAAATAGCCAGTGTGAAAAAACAGGAATTACCTATTGACTTAGTTGGTGGATTTAACTATGAGATAGCGAGAAGAAAAAAGAGAGAAAAATGTCGAAATTGGGGCCTTGGTAAGGGGTTACACCTATTCTACCGACCAAGTAATGCATTAGAAAAAATCAATTTTGACTAAATACAAAAATGACATTAGGATTATTAAATTCAACGCATATTTGAAAAAAAAACAAACAATGATTAATCTCTTGATAGGCAGGAAAACATGTGAAATCTGGGAAATTTTAAGAGATCCAATGGAAAGAATCCAGGACGAGTAATGCTCAGCAGTGAGTGGTGAAGTGTGGACTGAGTTTTATGGTAACAAATATGCATTGCCTGAAAAGTTTAGGTCACTCAAGTATGTTGCAAAGGTAGAAGAATTACCTGATAGTTGTCCATGGGATGTGGAAACAATCGAGTCAGTGATTATGAATTTAAAGTTCTCAAAAGCTGCTGGTCCAGATGGAATTCCCCCCTGTTTGTTGAAGGATGATCCAACATTTTGGGCAGCTCACCTAATGCGCTGCTTTGACACCATCTTTAAAACAAAAAAAATACCAATCTCCTGGTCATCTGCTTTAGTTATCCCCCTGCATAAAAAGGGAGGAACAGCCGATCCAACAAACTTTGGACCAATTGCCTTGATAGATATTCCTGCAAAGGTTTTCGCTGGTCTAATTCTTAGAGAACTGAATGTCTATATATCGGCTTTAAGCATTTTCTCACGCTTTCAAACGGGATTCAGAAAGTGCATGGGAACACAACTGAATGCAACCATTCTTGCGCACCTACTAAAGAGTTCAAGACAAGATTTAAATGGTCCGATATTCATGGCATTTGTGGACCTTTCCTCAGTGTTTGATTGTGTGATTAGAGAAATCCTGTGGGCAAAGATGCACAAATGTCAGATACCAGTGCACATAATAACAATGATTGCCATGCTCCATACCAATACCAGTTACAGTGTAAGAATCGATCGTACTGGTCGATTGACAGATCCAACAAGACCTTCATTGGGGTGAAACAAGGGTGCAACCTGGCAGCTACTCTTTTCAATTTGTATTTAGCCGACATAGATAAGCTGTGGGAACACTCCAATACCTTTTCTGTAAAACTGGGAGATTTTTGTATAAACTGGTTGGCATTTGCTGACGACGTCATCTTATTGGACTGTACGCAATTTGGACTACAAAACAAAATACAACTGTTCACTGGCTATTGTGAAAAACATAATCTGGCAGTCAACCCTGGCAAATCAAACATAATGATTTTTTCTAATAAAAGGAAAACAGTTTCATTTAAATGGCTAATTAATGGAAATATGATTCCTCGCTCAATGGGGTTGATTTATCTGGGATATAATCTTACCAATTCTGATTCAGTGGCACAATGGCAATTGGCAATATCAATTAAAGCATTGCCATTAATTGCACAAATGAAAGTCATCCACCGTAAGCTTTGTAGATTTTCCCTTATACCATTAATAGAGTTTTACCTGCTTAAGGTAGAGGCAATCATATTGTATGGATTAGATTTATGTACTCTAGCGATTGGCCACATCTTAAACTCCTTGCAGGGAATGATTTGAAAAAAAGTACTACATCTACCTAACTCTATGCCAAATCCTATAATAATTCATGAATTGGGACTTACATCTCTTGCGTCAAAAATGTTATGGCGTAGATTAGCACACTTTGCAAAAATTCTCCAGCCTATGGAAAACTCGCTATATGAGGACTTGGCAGCCATGATTATGAGGGGTAAACCAATCTCTCTACAGAAGTCTTACAAAGAGATACAACACGCTTTAGATTTGATTGCGCATAGTACAACAGACTTGGTTACCTTGCCACAAATTGTAAAAAAAAATATATATATATATGATTGGGCTAATACATCTGATTTAATCGGGCAATACAAAACGTTTAAAGAATACTCGAAATTTAGACATAATCAAAAAACATAGCTTTTATACATTAGGCAGCTACCCAGTAATCTGGTAAGAGTAACGTACATGCAATTCAAATGTAATCTATTGTCCCTGCCTCGTCGCGCCTTGAAACACTTGTGTATAGGCGCGTTACAAATACCATATCATATCATATCATATCATATCATAACCAAAGACTGCATGAAATTCTGGAAAATTAACAACAATGAACAGTACAATATGAATTGTAGATTTTGTGTGACCAGTGTAAATGAATCCCTGAAACATCTGTTACTATACTGTGTATCTTTTGAGGAAGATAGACAGAAATATCTGGGAAAATATATATCCGGTACTATGGGCGTTGCCCTAGAAACGCTATGGGTTCAATGTATGTGGGGAAACAGGATAGCATTTATAGTTGCATTGGTTACATTTTTACAAATCATTGACAACAAACTTGATCTAGCTATAGCATTGAGGTAAAGAGTTAGAGAAAAGTTCAACTTCTGCAAAATTGCTGAATAACTGGAATCGAGCTCAATAACAAGACTGCGTCCTCAGTTCAAAGTTCACCACCAAGATCTGAAGAGATTGGATCTTTTAGTTTTTGCTTTTATTAAGTTTGTAGAAAGAATATTTGAAACTATAGTACAATTTTTGTAAAACACTGTAAAAAAACTTTTTTTCTACATATATGTTGAAATGTGTATTTTCTGTTTTGATTATAAATGATATGTTGTAAAGATATTTCATCAAAAACAACAATAAATGGAAAAAAAAAAAAAAAGATCTAGATGTTGTGGTCGATCACTTTGCAATCCCCTTCACAATCACTCTACCACACAGGATACCCCCACCTGCCACACATCTCCCTTATCCATATATACAAATCAAATAGATACAAGATACAGCCCACTAATACCACCACACCTCTCCAAAAACACATTCTCCCATTTTCCCTTAAACAATCACGCTATCACTCCACAAGAACACAACACAATTGCCATCACAAAACACACAAAAATACAGCAACCACCATCAACCATGGTACAACAATTCCTTCCTCGATGTCAGTCAGCACAAACGTTGCCTGGAAACAGCCTGGAAAGAAAGACCATGCCCTGCCCATGCCCTGCCACCAGAAAAGCACTCAAACACTGCTGCAGTGAATGCACAACAGCCATTCACATTGTCAATGCCACCAATCACCTCCTAGAACTCCAATCCACCAGCAATTGTGTACAGAAACTATTCAACATTGTCAAATCCCTCTCCAAAAATCCATCCACATCTTCCATACCCCATCAACTTCGGTATGCAACTCTCTCATCAACTACTTCAACTCACAATACAAAACAAATAAATCAAAATGCACATCGGGCAAGCTCTCCACTCTCTATCCCACTCTTACCCCCTGCTCCACACTTACTAACCCATGGTACTGCTTCCACCCCTTTAACACAGACACCCTCATCACCCTTACTGCCAAAACAATCCTTTGCACTTCCTAGATGATGCCTGGCCACCTCAAGACACATTCATTTACACACTGCCACTGTTCAATCTCACCAACTCCTGTCTCACACATGGCACTATCCCCTCTGCACTCAAAATTGAAAACACCTTAACCCTCCTCAAAAAGCTTCTTGCAACCCCAGAGTCCCTGACAAATTACTGCCCCATCACTATCCTGCCAGACTTTGCCAGAATCTAGAAAGCTTTGTCACTACTGCAAATACATATTAACACAAACAACCTATTCAACCCCATCCAATATGGCTTTTGACCTGGACACTTCACTGGTACCACTACACTTCACATCCTGTTGACTTCCACAATATCACTGCTGACAAAGGACACAAAGCACTAGAGATACCCCTCAACCACTCTGCAGCCTTCAATACCATTAACCACATCATTTTGATCGACATCCTCAACCGGGTGAAACTCTCAGGCACCTTTCCACAATGGTTGAGCCCCTCCCTTACTGACAGTGCTCACTTTGTCTCCATACCATCCCTCCCCAGCAAAGTCAAGTACAGCATCCTGTAAAGCTCTTCCCTATCGCCTCTCTTCTTCAACCTATATGTTCAATCGCTTGGAAAGACCCGTAAAAACACAATGTCCATTTCACCAAAACACAGTTAACACACACATATTCTTCCTAATGTCTTCTCCATCACAACTCCAAACTCTCACAATCCCTTTCTTCATGATCACCACCAGTTTGGCCTCACACGTAGTCAAGCTGAACCCCACCAGAAGAGAATACTTCCTCATCTGCCCCTAGACACAAACCAAAATTCACCACGGATATCTCACACATATTCCTCTCCAACTCTGTCTAATCCCTTACCTTCACAATCGACCCCCGCCTTTCCTTCACACACCACATAGCTGCTGACACCAAAACATGCAACCAACAACTACACCTCATATACAACATTAGACACATCCTACCTTTTGACCATGTCCTCCTAGAAGCCATAAACCACGCTGCAGCCAGATTCATCCTTCATCCTTCACCTACTTTACTCATCACCTCAACTGTCTCCCAGCTCCACTTGCTCCCCTAGAATTGCCTTCAGAAGACTCTGCATAGTTTTAAAAGCCATTCAACACAAAACCACATCTTACCTTCACGACAAACTTAAACCCTCACCCACACAAACACCAGACAAGCAAGCCAGCATCTCTTACACATTCCACTCTACAAACTAAAATGCACCAAAAAACAATAATATTCTCATTGGGCACCCAAAGCCTGGAACACCCCAGGAACGGCATTTGGGGGGCAGCAGGGGTCGCACTTGCGACCCCTGAGGTCTCCCTTGCTACCCCTGTGGTCTCCTTCACTACCCCCAAAACATAACTTTAAAAAATAACTTTTCTTTCTTTTTTTTCTTTTTACAAATTGAAGCTACTAGGTTAATTTTAGGCACACTTCAGGGGATGAGTCACTGATTTACTCTGTTCTTAAATACCTCAACTTCACAATGCAGAATAAATCCTCCAAAAAGGATTTAGAGTAGAATAAGCATCCTTTTCGGACTATGTATTCTACTTTTTGCAAGTTACAGTTATAGTATGGGTTTTTTTGCCGATACATATGGTGATCCATTCTTGATTGAAATGTATAGCACGTTACAGTATTATTGTAACCATATTGTTCATAGTGTACTTAGAAACAATGCTATGTGATGCCACTTCCTGTTTTGTCAAGGGGCAAACAGTTGTGTTTCATCGCTTCCCGTGATGTCAATTCAGGGTGGGGGTCAAACGTCATCACTTTCTGTGATGTCAATCATAGGTCAAGGGTCATGCAATGTCACTTCCGCTACCCCTTGCATTGTGGTGAAATGACGACCCTGGAACACGCTACTTAACATCTGCACTGCACCCTACATCACCAGTTTCAGAAATAGCCTCCAAACATAGCTTTTTCCCTACGCATAGCCCTGCCCCTCCAACTTCCCTGCTTCCACTTGCTATCCTTATCTTCCTATTACCAACAGAAAATATTGTGTAACTTCAGTTTCACTTCACACCTTTTCAACCATTCAACATTGAAGGGTGCTCTGAGAATCTCTGGGTAGGGACAGCACTGAACACACATTCCAATAAAATACAATAAATTGAATAAACACTGTTAAAATGCTGCCATCTGGACATGGTGGAAACGGGCAATGGCCTGTACGTGGGACTAAGAAATCTGACAGGGTTTTTTGAAACTGGTTAATGATGTTCTAAGTAGGTTTTCTGGAAACCGACAAAGATGTGTCTACCAGACTTACAGCTGCTAAATATAGCACGTGGCCATGTACATCTTAACAATTTGCTTTGAAGTCTCTCCTACATTTTCAGCCGAGCAGCCAGGCTTATAAACAGCCGTTTGATTGTGTTACATTACATTTGCAGCAGCGTCTCAATCAGCTAAAATATAAATGCACTGATGGCATAAACAATGAAAAGGGGTGCATACCAAAGAGTCTAGATTCAGGGGAAGGAAAGGAAATATAACTTCATGGACATTGGAATGGGTTTGCATAACAGCCTCAAGCCGATGTATCATGTGGGAGTGGAGAGGGAATCAAATCACAATAAAAAAAAGGAATGGTACAATTGCTTGACCTGTAGGAATTTCAGAATTCCAACAGGCTGGCAGCCTGGAGGAGGCACCCTCAGCTGGTGATAAAACAAAGTGCTAGGCTGTTCTGCTCTCTGCTATTCCTCTCCCGTTCCTCTCATATCCCTGCCCACTTCTGGCTGAATCACCATGTGCAAGTAAAACTTTCCATGGGCAGACTCAGGTGGGCGTGATTGCGGCACTTTTACCCAGAGGGTACAGTCATCATGCACTCCGACGCCTGGCATATAGCAAGCCCAATCTAAAAGTGGAAGCTAAGCTTTGCCTTTGATGCATCCTCTCATTCCTGTACCCCATTACCGCACCCAACAAACAAAGTATTTCAAGGACAAGCAACACACACAAGGCAGTGGGGGGTAGCGGGCTTTGGGGACGAATAGCACTGTTCAGAGTGATGCACAGGATAGGTGCATTTGCCATTTAGCTACGACTTCGTATTTGTTCCATTAAGTTTCTCAAGGTTATTTTAAAAAGTAAATGTCCAATTAATATAACAATTGCTTTGTATGATTTTGAATTATTTTTTTTTTTCTCTTTCTTTATTTCCCCTCCAGGCAGTCAGAGACTGCAGTGAGCGGGAGGGAGGATAATATGCCTCTGTTATTCTCTCGCTGATGTACAGTTTCTGCTGCTGTCTGTCAAAAGCCTCTATTATGTCAAACCTCCACATACTGCTGCGGTTTTTTTGTGTCTTCTTAGCACACATTGGTAAGGGCGGTGGAGGGGGGTTGTGCGATGGAAGCGTGCAGCACTGAAGGGATACTTTTTTGATCCCTGGACGTACAATAGCGAAGGGGTCTCATTGTCAGAAGATGTTTTCTCCCAAGATCTTTCACAGCGCCACCCCCTGCCCGCTCCCCAAAATCCATGTAACTACAGTTGCACTCCACACTGCCGTTTATTATGTGTGAAAGATCCCAAATGGGTTTGCATTAAGATAAATTAATGAGCCATGCAAGCCGAGTGCTTTCTCAAAATTGATTTATATGTGTGCAGCGAAGGGATTTCAAATGTGGTTGCTGATAGCTCCAAATGTTTATCATATTCTATTCTAGGGAAATGTTTCCACAAGACAATAATACATTTGTCATAATGCAATCCCTAGAGGATGTGCTGCTGCCCCTGGATTGCCATTCGTTGTGATAGCATGTCAGGAGGTTCTTGTAAAAGTGCATCTGTCACCCCCATCTGTGGCCCCCTGGCACGCATCAACTTCGAAGAGATCTCATGTGTAGCAGGCTGTCATGATTCTCAGAATGAGATGCTAACATGTCTGGTTTTCAGTAGTTTCCTACATTCCAGGGGCCGTGCCATAGAAAACGTGCCTCTATCTAATTGCATTTGGCTGCAGGTCAAAAACTGGCCTTGTGTAAGAAACATATTCCAAATGAATGAATCCAAAAATCTATGTTCATTCCCTGCCTCATCCAAGTGACAACCAACAATGTCAGACACAGAAGAGGGCCTATATTAAACATTCAAGGGAAGTTACATACGGCCGACCAGAACAGATGGATTTAATTACATTATGAGGAAAGTACACAGAGACCTACTGTATGATTCAGTAAATTCAGGAAACAAATTAGCAGAACAAAAATTACTCAACAGGCAATCCGCAATTTGGCCAACTTCACCGGTCCATCTGCTCAAACCTGATTTAGCCGTAGACTACATATGGGATGTAAAAAGATGGGCCAGTGTTAAAAAATGACTATAATTAGCTCATACAATTGTCTGCAGTGAGGAAAATGGGCCTTGTGGTACCTAAAAACAATGCCAATATTCTGCAATACCACCGTTCCTTTCAGTATTGGAATGTTTGCAGACGATACTCACAAGGAATCTTTACAAGACCTGCGCCCAACACTGAAACTGTCATTTGAATCCTGAGACGGTAACTCCCATCCACATTAACCAGATATGGGACGTGATGCCACAGCTGAAGAGTTACCCAGCAAGTTTATCTCCAAAACGGAAGTACAAAAGAACACGGTGATAAGCACAGAATTTGGCAAGTCCTGTCCAACCAGTAAATTCTCCCCATTCTACTTAAACATTCTCCCATGTTTTCTGCATATATGCTGTGCTCCAATTATGATATGGTAATGGGATTTATACTGTGCACTTCTCCCTCTCGCTCTCTCTCTCCTTCTCTCTCTCTCAAACCCTTGTTTGTCTTTTTTGCCAAACTGTTTACCTTTCATCTGTAACATATTCAGTTGTGTCCTGCTTGAGAGGTGATATGCAAATATATTAAAATATAATATAGATGTTTTATTTAGCAATGTCCTAATCCCCAAGATTTGTTTTGTCCATCCCCTCTCTGCAGAGGCAGGACATTGGCAGTTTCATTGAGCTTGTGGCTCTTGGGCGTGGTACATACCTTTAGTCTAGCTGCTAAACGTTAAACTCTCTCTCCATCTCTCTAACTGTTGTCTCTTTCTCTCTAATCCGTTCCCTATGTTCCAGTCTGTTCCTGTATGTCTGTCTGTCTCTCTCTCCCCCTCTCTATCTCTCACTATCTCTATCTATCTGAAGTTGTGTCTCTTTCTCTCTATCACACATTGTGACAAATTGCATTTTGCTCCACAGGAGTACAAAGATGAGTAAGGGCAAAATGACCCACTTACCACTCACATTTCTACAAACCAAAAACAACACAAGCATAAAGGTAAAACAGGGACAGTTAAGAGATATAACTTCTTCACCTTTTGTGGTAATGTGGGTTGAGGAAAGGCTATGCTCGTAAGAAGGGTGTGAACCAAGCAGCTAGCGGGCATTGACTAGGGACAAAAGTGAACACTTGGTGTGGTAGAAGCGTGACTCTCAAGAATCCAGATCAGGGCGGTCCCAGGAAGGCTTTGCATTTGGCCAGGCTGATTTAGGAGTAAGCCACTCGGAGAGGACGATGAGTGAATCTCCAGCAGTTCGACTCAGCGGAAGATGGTTGTCAAAGTGGTGATCTTAGTTGAGTCGAGTTGTGATCGATGAGGTGGTATTTCAAGAGCTAGCTGGGTCGAGCTGTGGTTGTAACACTCAGTTATAGTCAGCGCTGACTCTCCAGTTACTCTTTTCTGGCCACGGAATTGAGCAGTTGCTTTGGGCCTAGCGATGACAAGTTTTAGCAGTGTTCAGCTGGTTCAAAGTAAAAGCAAGTTCAAAGGGGTGGAGGAGGACAGCAACCTTGTGCCAGCAACATCCCCCTTGTTTCAGGTGCAGTGAAACGGTGGCAGCAAGTTCTGTGTCATAGAGCAGAGAGCTTCACTTGGTCTGGCCCTCTGGTACTGTGAGGACCATTCATGAGTACTCGGGAATAGGACGGTTCCATCTATGATCTACTCTCCCTGTTCAGGAGATTCTGGTGCAGAGTGGTAGGTCCTGGTCTGCAGCAAAGGTCACTCATGATGTGCCCTGAGTGTGGGTAAGGGAACAGATCTGTCTTCTGTCTTGGATGACTCCTTCTACACCTCAGGCACAGGGCTGTGGAAAGTACAACCAGTGAGATCTTCAGAACAAATCTGCATCCTTAAAGGATCTGAGAGGATCTAAGGGAATCTGAAGAAGAGGGTGACCCACTCTTTTAAAGCTGAAAGTCTTCAAGTGATTGGACTAAAGACAGCCTGCTTTAGTTGACCAATCCCTACTCTTCATCAGAGCTTGTCCTTCTGATATCACATCCTAAGTCCTAAGTGCTTGGCACCAGAGGAAGTGGATGGGACAGGAACGAGAGAGAGGGACAGTGAGAAACAAGGTGGTGGAAGTCTACTTTCTGTGGCCAAAGCCCTCCTGCCTATCATAATCCCACCCTTCCCTTCTCACTGAGAACAAAGGCCTTTAGAGATGGAGGTCCCTGGTGTGAAGGTACTCCTTTTTAACAATCAAAAGCCAAAGCAACACAATTAGCATCCTGTGCACGTTTGACTCCAATTCCAACATGTTTTGTAAGATGTTTACTTTGGGGCAAACTGCTTTTCTATTTTGTTATAAGGCTTAAGCAACTTGAACTTTTTTCCAAATGTTTTTTGCTGTCATTTGTCTTTTCACATCCCGTACCCAAGATCAGTGAACGTGGTCTATCTCTCTTGTTAGACAGCAATACCTGAAGACCTCACACCAGTAAGATATCACAGTGATTTAAATATGTACCTCCTATACTGCTGCACAACCTTCAGTCACTGATTTAAATTCTGGCAGGGCTGACTCTGTTCTTAATCTTTCATAGTTTGATAATGAATGTTTCTAAATTGGGTACATACAAGACCTAGTATTACTGCACCTATTAGCTGAAGGAATCCAACATAAAGTCCAATGTGGAAATGCATTATTTAAAATGTTCTATTTCTCTCTGGTAGACTGTTTTGCAATCCTGTGGATGAGGATGACCTAATACAATTTTTCAATGAGCAAATATCAAATAGGAACCATATGTTCCTCCATTTGAGATTAATTTGAACATTGTACGAGGCGAGACAAGCTCCTACTTGATTTCTCTCTATCTAGACCAGGACACATCCTATGTGAAAGTACGTATAGTTTTGCAGGAGCTGAAGCTTAGCTTTCACCATATAGAATACCTTAGTGGGACCCAACACATCCCTGAGTTGTGGTCCTTTCCCTATCAATCAGAAGGGTCTCATTACAAGTTTGGTGGTATAAATTGGTGGTAATTCCACTAGGTGAAATCACTGTATGGACAATGTGTCTGGTGGAATGACCATCAGATTATATATAAGTGGTTGGATGCACACACCAACCACTGGTCATAACGGTAATTCAGCTTGGGAGAAATGTTGCCAAAATCCACTAGCGCGTGGTAATTCTGCCAATATCAGGCAGAAATATTGTTACCGCCAAAGGATTTGGAGGATTTACCGAAGAGTAATTCCTCCTAATATTGGCGCAAGTAGTGCAGGCGGAAATAGCCTCATGAAGGAAACGAGAAGCTGCTATGCAGATTTTTTGAAAAACTCAATCCATTAAAAATCACCCATTCACTCTTTCCAAGGGTGAAGGAGGTGGGGAAATGGCTGGGGAACAGGGCAAAAGAAAAGTACCAATGCTCCGGGTCAGGACCTTTATATGGGCTGAGCTCACAGTATAGGCAGAGGAGGTTGTGGTCCATTCGTAGGACAGTATGGGGCCCAGAGCAAAGGCACATCACACCAGATGAGGACTGCCATCTGGAAAGAAGCAGGGGGCAAGGTGGTGGCAATAAGGAAGGTACCTAGAAACACTGAAAGACTCAAAACGAGGTTGAACGACCTCCAGGGTACACTCACTCATGGCATAGTGCCAAGGACACAGCAGCCACAGACTGGGGCAGAGTTGAGTCCACTAAGCTCACCCCATGGGAGGAAACTGTCAGCTCCATCCTCCACATGGCTGGCTTGGAGGGCGCTGGTGCAGCCGAGGTCTGAGCCCAAACTTCTGCAGACCATGGTGAGTGAATGTATAACCAGTTTCCATTTACATAACCTATATATAATGGGAAGCAATACACGGTTGCCACCATTACACGTGTTTAATGTTTACAATCAATGCAGCAGCCCCAGAAATGAGTGCCGAAGGACGGTCTGACCTATTCACTTTGATATGCAGTCTGCAAAAGAGGACATCAAAAGTAAAAAAAAAAATATATTGCACAGATTGTGTCATTTTCTCCAGCGTGTCCATGGAAACCCCCGTACCACCCAGTAACCATAGCTCGACTTGCTCATTCATATGTGAACCAAATACCAGATGACCCCTGACTTTGCACATCTTACGTTCCATAAGTCAAACATAAAGTATGCCATTGTCAATAAATAGCTGTCACAAGGGCAATGTAAGAAGAAACGCGCAACAATTAGGGGGCACAATATGAAAAGTCCCAAGAAAACTCAGTGTTTTAACGTTCCAAGAACAACTTGTGTCCTGCAGATTTTCCTATTAGTTGTCTAGACTAAGATCATGACCCTGTCAAAACATGCCCAGGCCCACTAGTTTATTACATGCAAACAAAAATCCCTGTGACATACCATAGCAGCAGCAAACATGTGCATGTAGGGCAGGATGTCACGCACAGACATCCCTTGTGTAACATCAACACACAGTACTAACTGATTTACCTCTAGCGACTAACAATGAGGCTGAATGCACTGAATAGTCAGTCCTGTAAGGTTCATATGACATCGTTTCAAATCTCTCCCAACAGCCACTCAAGGCAGCCAAGCAGCAGCTGAGGGTCCCAGTACAAGCTCTGTAGCAGCTGGTAACTTCACCACAGATCCATTGTCTGACCACACAGCAAACGACACCGGGCAGATATCTGTAATGTTGTGGACATCTGCAGGCAAGTCATCAAAACCATCCCCTTGCTGGTGCCCACCACAATAGCATCCACACAGCTTGTGACAAAGACCACCAGCCCCATCCCCACTCAGTTAAACTGATGATAAAACTACTGCAATGGTCAAAACCACTACTGGTCAGCAAGTGGGTGTTGCATTTCCCACCACTGCTCCCACTGCAACCTCCACCTTGGCACAGCCTTCACCTTTTACTGCCAGACTCGAGACCCTTCCCATTTTGTTCTCATTCCCAAATATGTGCACATCCTAATCCAGTGGCAAAGCACTGCAGTGGCATCATGAAGAGGACTCTGACACTGTCACTGATGGGCCTGACATACCTGTGCATTGTGCACATCCATCAGGGAGGGAGCAGAGCCCCAACCCATCCTCTCCAGTATCCCAGATCACCCTGAACACAATATTGTAGACACTCAATGTGATTGAGCAGCGGAGGGAACGAATGGAGAGGATAGCTGAGGTACAACTTGACCATTAACAGGCCATGAGGGATGCCGTGTAGGGGGCATTGAGTCAGGTGGCTATTGCCACAGACAGAGGGAGAAGGCGTGTCGCTAATGGCACATCTGCTCTTACCCTGGTTGGGCAGAGAGTAAAGGAGCTCACATCAGCCATGTCCGCCAGCAAGGAGACAGTCCTTATGGTCATCATCCTCACACCTCAGCACATTAGGGGGAATGCAGCCAGCTCCTGCTCTGTCATTTCCACTGAGAGTTCCGTCCTCCAGACTCTGGTACAGAGATCAGAGAGAATACTGTATCCTTGCCACTGTCTATACTAGGACATGGCACGCACGGGACAGGAAAAAGGAGTTGCCAGAGCAAATTGTGTAGATGCAAGTTGTTGGGCTCCCAGATGAGAACAATATGGCTTACCTTGTGAACTTTTCTGATCCAGGAGGATTTTAGGTTGTCACCTGCGCAGAGTGTCAGTTGTGAGGCCAAGTGTTCAAGGCCAATGAAAAATGGTAGATGGGTGGAGCAAGAGCTCTGTGGGCTCGTCGGAGAGGAGAAAATGATTATGTCGGCCATTGGAGCTGTCCCATGTAACAGTTAGATGATGCAGCCTCGCTCTGTGTTCTATGGAAGTGAATGTGTAGCGAACAACACCAGGGCTGTCAGAGTAAAGATCCCTGCCACGGGGGCACAAACAGGTGACATTGCCATGCCGACAAATGAAACATAAGAACAGCAGAAGGTGGAAGCACTGAGTGCTTCACTTGGTTATGTTTTTCTGACCCATTTTGGAGTTTGGCAGATCTACAGGAGCAGCCCTATTTTCACTGGTTCAAAGCCAAATTTCAATGATGGACTTACATATTAACTTACCTGAGTGGCTAATGATCCATCATTATTACAGTGAGCCCAATGCATGTTTTGTTCCTCTCACGTGCCTCATTATAGTAATTCTCCTGCAGTGTAAAAGGGATACTCACAGGGGTCATCAACCACAGTAACTGATCAGATCCTGAGCCATCTACAACAGTTACAAAGGACCGTATTGAACCTTGTCTTGTATTGGTTTTCAAATTGCTTGTTACTATTACTATTTTACTTGTGGCCTTTGTGCGAGCCTATGAGTTTGTGAATAACTGCAGGAAGTAGGAGGGGCCAGTAGCTTTAAATGAGCACAAGCAGGAGAGTGCAGTGGTTTCTGCTTCCTGTCTTTTAGGGCATCAACCATGAAGGAGATGCTATGGCAATTAGAGTAGAGCATTTCCTGGCCTATCCTGGTGCATTGGCTAGGAATGGTTTGTTGGATTTCACAGGGGCCTATATTGCTGAGAGGAATTGTGTGCCTGCTTTCATGCATGCAAGGATAGCCTTCAGACTATTCTCAGATAATTCTGTGGTCAGCAGAATGTGGGTATCCGTGGCCTATTTCATGCATCTTGGTGCACATTGTAGGACTTGCAGTTTCCTCACAGGACACATGACATGACATGAGACATGACATGACTGTAAAGACCGGAGGGGGGTGTCTGTAATTCCTCTCTATATATGGTAGAGGAGAGGCACAGAGGACCCCAGCCAAGATTCTTTAATATTGGTACGTGGTCGAGCAATCAAGGCCTAGCTTCCCAAGAGGTGATGCAGGCTGGTTCTTAAGTACTATGTAGTCCCCAAGCACCCACAAAGGAATGTCTGCACACTGTATCGTTAAAACACAGTCTTTATATAATTAATATTCAAGGTTATCTACACTATCACAATAACTCACTTTGTGCTCAGAAAATCAACAATGGTAAATATATACAGTTCTAGAGTGGTACCACAAATGTTATCAGATCTCATTAAAGTGCATCAACTATACTGTCAAAATGTCACACAGATTAATAAAGAGGAAACCAGCAGTAGAGAGAGGAAGGAAAACAAGACGGTTGAACAATTGGCAGAATACTGGTTGCTACCGTTAAACACAGCTCTGTGTGGAGATCCCCCCACCTGGGCAACCTGCAGAATAAAGATACAAGCCCTGTCCATATATTGTTCACAATAGACTTCCCAATAGTTCTGCAACCCCAAAGTACCTGGCGTTGTAGCGTTCCTTTTCGGGGAATCGACGGCCCTTCTTGAGTGCACTCCCCTTAAGGCAGGAGTCACGGGTCGTTGAACGTTTTACGGAGAACAGGGTGAGCTACGACGGTGAAGTGGCAGCTTCGTTCCTAGCGGTGCTCGTTGACGGGGAAGCGTAAAAGTCCTGCAAGGAAGAGGCGCAGGGCACCCTGGTGTCGATAGTTCTGGACCGCAAAGAGTCTGAAGAATTGTGGCCCAGCAAGGGCGTCAAGTCGTCAGCGTCTCTGTGGTCTTTGGGTGGAGGGAAACCCACCGGTGGATGCTCCTCGGTGCATAGACAGTCAGGCCTTCTCCATCAGGATACAGCGGCGACGATGCGGACGAGAGCGTCCTTGGATCAAATGAAGTTCTTAGGCAAACGGGAGCACGGCGGCTCCGGTCGGCGACGGCGGTCATCGACAGTGGCGGACAACAGTCCGGGCACTTCTCCTTGGGATTGCACAGCAGTCCCCGTATGGGGTCGGCAGCCTGTCGAAGGTCTGTCTACCAGTGAGCTTTGGCAAAGATCAGCTGATGCACGATGGTCCCTCGTAGCTCGGGAAGAGGGCGCCTTACCAGGTCCTCTCTGGGTCAGTCCTTGGAGACACAGCAGCTTTCAGATTGATGAAGGAGAGCAACAGCAATTCTTCTCTTCCAGCAGGGCTTCAAGGTCAAGCTTAAGTTACTCCAGTTACTCGTCAAAGTGGAATTCAGCTTCTGAACACGAATTCTAGCAGTGAGAGGCCCCCAGATATACTAGTTGGTCTCCCATTCATTCTGCTGGGTCACACTCAGGCAACCAATCGGTCAGAAGGGCATTCATACAGGCAGGCATCCAATCAGGTGCATAGTGCATTCAGGCCATTCACTCCTCTCCAGACACTCACAACAAGTTATGTGTATTGGGACAAGTACCCAGCCATTCAACACTCCACACTGCATTCATACCAATTTTGGGCACGGCTGTCTCAGTCATTGTGTCAAACACCAGATACTAGACACCCACAACACAGAATGTGTATTTGTCACACACTCCATTCACCCAGGTCCCACCCACAGGGTGTACCCACAACATACAGTCACTGGGAAGGCTCCAGCTGGTCTGGCCTGGACTTCACAACCACACCATTATTGGAACTTCCACCCAACAGCCAGTTAGGGGGAAGGGACAGAGTCAGGGCTTCCCAGGACTTTGGGAAAACAAGGTAACAGGCAATAGAAAGCAAGAGGCCATGAGGGACATCTTGTTTCCTATCAGGAATCAACTGATTCCAATGGCAGGGCCTGGGTATCCCAAAATGGAGAATACTCAGAGCACCAGTCAAATTCAGCATGGAGCCGCCACCAGTCCATACCCTGCTCTGTGGGCCACCCAAAGGTGCCCAAAAATATATACTAGGGGCACAGGGTTGTAACCCCACCCATGGGTGCCATAAGGGTATCCCATGGGTCTGTTCACCAAACCAAGAGAGAGTTGCACCGCCAGGAGTCCCACTCAAACTCCTGCATGGAAAACATAACAGAGCACAGGATAAAAACAGTAAACGACAAGGATACGGAGGCCCTGTTCCTCTGATGCATTTCGAGCATCACAGTTGCCCCCCCCAGACTGAGGGGTGCCCAATCTCCCACAAGCTAGACACTCTCATCCAGACGGTCAACATACCTTCTGGAAAGGCCATCTTCATTATCGTGACTCTTCCCTTGTGTGTGCTCTATGGTGAAGCCGAGCCCTTGCAGACTAATGGACCACCTGAGCAGTTTCAGGTGTTCACCCTTCATCTGCATAAGCCACTTCAGGGGCTTATGATCTGTTTGGACCTTGAAGGTAGACACTGTAAGGTAGGACCTAAAATGCCTAAGGGTCCAAACTATGCTAAAACATTCCTTTTCAACAGTAGCTCACCTAAGTTCTCGAAACTTGAGTTGTCTACTGATGAATATGATAGGATGTTCCTTCCCTTTGTCATGTAACTGAGACAAGACAGCTCCAATTCTGGTGTCGCAGGCATCCGTCTGGACGATAAAGGATCTGCTGTAGTCAGGCGCACACAACACAGGTGCCCTACACAGACTTTATTTCAAGACATCAAAGGCCCTCTGACAGTCTTCAGTCCAATTAACCTTCCTAGGTTGTTTGGGTGAAGTCAGAGCTGTCAGGGGTGCAGCTATGGTTCATAGCGTGCCATGAAATTGTGATAGTACCCAGTGAGGCCCAAAAAGGCTCTCACCTGGGTTTGAGTAGTGGGAGCCTCCCAGTCACATACATCCTGTACCTTACTGGTGAGAGGTTGGATTTGACCCCCTCCTACCTCATGATCAAGATACGTGACTTTCCCCTGAGCTATCTGGCACGTGGTGGCCTTGATAGTGAGGTTAGCCCTTTTCAAGGCCTGCAACACCTTATCCAGGTGTGTCAAATGCTCTTCCCAGGTGGAACTGTAGACAGCAATGTTGTCTAGGTAGGCCACATAAAAGGCCTCGAGCCCACTGAGCGCATGATTGACCAATCTCTGGGAGGTGGCAGGGGCATTCTTCAACCCAAAAGGCATGACCCTAAATTGGTATAGTCCCTCAGGTGTTGAGAACGCCGTCTTTTCCTTGGCGTGGTCCGTCAGAGCTCTTTGCCAATAGCCTGAGGTAAGGTCAAAGGTGCTCACAAATTTGGCAGTACCTGCGGTGTCCATGAGCTCATCAGCCCTGGGCAATGGGTGCGCGTCAGTTTTGGTGACGGCATTGACTCCTCGGTAGTCCACACAGAGCCACCAATCCTTGGTACCTGCCTGGGAACTTGCCTTGGGGACAAGGACCACGGGACTGGACCGGGGACTGGTTGAAGGTTCAATAACACCCAGATCTAACATCTTGGCGACCTCAGCCTGGATGTCATTCTTAACAGTATTTGACATACGATTGCACCTGCTTTTGACAGGCACACTGTCACCAGTGTCAATCTTGTGCCTACGCCACGGTGTAAGGCCTGGTGTCAGTGAGAACAGAGAGGCATACTGCCGGAGTAAAGTCCTGCAGGCCTTCTGCTGCTCTGTCGTCAGATTGGGAGAGAAATGTACTCCCTCCACTGAGACATCCTGAGGGTTGCTATGCAGCAAATCAGGAAGGGGCTCACTCTCATCCTCTTCTTGCTCTGAAGCTAGCAAGAGACATGAGACTTCGACTTGCCTGTGGCAAGGCTTGAGCTTGTTAACATGGAATACCTGAGGGGCTACCCCAGAGGCTCCCATGTCAACCAGATAATTGACCTCGCCCATCTTGAAGATTATCCTGAAGGGTCCAGTCCATTCATCTGCGAACGCCCGAGGCTTTGTAGGCTCCATCACGAGGACCTCCTGTGCCGGAGTCCAATCCACTTGTGATGCTTTAAGGTCATGCCAGTACTTATTCAATTCCTGGCTGGCCTTGAGATTCGCTGTTGCCTGACCCATCATCTGTGTCATCCTCCTTTTGAGGCCTAACACATAGTGCTCACTTGCTTGGCGGGAACTGAAGGGGTGGCCTCCAAGCCTTCTCTGATTAAGGCAAGCCCCCCCCCCATGGGATGTCCAAAGAGTAACTCAAAGGGGCTGAAACCAACACCTTCTTGAGGTACCTCTCTGTAAGCAAACAGTAGGCATGGCAGGAGGAGATCCCATTTCCTCCTTAGGGGCTCTTCCAAAGCACCTAGCATGCCCTTGAGAGTTTTGTTAAATCTCTCAACCAGACCATTAGTCTGAGGATGGTAAGAGGTGGAGAACGTGTAGGTTACCCCACACTCTTTCCACATAGTTTTCATGTAACTAGACATGAAGTTGGATCCTCTATCACAGACAACCTCCTTAGGGAATCCAACATGGGTGAAAATGCCCAGGAGAGCCCTGGCAACCACCTTGGCAGTAACATTCCGAAGGGGTATAGCCTCGGGGTACCTGGTGGCATGATTGACCAAGACCAGGATGAACCGATGTCCACCTGACGTGGGAGGGTCAAGGAGACCGACAATGTCAATGCCCACTTTCTCAAACAGTGTGCTAACCACTGGCAATGGCTGCAGTGGGGCAATGACACTGCCTCCAGTCTTGCCAGACAACTGACAATTTGGGCAGGTCCTGCAGTGGGACTCCACTTCTACTCCCATCCGGGGCCAGTAGAAATGGGGAGAGAGCCTCTGCATAATCTTCTTGGTACCAAGATGACCAGCTAAGGGCACCTCATGCTCCAACTGCAGCAGGAACTGCCTGTAAACCTGGGGTACAACCAACCTCTTGAGGGCACCAGGTTCAGGCTTAGTGGGCTCACTAACAAGGAGCCCACCCTCCAAATAGATTTGGAATGTCCTTTTGCCTGGGACAGGGCCTGTTTCCTCAGAGCCTTGAGAGAGTGGCACTCTCTCTGGCGCTTACAGAAGTTTGCCCGGGAGGGTCCCCCTTCAGTTAACAAACATTGAGGGTCGGGATGATCCTCCGGGTTGAGAACCTCTCCCACAGGAGAGTCTTCTGTCTCTTCTCCCTCAGGAGTTGAGTTTGGGTTTTCCACTGGACCCAGCCCATCCGGAGCATGGATCCCAATGGGTGCTGTAGGAACAGCAGGAAGAGAAGGAGCTCCCTGCACAGAGGTGGCCTTCTGGTTCTTCCTTCTTCTTGCGTTAGGGCTCGCCTTTGGCTCAGGTACCTGACTCACAGCCAGACCCTGTGTCAGCTGTGACCTAGTGACTGCAGCAGCAGTCAGGGGAAGACCATCCGAGATCAACCCCAACTCTACTAGATCATTGCCCAACAAAATGTTAGCAGGGACATTGTCCTGAACCAGGACAGGAAGCTTTGCTGTCTTGTCTCCAATCATGAGTGTGACTAAGGCTACAGGAGATAATTTGGGAGGCCACCCCAGCTAACCTGGTGGTTCTCAAAGGAGCACCTACATAGTCCTCTGGCTTGAGCATGGTCCTGTCCACCACTGTCATGCTTACCCCAGTGTCTCTCAAGCCAGTAGAAGGCTGGCCATTCAAGAGGACACTTCTCAAAAACCTATGGGTGTTCAGTGGGATAGTTGCGAGTACTTCTGCGTACTGGTCCCAGGCCCCAACGGACACTAAGGAAATCTCCACAGGAGCACCAAAGGTGATATCTGTAGAGGAGGGGAGGACAGTGGCCTCCACCTCAGACAAGGGGTAAGGGTAGCTCAGGCTGACAGTCTGTACTCCAAGTGCCTTACCTCTACACTTGGAGTCACCCCTTCGGTGATCCAGAGACTCACAATCCCAACAAGTGCCGGGAGTGTGGGGTACAGTACTGGAACCACTGGGAGCCTGCTTTGCAGCAGGTGGACCACTACTCTTTTTCCCACCCACAGATGACTTATCCCCACTAGATTATTGGGTCTTAGGAGAGGAAGGTTTTGGTTTACCCGACTGTGATTGCTTCTGGGACTCCTCAGCTTTCTGAGAGGTCCCCTTTTCTTTGTCCTTATCCTTCCCACTGGAGTCCTTAGGGGACACCCGGTGTGAGACCCACTTGTTAGCCAACCTAGCCAGCTTAAAGGAGTCCAAAATGTTCTGGTCAGCAACATTCTGATGCAGTTCTGGTGAACAGGCTTCCGAAAAATGTTCAAAAAACAAAAGGTGGGACAATTCAACAAACATTTTCACTTTGTAACCATCAATCCACCCCATCATGTTCATGTGCGCAGCACTAACCCAGTCAATCAAAGACACATTCTCGCATTTCTTAAATTCCCTGAATTCTTTAAGGTATTTGGTAGATGCCTTGCCAAACTTGGCAATTAAAGCAGACTTCATGCACTCATACTGACCCCTTTCTTCCACACTCAGTTTCAGAATACAGTCATACCCAGTTTGAGGCACTCTGCTTAGCAAACACTTAGCACAATCTCTCTTATCAACAACATGAATGGCACAAGACATCTCAAACGCTTCAATCCAGTGGATGATATCAGAACCCTCCTCATACACACCAACCAAATCCTTCATAAACCTGGTTGCTGGGGACCTGACACTCTCAACTGGTTTAGCTGAAGTCTCCACTCGAGCTTTCTCTAACTGGATTCGCTGACATTCAGTGTCCTTGTCTTTGAGTTCAAGATCCCTATTTTTGAGTTCCACTTGCTGTGCCAACTCCTCTTTCTTAAGCTCAGCATCTATTTCCAACTTCCGATATTCAAATACAAATTTCATTCTTAATAACTCAAGCTCCAAGGAATCGCTGGGGTTTGGAACAGAAGCAGCAGGAATGGTGGCATTCCCAGAATCAGATTCGGCGTCAACCCTCGGGGAAGAGTCCTCATTGGTTGCATCCCCCTCTCAAGAGTTTCACAATCAGTTTGGTAGTCCACCAAGGCAGCAACCAGCTCAGCCCTAAACTTATCCACAAAGTCTAACTCCCTGGCTTCACAAGTACTCTGGAGAGCCTCTAAACTCCGAGTCATTTTACCATTCGCAATAGATTCCATTGCTTGGAATGCAGTTATCTTGTACACAACTAAACCTCAATTTAATAAAGTGCAGATATTTTGTAAGTGGCATGTTTATACATTGATTCTTAAAACCATAAGCATCCCACTGCTGCCACCAGTGTAAAGACCAGAGAGAGGTGTCTGTAGTTCTGCTCTCTATATGGTAGAGGAGAGGCACAGAGGACCCCAGCCAAGATTCTATATTATTGGTACATGGTCGAGCAATTAAGAACTAGCTTCTGAGGAGGTGATGCAGGCTGGTTCTTAAGTACAGTGTAGTCCCCAAGCACCCACAAAGAAATGTCCGCACCCTGTATCGGTTAAAACACAGTCTTTGTATAATTAATATTCAACGTTATGTACACTATCACAATAACTCACTTTGTGCTCAGAAAATCAACAATGGTAAATATATACAGTTCTACAGTGGTACCACATATATTATCAGATCTCATTTAAGTTCATCAACTATACTGTCAAAATGTCACACAGGTCAATAAAGAGGAAACCAGCAGTAGAGAAAGGAAGGAAAGCAAGACGGTTGAACAATTAGCATAATAATGGTCGCTACCATTAAACACAGCTCTGTGTGGAGATCCCCACACCTGGGCAACCTGTTGAAATAAAGATACAAGCCCAGTCAATATATTGTTCACAATAGACTTCCCAATAGTTCTGCAACCCCAAAGTACCTGGCGTTGTAGCGTTCCTCGGCGGGGAATCAACGGCCCTTCTTGCGTGCTCTCCCCTTAAGGCAGGAGTCACAGGTTGATGAACGTCCAACGGAGAACAGGGTGAGCTACAACGGTCAAGTGGCAGCTTCATTCCTAGCAGTGCTCGTTGACGGAGAGGCGTGCCGGGCACCTTGGTGTCGAGAGTTCTGGACTGCAAAGAGTTTGAAGAACTCGAGCCCAGCAAGGGCATTGAGTCGTCGGCATCTCTGTGGTCTTTGGGTGGCGGGAAACCCACCGGTGGATGCTCCTCGGCGCGTCGAAGGTCAGGCCTTCTCCAGCAGGATACAGCAGCGACGATGCGGACGAGAACGTCCTTGAATGAAATCAAGTTCTTAGGCAAACGGGAGCATGGCGGCTACGGTCAGCGATGGCGGTCATCGACAGTGGCAGACAATAGTCTGGGCGCTTCTCCTTGGCATTCCGCAGCAGTCCCCACCTCGGGTCGGCAGCCGGTCGAAGGTCTGTCTACCAGGGAGCTTTGGCAAAGATCAGTTTTTGCACGATGGTCCCTCGTAGCTCGGGAAGAGGGCGCCTTACCAGGTCCTCTCTGGGTCAGTCCTTGGAGACACAGCAGCTTTCAGATTGATGATGGAGAGCAACGGCAATTCTTCTCTTCCAGCAGGGCTTCAAGGTCAAGCTACAGTTACTCCAGTTACTCATCGTAGTGGACTTCAGCTTCTGAACACGAATTCTAGTAGTGAGAGGCCCCCAGATATGCTAGTTGGTCTCCCATTCATTCTGCTGGGTCACACTCAGGCAACCAATCGGTCAGAAGGGCATTCATACAGGCAGGCATCCAATCAGGCGCATAGTGCATTCAGGCCATTCACTCCTCTCCAGACACTCACAACAAGTTATGTGTATTGGGACCCAGCCATTCAACACTCCACACTGCATTCATACCAGTTTTGGGCACGGCTGTCTCGGTCATTGTGTCAAACACCAGATACTAGACACCCACAACACAGAATGCGTATTCGTCACACACTCCATTCACCCAGGTCCCACCCACAGGGTGTACCCACAACATTTAGTCACTGGGAAGGCTTCAGCCAGTCTGGCCTGGACTTCACAAACACAACATATATGGAACTTCCACCCAACAGCCGGTCATTGGGAAGGGACAGAGTCAGGGCTTCCCAGGACTTTGGGAAAACAAGGTAACAGGCAGTAGAAAGCAAGAGGCAACGGGGGCCAGCTTGTTTCCTATCAGGAATCAACTGATTCCAATGCCAGGGCCTGGGTATCCCAAAATGGAGGATACTCAGAGTACCTGTCAAATTCAGCATGGAGCTGCCACCACCCACAGGTGCCCAAAAACATACGCTAGGGGCACAGGGTTGTACCCCCACCCATGGGTGCCATAGGGTATCCCATGGGTCTGTTCACCAAACCAAAAGAGAAAGCTGCACCGCCAGGAGTCCCACATGAACTCCTGTGCGGAAATAATGACAGAATGCACGATAAAAAACAGTAAAGGACAAGGATACAGAGGCCCTGTACCTCCGATGCATTTCCAGCATCACAATGACATGACATGATAGGTCATTTATAACGCGCTTAACACCCAGAGGTTTCTAAGCGAGGACCTGGGGATTGAACCTGTGTTTCCTCGGTGTGGTCTTGTTTTCAAGGTGAGCATGTTGCTCCTGAGCTATCCTGCTGAGACATGACAGGAATAGTCTCATGCCTATTCTGATGTGTGCCTCAGTGCCAAACCAGTGTAAGATTGACTACTTACCCAAAAGCCAGGTACCCTGTTCTCTGTGTGTGTTTGTCATGCCTCCTCTGGTGCTTGCGCAGGGGCAGCACAAACTCCTGCCTCCCAGAAGGGTCTTGGAACTTGCACTGTAAAAGTGCACAGGCCACCTCAACCCATTGGGGAAAGAGGGTTAGGGTCCAATGGAATGTGTAGGTATTGGGAAGTAGGAAAACAGGAAATAGGGTTAGGGAGAGGTTGTGGATGGGAAGGGGAAATAGAGTAAATGATCCTCAACTCCTTCTGCTTCTTCTCTATTGATTGCTGTTGATCTTCTGTGTCGATGAGGCAATTCACTGTGCACATCACACTCACTCAGCTGCTGTACTGCATGCCATTCATAACCCATACTCTGGTGAGAACAAAAGTGTTCCACTACATCATGCAAGATAAATTGATTGTCGGAGAACCTTGCAGTACCTCATACAAGGTACATCGTGTGTCTAGAAACCTTGTACTACCTCACTTTGAAGGCATCATGAAGCAAGACACAGAAACAGACTTAAAGTTCAAACAACAGATATTTATTAACTTAAATGTCAGGATGGTTGAAGGCATAACTTGCCCTATGCTAAGGTGGTATTTCCCTACCTTAATGAAATTAAGGAAAGTCTGAGTCAAAGAGTTCATCTTAATAGTCTTTCTGTGTCCAAAATCTATTCTTGCCCTCACAACTAGAACAAATAAGAGTTTAGGGATGTCAAAGTCAAAAGAAAGAGTGTTTAACTCAAAATTCTGAGCTTCTTCCAGCTCACAGTTTTCTCTCAGCTCTCTATCCCCAAGAACAAGAAAGTTCCATAAAAAAGAGTCTTGAAGTTTATCTTTCTCCAGTTCAAGATGATATAGTTTAGAAACAATCCTGGGATTCCCTTCCCCATGTTTCAAATAACACAATCCAAACAAAATGTTGTGCATAACTCCTAGTCGCCTCTTCTTCGTCTCAGTACTGTCAAACGTCACTCTTGAAAAATGAGGGGAGTTGCCTTATAATAGTCCATAAAGGTTAGGGGAGGGTTAGGTTTGTAATCAATAGAAAAAGGGAGGTACCATGTCTCACCCAAGGTTTACCCACTCTCAGTCTTCAAGGACCTTCCACCCAGGTGATCCTCCCTCGCTTTTCCACCTCCAGGGTCAGTATCCAAGAGCAATTTCCTTTCCCTGGCGTCCTGTGCACAGGATCCAAGCGGAGTAGGAGTGAGAGTACCCTCACGTTTCTCACATTCCACAATTACATTGAGCATTGAAATAGCTTGACAAGAAATTGCTTACCTCATGCAATAAACATAAACAACAGCAGGTCCTTGCTTAACTCACACAAGGCACTTATTCACTGTGGGCAAATCCTTGCATTACATTATGCAAGGTACATAAGGCTATGAGCATTCACAGTTCCTTGTTGAACCTGACAAGGAAAATCATGAGCTAAGCCTTGCATTGCTCATGCTAGGCATATTTACATTGTGGCACGTTAACCTGCAATTACAACATGGAGAGCCAAGGCAAGTTAGCACTTGCTCGCAGATATGGTCGGAATTGGCCACTCTGTGCTGGCAACGCGTTCTCTGTGCAGCGTCTTCTGCTGTGTGACAAAAAACCTATGAGAAAAAAAAGCTATGATCAACACTGGCTTCTGTTTATTTCAGGGACTTAGTGGTCTGATGGTTTTATACAGCGTATCTCGCTATGAGCATGCAATTTCTCTTGCCACATTATCATGCAACAAGATCAGAGTGCCAAGTGTAATGCTGGCGCTTGAGGTCATAAGCATTAGTATCATGAAGAGGCAGGACCACGTTACTTATTTGTGCAATGACCGGCTTGGCCTTTTCAGGCATGGGCATGACCATGCGATCAGCTGGCCTGCCGGGAGATCTCAAGAGATGAATCCGCTCAGGTTGACAGTCAGTAGCGCAAGTGGGTGATCCAAGTAGTTGTGCGGGCATGCACGTTGGATTCAGTGCTTCTTGGGTGTGCCCCAGCATGTTGCAGGAGGTCATTCCCAGCCTCCTGGATTGTTGGGTAGTGCAGTTCTGCCGTCCCCACATACAATGGAAGCAGATGTGACATCTGCTATAACGCACTGGAATTGTGGGTTTTACAACAGTTCTCTGCTTCTGTCTTTCATTGGTCACATTACTGGTCCTTGCAATACCATACATTGCAGATATGAGTTAATTTCCATCAACTGGATGCTTTTATCACCACCTTTTATGGGGAGGAAACTTCACTGTGTTTTGGGTGGAATTACCACCCATTTTTGGTGGTATTCTTGCCATAATTCCACTTGTAATTTCCTGGAGTTACCATTTTGATTTTTGTAGGTAATTTGCCAGTGAATTTACGCCAGAGGATAAATCCACCAATTTTCTAAAGTAATTACACCAGGGCTAATTCTGCCGGCAGCATTAGCACCGTTTTACTGGGACCTCAAACTTGGCGGAGTGATGGATTGATAAAAGTGGCAGTAATTTCGTTACCACCACTTTTATCACTTAATGCCCAACTCCTAATGAGGCCCTTTTTTTACATTCAACTCTAGATTCAATATAACTCATCAAACAATCAATCATTCAGGGTGATTAATCAATAGCATGATACTTTGACCTACACTCCATCCACAAAGTCATCAAGGGATTTGGAATATCAACAAGGTTAGCTATAGCCCTCCAGAAAATGTAAATAAATGATACCAGTCACACTGCATATTAGAAATACTAATTCTGTGGGCTCCTGCTTATGGGGACACTAAAAGATACTCTGCAGGAAGGAATTAAGGGTACAATGGCATCATATCTTAATCCATGTGAAGAGTTTGTGGCCCAAATATAATATCTATTTTCACTTCATCTCTCTTTTATAAGTCAGATAAGCAAATAGAAAAATAAGATTAAGGAATGGGGCAGACAATGCATTTATACTATACAATAATTTGCAATTAAAATGCCTGGTCTAGGAATGTTAACTGGAAAATGTGTGTAGAAGGTTTTTGCGTGTTCTCTTTAATATGTCAAATTTAATTATTGGCAGGTGTTGTGGCAGCTAGTCTACCCCTCTAGAAGAGGGAATCTGCAGATGATGTTGGATTAAGGGGAAGGTTAAACCTGGGAACCATCTGTTAAATGAGTAGCCCCCCTTAGCTTCAGAACAGTAAGTGCTTTTTGATAGGTCTGACATTGTAAATAAATCAGACATATTTTGGTTCAGAAGTTTGGAAGGACATGCCATTTCTTTGTCTCTTGCCACTCTGGGGTTGTGGACTCGATTTAAAACTAAAGATGTTGTCTTTACAAGACAGTTTATGCCTGCAGCATGCTGAATGGACTCCAGATCCTAGAAATCTTGCAGTAAACAGACAGAGACTGTGGGGCTGTCTAGCCCTTTGATCTGCATAAAGTTTCACTTCGACGCTGAAGCACTACTTTAAAAGAGTGGCAAAGGCGCGGGTGTCGACTCAAAGCGTAAACTAACCTCCAAACTGCCTACTAAAACTGGAAGGAACACTTGTAAAAACCAAGGGGTGGCTGTGGGCATGCTAATGAAAGGTAAAATCACTAATTTGTTCATGAATACATCTCTTGACATTATGAAACCTATTAACTGCACAATGACTTTTTCTGAACAAGTCAACATCTACTTGACATGTCTTGGTTCTAAGCTTACTGAACCTATCATCATTGCTTTAGTGGAAGATATGGAATGTGATGTGTGAAAGGGCATGTATGGTGTGGAGGCTTCGATTGATGCTCCAATCGAATGCAAAACTACACAGGATAAACAGAGAACGAATACTGAATGTAGAACAGTTGAAGGCATGCCAACATGTCTGCAGACTTGTATTTCTGGGGCTGAGGGAAAGAAGTTTGTGACGCTCTCCCAATCCCCCCCTGCTCATCTCAATCATTTGTGATGATGATGAGGGAATTGATCCCAGTCAGGATAAGTCAATCATCGGCGCACTAGAAGCTGTTGATAGTGGAGTATGTCAGCATAGGCACACCCTCTCTACATTGAATGTGTTGCTCCCTTCTTCTACAGAATTTGAGGAACATTTCATGACCCATACTTTCCTATCCTGAACTCTAAAATTATAAGCGTTCAACTTCCTATTAACTTCCCTAGTTAAACATTGCAACATCATACATGAGGACGTGATGACGAATACTGAAATCCTAAACACAATCTCATGTAAATTGAAAAGCAAACTTCCAAACACAAATGTGGCATGTTTTGTACCTGAATTCATCGATTGTGAGATCTCTAAGGATTATAACTCAAATTTTGGAAAAAAGAGCCAGTCACATACAGTTAATAATAAAAACAGCAGAGCAAACATAATGATGTAGGGAATATATTAAATCTGATGGTGGAGGAGGAACAGGATGGTATTGTGATTGTGGATACCGTGCACAATATGCCATCTGGTAAATTGAAATGGAATAATAATATTACTGGAAGAGACAAAAACACATACAAGAAGATATGATACAAGTCCTGATTTCGACTAACAAAATCAATGAAATAAAGGTCCAATCCCTAGATTGAGAATTAAATAAAGCTGATGGTGGATTAAGGAAACAGAAAAATTGTAAGAACAAAAAAAAGAGACCCAAAAGAAAGACACATCATAATAAATGGCAAAAATATTCTAAAAATCGACACGTAGAAGGAGAAAACCAAGCACCTGTGGTGTTGTTGGAGGAGGATATTACTCAAAGCAGAAAACCTATATTACAGGCAAAGTACAATAAGGATATTTGTGACTTCATGGTTCATTCTCCTCTCAAACTTGTTCTTTTGGAGACACTGGGGGTGGACCAATCTGTTGATTTGATTAACCTTGAAGGTGTTCTAGTCCAACAATAATATGGATTCACGCCTACCATGCCAGATTAACACAAGTATAACTGACAATCAAGCCCTTTCTATATCAGAGAGATTGTATGGTACACAGATGATAAACTGTTAGATACAGGAACAAGCATGCAGCAAGTTGAATAAATGATCAGGAGTGATGGAGGAGACCACTACTAATCTTAAATATGATAGAAGGACTCGCAGTGGCTATGAACAGCACTTACAAGGAATTCCATATTGAATCAGAGTGTTATATCAAATGTATTACATCAAATATTACTCCTTTTGTTAAATCAGTTATATAAGGCTAGTGGACTTGATTGAAAACAACCCGTTAGCAGGTCATGAGTCTATTTTAGTTCAAACACTATTAAAGAATGTTTCATGACCTACTCCCAGCAGATTCTACAGATGGCATATGAATATGCCTCTATAAATGGATTTAGTACTTTACCGAAGAGTCACACATTTCAAGATTTGGGACAGAACTTGAAAGGTTATAAGGTGCATGAAAAATTAACAGTGGTAGTTGATGGCCAAGGTGTTAGAAAAGCATGTATCAATAACAGACTAACCATGCTGTATATAAAAAAAAGACTGGTCTTGGCTGAATGGGGCTCTCCAACTGCGCATCAAATGTAGACCATAGCAGGCCGTCTTTCCTCCTCTCACAAATCACTGGAGGACATGGTCACTGCTTGAAGGAATATGGTCTTTGGAATAATCTTAGTCGATATGTGATTGTGGCTCTATAGAACACATGGGAAGTGAGAGAACTTGTATGTGATGGGTGAAATCAGATAGCAACATATGCAAACCGTCAGTGTGGGCCGACCTAAAGGTGGATTGATATTAAGTGTCCAAAACCATCTCGATATAGACAAAGGTGTCCTGAAAATGGGGTATGGTGTTAAACAGCCCTTGTAAGAGCATATGTGAGACAGGGATAGTATCCAGCAACGGGTTAGAGAGCATTGTTGTGCCTGTCTGTAAACGTGGCACAGCAAAAGAGCAGAGTAGATATCGAATTTTGGCTATGCTGGATGCCACTGCGAAAATATCTGCTTGAGTGTTACTCTCTGAACTCTAAGATCGGACAGACCAAAAAGAACTTTTTCCATTTAACCAACTGGGTTTCAGGAAAAACTGCTTAACTGTAGACAATGTAATGTTGCTCACGACAATAATTGAGCTTTACGTCATCAAACACTCTATGTAGTGTTGGTTAATTGTAGTGCTGCCTTTTTGCTTGGGTATCCCTCCCCTGCTCTGAGGCCTATGCCACCCTACCCCCACCTGCCCACCCAGCCTGTGCCGAATTGGCCTGGAACACACGTGTGACCAGAAGATCCTATTTCACAGGCCTTCCCAGAGCAGTCTGCATGGGCAAATGGTGAAGGGCATAAGCAAAGGGGAGCTCCCTTCCTGGGCAACTCACATTCCCTGTTTGCCCCTGTGCGCCCATGGATGACCTATCATACACCCTACACTAACAACGAGGTAAGGTGTTATGGGGGGGGGAGCACAGCTTTCTGGAAAACCCGGCCACTCTTATATCACTACTTCCTGCTATTATCACTGTGTCGTTTAGTTTTCCATTGCACTGCCACTACATCACATCTAGAGGATCTGGTAGGGTGACAAAACTGTTGCAGTGGGAAGAGTGGTGGAGGGGCGGTGAATAATATATTGCACATGGCAAATTTACTGATTCAATATTGACTTATACTCATGTACGGTGGATCCTCTCACACAGTGTAGGTTTTGAAACTGGATTTACTTTTCACACAGTGTGTATTTTGAATCTAGCAGCATTTTCACACAGCAAATGCCTGAATCTACAAATTACAAATTGATAATGCTTCCTGCTGTGCTCTGAAGTGCCTTTAGAATACCCTTTGCCACACGCCAAACTCTTTGAAGGCAGAGCATTTGCTAATTTGGATGTCAGTTGAGGACTGCCATTGTAAAGAATTTAGAGGAATGTGATACAAATGTTCAGGAACCCACTAACAACCCTCTGATTTTGTGCTTACTCAAGTAAAACATAAAACATACTGCATACCTCTACCGCAACAAAACATAAGGCCATCACAAACCACAACAAACTATACACAACACCAAAGAGGAAACTAAGACAACCACACAAACTGCTCAGACATCCACACACCAGGCACAAAATTCCAACCACCAAACCACACAAAGCAGCTCACAGTGATTGGTGTTTCCGAAGTGAAGCTAGCAACAGCACATTGAAGCTCTCTTGCACTTTTTCTTCTGAATCCCACTAAGAAAGGTGCTGCAGCCCTCCTTCCTTTTCAGATTCGCCAGATCATCAAGAGACCATGTAAGTGGCAGCATTGCATGGTACAAGACCAAATAACATAACATAACATAGCATAACATAACGTAGCATAAGATAACATAACAGTAAACCTATGCACCGTATCGAGTATATTAAAGGCCTGGGGAATACTGTGATGAATCCTGTGGAGTCATTGATCCCTAGCCTAAGATCTCCTCCCATGTGGACAAGGGACTGCAGCCGCTACCTGATCCTGACCTTGGGGTTGGTATTATAATCAGATGGGAAGAGGTGGCTGTCAGGGAGATGTGGTGACCTCATCAGGAGAGACAGAGTGTTCTTCCTTTCCAAATGACGAAGATCCTATAATTCCTTAAGTTCCTTACGGCCTGTTGTCACTGGGGACAAGGAAGATGAAGAAGGAGTAAATATTGATCAAAAGAAACACTAAACTAAATGTGCAGGCTAGTTGTTGTGAGGAGACATAACTACGCGGGACATCTGAAAACGGTGCTGTGTTTGCAACAGAGAGAGAAGCTGAATGGAAGCGGAAGGAAGCAGAACCACGAAGAAGGTAGAAGCCAGGGAATTAACTGCGCTGATGGGAACAGGTATTCTCATGCTGTCACTTGCAGGCAGTGCTTACCGGAGTGGCTCAAGTCCACAGAAGACATTGCAGGCACCTGGAGAGGACCGCTGGGGCACTGGCAGCAAATGACAAGCTACCAGCAGCATGGTCAAATCCAGAAGAAGCAGGCTTACCGGCAGACAAATGCAGAGTCCGTGGAAGAGCTGAGAAGATGTCTGCAGTGCAGAGAACCCCATCCAGAGGTGAAAACGTCACTGCAGCACCATTGCACGTGTCAGAGGTAATGTCAGACACCAGTGAGTCTACCCAGAGGTATTTGGGACCCTGGGGCATACCGACACCCATTTGAGACATTAAGACCTGGTTTTGAGTATAGAACATGAAGAATACAATGACAGAATTTTACCAAATCCTCAAGTTTGAGATGTCAATGTGGGGAAGGTTGGAGCAAGTTTTGCCACAAGAAAATGAACACTAATGAAAGAATTGAAAGACAATATTTGAACAAATCTCCACATATGAGTTGTCAAAATAGGGAACATTGCGGCAAGTGTTATCAAAAGCAGATGAATGCTATTGAAGAAGTTAAAAGGTTGAACTTGAACAAGTGAAGGAATACAACTGTGCTATACTGAAAGACAGTGAGGAAATTAAAGAGAAGCCCTGGTGAAAGAAGCACATCAGGCAGTAAGCATTTTGGGAGAAGATACCTTGCAGGAGAATATTCTAATGGGATTTGCAGGCCCCATAAATGGATTCCTGGCTGGGGAGTATACCAGGGAATACATTGGAAAGATTCTGAGGGCACAAACGCTGCAAGCAGATACCTGGCAGGAGAGTATAGGAGGGGATCTGTAAAAAACAGATTTAAAGAAGTCCTGGCAGACCAGGCAAGTTGATGTTAAATAAAGAAGTTTTCATTGTGGGAAGTGTAAGGAACTCATGGTGGCAACAGTAAAGACAGGCACAAGTGATCACAATTCAGGGGTGTTTCTGCAGGTTGGAAAATGCCTATTATAAACCTAAATCTGAGACGGGAGCAAGCGTCGACCATCAAATGAAAATAAGGAAGTCCTGGTGGTGTTGGGTCAAATAAAAAAGGGCCTAAAATCTATTGTCAGACTTTACAACTAATACAAAAAGCACTGGGTACGGTGGGATCTGTTGAGCTTCCCCTGCATAAGACGATAGTTCAGCTTGCAGCTTTCAGGGGCTTTATTGGCCAAGTCTCGTTTCACTTGAAAGTCTCTTGCCTTCAAGGACCTGACATTTTCAAATAACAAAACAAAAGTTGCTTAAACAAAATAAAAGTCTGTTTCTTGGTTTCAGCCTTCCCGAATATCAGCCACCCTCCACCGGGTTCACTATGGCTTTCTCTTCACTTTAGCAGGATTCTATTCCCTTTTTTCTTTACCGTTCTTAGGTCAAAGGCTTTCGACTGTACAGGGATTTTGCTTGACCTCCTATATGACCACTTTGACCTAACTTGGTGGCTCTCTTACAGCCTTCTGTTATCTGTACTTTCACTCAGACGGGACCAACCAGAGTTTCTTGGAGCAGCACCCATGCAGTGCCTGTCCCCTTATGCAGTTGGTCTCCCCTTTACACTTTTACAGTTCTTTGAACTCTGCCACTTTGCGACTTTCATTCATCACAGCCCAGTTCTCATCGGTTCTCCCTTCAACTCACGGCTGTGATGAACCACTGGGCTTCTTAGTAACTGGAGTCAAGGCTGGTACCATGGTAGCAGAAACCTCCCTCGCTCTGCCTTATAAGCATCAACACGCTCTGTGTACCATTGGCATCTGCTGCAGGACACTTGTGCTATTGTCCTCAGTCTTACGATTCCATCTGCAGAGATTTTGTGGGTCGAATCTAAAAAGGGCAATGCCGCTTTTCTCCTAGTCAGCCTCTCGATATTTGGCACCTTTCTCCTCCTTTTGAACAGCTGGGTCTGGATAGCCGTCTCCTCAGGCTAACTATCTCGCTCGTACTGTACTCTCTTGCTCCACCTTTTATCCCTGTGGGGAAGGGAAAGGGTTGTCAGGTGTGTGTGATTCTGATAAATTGCCTGACATTACTTGACCTTTGTATTGGGACTTGTATCTGGTCTTAGTCTGTTGTCTTTCATGTTGTGCGAAAATGTTCTTGTGGAAAAGGGCAGGGCAGTGTTTTTGAGTGTCCTACAGAAGACGATGGGGAAAAGGTGTTGAAGGAAGGGGGATACTATGTCTCACTCATCTGTGTCCCACTCCCCGAGGACCCCCCATCCAGGTTATCCTCCCTCACTAGTCCACCCCCAGGAACTGGATCCCATAGTGATGGCCATGTCCCAACCACCTGGATGGCAGATCCCTGGGGTTTAGTCAGGGAGACACCTTCAGGATTCTCACAGAAGATACATGGCAGGAGAGTATACCAGCAGATCTGAAGAACTTTCTAAAGGCTTCCTGCCAGAGGAATATACACGGAGGTACTCCATAAGAAGTTACAATTTTAAAAGATACATTTTCACTATCCTAAAAAAAACACTTTCATCATCCTTAGGAGGTGATTCCTTGAAAAAAACATGTGTGCTATTCTTAACAAGTGGTTACTAGAAAGAGACTTGTGTGCTATCTTTAGGAAGTGGCTAAGTGAAAGAGACACATATGACATCCTTACGAAGTGACAACTTGACAACAACATTATTGCCATTCTTTATAAGTGGTTATTTGAAAGAGAGACTTTTTGCCATCCTACCTAAGATATCCAGGGAAAGGGAAACATCACCCCCTTGAATCCAAGGATTACTTTGTTTCAAGTTTCTATTTGCTTTTTGAACACTTGATTTTACCAAACTTACATTAGAGACTCTTTCCTTACACTCTTAATTGTTTCATTTTAGTGTGAGGATTTGATTAATATTCTGGACACAAGGACAGTGTATATAATTCTGACAAAGAGACACAGATTGATCTTTAACTTTTGCATCCTAAGTAGAGAAACGTGTGTTAGGATTGGGACAGATAAGCCTTTATCCAACCCTTGTATTTAAATAACAATGACTGATGCTGAAAAGAAAACCACATTGTGTCCACCTCTCATTTCTGACCCCTCAGAATATCAAGTGACCTCCTTAACATCTTGAGTAAGATCTATATGAATACAACTGTCAGAATGAGGCTTGATTTAACGGGTAACATGACTCCTAATATTAGTACGATTACTGGACCTAGCAAGGATATATTTTAGCTCTGTTGCTTTTTAATCTGTATATGTCAGATCTTAAGAAACACCTTGATCAAGCAGAAACATGCCACCATAAACTGGTCATTGAAAAGGTGTCCTGGATGGGCTATGCAGACAATCTGATTCTGATAAGTCTCATGCAGAATAGAGTTCTAAGCCACACTCAATCAACTTCTGATATTCTCTTAAGAGTCTGACCCGAACATTAATGAAGCAAAAAAAAAAGTTATGGTTGTTCATGCTGGCAGAAACAAAATACAATCTATCTTTAGATGGCATCTAAATGGGAAAAAGTTAAACAGGTAGAGGATTACAAATATTTAAGAGTAATGATTAACAGACAACTTAAGAGGGAAAGTCAGATTGAAAAATTTGAATTGGAGCTTACTCAACAAGTGGGGGCATTAACAAACTTTTCCTCAGGACACGCTGGATATACACTGGCTGGTTTACAAATGAAGATCATGCGCAAACTAATATATGGAAGTTCAATTTGGGGACAAAAATGTGAGTCGGAATTGAGGAGAGTAAAGAGCAAGTTCCAGAAAGCTAAGCTGAGCACGAACATGTGTGGTAAGTCATCATCCCTTACAAGAGGACAACATAAACATATGACCAAATCCTATATAACAGATTTGGACCTAGAGCAGATTTTGACTGATTTAGCCTCTAAATTGAAGAGTGGACATTACCTTAATCGTAGGCAGTAATTTTGCCTTCTAGGCCAATACATCTACACTTTTACTAACTCATACATTTGTATGGAGTATGGAAGGCTCACATTTCATTTGGTATAAACTTTTGAAATAATAGGCCCACAATTGGAGTTGCCTAGCAATAAGCACAATTACATACATTCTAACAGGTATGTATGCCAGTCTGTAAAACATCTTTTATGCCCCTGTCCTGGTATTCAGATGGAACGTAGACTTGCACTGAGAGCTTTGGGAAGGGATGAGTCTTTAAATTTTACTCCTGACAAAACTTGGACCGCTCTGCTATATGGCAATGAGATTGCGTTTATTTAACATTTTACAAATTTATGGTTTTTGGTCACAAAATGTTTATAAGAGAATTGAACTTACTATAAAGTTATCGCATGAAAAACATTATTTAAATTGTATATGTTGATCTACATAACACATCTATTCCTTTTAACCATATATTTGTCTTTTAAATGATTGAATTGTTGGAAGAAATCATGAGTAATGTTTTAGAGTGAAAGTCTTAAAGTTGTAATGAATTGAAATTGCAATGAATTGTGAAGGTAATATGTGTTTATATAAAACATGCCTTTTTGGCTGTAATTTATATCTCTATCTCTATCTTCTATATCTATAAAGCAGAATATCTGTTAGATTGTTCCTTAAACAATTCCACACCGTTCCACCAATCTGCAACACACTTTGCATAGGTACCTGTTAGGACCCTCCGTACATTATTTGCTACATGCGATGTGGACACCCCATCCCTTTGCGTGGATTTCAGCCCCTTCACACATGAGACGGTTGCCTGAAATCGGAAAACATCATTGTGGTTGTAGAAGGACCGGGCATGCTCATTTTAAGTGACTCGATGCGAGGAACACAACTCAAACATCCCTTTGGGACCTTGAAAACTTCACTTCAAGGACCTAAGACACATCATTTCCAAGATGTTTGCACCACAATACACTGCAACACAGTGAGGCAACAGGGTGGAAGAGCATGCATAAGGCCCCAGTATGATGCAGCATGCCAACTTTCGCCTCCTCTCAATGTCTGCTACGGGGGGTATGCCATCCAGCCACATGCACCCTTGCTCAGTGCAGTTTACTTCAAAGTGCAAAGCACATCAAGTGATAAGCAACTCAGACCAGTGACCTACAGCGTAATTCATTTTGAACAATTGATGAGAGTGTTATCATGTCTGTCTACAGAACCTGTGCAATGTATGGGTATATTTGCACCGCATAGCACTGCACCAGATACATATTTTATCCCTTCACACATAAGACGATTGCCTAAAATTGGCAAAATATCAATGTGGTTGTAGAAGGACCAGAACCTCTGGACGTTGCTGTTTACACCACAACATTTGGACACCCAACCCCTTTCCCCGGAATTCTGTCCACACATGAGAAGGTTGCCTGAAATCAGATAACATCAAAGTGGTCATAAAAGCACCACATAAATTTAATTTTAAGCAGCTTGACGATAGGAACGAAACTCAAGGCTCCCTGTGGGACCTTGAAAACCACATTTCAAGACCCTATGATGCACCATTTCCGTGGAATTTGCACCACACCAGATACATTTTAATTTTGTGTGATATCTATGCTTTTCTCTTTCCAGATGCCTCCCAAAAATTGAAAATCTATTGGACAATTTAAGCCAAAATAATAGAAAGTGAGATTATTAAGGGCAGCTAAAACACATCAACAGTGTGAAGCCCGACTTGAACAACAACGAATAAGGCAGGCTGAGTCAAGGGCCGCAGAAACAATTGAGGAGAATCAAAACCGGCTTGAACAACAAAGAATGGGGATGGCTAAATCAAGGGCAGTGAAAACAAACAAATCTGTATAGTTTTTGGCAGTGTAATAAATACAATGTTAAAACGTTTGCATACTAATATAAAATAAATGTATTAACGATTCCACATGAAGTCAGTGAAAGAAAACCATTATCTTTCACAGCAAAGATCAGCATTATCAGAGAAAGACCATAAGCAGTGATTGGTGCACAATGTTTCCCTGTAACCATTCTGATTTAGGGAGAGATGTTCAAACGCACTGCACCACACCTCGCGTATTGATATAGTTAGTTAACGAGTTATACTGTAACTTCCTCCCATTTCAGCATTTATTGTAAAATGGTTTCTAATCCTCCCAGCATTGATAACATAGAGTTATCCAATGCCGGCACTGTCCTGATGTGTAATAAACATCATGACTAGATAAACATGTTTTTGAGATAAGATGAGATAGGTTGACAGACTACGTACATGTATTCGGTGTACCACTGTTAAAGCCCTAGACATTCACTTAACACACTAATGAGTTCTGAGAGTTGCCACACGTTAGTCCTATTCACATTCTACTATGGGCATGATTCCAAAGCTTTTTTCAATGGGAAAATTGCTTTGTGAATCAAGCCCAATGATTTTTAAAAGGAGACTATTTGGACAATCCACATTGTGAAGTTGTAGGCCAGAATGAATCCACCAATTATGTAGCTTCATCCAAAAGCGAACCCGATCTACTAAATCAAATTTGGAAGAAAAAAATAAATTTGAAGCACAAGGTGGGTGCCCCTTTTGTCAGGGCCTTTTGTCCCAGAAATATAAGAATCATACATTTATGTAAAGTGGGCATCCCAAGATGGGCATCCCAAGATGAAACCCTGTTTAATAAGTGGAAAGTATTCCTTTGTCTTGAGCCCAGTAAGTCAATTTATAGAGCAACACCTTTGCAAGCAACTTACGTGTCTAAAAAGACTGATATTTCCTAGGATCTTCTTTGGTATTTTTTCATGGATTGGGATGAGAATACTCTACTACCAGGAGGGAGACATGCAGCTCTTAGTGGAGATAGTCGAAGGCAGGGCATGAAGGCTCTCTGCCCATATAATAGGTAGTGTCTGCATGAGGATATTACTGAAGCCATGCAATTTAGGGGCACAAGAGGCATCCAAGGAGTTGATGTGAGCTAAAATGTCTGAAGCTCTGGCTGTGCTATGTGAATGTAAGGTTTGTCAATGGAAACATTATCAAACTCTGAATAAAGGAGCAGCATGCATCTCAGAATGTGGGTCTGGTATTACTACCATGAGGTTGACCTGACTATACTGGAACTCAGATTATCTCTCTCATCTCAAAAACAGCAATCCTCTCCTACCTCTTGGCACACACACAGGACATTCTTTTTTTTCATAGAACATCAGGCAACTTATATTGTTGCATTAAATTGTGTCTGTCTGAGAATTTTTTCAGGATCTAAACAGTGATCCTTAGCAATAATTCTCAAACTCTCCCTAAGATGCTTCTTCTTCCAAGCAATCGGACCGTATTTTATGCCAACTAGATCACTGCCATTGGTTTCCCAGTCACCATGTTTAGGTGAAATGCCGGTCACTAAGCTAGAAACACCACTAATGTAGACTCCCATTTCCACAGAGGTTTTTCCAAAATCAAAACAGCTCTACTTGTGAGCCTGCTCAAAATATTATTCCTATTAAAGGACTTCAGATTTCTGCCAGAAAAACTGATGCGAATTTTAGCCTTGTTAGCGTCCATTGTGCACACTAATTTATGTCTTTGAGCAGTTTCTGTGAACGAGCATACAGCCATTAATACATTTAAGGATATTTAATTATCGACTCTAACTTTGAAAACTCCTAAATAACACTTCACACAGTATTAATCATTATACAAGTGTTATTTCGGAGTCAAACATTTTGACACCTATTAATTAAAACGTCATAAATAACAATGAGCACGTTCAACATACGTGGAAAAGGTCGTAAACAACATGCTGGGTACACACGTACAGGCTCTAATTGATGAGTGAGCATGAAGTAATTCTTGGAATTACAGAACTTCTAGAATTTCCTTAATAGGGCGCAAAACATACTTCGCAATATTTCATGTTCATATTCTATGCATTACTTCACTTTTTTCCATTTGAATTTTCGCAGCATATCCACGCACTCAGGAAGTTAAAAAGATGGAAGATCTACACTACTCTCTGGCAAATCACTGCTCTCTAAACAGACTTGATTTCATGCCGAAATCTCAGGACCTCTGCTGTAAATCTGGGGGAGGGTGGATATATATCTATAAAGTCGGTATACCCTCACTAAGCATCTGAATCTCTTGCTTGTTGCCAGAAGCTCCTCATCACTCATGAAAAACACGAGTTCTCTCTTGCATCAAGGCCCTAACTCAATGATTTTCTATCGTTGAATCTTGCAGTGCTCACATATCTCTGGGCGCAAGCATTCCTTCCTCTACTGCAGCAAGAACTGGAGATTTCCAACAACCAGATCATGTGCAGTTTGTCAGACTACAACACGCAAATAAGGCAAGCATTCAAACTCTGACCCTCTTGAGGCTGCAATTGTTTTTTGTTGTTTTTTCCAGTGCTTTAAGTTCCGTTGTAGCATGCTTGCTGCCTTCTTTCGTCATAGTTCTCTCTAGCTCTCTCACACTCTCACTCACTACTACAATCTTTTCCTCTGCCTTAGTGTGAGAAACTTGTGGAACTCCCCTAGTTTCCGTCTCCCTTACGGAACATTGGTGAGTGAAAGAAGGGCTTAGCAGGGGAGCAGGACTGCAGCTGTCTCCCAGGCCTTTCTGTGTTTTATTAAACATGCGTGCTAACATGTGTGCTTCAGTGAATGAGGGAAGGAACGTTACAGACTTTTGTAAAGATTGACTGGTTGAAGAAAGGGGATCAGGGGCTGTATGCGTATGAAAACCAGATTTACAAAATTAAAATTCTTGACAGGCCACAAAAAAGTAGGACACCAATTTGACATTGGCTGCCAACACAAAAGAAGGACTGCAATTTAGTCATGGAGATGGATACGTCAGAAATACAATGTTCTCCAGTCTATGATGTCATAGCTTTGATAAAAATCACATAACTTGGAATGCTAATGAAACTAATTTGAATATGAAAAGCTATTTGTGCAACAGAAATTCATGCCATTAAAGTGCTATGCTGTTTAATTGAATCAGAAATGTGCCATTCCATGATTCTTTTGCCCTTTGATTCGGGATGATGTAAAGGGGAGAGCCACTTGGAGCATTAATCCAAAATGACAGGTCTTATTCAATAAATGGGAGTTGGGGTTTGTGCCCACCCTTTGCTTCACAATCTATCTGTCACTACTTCCCTTCAATAAATTACCTGCGCCCCATTTCCTAGAGCCAGATGAGCCGTTGAAGACACCAGTACAACCTGAGGAAAAACAGAGATAACTTGAAAGTGGGTGATGACGTGTTCGTTTATATTTAAAAGTAGAATGAGAGCAGAGGCAGCAGAGGTATGGTGGAGAAAGGCCTGGTATTTAGAGAAAAACATTGTCAATATGTCTGTCCTCTAGAAATGTCAACATCACACTAATAGAACATTGTCCATAAATGGATCAGAGGTGGCAACAGATAAGCCATTTGGTGGTTGACAAAGCTCTTAAAGACATTGTATGGGATCAGATGACCAGGCTGCTGGGTCTGACTGGGTTTATTGTTTTCAATGTTTTAGTTCAGAAGCAATGCCAATCAGTTAGTTTGAAGCACACAACATTATAAAATTCCCAAGTGCTCATAGAAGAAAACGATTATGGGTTTCAATATGTACGTGTGCCTTTCCAGAAAGGAAGAACAGGTTTTAGAGACAAAATGTGGTTATTCTTGGGAAAAGCAGCTTTTTAAAAAAGAATGGCATTATTTAATTAAGTAATAAGCCCTGAGTCACGGGGGCATTACAGAGTAATACGCCGGGGCCCATAGTTACAGGTCCGAGAGAAGCAAGGGCTTTAATGAAGGCCCTGGGGCCTTACTCGGTAATCCCACCGCAGAGAGGGGCTTATTGCTATTACTACCCCGACCCACAAGACTGGGGTACTTATAGCATTCTTTTTCTGTTACTAAAGAAAATGTCTAAATAAAATAGCCACAGAGTCTGTTTTCCCTTTCCATGGCACCCATCGGGAGCGGACATGCTGGGGACAGAAGGGTCCCCAGCGTGTTTGCTCCATAAAATGGAGAAAAAAGAAGTTGAGTGATGTTGGGAGGGTGGATAATTGATTTTTATGAGGGGGAAGGAAGGAGGGAGAAAACACCTGAATCCCCGGCGGGGAGGATGGCAAACTCCAGCCATGTGGTGGGTCAGAACGGGGATTACCCTGTTCCAAGCCTCCTCATTGGCTCAGGGGCTGCCACACCCCCCGCCAGGGATGAAAATTCAAGGGTTTCTGCGTCGGGTAAAGCCCCGGCGAGGGCCAACCAAACTGCACGTAACAATCTGATTGTCCCTCCCTGGGGTTCTTATTGTAGTAACAATGTAAACTGGCTCTTTGTAAAACTATGCAAATTGACAAGGGGGGTCCTGGGAGTCTCTCTGCCAGACATTAGTCCTGGTTACTAGAGACTTACCCAGAGTCTTTAGCACAGAGGCACAGATCCACCCTACTGATGAGGTCCAACCAGACCGAAACACGTGTCTGGGGTTTCTATTGGTACTTTTGTTCAGAGGAGAATTGCCTAGCTGGAATTGCCTAGCTGGTGCTGGACTGCCCCAGGGCAGGACAAAGACTGATATGTTTGGGATATTTCTTCTCTGTGAAAGATAGTGAGCTAAAGACTCTGGGTAAGTCTCTCGTAACCAGGACTAATGTCTGGCAGAGTGACTCCCAGGACCCCCCTTGTTAATTTGAATCTTTGTAAAACTATACAATGTTAATTTCAAATGATCACCTCCAGTATATATTAAGGTCGTAATAAGGATGTTGCGCTTGTTTTACTGTGCAAAGCATATTATCAAAACCTAAAATAACCATGTACATTATTTCCTATTCTATTGTTTCAAAATACGCTTAGTAGAAGGGGGCAAGGACAAATAGCATTAATGAGGGCCAGTGTATTCTTCCCATACCATTAAAGAAATGTTTGGGAACATACAAATGAAGAACAGTCTTTATATGTGATGAATATGTCTGTAATAAAAAGGTCACACGCATTACATGCTAAGTACATAATGCACACTGGGCTGGGTGCTCAATTGTTATTTATCTTGAAAACTAATCATAACATAAAGTGATTGCAACCATGGTAGGCATATACTCAGACTCAAGATTTGGATGTGAAAAAAATGGCTATGACATGCATTACGGGATTGTACTTCTTTCGGTAGCAAGTGCAGTTAACTGCAGTGCACACCTTTTGGTGGAGCACGCCAACCTGCCATAGCTAAATCTGCCGCATGGAGCACGAGCGGGGTAGCAAGTGTTTACCTGGAGTGTGGACTTCATTGCTTGCTGGACAGCCTTTGGTGGAGCACGTCTTCCTGCTATTGCTACACAGGGTAGCAAGTGTGTAGAAGTGCAGTTACCTGCAGTGTTGACCTCGTTGCTTGCTGGACCACATTTCTTGGAGCATGCCTTCCTGCATTAACTACAAGTGCTGCGCTGATTGCAAGTGCGTAGAAGTGCAGTTACCTGGAGTGTGGACTCAGCTGCTGGCTGGACTGCTCTTGGTGGAGCACACCATCCTGCTATTGATACACACCGTGCAGAATGCAAGCATGATAGCAGTTACCTGCAATGTGCACCTCATTGCTGGCCGCACTGCTTTTGGTGGATCACACCATCCAGCTATAACTGTATGTGCCTCATGGAGCGCAAGTGTGATAGCAAGTGCATAGAAGTGCAGTTACCTGCAGTGTGTACCACATTGCTGGCAGGACCACCTTTTGTTGAGCATGCCTTCCTGCTATAGCTATGCGCAGCAGAGAGTACAAGTGAGGTATCAAGCATGTAGAAATTCAATTATCTGGAGTGTAGATCTCGTTGCTGGCAGGACTGCTTTTGGTGGAACATACCTTTCAGCTATAGCTGCACATGCCACACAGAGTGTAGTAGTAAATCCGTAGAAGCGCAGTTATCTGCAGTGTGGACCTTGTTGCTGGTAGGACCACTTTTGGTGGAGCACCCCTTCCTATTGTAGCTACATGCATTGTGAGCAGCACACGCACATTAACACGTGTGTAGAAGTGCAGTTAACTGCATTGTGGATCTCATTGCTGGCCGGACTGCTTTAGTTGTGCATACATTCCTGCTGTAGATACACCTACTGAGCAGAGAGCAAGCATGGTAGAAAATGTGTAGAAGTGCATTTATCTGCAGTTAACTCAGAACGCCAGAGCCAGTGCACCAACTGGCTTATACTACTCCAGCAGTGGATATTTCTTTTTTAGGCCGGTGCAGCTCAGCTACATCTCTCTCAATATGACTTCTAATGAATGCCCCCATTATAACCTTAGGTGTGGCCTTGCTAAAGGTGATATAGGGGAAGGAGAAAACTCAACAAATCTGTAAAGGGGTGAGTATCCCCACCCCCTCAAACTGAATGTAGTGGAGGTAGACCCTCTTCTATCTCAAACCGATTGATGATAAACTATTGGAGCGATCAGTGACTCCAAATGGTGTAGAAATTAGAATTATAGTGCTTCGTAGAAAAACGATTTAAGGGATGATTTAGTTTATGGAGTCAGAAAGTTATGTGGAGTAGAGAATGTGTCAGATAGTAAATGTTATGATATATTATCAAATAATCTAGGTCCAAATCAGAGCAGGTCCCAAGTTTTAGGCAAAATTGGGGATGGTCAGGCATTTCATAAGTGATGCGCCATTTTGGGTTTTGTGACAAGGTCAGGCACTTTAAAATGGATACTTGCTTTAACAGACAAAATGGTTGAGTTGTGCTAACTCACTATGACCTTAGTGGACAGTTTATTTTAATAAAGGTTCATGCAGGGGACAATGGTGGGGGGAATGAGTGAGTAGAACCGGTCTAGACTAGGTCAGAGTGGCCGATAGGCCAGCGAACCACCATAGAAAGAGGAAAAGCACATTGATCATACCATATCATGCCATATAAGTCAACGATCAAAGACAGGACAGGGGCTATTTTTCATGATTACGCCATTACCTTACCTCCATAGAGTGTTTATAAGGAGAGACACTTATAACATTTAGCAGAGTCCCAGAGATGTTTCTGATGTTGTATCTTGTGTATCCTGTGTCATGCCTTCTGGAAGAAATAAACTTGCCCAGCCTGTTGAAGTGCTCCAGAGTCTCTTCTTGACCCCAGAAATGCCAAAGCCATGAGAATGGGGGCAGTGGGACCCTCATGAACATTTTGCAAGCCTTAGCCAGGAGGCTTAGGATGACATCTCTTCAAGTCCAAAGTTCCTGGAGATACAGGTATGCCATGCTATGAGGCCTGGCTGTCATGACCACTGTGAGGGGGCACACGTTGTGCCACAAGCAGGCTCCCACCAGAACCCTGAGGGTGTTAAAACCACTGCAAAAGGGCTCCTGGAGCCAGTCCTTGCGCCTTAGGCAACAGGCTCATATGTGGGAAGGAAGGGCTGTTCAAACTAGGTCCCATTTATGTACACGGGCCTTTAAATCCAACATGGAAGCACCCAAATGGTCTAGTTCTAAGAACCAAGCCATGCGGTCTAGTGTTTTGGGTGTGGCAGGCCTGGAACTACTTTCCCTGGTTCTACTTTACCTGGGCTATGTAAACCACACCCTGACTGCAGAACATGCTTCGTGTTATTCTGCAACCAGCAGCGTGACGCTCACCATGTCCAGCTCCTGGTCTTCAGCATCTTCCTGTAATCCTGCAAGAACAAGAACAAGATTATTCTGTCTTACCTGAGAAAACACCATCCAGCACTCAGCATCTCAACTGGGCTGCAATCTGTGGAAACCGAGAGAAGAAACATCACTCACCTGTGAGTACTAGCTTAAGGGTTACAGGCCAACATTGAAAAAATTGGGCAGAGAAATAAAAAGGCATCAGGAAGTAACGAAGAATCAGAAAAGGGGTATGGTTTACCAAAATTGAGTTAACCAGACAAGGAATATTTTGAACAAAGCCAATTCAAGAAGAAAATATGAGGGTAAGTAAAATTACAAGCTTTTTGAGTGCCTGTAACAATGTTAGTTTATGTTACAGATGAAAATCGTGGACCTTGCATGAACATAGGAGGAATGTCTGCATGCCCTTAAATAGGGAGAAAAGAAAAAAGAGGTAAGTACTGGTTCACTGTACAAGGGATCATTATTAAGAATAAGAGGACCCAGGTGAGACAGAAAAGATGTAGATACACAGTGTCTTCAAGTGTGTAGCCATTTTTTCCCAAGATAGGTGCAATCAGGTCTGAAGGGAGTAGAAATAGATGAAAACATGGCCACTTCAGATAAACACAGAAAAAAGAAGTCAAATTGAAGGTGGGTAACCATTTCTGTATTCATGTGATGTCAAAGGAGGTTGACTCGAGAATGTATAAAAATGTTTAGAATAGGCAATCGATGTAGTTTTATGATATAATATGAAGGCACATAGTAAGAATTGGTGCCATAGTCTAGAAAAACAGGGGTAGACTAAATTAAGTATAGTGAGATAAGGAGGAGATATTGTGCAGCAAAAAACTTCTGTTTGTTTTAACAGGATGAAAACAGGGCACAGAAGAAAAAGACTATGGCCCGACGCGATTGGGAAAAAGATGGAGAAGCATAGCAGAATGAAGCATTTTTAGCAAAGCAGCAAGCATTTGCAGCATAGCAGCAAGCACATGCAGAAAAGCAGAGAATTAAAATATCAGTCCTAGCATCATATCAAGGGATCCTTGATAAAAGATATGCTCTTCTGCTATGGATGCACCAAGAAGAAGGAGAAAAACAACAAGATGTTTTTGTTATTATTATTTGTTTTAAAACAATTTGTTGTTAAATGTTTCGAGCACCTCTTCATCTGAAAATGTCAATCTAGAGAAAAGATGAAAAAGTCCCCTGTAGGGACAGTGATTGTATATATAAAAAGAAAGCCCTGAATACATAAGGGCAGATAGAATAAGATAGGCAAATGCATGTATTGCCTAAAAATATTATGCAAATTGGATATGCTTTTTGTAAACAAATCAGGTTCCAGCAGGCTGAGCATACAGTAGAATAATTAAGATAAAGGGGAGATAATTAGTAGCTTTTGTATACATAGAACTTAATTTTCTGATAGTTTTGTCTAGGAGGCAGGATGTCCAGAAAATATTTAATTATAGCTTTGTCTAGGAGGTAGGGTTATTCAGAAAAAAAGTATAATATAGTTTGTTTAGAAGGCAGGTACATTTTCATAGAACACACAAAAAGCGATTTAAGGGGATGTGTTGGCAGGAAATGTTCTGATAAATAGAGACATACTTATTTTGCAAAGAAAACTCATCCAGTTTTATATTACAGATGGACAACGAGACACCTGTATGCCTCCGAAAATTGAGGAGAGAGAAGTTACTGAGGAACCCAACTAAAAGCCCTGTTAAAGTAACCATTTGTCTGAATGTTTCTGCAAAAGACTCCCCCATCCTTGTGTTCCCTTGCTAGAATGTCCCCTCTTTTGGACTTATTTGGGCAATGAATATGAGTGCTCAATGGAAAAAAGAGACACTCAAATGTGAAAGGACTGGCCTTTTTGAAAGAAAGGGCCCAAGGAGTTGCTGAAAGGCAGCCAAAAAAAAAAAAAAAAGAGGACAAAATCAACAGGACACTGATGGTCCACGGATGCCAAACCGAGATGGGTCGGGTGGAAGATATGCGATGGAACACTGAAAATGTGCATGGGCAAGAAAATGGGAACAAGGAAGAATGTCGTGGTGTGGAAGTAGCAGAAAGTCTGTGGACTATGAGCCATGATATGGACAAAATGTATGGATACATTGGGCTAATGGGTTACCTCAAAGCTTGACCAAACTCTCGAGTCTCGTAGTGGCTGTAAAATTATCTGAGGCATTTAGTTAGTTTGAAGTAAATTGGGGAATAGAGGTGGGGCTCAGCTAAAAGTAAATAAAAGTAGTTTTAGGGACACATACATGTTTGGACTAGGAGAGTATAATGTGTCAGTACTGACGTTGTAGAAATGTGTAAGTATACCATTCAGATTGAAGAAAACTATCTATAGAAAAGGATGATTAGGTCAGAAAGGTGTGGGCACATTGAAAATTGAGGGGGGTGGACATGGGTGTAGTTGTAAGTATTGAGTAGATGACTAAATACTATACAATGGGGGGAGTGTGAAGGGATGAGTACCCCCTCCTTCTCAAACTGAATGTAGTGGAGATAGAGCCCCTCTACCTCACACTGATTGATGATAAACTATTGGAGGGATGAGTGACTCTAAATGATGTAGAAATTAGAATGATAGTTCTTTGTAGGAAAAGGCTATAGTAGTGGGTATTTAAACACATTTCTAATCTCAGTAAAAGGGAGTGGAGATATGTCTCTGGACACAAATGCAACTGCCGAGGTGCACCTCATTATCCAATCACAGATACGGTTGTATATTATGTGAGGAGTTCAAACAGCACGCTTCTCTGCTATACAAAAATTAATATATGGAAATCAAGAGAACAAAAGTAAAAATACTATAATGGTGATACCTCATCTAAGCAACACAAATACGGATTTGAATGTGCAGAGGTTCCTCCTGGCCCCTCATGATAAGAGTGATGCAATGAGATCAGTAGAATACTTCAATGCAGATGCACACAATAATAACGAAGAAGCTGACATATTTACCAACTTGCATGATGGTGATCGATTATTTCAGCAAGGTAGCCTATCATATATAATTGACTTAATAACTCAACCTACCAGAAGCAATGTAATTCCCAAGAATGTACAAGTGAGCAAACCAGGAAACACCATAACAAAGGAAACAAGCCAAAAGGATTGGCTTTCGCAATGCATGTCTTTAACAGGACTTCAATGAAGGACACGCATAATGCCTATACATAGAGTGGCTGAAGACAGACCTGGTTAAGATATTTTTATCACACCAGTAGACTGTAACTCTCAGGAGACTGCTTTCAACATACATTGGCAGGCACTGAGTGTAAAGTTTAATGGACATGCTTAATATGAGCAAACGTTGGTTTCACAACCATTGCTTTATAAATGTACCTCCAGGTGCTCGCGGTGCCCCAATCAAAATGTCCCTTCGATTCCATTCTGGTTTCTTTAATGTGGACTCCATTGGAGCCTACATGCCCTACTTCATCTACATACAGGACATGTTTGAGGTACTCCTGAGCAGATTTTGTAGCAGCAGGATATTAATCAACATGAATAATAAAAATAAAAATAATTGAAGATATGATAGCAGTGTCTGGCAAATAATAAACACAACCCAAAACGGTAAACTTTGCCAATTCTTTCTTTTACCGGACTTCAGTAAAGGACATGCATACTGATGAAAAAAGCAAGTGGCTGAAGGCAGAAATGATTAAGACCTTTTCATTACACAAGTAGCAATTTTACAGCTCCAATTAAGTTATTAACTCTCAGAAAACGCTTTGAAAAAAAACACTGGCAGGTACATCAAGCACATACTTTGATTTAAAGGATGGATAAAGATAGCTCAAAGAGATCCCAAGAGGGTGTGTTTTGAATGAGGGGAGGAGTTTGCAGCTGTGTTTTGCAGTTGGATGGAGAGTGACAGAGTCTGCCTTCACTTGCTGCTGTGTGAAGGAGGAGCAACCTATAAAACCTCTGCTTCTCCATGGAGCGGCTTGTGGATTTGTGCAGATGAGTGTTGTAGTCGCTTGGAGAGTGCCAGTGTCTGCCTTCACTTGCTGCTGTGTGGAGGAGGAGTAACCTATAAAACCCCTGCTTCTGCGTGGAGCACGCCGCAGAGTTGTACAGTTGAGTTTTGCAGTCGCTTGCAAAGTGCCGGAGTCTGCCTTCACTTGCTGCTGTATGAAGGAGGAGCAACATATAGAACCCCTGCTTCCACGTGAAGTGGTTTGCAGAGTTGTGCAGATGAGTTTTGCAGTTGCTTGGAGAGTGACGCAGTCTGCCTACACTTGTTACTTTGTGGAGGAGGAGCAACATATAAAACAACTGCTTCTGCGCGGAGCATGCCGCAGAGTTGTGCAGCTGAGCTTTGCAGTCAGACGGAGAGTGCCAGAGTCTGCCTTCACTTGCTGCTTTGTGGGGGAAGAGCAACCTATAAAACCCCTTCTTGCGCACGGAGCATTTTGCGGAGTTGTGCAGCTAATTTTTGCAATCGCTTAGAGAGTTCCGAGACTGTCTTCACTTGCTGCTGTGTGGAGGAGGAGCAACCTATAAAACCTGTGCTTCTGCGCGGAGCACGCCGTAGAGTTATGCAGTTGAGTTTTACAGTCACTGCAATCCATGCAGCCTTGAGGGCTGGAGTTTCTGAGATAATGCCAGATGGACTACGGAATATTGGAGAGAAGCCATAAAAAGGTAAGACCTGTTTTAAAACTCAGTGATTCGAGGTCTCCATAGCAGCAGAGAATACATGCTTGCTGAGGTTGCGAATTGGAGAGTCAGCGATGTCGTACGGCTGCTCCACTCACCATCAGGTAAAAAGACGGGAAGAGGACGCTTCAAATAACTCTTCAAATAACATGGAGACTTCACCTATCGCCTCCCAGTCCCCTCCTTATTCGGAATTGATATGGCTGGTAAATACATAGAAATTAACTGTAAAAAGCTAGTCATGCCTACTGCAGGAGACCAGACCTCGAAAAGTTTGTGAACAGTGATGGGGGACAGTTGGACCTCCCCCACCTTCCAGATATCCAAGAATGGGGCTGCTGGAATAATCAAATAGATTGGGTGTATGCCCCCACTGTCTGGAGCCGATGAACGAGTCCTGTAAAAACACCCGATATACGAAGCCCTGATAACAGCAGGCTAGGATTATCAATATTGCCTATCTTCGTGCAGTCAGTTGCAAGAACTCCTGAAAAGTCATCTAAAGATCAACATGAAGTGTTAGAAAAGCCTACCTCAATCCCGCTAGGGAAACAATATTATTCAGAGTACCTGGATGGATACAATGAAGGGAGCGAAAGGGGTCTTGTCTGTGAAAATGGTCACGTGGATCCCAAAGAAGATCTTTTTTTCTGGGATGATGTTTTTACTAGGCCTGACTCCCCAGAATATGCAGGTATATAGCACCTGGAATCTAAGGAAGGTCGACTGACCTCCCCATTGCAGCCCTCCAACTTAAATCATTTGAAGGACCAACACTGTTCTGATGACACAGCAATACCGCAATATTGTTGATATTAAAACCACAATAAATTGACAAAGAAGGCTCAATGGTTCTAACACGAATAAATGCTCAACCCCCTCTGTGGCCAACTCAGTTTGTTTGGATGTAAATTTAGCTCGGGAGAGGATGGTTGTCTGGTCCTTAAAGGAGAATAGGCAAGGGTATTTTCTGATGAGGTTTCACCTAGTAGAAGTTTGCATGCGCTGGAACCTGAATTAGAGGATCACCAAGCAAGCAAAAGGAACGTACACGTCTCTCAATAATCATTGTGTCGTTTTAATCCTTATGAAGGAGGACTTCTTCTTCAGCTAGTAGAAAACAAAATGAATTCCAACCTCCACTCCCAGAACTGGGTCAAATGCAGAATGCTATTATGGCAGGATTGGCAGTAGTATTGAACCCATATATCAAACTCTATGAATCCAGGAATAAGACAATAAGGGATCAAGCAACTCTCTTGGCAATGATCCACACAAAATTACTATATTTGGAGTCATTTTCTGAGGCCAACCAGAAGAGAAATGGCAGAGAGGAAGAATTGACAGCACAATGGCAAGAACATCTGTATGATCGGACTAGAGGTGAAGATGCCAGTCAAACCACTCTGATGACTTCACTACTTGAAGCACTGAAATGTTTGAGGGCTTTTCAACAAAGGGAATCCCTGATGAAAGGCCAGGTTAATGAAAGGATGAACTTTAACTCAAATAAGAGAGAAGGGGAAAAGATATGGCGGATACAGTGGTGCCTAGGGGTGGATCAATAATAAGTACTACTATACTCCCTACAGTACTGGTTTTCAAGAGGGGGGTGGCTGCCAAACTGTTCAGAGTCACTTGGAGGTCCTTGGTGATTCTACAACTAGAAGGCAAGAGGTGAAAGCAAACCTACAGGGGGCCCATCCACCCAGTATCAAGGATGCTTTACCCCAACGTATAGGTCTGAATGAAATAGTAATTGCCCTCCTTGTATTTTTTCCTCCTTTACTGCTCTAGCCACAAAGACCAATGGGAAGGCCCTCTTAATATTTGAATAACCTAATATGCAAGACAGGAGGGGAAAACATAAGAAAAAATCTAAATACATGCAACTGATGTTCAAAGCAAAATCTAATGGATCAAGATGTTTTCATCGAAACTTGACGACCCCTCAGGCTCATAAAAAGACTCAGATTGACTCATTGAAACTGACTGGAAATAATCTAATTGTAAAGCCTAAAGTGACCATGCAGTCATTAATGGACCAAGAGAATCTGCATCAAAAAGAAAAGGAAAGTAGGGAGCCACTCCTCCTATTGGATCTGTCTACCTTTTCAGAGGAACAAGAGGATATGGTTGTGAACCCACCAAATCAAACATGCATATGGGTGGATGGAAATGCAGAGTTCTGCCCCCATCAAGCCAACCTCTTAGGAAGTTCAATGGCTGAGAGCTTGAATGTTGAGGTAGAAGACGTAATGGAAGACACTATGCCTCTGTTTCAAATGATGGAGGAGAAGAGATGTGCCCTGGTTACAAAGGCAATTGTTGTGATTAAAATCATTATGGACAAAGGAAAGAAAGAATATGTACCAACATTCTCGCAAAAGAGGGATGAAAAGAGCCGAGTATCCATGGAAAAATCAAATAGTGACAGAATTAGAGACAGAACCAGAAGGGTAAAGAAAAATGACTGCTCAAATAAGCACACAAATACAAGGAACTCATCAAGGTCAACTAATGAAGCTTCAGCAACAATTGAAAGGGTAATTCCAGCCAGTGACGGGCTAATTCAAAACATTCTAAAATTGTTACATTGCGCACCCAAATTGTGCAATATTAGAACTGAGGACATAGATATAGTCCAATTTGTGAATGAAACTCGCTTGGATTGGGTGACTATGCACTTATCTTCCATAATGAAAAAACACACACTTCTGGATGCAACGCTAGATCTTCTGAATCTGGTGTTTGAAATTGCAGAAACCTTCATATGAAACCAAATGAAGTAAATGGAGATCAAGAATCTCTCCAAGAATAATTACCACACAGCCATTATTTGGGCCCTGAAGTTCAAAGATTTAGTGCCGCTGGGAAAGTTCCATCTCTGAAATTTACTGGCAATTTATCAGCCCACAACCCCAGTGGATACTGGATTGCCGCTGTTAAAAATCACATTAGATCAGACTAAATGTGTTTTGAGAAAGGTCATGGAAGAATCAGAAAGCAAGGCAATAATAAACTCAAATCAGGACTGGTCCTGGCTGGCAGGAGCATTAGCACATACCAGCAACAATTAACAGCCACAGGACCTAGAAACCCATCCCTTTAGTATCGGCTCATGGACTACTAAAGGATTTATGCATCTCTTTAAGGAGGAAGCCTTGATACTTAGACAACATAAAACCCTTTGTCTTCAAGAAACATGGTTTTGCGCCACACCGATTTGCAACAGCTTTGAGTTTTATTGTAATCATGCCAAAAAGTGAAAGCCAGAAGACCATTGCCAGGTCTAATGACTTTGACTTTGATAACAATGGGCCAGGGTTTGAAGGTAGTCAAATCAGAAAATCCAAATCCCTTTGTTCAGCTCACTATCCTTAAATGGGAGAGGCAAGGATCGACCTCTCCCATCAAAATAGCTTTGTTTAACTTATATTGGAACCCTGCTGGGATTGGGGATGAACAATTTATCAATACTGTGATTAAATGAGGTATATGTGGAAAGAAGGGATCCCAAAATTGTGACCTGTGGGGATCTTATCATAAACTGTGTGGATAAAAAGGGAGTGAGGTTGCTGTATGTTGCCTTGAAAAAAAAGCAAGTGACAGAGCTAAATGAATGTGAAATAAACATGCTGAATGGTCATGTAAATGGGGACATACCAGCTAAAGCAACATCGGCGTGAGGGGGCCATGAATCGGGGCTGGGCTTCTTATTTGTGTGGTCAGGAAATGTGACCAAACTATGTATTTAGCTGATGATAAAAACAATGGCAAATAGTGAACACCGTCTTTTAACTTTAAATTGGTCGTGGGGAGTCTCTTTGAAATGAAAAGTGATAAAATAGCAGGTAAATCGGGGTGGCATTCGTTTTAGAATACCCCCAAGAGCCGTCCCCAAAATAGTGGAAGACTATAGATGTGGCCTGAAAAGAGAAGGGTCTGCCCTGGAATATCCTGGGTTGTTAATAAAATTTGAAATACACCTGAAGAAGGGCCCTAGACAAGTGGCAAAAAACTGCATTGCTAAAACAAAGAACTAGGCCACACCTAGAATTGTGGACATTGGCCTGCTTTGCATCTAGATAGGATTGATTGAAGTATATCATGCCCGCGCTTCGATGAAACTTGAATGTTAGCATGTGCCACACTTAGAATTGTGCATGCCCTAACCTAGACAGATTTCTGGGCACTAGTCTGTGCCGCATCTAGATAGGACTGCGAGTGTTGGCATGCCTGCACCTGGATGAAGTTCTGGACATTGGCCTGCACCGCATCTGGATGGGATTGGGAGGGCCAACAGGTGCCACACTTGGACAAAACTGTGAATGTTAGCATGCTAAAGGTCAAGCAACCCACTAACCAATGTAAGCTCAAACTCTGCATACTTATCTCACTCAAAACACTCACACAACCACCTCTCGCACAACAAGCTGCACGCACTTCACAACACTGCTACAACACATAAGCCGGAGCAACAGCACACGCGGACTGACACCGATCCAAAACCCACACCAAAGCTCAGCACCCAGTGTATACCGAGTTGAAGCTGCCAACGGAACACCACTCCTCTCACTATCCTACTCCCTCTTCACCTTACTAACCCATCCCACCTTATCGTTTACAGATCCGCCAGAGCACCTGGGGACCAATTCTGTTGGTGACGGTGCACGGTACAAATACCTTTAACATTTAACATTTAACATCTAACTAAGAGAAGTGAGGAGAGTTTATCGGGTGGACCTAAGAAAAATTAACCGCTTACAGTTTGGTGATAACATCGCTCTGAAAAAAGGAAACAGCAATATAAAAATAGGCTGCTTTCGACAAAGACACCCAGGCTTTAATTAGACGCTGAAGAAATAATTAAAATAATTGCCAAAAGAAATATGAGGGACCTTTGGGCACTACTTAATAATAACACCATTTACCAACCGGCTGCTATGTCTTCGACGGTAAAGGAGGAATAGTGGGTGAACCATTTTTCGACTCTGTTTGCGGCTTCAGACAAAGTAGGTAAGAGGAGGGACCCTTATTCGGGTGAAAAATGGTCCATTTAATTCGCTAAGGATCACATTATATTCCTAATTAAAACATTGAACAATTCCTGAGCTGCTGGCCCTTATGGGATCAATAATAATGTTTTGAAACAAAACCCAGGAGCATGAGAAGATTTATGTCTCTTGCTGTTTAAACAAATTCTTTTAGCAAGAGAGGTTCCTGCCTCATGGAAATCTGCATTGATCATCCGAATATTCAAGAAGGACAATCAAGGTGATCCTAATAACTGCAGAGTGATTGCCCTCTTGGACTCATTGTGTAAGACCTTTGCATCAATTTTGTTGCAACATCTAAATCATTTCGCCAAGTTATCAGGTCACATCGATGACAGGCAAACTGGCTTTGTCAGGGGACTAGGCACTAGCCTGAATCTCTTTCTGTTAAATATGCTTAAGCTGAGAGCCATTAAGAACAAAGCAAAAATGTATCTTGCGTTTATAGGTCTCAAACAGGCATTTGATAGCATTTTCAGAGAGCAGCTTTGGGACAAACTAACCTCCTGGGAGTGGCCAACTGACCTTTTAGAAGCTATCAAGGCCATGTATACGTCAAACGCAAAACAGGTCAGATTATCTACGGAGGGTTCCCTCTCAGAAGGAATTCCCAATTCCAGGGGGCATAAAGAAGGTTGCCTTCGGGCCCCTGCATTATTTAATCTTTATTTGTCAGATCTTGCGGCTAGTCAGGTAGGGGCTAAAGCATTTCCTCAAAAAATATATGGTGAGCCACTTCTGTGCATTATGTCATGATTGACCAGATGCTAATTGGACTGCAACGCTGATTAAATCAACTTGTAACGTACCTTAAAAGAAATGGTTTTAGGATGAATGTTAAAAAAAATAAAAAATCATGGTCCAACTGAATGCCCATGGAAAGAGGAGGCCTAGTTATAGGTGCTGTGTGGGAAACAAGATGCTGGGATTTGTGGAGTCAATGACATATTTGGGAGTTTCCATCAACTCTAGTTTATTTGCAAAAACAATGGATAGAGGGGGTAAGACTGAAGTTTAAAAGACTGACCTCGCAAGCTTTAATTTTTCATAAAGGTTTGGGAAATTCTCAATAATACTGAGGATAACCTTCTATAAACAGAAGGTGGTTCCAATCTTTACATATGGAGTGGAAGCGACATAGAATCTCTCCACCACCTTCTGGGGGGTGATGGAGGGATACTAATGGAAAAGTGCCCTCCATCTTCTGATTGATTTGCAGATTGCATTAATTAGATACGAACCGGGTCTGCAGTACATCCACTCAATAATTTATTGGAGATCTCTGGATCTTTACTGGAAATGCACAGAGATGGGGAAAGTTCTGCTCTGGGAGATTCTGAAGAACAAAAATAATGGGAGTAGAGATGGCCACATTGACAGATGGAAACAAGACTGTAGGTATGGGCTAAGTGATCTTGATTTAACAAGTGATATCTTAATGGTGAACCCGGGAAAGGTAAATAACCATGTAATGGTGCTAGATTGGATAGGGACACAGGACAAAATACTCTCATATAAATCCATTTTGAAATTGGAATTGGAAAATAGAGCCATTCATCAAGTGCCATTCTACCTCTCTATGTTTCCAAGTCCGAAATATTGTGACCTATTTATGAGATAGAGGTGCTTAACAATAGAAGACAATGGGCCTCATTATGAGTTTGGAGGCATCCATGCTATTACTAAGGGCATGGCTGCCTCCAAACTTGGGTCTGGGTCCGTGGTCCCTGAATGGGGAAATACTGGGCCATTCCGACTTTGGAGGGCCCGGTATTTCCCCATTCAGGGAACCCGGACCTTCCCCATTCCCATTCGAGCCCCCATAGTGCTCAATGGGAATGGGGAGGGAGCTAACAACGGGCCCGTTAATGACGGGCCTGTTAATGACGGGCCCGTTGTTAGCTCCCTGGTCCCCTCGCGGGACCCGCAAAGGATGTCTGGTAAAACCAGACGTCCAGAGCGGATCCCGCGAGGTAACATCGTAATAGGGCGGAATGGGTTTAACAGTGCAGGCACCTTTACCAGATCCATTAAATCCATTCCACCTGCCTCATAATGAGGGCCAATGTGATGAAATGGGCCCAATGTGTAGGTATTGTAAGGTGAAAGGAATATTTGAATCATCAAAGCATCTGTTGGTAGAATGTACAAGCCTGACGCCACAGAGAATTAAACATTTGTGTTATTTTGCAAGCCAGTTTAAAACATTGACAATAGATGATTGGTGGGACATGTTTTTCATCGGGGAGAATTCATCAATGATGTTTGTGGCTCTGAAATTCATGGAGGAGGCCCTAATGTTGTATGTAGTAAGAGGGGATTATATGTATATTTTATTTTATTTTATTATTTATTTTACTTCTTGGAAGATATTATGAAGTATTAACTACGTTTATCCGATAAGGATAAAGGATGGGAAAAATGTATTGAAGTGGATGGATGTAATTTTAATTTTATGAAAGGTTTGTAATAAACCAACCATAATAAAAAAAAAGAAAACAAAAGAAATGGGTGGGAACGGCCATAGGAATTAGCATGGCCAGGTCAGTCAGTGGGTTATAAACAACCAAACAGTACCTACACATGTTGTGCCCCTCCTCATATGCCGTCTCTCCCTAACTGTACTCCAATGTTTTAATGTTGGGTTATAGGTGGTGTTAAAGTAACATCTCATAGCCGAAACAAAACATTTGAAGCACATCTGATGCGATTTAAACTGCTACAATTTAGTAATGTTTCACGGTGATTAAACATCTATTTGAAAGCTGCTGACTCCTCTAAAGTCATTTTTGCAAACAAGGATTGCAGCTCTCCTGCAGCAGAGCAACGAGTAACCCATTTATTAAGATTCCAAATTATTTGAAGTGTGCAATACGTTTTCTAGATACATATCAGTAATCTGTCAGATACATCTGATTACATGATTAATGGTGAGTTTGTTGATTTTTTTGCATTCACTTTTAAAGAAATATTTGACAGATTGGTTTGAATGAACAAGTAGTAGATTTTAATAGCAACATTTGTTTTATAAAATGTTTTATTTCAGTTATCAAGTTGGTAAACCCAATGGTACAACTGCCAAGAGTACACCTTGAAAATTACCAGTTGATGTCAAACATGTTTTGTCAATGAAAAAAGCAGAGCCATGAAATAAATTAAATAACATTTTTTTAGAATTAGAGCATCATCATAAGTACGTGAATCGATATGTCTTGCCTCCACAGGCTATGATTTTTTTTTACTAACATTAGAAAAGCAAACTCAGAGCCGGTAACGGTTTTAATTTCATTTTACTAATGTTAGCAAACCAAACTCCGATCCAGAGGCGGCATCGGGGAACCTGACGCCACAGCCGGCCATGGAGTTAGTTTTACAAACATTAACAAAGGAAACTGAGTTAGTTTCAATAATGTTTGCAAAGGTTAGCAAAGCAAACTCAGAGCCGGTGGCAACATCAGGAAGCCTGATGCTGCCACTGGCTAAGAGTTTGTTTTACTAACGTTAGCGAAGGTTAGAAAAGCAAACTCTGAGCCGGCAGCATCATCGAGAAGCCCCACAAAAACAGAACACAGCCACTCCTCTAATATGCTATCCAATGTTGTTGTGTGGGCTACTTTTCTGAAGGCCTGGCAGTTTTTGAAAATGAAAAGCAACTTAGCCTTGGGGCATGTGATGAATTTCCATCTGACAAGCACTGGCTTTTTTGGTGTTTATTAAATGGTGAAATGATGTGTGTAATTCCATCTCTGAAAGGGTAATCTGCTGATTAGATTCCTCTTTCATAAGGTCCTTGCCAAATGCATAGGGCCTCATTCCGAGTATGGTGGTAGACTACCTCCCATACCGGTACTGACTCCAACCTGGTTCAATGGGGAATTACCAGTGTAGTCTGACCTTTGCGGGACCGGTAAGTCCCCATTGAAGAATCCATTTACCGCCCACAAAGGGACCTCGTAGTAAGGTGGTAAGGGTTTACCAGCGCTGGTACCCTTACCGGTACGGTAAACCCTTACCGCCGTCCGTGTAATGAGGCCCATTGTCTTATTATAAGCTATAATAGAATAATGCACTATATGAACCCCTCCTACGAAAAGCCACAGAAGGTGTGGGACAATAGGTCCTCTCACAGAACGCATACATATGATAGTCAGATAGCCAAAATAAAAAGAGACTATAGGAAGAAGATGGTTAAGAGGATCTCTCCCCTACATAACAAGCAGATGTCCCATATAGTTAAATTGATCAAACACAAATACAAAATCTGTCTGAAACATCACAAAGCATCAATGAAATTAAAGAATATCTCTGTTATGCTACACAAGCTCATATCTAAAAATAGTGGCTGATTTCTGGACCTAAACAATCCTGTGGGTGATACGCAAAATAAGGCACAAGCAAATCCCATTGTTGAACCTACTTGATGTGATTACAGTCAGTGCAGCCCTCGAAAACAACATAAACCATTGAAATTGCAGCCCTACCTAATTTACGAGGGAATTTCACTAGGTTTGTCATCGTGAATAAAATATTGAAATTGAAAAACTCTTGTGCAATGGGTTCGGATGGACTATCAAAACTTGTATTTAAAGATAATCCCCCATCTGGGCAGAATTATTATTTCCACTAATCTCCCAGATACGTAGAGATGGGCAGATCTCCGATTCCTAGTGTCTGGGTTATATTGTCCTGATATATGAAAAGTGTGACTTGGCTAGCTAAAAACTATAGGTCAATTGCATTGTTAGACTAAATTAGTAAAATATTTGCAAATTGGATGAGTTAGCTGAATTGGCAAATTCGATTAATACGTTCTCTCTGTTCTAAACGGGTTTCCGCATAGGCTTGGGATTCTTTAAATGGTATAATGTAAGTTATTTTTCATAGATATGCAGAATGAGGCACAAGCAAATCCCATCCATGAACCTACTTGGTGTGATTACTATCAATGCATGCCTCCAAAACAACTTGACATTTAGAGATCACACTCGTACCTAATTGGTGCTGGAACGTCACTCAATTTGTCATAGAAAATACAATATTGCGGCTAAAAGCGGCATTTCTACCTGCATACTCGTAATGAGGCCCATTTTCTTTTCTTTTTTTATTTTGCAGGAGATGCCAGAGATGGAGCCTCCACTGGAACTATTTCAGTGCTACTACAGTGTAGATGGACCCCGAGTTTAGTGTCTGCAGGATAGCTGCCATTAAAGCCTATGTGACCTAGCCAAAGCATGATCATCTTTGATACCAGCTCGTGAACCAGGCCTGAATGTGGAGCTGGGAGTACAAGAAAGTCTGGAGTATATACTCAGGGCCTAATTTACAAAGAAAGTGGCAAGTCCACCTAAAGTAGTTAGCACAAGAAAGAATGGGAGAAAGATCATTGCACGGATTTAAAAATAGCGCTGGGACTAGATGCATGGAATTAAATGTTCAGAAACCTGTGGCGGAAAAGTATAAAGAGTAGCACCTGGAATGCCCCTACCATGCCCCCATTGCAAACAGAACATAGCAGTTTCAAACAACCTGTGTGCCTGACCATGGAAAAAGGTAGTCAAGGAATACTCACCAGTAACCACCATTACTCCCACTCCACTCCTGCGACCAGCAAGTCCTCGTCCCAGCACCCCCACTAAACTTTGCCCCGGTCGCCTTGCTTAAGGCAGCACCTGCATAACCACACTAAACTGCACCTTGACCCCTTAACTCAAACACCCACGTACCCACAAGTCTGCTCTTGTACCAGCCCTCCCACTGACCTATGCCCCAACCCCTGAACCCAAGGCAGCACCCACAAGTCTGATCTCATCTCAGTCCCACCACTGAATTGTGTGTCAACCTCTAAACCCAAGGCGGCACCCACAAGTCCACCCTCATCCAACTTCCCCCTTCTGATATGTGTCCCAACCCCTGAACCCAAGGTGACTGCCATCTATACATGTGAAACACATGTCCACGTGTCCAAGTCTATCAAAATCACACCACCAAGCGAACCACAAACAACCCACATTACTGAACACCCATGAACATAGTAACACATAACGTTTCATGTCAACCACAGCATGAATGAATCACACACCCATGGACACCATGAACACAATTGAGCAACATGCCTGTACTAAAAAACACTGAAGTAGGCAAGCAACAGGTGTGCATGACAAAGATGTGAAGCATTTGACCCCCAAAACATGTCACCTCCAAACATCAAAAATATACCACATACATTCCTCGAACATGGATGCAACATGCCAAATATCACTAACACATAAAACATGCACACATGTCCCATAGCAAACAGCACAGTAACAAAATCACCCACAGGGTGTTCCCAAAACCCACATGTCAGCCATAGGACATACTCAGAGAACATGGGCAGAGAAAAGTTGCACATGGACAAAGAGACAGCAAACAGTGTGGTTGAATCATTACATCAAAATGTATTGAATATAATGTATGAACAAAAAATGGGATGGGAATAATTTTCCAGGGGAAAATAAATAATAAAAAAAGGAAATCTACAACTAATGAACTATGTACATGAGTCAGCATGCTAGTCAATTGTGATTTGTAACAATGCCTCCACCAAGGCCGATTCCCTCTCCACACCCACCACTTACAGGCAGGCGTCCATTGTTTCCTGCAGGGCTTGCAGGGCTGCTCTCAACTGAGATTCTATCTTCTCCGCTGCACTGCAAGGCTTCGCCAGGATCGAAGCCTGTGCCTGCTCCAAAGTCTCTTCCACTTCGGCCCTGACCCTTGTTATTGCTGCATCATGTGCCCGCTGCCTCTCCTTCTGCTGCCTCATGAATGCAACTGGGCCGACACCAGAGACCTCAGGTGCCATCAAGCCTCCTAACTCCTAACTCACTCACAGCATGTTTGTGCCTGATTTCCTCCTCCTGCTGGCAATGCCCTCCAGGATTTGCCTCCTCACTGTGACCATCTCGTGCTGACTGGCATTACTTGTGCGGTAAAGGTACTACCTCTGACTGAATGAAAGTCTGCCTCAGGGGAGTACAGCACCTGCACTGTCTTCAATCTCCTGGTGCAAATCCACAGCCTGTTCCCCTATAGGGCTTTGGGCAGGCACAGTGCCATTGAATGGACTTCCACCTTCACTAGGTACACAGGCACATACAGATTGGGCAATGATGGGACAGGTACACAGGAGGACATGGTGGTAGTTGGCATAGTGACCCAGCTGGAGGATGACTGGGGCACAGAAGAGGAGGAGATCGAGGGGGCTATTACAGTGGCCTGTCCCGAGAGACCACCGGAAAGAAGTGCTACTGCCGCTTATGACAGTAGGCGACCCAGCTGCGCTTGCTACTCTGCAAGTAGCTCACAAGATGCTTGCACAGCAACATGCATAGAAGCACATCACACATATATCACATAGAAGCCTGACAACTCAAGTGTGGCTTCTTTTTGGCTGAGGCATCGCTGAAGGTGGGTAGCGATGCAGCAGATGGCCCTGGAGAATGTGTTTGCACTGACCACTGCATGGTGGACTGTACATCCTCCTTTCTCAGGGCCAGGTGTGCTGCCTGCACACCCCCCTCTGTATCCCCACTGTGAGAAGGCCTGCAATAGCCTCCTCCTCCACCTCCTCCATCAGCCCAGATACCTCCAATGTGGTTTGCACAGTTTGTGGGCCCTGTGTGGCAGGGGTGTGCACCTGTGTCTGGAGAACTTGTTCCTGGCTTTCTGCTCTGAAACAAAGCTCATATACTCTTTGCCAGCTGCAGCAACTGTGGAACAGGGAACAAAGAACATAGGCATCAATCAACAGTGCCAAGACATGTATAGTCACCACAACACTAGCAGTATCTTGCAGTCAGCATGAGTCGACCAGCAACTGCCACACACACACAGGTGCATGCCCTACAATCGTAATGAATACAGTCACACAAGTGTAGGAAAAAAGATGTGTCACAAGGATGAGGCATGCACATTTGAACCCATCACATTGACTTGTGGCCACATATAGATGGCAACAACTCATTCCACATCACAATACCAATGCTGCAGTTACCCAAGTGTATCCTGCAGGCAGGGCTATGTGAACGGCACCTGGTCACATGTATCCATGGCAGCATAGACCCATCTCAATCCAACCACATCTAGCTACATGTACCCCTGACAGTCTTACACAAAAGCATGCAACACGTACATGCACCCTTTGCCAAAGATCCATCAGCAATACAGTTGCTCCCAACCCCAACACATGTCATGATGACATACCATGTATGCCCCATCAGTGAGTGTCCTCGCAGATCACAATGATATCCGAAATAGTCCTATTCACACATTGAAACACATGTGTCAGTCTCAGATGCTAATTGTGGATGATACAATCATCATATGCAACCCATAGAGGAGGTGCACATGATTGTACCTTACATGCCCACAATGGTTCAATCAGCAACTCTGAGGCCTTGCTGTCAGAATCTCAAATTGCATGCACACGAGTAAAGTATCTCACCAAAAACTGAGAGAGCACACCCCTACATTTGTCCACTTCACAGTTGTGTTCCATCACATACACCCAGCATTGGAATGGGGCTGCATGCTAGTTAAGAATTGTGCAACACACATGTCGTGTGAAGAACAGACTTGCTCAATTCATGCATACCCCTGCAGAACACACAAACTCTGCTGAAAAGTTGACCATGTGGGTACTCTGCATCAGCTTGGATCCATGCCTGCAGGCCAAGGACCTGGGTCTGGACAGCTGGGTTAACCCTCTCCAGGATCCAGAGATGAAAGGGTGACAATCGATGACAGCCTACTCGGTGCACCTTCACGGGATCACCTGCATCGAGTGCCGCATTCACATGGCTCTGGGTCCTGTTGTCACTGCAGTGCTTCTTGTCATGGTGCATGGTACGGACTGCCACCCCCTCTACATTGATGGAAGCTGTGATGTCAAACCAGATCTTGTGATGCCCACACGTCCCAAGCTGCTGCTGCGGGTTGAAGAGGGCATCGTAATGGGCCAGAACCTTCTCATCCATTATGCCAAATTCTGAAGCAGTGTAGTTGATAGCCCTCAGCCTTCCCTTGAGGGTGTTGGTCAATGTACTCGACATGACATTCCTTGAGGCTAGTGGGGTGAAGCTGAGTGGAACCTGACAATGATTGCAGTGGAGCTGTGGTGGTGGTACAGAGGTGTGCATGTCTCAAAATGGCAGATTAGGTACTCACAGAGCATGAGGGGTAAGCCACAGGAAAAGAGATATAATTTTACCAGGCATTCCAAGACAGTGGTTGTGCCATCCGCCAGTGACACTCTACCAGGCGGTGGGAGATGGTGAGGATTGGAGGCAATATAGAGCAGGAGGAGGCAAGAAGTGGCATGAGGCAGGAGGAACAGGTGTCTCCCATAGTTGCACGAGGCAGCAGTGTGAAGGTCAGAGGAAGGGGCCTATGAATGTAATTTACGCCACACCAAGTGTGCCTACGCACTTAACACTGATTGTGTGTGCTGAGGCGGAGAGATGTAGATGTTGCCCTGCTCATTTCATGGCATGTGGGGTGCTGGAGACTGTTAGGGTGTGCAACGCGCATTTCCTGACGTGCACAGATCTGGGTATATTTGTGGGGTGCCATGCAGATTCTGTGCCGAGATTTATAGATAGCTTGCCCTAAATGCACCATGATTGAGAGGGCTCTGTGAAGAGGGAGTGGCAAGGACTGGGATAAGGGCAGAAGAAGGGTGCTCCTGTACCACCAAATTCCACTAGGAGCAAGAAGAGGCCAGCCTGCAGAGCAGGAAAACGCAGCACCCTGTGAAGAGGCACAAGTCCAGAAGCACGGACCACCAAGGAAGAAGTGCTTTTCAGATGAGGAACTAACAATCCTCACTGATTATGTTGATGAACACTGGATCTACTTTTACCCTTGGGCTGGTAGTACCCTTCCTGTAACCCAGCGATGGAGGATTTGGCAGGAGGTCACACACCACATCAATCCCTGTGGTGTGGCAAGGCACACTGTGGAAGAGGTCCACTAGAGGATGTTTGACCTCATGCAATGGACCAAGGAGAAGCTTGGTAGCAATGCAGCCTCTGCCCAGGCTACTGGAGGTAGATATCCACATGTGGACGAGCTGACTCAATTTAAAGAGGCCGCTAGTGACTCATAAGCAGTAAGCAGGTGGTTGGCGTGGGCGGCATGGACAACTATGTAGCCACATCAGATAAGACCCATGTTTGTGTGTCACATGTGTTTCCATCTATGCATGATATTTTGAAATGTTGTGATACAGTTGTCTGGGATCATCCTCACCCATCCATGGGTACTGCATTAATGCTACCATGGTTACTTGCATTACGTGTTGTGCATTCCAAGAAGTGGATGCCTAGTATCCGTGTTCGGTTGACATTGATCTCACGGTACACATCACTGCATACAGAGTGCTACTGTGCACCAATACCTAGGTGTGGCAATGACAGGCAAGATACATCTCATTGGACACAATCAAATGTTTATGCTTGTGGATAGTGCATTGTGAATGAAAATGATGACTCATACAGAATTAGGCCAAGGTGTGGACGCTGTCAGAGTCATCCATTCACTGGCTTTGGCCGCCAGTTGACAAGGATGAACAACAATGTCAGTGCAAAGACACATGAGGGTGTGTTCTGGACAGGAGCTGAAGTGGCTGGCCAAGAGATGTTTGATATGATATATGATATGATATGGCATTTATAACGCACCTATACGCAAGGGTTTCAAGGCGCGACGAGGCAAGGGGGGGATACAAAGGGAGGACAGACAACGATACTACTAGGCAAGTGTCATTCAGATCATGCAAGTGCATGGGAAGGGGGAAAAAGGAAAAGTGCGTGGGGGAAGGGAGCCGGGAAAGTGCAGTACATGGGAAAAGTGAAATAAATAAGAAAATAAATAAATGGCCAGCTAGTGGCAAGTAAGTGCAGACAAAAGTGCTGGTAGGGGGACTGTAGGGATACAGAACAACAGCCCCCAGGTGCAGGGGTTGCCAGGGAGGCAGTGCAAGTGGGAAATTGGCGGGCCTGAGCCAGAGATCAGAAGGGTGGCCAGGTAACCCGAGCAGTTTCAGTCAGGAAATCAGCAGGGAAGAGGGGGAGAGAAAGCCGAGGCAAAGAGGAAGGTTTTGAGGTGCTTCCGGAACCAGAGATGGTTCTCCTCGAGTTTCAGGGAGGCAGGAAGGCTGTTCCAGAGAGAGGCCCCAGCCGAAGAGAGTAATCTGCCACCAACTTGAGTCAAGTTCATTCCACATTTTGAGTTTCAATGATTCAGTGGCCATTCAAGTGCACATTGGTCATGTCCAGGTCCCACTCTTCTCACACATGGCTGAGAGGCATGTGAGCGTTGCTATTCACATATCTGGCCGAGGGGAATCTGGCAAAGGCAGCAATGGGTATTATAGAACACACAGATGCCTGCATGCAGGGAAGGGTTGGATAGCAGAAGTAGAGGAGGCGCTTCCACATGTTGCAAGTATACAGGGTTGAAATAGAGTAGGCGCTCAACAGAAATGTACAGATCTCCATCCGTACAGTGGTGGGACTTCCCTTTCATACATGTTTGTATGTACGCATGTTCTCCTACTCCTCCAAATCATGGCATGATGCAGGGCTTAATATACACTGACATGATTGCACACATCATCAAATGTCAGCCTATGCCTTTCAAGTCACAGTGTGCCCAGTTACAATGTGTGATGTATGTGTGGCTGGCACTATTGTGTCTGTATGCATTGTAATGCACATATGTATGTTCAGGTAGGTAGTTATGTCTCTGTATATTGTTGTCTGTCTTTGTGCAGGTGATGATGCAGCAGATGAGGAGGGGGAGGAGGAAGATGAGGACGAAGAGGAGGAGGCATAAACATCCACCAGAGCAGCCCAGCATGCTGAGCCTGGTGAGAATCCCCTCGTACTGCAGAGCATCATCAGCAGGCCTGCTGACTCTTCCGATGAGGTTGCTGAATCTGATGTGAAGGGCATACTGCAGGACATGGTGGATGGTCCATCACTGAGTAGTCCACATTCCACAGAGCTCCTTGAGTTCCTTCAGGTTGCTGAGTCTGAGGAGGAGAGCCAGGAGACCCAGGGCCTGGCAGTGGGCAGCCCTGTGTTAATGGTGGATTCAGTGTCTGCAAGATTGTCTTCACACATCATGGAATCAGCAGTAGAGGCTGGTGTCAATCGGAGAGGTGCAGCCCACTAGCCAATGGGCCTCATTACAAGTTTGCGGGTCCGGTAGTTACTACCGGGCTGTCAAACTCTGAGTTCTGCTCATGGGTTCCTTTCCGCCCACCAGGTCTGACCTGGCGGGCGTACCGGCACACGTGAGCAGAGCATGTCGGATGCACCGGCACCATTCACGAATGGTGCCGGTGCATCCAACCTCCCCATTCCCATTGAGCCCTATTGGGCTCTAATGGGAATGGGGAGTAATTATTACCGGCACCTGGCAATGGGAATGTACCGGGTCCACCTGGGCTGGAATACCCTGAAAGTAAAACAACGACTCAGGTGGCAGCCGTGCCGGTATTTAGCGGCGCGGCTAAAGCCAATGTCGTAATGAGGCCCAATGACTGTGCATTCACTGTGATGGGCCTAGGCTGTGGCGTCCTGGCTTATTAGGCACTGCCCACGTGGTGAACATGTGAATGCTGGACACTGAGAGTGGGAGAAGGAGTTGATGCATGCAAATGGCTCATGGGGCGAAGTCCTGCAGGAGATGGCCAGGCACATCCATAGCCTGATTGAAAATGTCACCTCCTCAACTGCTGCACACACTAACAAACTCCACCTATTGCGCCAGGAGGGGAGAGAGGACATGCAACAAGTGAGGCAAGGGATTAGCAAGGATGGTTCAGCTCTCAGGCATTATGAGTTTTTGGCCTCCAGGGACCACCAGTAGCAGGTTTTGGACACCTTGAGGGAAACACTGCATGTGGAGATGTTGGCTTCAAGGGAATCCCACCACAAGATGCAGTCTCTACATGATGAAAAGCTTGCAACAAGGGACATCCACTGCCAAGAGATGGCCTCCTTGAGAGAATCTCTCAACATGCAGTTAGAGACATCATGAGTGAGCATGCATAAGGACTATGTGGCCATTTGTGATGTACATCACCAGGACCTTGTAGCAATTGGTACCTTCATCCACGCATTCCTCTCATGAGTGGAGCTAGACAATGGCACTGTACGGTCAAAGTGCACCATCCGAGGATCCTCCAGAGGATGGTGGTCCCAGTTGAACCACACAGGTGTTTCCTTTGGCCATATCCACCCCCCATCCTCTTGCCACTACCTCCTTTTCTTCATGCACCCTGGTGTCCGTAAGTAAACCTGTGGAGGGGGTTTGCATTTTGAATTTATTTTTTTACATTTTTATTGTCCCCATGCTTCAGTGTAGACTATTTTTATTTTCCTATTTAGATTGTCACCCCTGTACAGGGTGGACTATATTTGTTGTTGGACTATTTGCATACTCAAGGGCATTTTGAGTTGGAGGACTGGACATGCGCCCATGCTCATTGCATTAAGCGGACGTGGGGTTGTGTACTGCTAGCCTCCCACAACAAATGTCGTATGTTATTACAGGTATCTTGCCTCATCCAGTGTCCACACTCCTCAGAGGATACCCCAGCACCCTATTTCCATTTTAGAACCCGGCAAGGGCGCAATCAGAATGAAACAACCATTCTGATTGGCCCTCACCGAGGCATTACCCAGCTGAGAATCCCTCGGCAGGGATTCCATGGCCATTGTTCCCGGCGAGGGCGGTGGCAGCCCCTCAGCCAATGAGGAGGCTCGAAGCGGGGTCTTCCCCACTCCGAGACTCCCCACGGCTGAGAGGCTGCCTTCGCCCCCCGTCGGGCACTTGGGAAAGGCTTTTTTTTTGTTTTCCCTTTCCTCCCTCCTCCCTGCCTTCCCCATTCCACTTACCTTCTGCCACCTTTTTCCCAGGTGGGAGACGATGGCAGCCGATGGCAGCCGATGGCAGCCTCCAGCCGTGTGGCAGCTTGGAGCTCTGTTCCTCCCTCCCAACCCCACTTACCTTCATCTCCTTTTATCTTGGGAGCGGACGTGCTGGGAACACTTCTGTGTCCAGCGCGTCCACTCCCGATGGCCGCCATGGAATGGGAAAATGGGAAAATGCACTCAGTTTTCCCTTTTCCCGGCAGCCATTTTCTTGGTTGTTCTTTTTTTTTTATGTCCTGAAACGTTTCGGGACAGAAAAAATGCTTTTAGTGCTCTGGTCATGAAAACCTTGCGGGCCGGGGTACTAAAAGCAATATGACCCTCACGGCGGGGGCCTTACCAACTCAGGTAATTCCCCGGGGCCTTCGTTAAGGCCCTCGCGAGCTGAGTCGCGAATGCCCCGGTGCTCGGGTCATATTGCTTAAATAGTGCCCATTCATTCTGCAGGACACTATCACTCCTAGCACCAATGCAGAGGACCAGTCTTAGGTTGAGGTGGTGAGGGTTTCACATCAGTACAGCTCAACAATCAGGTAAGGTTGTGCTCCGTCAATCTTTTTCATGGCTGGGAGACACATTCACCCCAATAGTGAAATGATGTGGCACACGTAGGTGTGCATGAATGATGTGATTTGGTGATGTTTGGGTGATGGTCACTGTCACTGAAGATGTGAATTTGCCTACATGACTGTGTGTGTTCATGTCTCCTTGAATTGCTATGCATGTGCTTTGGGTTTCTGGTTACACATCTACGACTTGTGCTTGGAGACAGTCTCCTCGGGATGTTCTTGTCCACATGCTTTTGATGAGGGCTAATGTAGTAGCTTGATTTTTGCTGTGTCATTCCATTTCCACTCGTTTCATGTCAGCCTTTCATGCCATCTCCTGCCAAGTGTCAAGTTCAAGGGCTGGGAGGATAGCTCAGGGGTAACACGTTTGTCTTGGATGCAAGATAATGCAGAGCAACAACGTTTCTTATCCCGGGCTTGTGCTTATAAACTGGTCTATGGATAAGTGCATTATAAAAGAACAATTATAATTGTAATAGCTACTCCATAATCAACGGGGAATGGCTTATTGGGTGCTCTGGTAATCTCACTGTGTGCATCTGCACCCTGGGCCTAGTTTTTGTGGCGTTTCTATGTGAATCAGGTTGTCCTTGTAGTTGAAGTGTGATATGGAGTCACTCTGGGTATCATTTCCATGGCCAATCTTGGTTCCCAGTCCACCCATATCCATGTTGCATCGGCATGCATAACACCTGTCTCATTCAACATAAGTGGATGATAAAGTTGACATGTGGGTGATGTGTTTAATATGTAGTGCATTGCTGGTGAGGTGCCAGTATGTCCTTCTCATGTGTCATTTGTGATGTTGCTGATGTGTTCCCATTGATATGGTCAAGGACTGTTGAGGGAGAGGGGTGTATTACCGGACTTTTTTTATTGCGGTTTGTGTATCCTGCAGTTGGATAGTTTGCTTTCTGGTATTCCTGGAGAGCATCTTAATGATTGGACAGGGGACATATTGAGGATATCAGAGACATGCATGTTGAGGGGATGGGTGGGAAGCTGTTTATTTTTGCCAGTGCATGTGCACGTACATGGCAGTGGCTTGTGAGGTGAGCAGGTCCAGCAGCAATGATGTAGAGAGAGACATCATGAAGATGGCAGTCAGGTGAGCCCCTTCTTGCACTTGGTGCATGCCACTCAGGGGAGCACATGGTATGGTGACATTGTGAATGGGATTAGCTTCCCTCTGTTATGAGATACGACCTGTGTTGAGTGGAGTTGAGTAGGTCTAGCAGCAATGGTGCCGAGGGAGACATCTAAAGATGGCAATCAGGTGAGCATTTCCTTGCAATTGGTGCATTTCACTCAGGGGAGAACATGGTGTACTGACATTGTTCACACTCTCGTCCTTGCATGCAGTGTGTGGGGCATGCATATGTGCCTATGCACATGTGCTAGGATGCAATACAATACCTGGTGGAGGCACCTGGATAGTTTGGGCTGTGATATGCCCCCAAACATGGTTATGGTGTCCTGGGAAGAACCAGTATCCATGAAGCGTAAGGCTGATAGTACTTCTACCAGGGGTGTCACTGCCTGCAAGCTCAGGGTGGGTGATGCCAGGTAATTCCCCCACTCTCTGACCAGGTCTACAATGACATGGGAGGGAATCAATATTTTCCATACACCTCCTTGTATGGCATCCCCAAAAATGGAGTTCCTCGATGCAAAATTGTGCCCCTCCTCCTCATCCTTCCTGCTCCTCCTTCTTCCTTGAAGTAGGATCAGTGCTATCAATGAAGTGTCTAGCATTGTGTAAGTCCGACGGTCAATGTGGTCACATTGTGCTTTTAAACGTGAGCTTTCATTGTGCTTTGCAACATGTAAGGAGTGGGCATTAGATCACGGGATGTGCATTCTCCTTTGGCCTCCAGACAATTGTACGATAGCTTCTGTGAATAGGGTCTGCGTAGCACTAGATAGGGCGGGTCCTCTGTTTGCACAGTGCCTCCCTCCCCACACTCATGTTCTATCTCATTTTCCACCTTGAATGGGATTTTGCATGTTCTGCCCCCTCTTTGGTTCTTTGCACTGGCCCTTCACAAGCGTTGCGTCGTTCTGGGTCCCAGTAAGAGCTCAAGCACAGTGCAAACTAGGAAGGGCCAGCTCAAAGTCCGATCCGAGAATCAGATTTTTTTTAGCGTGGCACAAAGTGTATCTTTATGCTGTAAAGCCACTTTACACCAAATCTTTTTTAAATTAGGCCCTCGTTCTTTGATGACTGACATTAGTATAGTGCTGGCGAAGGTTTGTGAAAACATATTTTAGGTATAGTTCTTCATCATTAGTGTATTGTTGCACAGTGGAGTGCAGGAAATTTGGTTTGAAACCCAAACTCACGATTCCAACCTGCAGGATCCCCACTACAGGTGCACTCATTTTTGCGTTTCTCCTCCTGCGCTCACCTTCATGTCCCCCAATGCCATGTAGTTTTCCACAGTATCCACTGTTACATCACCTTACACCTTTTACCAGCTAAGCGCCCATCCCCATTAAAAAAATACAAATAATAATAATAATGATAATAATAATAATAATAATAATAATAATAATTATTATTATTAATGCTATCCGTTTGCATTTTTTAGTAGCATATCTTACAATGTAAATTGGCAGCGTGTAGTCCTGATCATGCCGGCATACTCATTGCAAGCATTGTATTCTGACCTCCAGTGTCTAACTGTGCCCATAGCTGAGATCCAGTGGGAATGTCTAGTCCCTAAGGACACGTGTACACACTCCACCTTAGCCCACGCTGATCAGAAGGGATGGAGGACATCAGGGGAAAGTAAGATTCAGATAATATAATTAATGCCCTTTTGCAATATAGCAATGACACACTGAGGTTTGGGGTTTTGTGGTCTAGTGCAATGTTCTTTGAGACAGCTTTCCATTTCACACGATGTATTTATTTGACATATTCTATTCTTAAAATATGTATTGTTCTGAGCTTGATGAATAGATGCCTCCATACTTGTGAGTTTGTTTTCCCCTCCTAAAACCACTCAACCGAACCTAAAACTGTCCTTTAAAACACTTAAGTTCTTAAATCCTTAAGCAGACAACTTTCAAGGGATAAGGACATAAAAAGAAATCTGTGTTAGTGAAGATGGGAATCAAAGTTCTATCTCACGGACAAATAGTTCAGCATGTCTTTCTGTGGGTTATTTATGTTTAATAAAAGAGAAATGTTATCTATCAAGCTGGGAAGAAAACGAGCAACGTACAATAATAACATAGCTTGCTTCCTTCCCCTCTCCTCATTCCAAAGATCCTGCACACTTTTTCACAGCATAGCTAACCTGGGAAATCATTTGTATTGTATTGTAGTGCATTTAAATCTCACGGTGGTGTTGGAAAACAGCAAGGTCCTTTAAGAAAGTGTGAGTTTTTCACATAGCCCAGTGTCAATATCAGGCGGCGAGTATATCGCTCTGAAAGCTGCAGAGCCTCTCTTGTGAACAACTCGCTGCGCGGCATTAGTGAAAATTGATCACTGCAGGATAAGCAGTCGTTTGATGCTTAGGATGAGCTATATGTTTAATACTGAGGCCATGCAGACAATTGGCAACACGTCGTTTGAATACTTTGTGCCAAATGTACCTGTACAGCTCATAAGCCCAGTTAAGCTAAGTCATCCTACCTCTGAAGCTCAGCGTGTCAATTCTGTTATACACACACCGGCAGTCTCTATCTTTCGAAGTGATTCTTACACTAGTGGAGTTAGCCTCACTGATCTATCCCTTCCACATGATGGACTCTCATTCTAGAGCATCAGCACATAAACACAAACTCCTAGCTAAACCCGAGAAATGCCTTTTTCATTTCACTTATGTTCATTATCTAGGATTTGTCCTTAGTCCAGAAGGAATAGGAATGGATCAATCAAAGGTAAAAGCTATACTATCTAGGCCTGTTCCCACTTCTGTGAAACAGATTCAATCCTTCCTGGGGCTTGCCAATTTCTACCAGAAATTCATACCATCCTTTTCTGAGATAGTTCAAGCGATCATTACATTATTGAAAAAAGACACCCCTTTCCTCTGGACCCCAGCCCAGGACAAGGCATTCCAACAATTAAAAACGGAGTTTACTCAAGCCCCTATCCTTGCTCAACCCGATATTAATCTATCATTCCTAGTGGAGACGGATGCCTCTAACTACGCCATAGGAGCAGTGTTAAAGCAAGAATTTGAGGATGCATTAGAGCACCCCATTGCTTACCTCTCACGAACCCTGACTTCCAGCGAGACTCATCACTCCGTCTTGGAAAAGGAACTGTTGGACATCCGTCAAGCCTTCACTGAATGGCGGCATCTAGTTCTGGGAGCTAAACATCCTGTCCAGGTCCGTACGGACCATCGAAATCTTCAAGTTCTGCAATCTATGGAATGTAGGAATAGCCGTCAAGCCAGTTGGGCCTTCTTCTTTGCCCAGTACCAGTTCCACATCCATCATGTCCCTGGATCACAGAATATAATTGCTGATGCTCCACAACGTCCTGATTATGAAACTCTTGAAGATCGGGCCTACCCAAAGATGTTTCCCCACACAATTTTTGTAGCTCAAGCAGTCAGTCTCCTGGAAGACATTCGAATGCAAACTCAGTCCTATGAAATCTGGAAAGAATTCACAGGAAAGAATCGATGGAGTCTGAAAACTAAAGACGGATATTTGTTCAAGTACAATGCCCTGGTCATTCCAACACAGAGACTGCAACTACGGATTATTAACCTCTGTCATGACACTCTTCACTCCGGGCATCATGGTGTCACTAACACCCTTCGTCTCGTACAAAGACAATTTTGGTGGCCCAAAATGAAAACAGACATTCAACGGTACATTCAAGCCTGCGCAGTCTGCAATCAAAACAAACATGATAACAAGAAACCGGCAGGTCTCCTACTTCAACCTACACTACCTTCTAGGCCCTGGGAGTTCATCGCTACGGACTTTATAGTGGAATTACCACCATCTATGAGCTATACGACAATCATGGTCACCATTGATCTATTCACCCACGTGGCCCATTTTACACCATTGTACAAATTGCCATCTTCCTCAGAACTCACTGGCATTTTCCTGGAACATAAATTTCACCTTCATGGACTCCCTTCCAAGATCATATTAGATTGAGGACCTCAATACATCTCTCAATTCTGGAAACATCTATGTCGTATTCCAGGAATCCAACGTGCACTCTCATCGGGTCCCCCACAGACTAACAGAGCTACGGAACGTGTAAACCAGACGCTGGAACAATACCTTTGTTGTTTCACCACCAAGGTACAGGACGACTGGTCACTCCTTATACCCGTGGCTGAATTCGTTACAAAAACTCTGATCATTCGGCAGTCAAGACCAGCCCTTTTTATTGCAGCCAAGGATTCCACCCGTCAGTTCTACCTTCCATTCTCCCACATCCCACACCTGTACCAACAGTTCACTCCTGGATTGAAACTCTCATCAATGTTCACAAGGAAGCCAAAGAACATTTAGAAAAGGCCTGGGCTCATGTTAAACATTATGCGGATACCAAAAGAAGACCAGGGCCTTCATATGCCGTCGGTGATCAGGTCTGGCTGTCCTCGACACTACTGCCTCGACATTTACGACCAAAAAAACTAGCCCCCGTTACTATGGACCTTTTTCTATAAAGGAAATCATGAACCCAGTCTCATTCCGGCTCAAGTTACCAGACTTCTGGAAGAAGATTCATCCGGTTTTTCAAACTTCCTTATTAAAACCTTACATCCGATCCTCCCGGAAATCCTGCAGACCCAACCCCGTGGTTGTGGACAATCAGCTGGAATATGAAGTATCCAGAATATGCGACACCAGGTATAAATGGGGTCAACTTCAATATTTGTTCGAGTGGAAAGGATATCCTCCGAGTGAAAGAACCTGGAAATAACTTTCCAATCTGAAACCCCCCGATTGCTCAGAAGGTATCATCTCATACACCCGGGCAAACCTGGTGGAACAGGTTTTCGGAGGAGGCATGCTGTCATGATCCACAGAACGTGCCCCTTTTGGACTTCCTGGTCCTTGTCACAACGGGGCTTGCACTCTTTGATACTCCCAACATGGCCGTCTAACGTGGTACGCCTTGCACCACCTTCCATGTCAGATGTAGCACACTCTACAAATAAACCACGCCCCCGCGGGCCTGCTCGTCTCAACGCTATCGCTGGTGGTGACTAGACGTGTGCTCCGTAGTTCGCTGAACTTTCCCCTGTCCTTGGTTCGCTGACCCTCTAATTTTCCCAATTCATTCCTCCCTCATCTCTTACCTTGTTTCCCGGATTTTGTGTACCTCCTTCGTGTACACTTCCTTGCTTCCTAGACGTCCTGAGCGTCCGAGTATCCTGGAACGCTGAATGCACGCTGGAGTTAGAGGAGACTCGCGCGGGCTTGTACAAAACCCGATCTGTGCGCAAGAAGACTTCCTCCAAGAAATCCTGCAAAGAGCGATCTCAGGTGAGAACGGCAGAATTCCGTGACATCATGGAATATTCTGGAAGTATAGTAGCATATGCTGCATTTTATGGCACATGAACCAATACAGTTGGTCTAAACGCCACACACTCCCACAAACAATTTAAAGGGGATTATGGATTCCAGTTTAAAATAACATCTTGACAATGTAGTAGCAAATGTGGCATTTCTAAGAGCATGAGGCTTCTAACATTGGTCAAAACTTGATTTGATTTAATTGTCACTTGGAAGGGTGTGAATTTTGTTAGTGCAACGTGTGCATGTATATGCTCTAGCAAACTAACATAGGCCTGAACATTGTCAGATTTAGTAGGGGATTATTATCTGATGAGATCTTTGCGAGATCATATGGCATTGTTAAGCTCAATAGACCTTAACTCTGATCAGAATTTGGTAGGACATAAAGGGCAGTTTACAGGCCCATGAATATCTTCTATTTAAAAAGCCCATTTATAACCATACTTGGAGAGTTACATCAGTCACAACTTGGACCATTTCAGGCTGTTATGCCCGGCTTGAGTATACCATCTTTAAGGGGTCCCCACCTACTTTCCAGTATGCTGTGTGTTCCAGTATGTTTACACCATTGGTAAAAAAGCCCAACCTAGACCAACATGACCCTAACAATCTGAGACCTATCACAAACTGTAACTTCACTCTGAAAGTTATGGATAAGATCGCAACTGCACAGCTCCAGTCATACGTTGAAAGTAACGAGATCCTGCACCCACAACAATCTGGGTTTCGGGCTGCCCATAGCACTGAGGCAGCAATGCTTGATTTACAGACCAAAATGTTAGGGATTATGGACAAGGGCAACGTTGGCTTTCTGATCCTACTTGATCTTACCGCAGCATTTGACTTACTTGACCACCAGCTACTCCAAAAAGCTCTGGAAAAAGTAGCCAAAGAAGCAATAGGATGGCTGTCCTGCTTCCTTGCAGACACATCTTTTGCGGAATCCCTCAGGGCACTAGCCTCTTACCACTTCTATTCAACTTGTATATACGATTTTTATGCAAGCTGTTAGACCATATTCAGGTGTTTTTCATCACCAACTATGCTGATGACACTCAGCTGGTCATGGAACTAAGTGGGAATTATGATAAGGACAGTGCTACAATAAACAACCTCTACAACACCATAGAAGTTTGGATGGATACATACTGGATATGCTTAAATAGCAATAAGACCGAGTTTATGGTTTTCGGTTCCAACCAGGTGTGGGCCAAACTCACTTCAGACTACCAATCATTTAAAATTAAAGAATCATGTATTGAGGTCTCAGGCAAGGTCAACACGTTGGGCATGAATATCGAAGCATCACTGAATTCAGATACCCTCGCGATGTACGTAAGTAAAAACTGTGCATACTGTATCAGACTGCTCAAAACAATGAAACCTTTTCTAAGTCAGAAAAACTGCACTACAATTGCCAGAGCTACTATCTTATCACGCCTTGGCAGTGGGAATGCACTCCTTGTAGGAGCTTGTAAACAAAGTATTCACAAATGTCAACATGATCAGAACAATCAAACAAAAAACAAGAACTGAGCATATTAGTGAAGCCAGACGCAAACTTCACTGGTTGAAGATCAAAGACCGCATACACTTCAAATCACTGACCCTGACACACACGTGCCTGTATGGAAAAGCACCTGCGTATCTGAAATCCAAAATCACCTTCTATCACCCTACCCAAGCTTTAAGATCAGAAGTGCAAGGACTAATAAAAGGAATGTTTTACAAGAAAGAAAATGACATGGGAAGAGCCTTCCCCAACTGTGCAGCGGTAAGCTGGAATAAACTCCCTCTCAGCCTTAGGCTGGAGGCCAACCACTTTACCTTTCGAAAGAAACTAAAAACCTTCCTGTTCAAATAAACTGCTATGGTGCCCTGTTGTCGCCCTTAGGCAGAGAATCACTCTACTTGTACTGGCACCCTTAAGTGTGCTGTGAACACAGTTTGTCTTATTGTCTGTTTTTGTCTCACTGTTGCGCACTGATGCCTGCAGGCCTTTGGCGTAGTACAAATAAATAAATAAATAAATAAATAAATAAATAAATAAATAAATAAATAAATAAATGAAGATTTGCCGATTGTACACTTCCCATCTATATAAAGGATGGCAAGCTGATACTCCTTCACCATAACATTAGCATTGGCATGGGTGATGCCTATTGTGCTTTATATGTACCTTGCAGACACTTATGCTTTGAGGCCCACAGGTTTAAGTGCTTCATAAATAAATAAACATAAAAATCAATCCATTATCAGAATATCGCAATGTTGTAATTAGAACACCAGATAGACATACCTTGCCTCTGTTAGCTGAGAAGGGTCATGCAGATGCTTGCCCCACGTGGTACTGCAATCCGACTGGTTGTGCTGGGCTTCACACATAAATTGTCTCGCTTACCCCACCTTTATTTTTGTCCTTCGATGCATTCCCTTTCCATATTTTCCTTTCCCACCATTTATAAACCAACTGTAAAGTGTTCACATAAAAAACTTGCAATAAGACATGAATCCCCACAGTGCTCACATCAGAGAGGATCTCAGGGTCTTTAGCCTTGAGGTCCTCTCCGATGTGAGCACTCGCCTCTGTGTTTTCTAGTGGGGTTTTGCTTGCATTCAGGAATTCTAGCTTCTCGCTGCTAGTATCCACCGCACTGTCGACAGCGGGGAACTAGAAATCAGAAGTGCAAGTAAAATCCCACGAATTCACAGAGGACAGTGCTCACGTGAGCAATGTCCTCTATGTGTTCACAGGATTTGGTCGCACTTCGGATTTCCAGCTCCCGCTGCCGGCAATGTGGTGTGTGCAGGCAGCAGAGAGCTAGAAATCCGAAGTGCAAGCAAAATCCCACAAACACACAGATGAAAGTGCTCACGGATTTTGAGCACAGTCCTCTGGGTTTCCGCTGAATTTTGTACTGAAATAACATTGTAAACTGAAATGACAAATATATAGATACTTATGTGAACCAAAAATGGTATGACAGTAACTTTGTTTTCCCTATTTGGAAAGGAAGAAAACAAGTATATGATTGCAAAATGATGCCAGCCTAAAATAAACCTTCTTTGCGGTATTCAGCTTTTCAGTCACGTCATAAAGACACACAAAAACACAACTGTGTTGCAATGCTATCTGTTAGTAAACATTATGGGCCTAATTTGAAAAAAAAAATCATTGGAAAATCAATGCTTCCAGAATAACATAACTGCTTGCAGCAGTGGCTTATTGCCGCTTGGGAAAGGTCATTTAAACATTTAACCTAATTGAGAAATGGTAAGCAAGCATTTCTGTTGGTTTAGGACAATTTTGACCTTGCTGGGTGGCTCCCCTTTCTCAGCAAGTGAGTCTGTTGGCTAGGGCAGCTTTTTACCTATTCTGAAGCGCAAGGACCACATAACAGAGATGCAAGGTGTGGCTGCTGAGTATTGTATGTAGGGCAGTGCAGCCCCCATGATATATTTGCAAGTTAAGCTTGATTTCATGTATCATTGATAAGCCACTTCCCTGTTTGAAACATAATAGATCTTACATGTTCATCTTCCCCTCGCCACCCGGTGAACAAGATGTGCCCCTCCCCAGGTAACTTTGAGAAAACAATGAAACATGAGGTTGAGACGGCTTGAACTCTCCTCCAATACCCTCCACGGCACAGTAGAACAGAATGCCAGTAAGTGTGCAGGCTTAGCTCCCGGAATGTATTTCTGTGATGAAGCTAGGCTTTATGCCAGGTTCCTGCCCTAACAACAGTGCTCTCTGTTGTAGTGCTCTCCTGGAAGGGACACTCTCTTTTTTCTCCTTGGTAGGAGAAAACTCAGGATCTCAGGGTTACTTTTGTTCCAGTCAGCAGGCATCACTGGCCATTCTAGAGGCTTGCCAGAATGTTTAGCTCATGTTCAAGCCACTTAACACCAGGACAGGAATGCCCCCACACGATCTCTACACCTTCGCTGCTGCTCCAAGGTTGCTCCCCGATAAGTGGACATACATAGATTAAGGACAACCAACATTGAAGATTTTTAAGTGTAGATAGGCAGTACGGATGAAGTGATAAAGTGGAGGCAGAGGAAGTGAGGGCCAGAGGCAGGTTAGAGGCGAGGGAACATTGTTAGCATTTTTAGCTAGGATAGATGGCTGGGTTGAGTGAAAGCTGCCGACTGAGCACAGAATTCAATCTATAGTTCACATGTTTGAACCCCATTGAATCACGATTTCATCCATCTGTGATTGACCAGAATTAGGACAATCACATTTCGGGATATGTTTTTTTCTTTTTTGTAGCGCAGAGCTGAAACCTCTGTAATTCTTGCAGGTGCAACAGCAAACAATCTTTTGGTTGCTAGTGTATCTTGCAGCCAAGCAGAGCCCAGAACTTCAGATTGTGTGAGTACCATATGTTAGAGATGACACAAAGCATGTAGGTGTTTGGTTATTTGCCCCCCCTTTGATTGACCATATGTGTAAAGTATTAGGCATTTTGCAGGCACTGCTGTTAGATGCCCACAAAAGCCCAAACTGTTGTCATTGCAAAAGCTTGTTCTAAAATGAGAACACATTTGTGTGTTTGCATAATTGTATAAACTGGGATGAATGATAAGGATTGAGTGTCAGAGTGCTGTATTTATGATTGTATTGCATTACTAATCTGCTTTTGATCACAGGATTTGTCACAAAACGGAAAATGGTGTTGGTAAAGGATGAATGTTTTCTGTCAGAGATCTGCGATAAGGTATGCATCAAATGAAAGCAAATGGGTATTGCACTGCCTCACGGAAAGACCAATAAAGCATTGGGTGGGGTAAAACCTGAACCTTTCTCCAGGAACTGTTGGAGAACCTGTTTCAGCCAGAATCTGTGGCTACCTGGTGTTTACTCTCAACTAGGTCAGGCACACCAGGCACACCGCCTTACAGAACACTCATACCCGCAGTGATTCTCTGACACATAACACAGCAAGAATCTCCAAGTCACAGTCAGCCCTTCACATGATCACGCTACCTGTGGTGCGAGGGAAGCGTCACCAACTTCCAGGCTCTGTCAGAGGGCGATACTATTTGTTCCCTCGTTTCCGCTGGCAACTGCCATAGAGATTGCAAGAGGGCTGGAGCAAGAGTAATCGACGATAACTACTTCCCGGTTCCGGGCCGAACTCTCGGTCATGTGCCTTGAGCTCCGCTCACGTGTTCAGGAGTCGCCAGGTATAAAAGCGACGCACTTTGAATCACTCGTCGCTTCACAGCTGTTTCGCGACACAGTTTGGCGTTTTCGATTCACGTTGGATTCATTTGGTTACAGATCTCAAGCTTACGGATTACGGACTGGGTTTTCTTGTTCCTTGGATTTGGTGTTTGGTTTCTGCTTGGATTTACGGACCTTTTGACTTTAGCTCACATTTCATGGATTGATTGGATTACCCTTATCTGCTTTGTCAAGTATTCTACGCTCTCCAGAGTTCCTCAAACTGCTACGTTACCACAGTTTTCAGAAGACTTCCAAGAATCATCAGGTGGTAGCGCAGTTACATTGTTGACAGTGCTGTGTTTGTTTGTACTAATACCTAATTCATTCCACAGCTCTGGGGTCCTCGGCGGCGTCTGGTCCTGCGAAACAACAACAACCACCTGTGGCCTCAAGGCTCGCACGGGGAGTGTTTTTTTCTTCTCTCCGTGTGGTACTTGGGGACAGAGGCCCATATATTCTTCACAAGGAGTCAAGTTACGACACGTAGCTACTACACTGTGACAGTGTGTTAGGCTGCAGGGGGCAGAACATGTGTATTGGAAAGGCTACAGTTAACTGTGTCTACATAACAAGAAAATGTCTTGTAAGGAATATGTGTATAGGAACATATTATACCAAGAACTGTAAGAGAAAGTAAAGAACTAAAAGTTAATTCATGAGAGTTAATTCATTCTGATATAATTTGAAATCACACTATTTACTTGAGTCTACTGTAAAAAGAAAAGGACATACAAAATTAATTGTTCATCCCCGAGACGGAAAGTTCTCATCTCTGCTTTGAGGGATTGCACAAACATCATGGGTGGAGGTCTTCCATTAATGATATAACTCAAACGCTTTTGAGTTACATGTGTATTTACAATGCTGGGTTGGATGGCGAGCAAGAATGGGCATTCTGATGTAAGAGATGCAAGGTCTGAAGATGCTAACACATAGGCTCCAGTCACCGGTAACATGCAGAAGGTAGATATGGGCCAATAACGAATATGATGTTGTTGCATTCTGCAACATTTGTTTGGTTTTCTTCCAAGCCTAATTCGGGTGTGTAGTTACTCAGATCACTACCTGTTGGGGTGTCTTCCTCTTTGTGTCTGACCAATTGTACAAAGCAGATGGGGAGGGGAAGAACCTGAGAAGACATTGATGCCTTCCACTTCCTCCAGGGAAGACAATAAACCGTGCATCCAGAAAGCAGGGGTTCAACATTGAAAACCCATGCAGATGTTCGCTAGGATTAAGGAAGAATGGCAGGCTCTCCAAAATCCATCAGAGCCCATCCAAAATTCTCAGTCTACCCCCAGAGAAGCGGCAATGATAGGCTGATTTATAAGTATGTCTATGCTGTCCTGATGTAGTCTGCCCTGATAATGCTGCCTCAAGTCTGAAGGCCCTCAATCTCGTCCTTGTGATGGGACCCACAGAGACCATACAGAAGGGACTGCCCTATTGCAATGTGCCTACTGGCATCTTTGAGAAGTGAGCATTTGTGTCACTGCACGTGTTAACGGCTTGTTCTGAGCTTTAAATAGCAAAAGGCTGCCCAGTAGCAGAGTACATGACATCAAAATGCAGTCTGGCATTTTTCTTATATTGGTACCCTTTGATTCATGAGCAGCATTTTAGGGGTCTGTGAGCATCGGCATTGGGAGCTACATGTTTGGGGGCAATGAGCTTGTTTATGATGCCGTTTTAGAGAACTGTCTTTTGTATTTGGCCAGTGTTCTTCCAGAAGTCAATGGAATAGTAGTGAGTTGTCCAATATGCTGTGCTTTATAATCGTCTTAGCATTGTGTCCTCTTCATTTTCTTAGTTTTGTTTTGTCTGTGCTTAGTTAATGTCCCTACAGGTTTTGATATGATCCTATTGTTGTGTCCCATATGTAGAGGCACTGTTGTTGCCAGCCTAGATGATATCCTTTTCATGTGAACTCTATCATCTATGTATGTGCCTCAAATTAAATATTCTAATGGCCTAGAAATCTGTTCCTATCACTGGTCTCCTGTTCCTCTTCTTAATTATGACTTCTTAGTGTTCAGATATCTGTTGATATGTCAATCTTTTCCCTAAGTAGCAATCCTTGATATATCACTCCCTTGAATGAAATCCCACCGAGAATTCTGGGACAAGAAACAGGCTGTTTCAGTAATCAATATTTTCTGTCATTAAAATAAAATGAATGTAAAGGTTGACTATTCCTAATGTAGGGGAGGTCACCACAAGACATAATATACAGAAACATAGACAGCTTGTCTACAGAACAAAGTCCACCTGTCTATGTTTTTCCATAAGATTCAATAAGCACAAATAGCTGCTCTACTTTAATGATGACATTGCTGCTTATCGGGCCAGTGTGTTCAAATGATTTGGGCTACTTATTTATCATATTATTTTCTTTTTAACACAAGCACACATTTTAGAACACTTTTTTTTTCATTATCAATAACACATATTGGTACCAGATAAAGGTTACATAAAAATGAACACTGTCACGATTCAATAGAAATCGACCCCTCGTGTAAATATGGTGTTTTGGGGTGCTAGTATGTGCATGCAATTGAATGTAGGCTATAGTGAGTTGCATCTTATTCTGCAGGTCTCAGTTAGAGAAGCACTGCTACTAATTTAGAACACACAGAGGCTCATTACAAGTATGGCGGTGTGGGAAGAAATTGGTGGTAACGGAATTACCACCACTTTTCCTGCAAAACATACTACGAGAATGGCCCTGGAGTGGGGTATTTACCTCCAGCGTAATGCTGTATGCAAATCCTCCCACATTCCATAGACCACTGGACAGGGTAGGACAGCCATCTGGACTTACATCTCCCAGAAGGTGACTGCATGGTTCTGTGCACCCTGTAACAGATAGGAATGCCGCAAGCCGTGGAATAACCTGAGGGTCAGGATGCGGGGCCTGCTGTCCTAACACTGCCAGGAGTCCTTTGCGAGTGAAGGAGGCATTGTAGATCCATTGCTCCTCACCGCATGGGAAGAGAAATGTAGCAGAGTGCTGGATCTTGACGGGATAGAATGAGTCGGCAGAAGGGTGCCAGCAACCAGGAGGCAGGAGGTGAGTCAACCCCCAAACTAAAATTCAAGCTCAAATGTCATCCCCGCATCAGATGCCCAAGCAGACAGGGGCACAAGTCAGCAGACCCAGACCTGGGAAAGCCAACAGGGCAGAGTGACGAGGTGGCACATCAGCCACCCTCCATATCAGCCATGGGGCAGGTCACCAAGGGCCCCCTTGAGCGTCACAGCAGTGGTATGGTTAGGCAAGTGAACCAAACTCATGCCATGGGCCCCAGACCCATGTCATCATGATCCCTGCCCCTAACCCTCATAGGCAAGTCAGCCTCCCAACTGGAGCCAGGTTACAGCCTTCCACTGTGGCCTCAAAGGCCTTGACATCTCATCAAAGACTCTCTTGGAGTCTGTCTCGGTGCCTTTGGCGCCAGGCTCATATTTAATGTCAAGATAACATTAGGGTTTGAACTTCTTAATAGAGTTTTATTCAACATGGAGGCACCCACATAGCTCAGTTCCAAGAACTGTGCTATGCGGTCTAGTGTTTTGGGTGTGGTCGGGCCTTGAGATGCCTGGGGCTATATAAGCCACACGCAAGTAGAGGAACATGCTTCGGTTTGCAGCGTGACGGTCACCGTGTCCAGCTCAGTCTCCAGAGTTCCTTGTTGCCTGCATTATCCTGAAACCGCTCACATGAAAGAAGAAGAACATCATTAATACAGCACTTACCTGTGAGTAGCATCCTGTCTTTGATCCATCGCAAGCTGCAGTTCCACCCACCTGAGTATACTCGATTCTGAGAACACCAGCATCTTGGTGCCGCATCCTTCTCCAGAACACTGCAAACTGGAAAAAAGAGAGCAAGATAGTTTTAGTGAGCACTTACTCACTCCTGCTCAAAAACAATGAAAACCACAAGACTCTTACCTGGTTCAGTCATCCCTCGGTCAGCATCCATTCTGGAACATCACAGCGGCCTACAAGAAAAGGGAAAGACACAGGTTAGCAAAATAAAAGACAAGATAGTGCTGCGCACTGCGCATTTACTTACGGAATAGCGCCACGCACCGCGCATTCGCTTACCGACTCATGCTCATCTACAATCAGCATGGCAAAGCCTAAATCTCTTTCCACACCTATAGGAAAGAAGCAGAGACATTAGTAACAAACAAAAGGGGGACAAGAAAGAAAGAAAGCGCAGAATATCAAGACTGTAAGGCAGCAAAACCTACCTTGTCAGAGGCAGAGTCACAGCAGGTCTGGACTCGAACAGGGCCCGCACCAGTGAAGCAACCAGGTCGCAGCACGCCGGCACCAGCAACGCGCCACTACACCAAGAAGCAGGACGGAGAGTGCACCGCACAAAGAATTACAGTGAGGCGAAGGTCTAAGGGAAGGATTTGAGTCCAAGGGAAGCGGGAGTCAACCTACAAGAGACAGTTAAGTCTTGAATCCAGTTCTCCTGTACTGCAGGCCCAACCCTCATCTGAAACATTACCAAGGGACCAAGGGAGAGGGTTCCAGAGTGCAAGATTTCCAGCCAGGGCTGAGTGGCGTACTGTGGATACCAGGTGAGCGTAACAATACTGGCTGCACAGCAGTGCCCCATAGAGCCATGACAGTGTCAGGTACTAAGGAACCGGTAAAAATCAGGCGGAAACCACCTAATTATGTCGGATGCTCACAAATTGCTCAGACATAATTAGGTGGTTTCCACCTGATTTTTTCTGATTCCTTGTCTGTTGGGGTCCTTGTGTCATAGGAACTTTCTGGTCTGGTAGCACCTGGTACATTTAGAGTACAATAGGCAACGTAAAAGTAATGTACTTAAACTTATAAAAGGTAGTGCCCACCTCTACTCTTTTTTTCAGTGTCAGATACTAAGCCACCTCGCCCCCCCCCATGCGAGTGCTACCAGTGGAGGGGATGTGGGGCTATGAAGGAACACAAGCATACATGCCATGCACAATCTTCCCCAGCATTGACACCATGGCCTACCCACATACAGGCCAAACACCAATTGGCCATAGGTCACACACCCATCGTTACAAGAAACCTCATGACGCTGGGCCTACATGCATCTGCCCATGACCAAACATGCCCATTTTCCCATATGTGTGGGGTCACACTCTGTACCATAGCAATTGTGCCTTGAATACCAACCCACATGGAGGAACCATATCTGATTACATATTATATGTCCCCTACAGTCACTCACACATCACCAGAGGTATCAGAGGAGGAAGAGTGGGATGCAGGCCCATCAGGGAGTGCTGCTATCAGGCCCCCAAGGTCTGTCACCACCACCCCGCAAAGGCTGACACAGGCCACACCAAGTGGAATGTCCCAGCATGTAACACAGCAGCAGAGCATGGCCAAGGCAACACCCACACCACAGGCCAACAGAAGCAGTGCTGGGCACACTGCAGCCACACCCACAGTGGTATGCAAGGACACTGAGGTCACACCTGCTGGCAGGGCTTCTGAGGAGCCACAGGGGGACAGCAGCCACATGTCAACACCTGCCGTAGTGTTAGACTCCCCAGAGGGCTCTCCACACTGCCAGCGCCAACGCCCCCCAGAGAGGCCTCCATGCCACCATCTCCCATGCTCCCGAGAGAGTCCTCCACACTGCTAGCACCAATGCTCCCCAGAGAGCCCTCCATGCCACCAGCGCACACAGATACCAGAGCCGGATGTTGAAACTCCGTCATATGGCTCCCATGCACAGGGGTGATTAACCAGGGCTTCTGTGGGTATCCGGAGTCACCTGATTGGCGAGTGGCACAGGCATTAGACACAGTGTAAGGTGTGGACGTGGACTTACACAATATCAGGTCAATGGACTACTTGTGCATGCACATGAATCTTCATTTTACAGCATGTGTCTATTCTATGTGTGTGCATGGAGTGTCACTAGTGTCATGCATTACTTGTGCTTCACATGTACCCTGTTCCCTTGCTGCATATGTTACGCAAGGTGAATGTCAGTGGCATGTGCGGCAGGCATGGTGGCTGTCATGGGGCAGTGTATTTCCACCATGCATGTGTCATGCTGGGTTCCCCATGGACCCTTCATGGGCATCTAGTGCCAACGTGTGGGTATTGTGGGCTGGCCGCAGATGGGTGCATGGCTGTGGTACTGGCAGGGTTACTGTGTGAGGCAATGTGGCCATTTGTCAGCATTGCTTTGGTAAATGCATGTTGCATTGTGGTACCTGTAGTCATGTTGGTGTTGATATTTGCTATTGTATGTGTACAACTGCTTCTCCATATGGGTAGATCTGACATTTTCAAGCTCCATGGCCTGTACTGTGACGTTGGTGTGGGAGGTGGTGAGGTACAGATTTTTCATTTTCTTGTCATGCCATCCTTTGTATATTCATTCGCACCCCACCACCTCATTTAGGCATGTGCTTCACAGTGCATGCATGCTGGCTTTTCTAATCACCCACTATCCAGGTCTGTTGTCCTCTGCGCCTCTCCGTGTATCCTGGCAGTGTGCTCTTCTGAAGGACCATGGCATTGTTTGTGGATCCATGATAGCAGGCATCGCAGTGGGTGATGTACAAGTTTCAGTCTCAGGTCACCTGCACATTAAGGGAGTGGTAGTGCCTGCGGTTTCGGTACACTGCTTCATGGGCGTGGGGGAGCACCAGTGCAACATGGGTAAAGTCCAGGGCAGCAATCACATTTGGCATTTGGACAAAGGCATAGAACTGTGCCTCATTGCATAGACCTGGGCTAGGGTTGTAGGTAGTGAGATGTGGCGTTGTACTTGCCACAGGAGGGCATCAAGCACCTGGCACAACACTGTGCAGAATATGGGCTGTGCCATGCCTTGCATCATGGTCACAGCATGCTGGAAGGTGCCAGTTCCAAGGAATTATAGGACAGACACTAGCTTCAACACTGGGGGCACAGCTGTCCATATGTTGATCCTGCTCCCTATGTCGACCTGTAGTGTGGTGGGCAGCTCTGTTATGGTCGCCCAGTTGAGGCATTACAGGTTGACCAACTGGCTGTAGGTGAGAGTCCAGGCTGAGGCCCAGACAATAGAGATTGGTGCATGCCTTGTCTGCGCTCCCCTCCTCCTCTTCAACCACCCCCCAGCCCTACCCTTTACTCTGTGTACCCTGACCTGGTTGTCCAGCCTCTCTACTTCCAGGTGCAGCGTGGACAGCTGCCTGTCCCAGTTCACAGTGGCTAGAGGCACATGGTGAAGAAACAGTGTTGGGTAGGGATGTGCCTTATGCAGCCATCTGGGGTGGTTTGGGATCACCTGTGGCTCCATTTCAGGCACCTGTGTTCATTTACCTCCAGCTTGAAGATGTGCACAGTGTTTTCGGCGATATTAGTGCCTGTGTTCGGCAATAATACCGCCGGACATTGACATGTGATGCGCTGTTTTTCCAACTCGTGTTGTCAGCTGTAATAGCGCCAGCTTTAATAGCACCGGGTGCTTTTACAGTCAGTGGTATTTGCTCCAGCTCATGATCCAGTGGAGCGGTATCGGCAGCTCTAATTCTGTTACAGTCACTTTTGAGGGTTACCGCCGGAATTGTGATGCGGCCCCTTGTGGCCAGCAGTTTGCACACATGAGGCCCTTGGCATCTTGTGCATAGTGCCAGCCACTTTCACCACTTGCTTTGCTGGTAAGTTCTCCAGAAACCCATCCAGCGACGGATTGCACACTTTTAGTTTCCTTCTCATTTCATATTTTTATTTATATAAGTATTTATTTCCCTACCGTTTGTTTATTTATTTATTTATGTCCACAACGTTTGTTTTTTATTCATCTTCCATTCATTTGTATTCATTTATTTTACATCCTCTGCCTCTGTGATCCCTCCCCAGCCTGCTCCCTGAATTTTCCCCACCTCCTTTCCCACCCCTGAATGCTAACAGGCCCATGTGGCCAGCTGAGGGTACGCGCGAGGCCCTTGGCCTCACATGCGCATTTCCAGATACTTTCACCTTTTGCTTTGCTGGTAAGTTGTTCAGCAACCCATCCAGTGACTGATTGAGCATTTTTATTTTCCATATCCCTTCCGTGCATTTTTTTATAACGCTACCGTTGTTTATTTCCCTAACGTTCATTGTTTAATTTTTTTATCTCCCTCCTGTTCATTTGTATTTTTTTTTCCCTCCTCTGCCTCTGTCAGCCTGCTTCCGGATTTCACCCAACCTCCTTTCCCGTCACGAACATTGACTGGTCTGTTTGGCCAGCTTATTGCGAACAAAAGGCCTCTCATGCACAGTTCCAGCCACTTTCACCGATTGGTTTGCTTGTAAGGTGTCCAGCAACCAATCCAGCACCTGATTAAGCATTTTTTTTTTCCGTCCTTTTTTTTTTTATTTTATCAAATGTATTTATTTATTTATTTTGCCACCATTCATTGTTTAAGCATTTATTTATTTCCCTTACATTTATTTTATTCATCTCCCTCCTGTTCGTTTCCCTCTTTGAGCCCCCCCAGCTAGCTTCCTTTTTCCCCCACCTCGCTTCCTGCCCTCAAACACTGATTGGCCAGTGCAGGCCATTTAGGATACCCACTGAGGGGACTCCCTTCCCGGACAGGCTAAGATAATGGCCCCAAGGCAAAGGGCAGCTCCTGAAGAATCAGCTGCAGTCCGTGTTTGCCTTTGTAAAACCTGGAAAGTGTTCTGCCAACAACCAGCAGCAACTAATAAGGTAAGTGTGATCTGGGTGGGGAGTACAGCAATTACTGTATTCCAGTAAACCCCTACCACTCTTATTACCTTACATAACATAACACACCCATGTTGGCCATCTAGTAAGTAGCTTTCCATTCACTGCTGTGTTTCCAATTTAGGTGTTTTCTCCCACTGCTCAATTACCTCTGCTTTGGGTCTTTCTACATTCACTGCTGTGTTTCCAATGTAGGTGTTTTCTCCCACTGCTCAATTACTGTACATTTTGGGGTTTCTGCATTTACTGCTGTGTTTCCTAACTAGGTGTTTTCTCCCACTGCTCAAGTATCTCACATTTAGGTGGTTTTCCATTACTGTTGTATTTCAAATCTAGGTGTTTCTCCAACTGCTAAAGTATTTTATTTATTTTCATGTACCATGCCGACAGCCCGCAGGCATCAGGATTCCACAAATACATGCAAGGACAAACAAATAAGATGGGAAGGAGGCATTAGGTGAAGTGCGTCAACAGTGTAACCTTGGAAAAGGGAAGGGGGCGTGGCTTGATGGCTACGTGAGAGGATGTTCCTTGGAGGAGCTCCCGATGCTCCGATCCTGATCCTGGGAAAAAAGTGATGGTTTTCGGCAGACTTTCGAGCCCACGGTGCATCTAAAGGCGTATGAAAGTGGGGGGCACACGGTGCGTGCCCTCACCAACGGCAAGACTGCATATTCACGGAACTAACCCCGAAGAAGTTGGCGGTCGCGCAAAGGAAGGGGAGCACCCAAGATGGCCGCCTGTGGACAAAGGGCCGTAAAAGGTCTGACGAGCTGAGGAAGACAAGGTTGGTCGGAACGTGGGCGAGCCCAACCAGATAGACGGGTCCCATGCGCCTCGGGCTGAAAGCAAGAACATAAGGGCGAGCCCCTACTGCAGAGGCCATGGGTTGTGACGGACTAGCAGAGTGAACCCGCGAGGATACAGCTGGGTGCGTGGGCCCAATCGACGCAACAGGATGTCGTCCAAGGTGGTGCGACCCCGGACCAAGCAGCCTACGATGGAGACCTACGCTAGGTCGCCCTCGGGCGCGGAAGGGGGCAAGAGCAAAGAAACCCCTGCGGCGGCGACGGACCCCTGGGTACCATCCAGGAGGTGCTGGCAGCAATTGCTGACCTGAAGGTAGCCTGGGAGACGAAGCTGGGCCTGGCCATGAAAGAGTTGCAAGAGGGCCTAAACCTCAAGATAGGAGCGGTCCGAGAAGAAGTGAACCTGTTGCGCCAGGATGTGCGAACGATCGCGGAGCGCACTGGGGAACTGGAGCAGGAGTTGGCCCCGACCGTGGAGGCGTGTAATACACACGCCAAGGAACTTCATGCCCTCGTGCAGCGAGTGGGCAATTTGGAGGACAGAGCACAGCAGGCTGAGGGGCGCGCCAGGCGCAACAACATTCGCATAGTGGGGGTGCCGGAGGGAATGGAAGGATCGAACCCCACGGATTTCATTGAAACCATGCTTTTGCAGGAGATTACAGGCGGAGAGCTGACCGAGGGGTTCGCGGTCGAAAGGGCACACAGGGCCCTGACCAGGAGACCGGCACCAGGAGCCCCCCCACGGCCGTTGATTGCAAAGATCTTGAACTATCGTGACCGCGAGAAGATTCTCGAATTTTTCCGGAAAGGGGGCACGATAGAAAGGGGGTCAGCGAATATAACAGCGTATCCAGATTACACGCTGCTTGTACAACAGAGCCGAATGAACTTTGGAACGGTGAAGAGGAGGCTCAGAGAGGCAGGCCACCGCTACATGTTGCTTTACCCCGCTAGGTTAAAGGTGATCCATAAGAACAGATCCCTCTTCTTTGAGACGCCGAGCGATGCAATGGAATGGCTGGATATGCAAGGTCGACCACAGGAATCGGCTGCCCAGACAGAAGCGGATGGAGATAAGTAGCACGCTGCAGAGGCACCCGTGAGGCCATAGCTATGACATTGGGACTAGAATATAGTTTGATATTGTGCTTGTGTGGGGGAAGTCACGGCATCTGCCGGCGGGTCCCGTTGAATTCACTTCTCCTAAATAGATGAATGGGAGCTCCTGGGGAGCAACCTCTGCACCCGATAGTAGTATACTTAGTTAGGTCACTGTTAGATTGGTGACACCCCGCGGGGTCCTTGTTCTTGGTCATGAGATGGGTCCAGACGTGGGTAGGCCTGAGATCCAGAGATGGAGCTGGGCTATTGTTGGGGGTTGGTGGGGAGGGGGGGGTTGTGTGCAGTGGTGTGAGGTTGGAGAAGGGGGAGGGGGGCACGGTTCGTTAATAGTAGGGAAGGAGCCAGGAAACGACCCTACATGGGGAACATTACGGGGAGGGATGGGACGGAGATAGACCGACTAGATGGCATCGGGTAATCTCAGAATTGTGACCTGGAATGTATGGGGCCTCAACAGCTACCTTAAACGCAACAAAGTGATGATGTATTTAAAGAGGATGCGCATAGACATAGCCCTGCTGCAAGAGACCCACCTCACTAGGGAAAGGCTGGAAGTGGTCGGGAGGAAATGGAAGGGCACCGTTGTGGGGGCGGCGTACTCAGCGTATGCCAGAGGGGTCGTCACTTGGGTGGCACCCCACGTGCCGTTTCGAGTGCTTGATTCTATGGTGGACCCGGAGGGTAGAATGGTGGTGGTAACGGGTCTCTTGGAAAACAGAGAAATACACATCATAAATTTGTACGCCCCCAATAACGATACAGTGGCTTACTTTAGGACCCTCTATGGTAAACTTGGCCCCCTGGCGGGGGGTACGGTAGTGTGGGGGGGGACTTTAACTGTACCGTAGACCCCAGTATGGATAGGTCCAAGGATAAGGCAGGAAAAATGGCACCGGCGGCTAAAACGCTGAGTACCCGACTGAAAGACCTGGGCCTAGAGGATGCGTGGAGGAGGCTGCATCCCACGGATAGGCAGTACTCACACTACACAGCGCCACATGATTTGTACACAAGGTTAGACTACATGTTTGTAACAGCCGGGATAGTGAGAGAAATAGAAGGAGCAGAATACAAGGCCCGAGTGCTGTCGGACCACTCGCCCTTGGTGGTAGACTGGAGACACCAGCCCCCATGCCCGCAGATCCCTACATGGAGACTTAGGACCGAGGCTCTGCAGGATGAGGGGTTTCGGGAGGGCCTGAGGGACGCCATTGAAGAATATTTTGATAAAAACACAGGAAGCGTAAGCTCTGTGGGCACACTGTGGGAAGCGTTTAAGGTGGTGGTGCGTGGGGTAGCTATTTCCCAAGTTAAAGGGCTACAGGGGGGGGTTGAAAGGGAGCTCCGGGAGGCGGAAAGAGAGCTAGAGGAGCTCACGCGTTGCGTGAGCACCGCTCATGATAACAGAACCAAAGTAGAGGAGCTACAGTTGTCCTGTAGTGCACTCTGGGATAGACTGTGCAGACTCAGCTACAGGAAATATACGGAGCGGATACACGCAGGGGGCGATAAGCCGGCAGATTGCTGGCTTGGCTGTACAAGAGCGAGACCCCCCGCCCGGCGATTAGTGAGATTCAGGGCGAAGGAGGTAGCATATGCAACACCCAGAAAGAGGTAAATGAGGAATTCCTTACGTTTTACAGACACTTGTATGAGGACATGGGGGAGGATATGGGTCAAGACATACTAGACACATTGGGGGACATTGAGCTGCCCACCTTAGATGATCTAGAACGCTCTGAGTTGGACGCACCCGTCACCTCGGATGAGCTGGAGGTAGTGATTCGGAACTTGCCCACTTGCAAGGCGCCGGGTTCGGATGTGCTGCCCAGCGAGTTCTATAAAACATACCAGCAAGAGTTGCTCCAGCCACTGCTAGCCACTTTCAACAAGGCCTATGAGAAGGGAGAACTCCCGTTGTCTCTCCGTGAGGCCCTAATCGTCCCACTCCTGAAACCAGGCAAGCCGGCCATGGAGTCAACCAAGACAGCAAAATACTCACAGCGGTGCTGGCTAATAGACTGAAAAGGGTGATTAAAAAACTGATACACCCAGATCAGACGGGATATGTCCCGGGTAGGAACATCACCGACAATCACCGGAGGCTACACCATGTCATGGACCAAACTGAGGAGGACACGGGCGAGCTGGCCATAGTGTTGTTAGACGCGGTCAAGGCCTTCGACTCTGTACGATGGCCCTGGCTGAAAGCGGTCCTGAAGGGGTATGGAGTGGGACCCGGATACCTCAGATGGGTACAGTTGTTTTACAGCACCCCGATGGCGAGGGTCAAGACAGGGTCCACGGTCTCAGATTCTTGGCAACTGGGCAGGGGGACCAGACAGGAATGTCCCTGGTCACCGATGCTATATATACTGGCATTGGAGCCGCTGGCAATATGCCTGCGTCAACAATATGGGGAGGTGGGCATAAACACGGCCAGTGGAGAGCATTTGATATCATTATATGCGGATGATATGCTCCTTTATTTACGCTATCCAGAAGAAAACCTACAGTACATCCTAGAGGTGATAGAACGGTACGCCATCCTCTCCAGTATATCGGTGAACCCTGGAAAGTCCAGCCTGTTCCCTTTGGGTAGATATAGGAATGTCCTGGTGCAGAGGCTACCTGTTCTGCCAATACCATGGCAGCCCGTAACATTTAGGTATCTGGGAATAAACATTTACCACAAGATTGAGACAGAACACAAGCACAACACGGAAAAGGCGATAGAGGGGATTAGGAACAGTATAGTATTTTGGTCCAGACTGCCCCTGACCATGATGGGGAGGGCGGCCTTGCTCAAGATGGCGGTCCTGCCTAGACTCTTGCACTTTTTTACAAACATCCCGTTTCTGATACCCAGAAGCCTATTCGCGAAACTTCACAGCGTGTGTAGGGGTTTTGTGTGGGGCAGCTCTAGGAATAGGGTGGCTCTGTGGAAGCTCCAGAACCCATGCGACAGGGGGGGGGTAGGCCTGCCTAACTTTGAACTCTATTACCTGGCGGGGCAGCTGCAGTACGTGGCCAGGTGGCTCTCGACTGAAGATTCGGCGGAAGCCAGGCTCCTGCGCGAAGATACAGCCCCATACTTTCTGATGGAAGTGGTGTGGTTGGGCAGAGATAAACTGGTGGGCAAGGGGCGGTTACTGAGGTTGGGCTGGGAGATCTGGCACAGGACATGGAAAATTGGGGGGACTCGGAACCATACTCCCAGCAGGCCCCTTTGGCGGCTCTGTGTGGGAGCGACTCCCAACTACTTGAATCGGTCCGCAGATACTGGGAACAGGTAGGCATAGCCACCCTCGGGGACATATGGCGGGAAGGGGAGGCGGTGGACTTTCAGTGGCTGCAGGAAGAGACGGGAGTACATGGTGGCCAATATATAACCTACACTAGGCTGGTGAAAAAGACTAGAGAAAGATGGCCGGAGACAGTGCTCGCGGAGGATCCAGATGCCTCCCTGGAAACCATGTATGATGTATCGGAGGGCGGGCCGGAAATATCGAGGATATATGAGCTCCTGCGGGCAAGGGCAGGGAAGGAGTTGCTCCAATTGAGACAAGATTGGGAGGAGGAGGTGGGAGGACCCATGACGGATGGGCAGTGGGAACGGGCCCAGAGGTACCATAAAAAGGTGTCCCGTAACGCGAGATTCCAACAGCTTCAGTTGTATGTTACCCACAGGGCTTATTTAACCCCCGAGAAGATTGCAAAGTTTGGGGGATCAGCTATACAGCAATGCCCCAGGTGTGGGGAGGTGAACGCGGGACTGCTACACATGTTTTGGGCTTGCCCGGAGGTGCATAGATTTTGGAATGAGGTCAAGACGAAACTGGCTGGTGGGGGGGTAGTGCTGGATGTGGAATCGGCCTGGTCATGCTTGCTTGGACTATTCCCTAGACCCCGGCATTTGAAACACATAAGCAAGATGAAGGACCTGGCCTATGTCTTGTCCAAACGTAAGATCGCCATGGGCTGGAAGGCGGCCCATAGACCCAGGGTGGAGTTGTGGTGGACAGACCTCTTGAGATGGGCGGAAGCCGAATCCGTAGTCTGGTTTGAAGCGGTCACCAGGGGGGGGCTAAGAAGAAGTAGGGCCCTTGTTGGCCTGGCGGCAATTGGTGGCCTCGTTGGCAAACCCTCACCAGGGTGACAACGAAATAGAGGACCCGGTTGATGGCAGTCTAGGTAGTGTGCCACCCAGTGATGTTCCCGTAAATGATATGTGAGAACTGGCTCTAGTTTAAAGGGGGAGGGGGGAGTTGGGGAGTTTGAAAATATGTTGAAATATGATGCTTTCTATGTTTTGAAACGGTTGTAGTGTGTTTGTTTGACCTTAAAAAATAAAATAAAAATATATTAAAAAAAATAAAAAAAAAAAAACCTTGGAAAAGGGAAACCAAGGTAGTGGAGTTATCTAAAAAGTTGTGTTTTCAGTGCTTTCTTAAATAGCTGTGGATTTACTGTAGCTCTGATAATCATCAGTAGTGTGTTCTAAAAGGAGGAGGAGATGACTGGAAACGATCTGCCCAGACCACTAGCTCTTGAGTTCTTCAATCTTTGGAGCTGTATGATAGATGAGCAACGCAAGGTCCTCTTAGGTTGGTACAGTGGGATAAAAACTTTGAGATATTCTGGGGCTTTACCAAAGAGAGAATGATTGATTAGCATACCAATTTTAAATTGAATGTGTTCCTGCACTGGAAGCCATTGTAGGTCTCTCCTGGAATTGGAAATGTGTGATTTCCTCTGAATTTCCAGTGCAACGCGGACCACGTCATTTTGAATAACCTAGATGGCATGTATGTTGGATTTTGAGGCTCCACCAAGTAGTGAGTTACAATAGTCCAACCTTCATAGTATCATAGCTCGTGCTATGGTGACAGAGTTCTTTTCATTGAGGAATTGCCAAATAGATCTCAGAAGTCTAAGGTAGTGGTTACACTTCCAGCAAAGGTATTGTACCTGGGTGTCACAGTTTAAGGAGGCCTCCAGAAAAAAAATAACCTGAGGGCATTAACCTTCAAGTGGGTCTTGATGATGTTGCCTTGGGTCACAAAGTGATCGTATGAAGGATTTAAGTTAGAAAGGTGAGGGGGGGAGCCAAAGACCAGAAGCTCCTCACATTTATGTATTTCTACATTTAATGCTATGTTTCCAATCTAGGTGTTTTCTCCCACTGCTCAAGTATCTCACTATTATATACTCAAACTTAGTTTGTTTAAAGATTTACAAATAAATTGCAAATGGTTTCAATATATTGTATAAGCATGTATTCAAGCATATGTTAAGCCAATTAAGGTCATACACGAAACCAACTGCAACTAGCAAACATGTTTTCCCAACTGTATTAAATAAACATACACATCAACTGTAGTAAATAAACATGTTGTTAGACAGTTGGACCAACATCCATAAACATGTTATTCATGTTGCCATATCGCTGCATGTTTTGTATAGCTTGTTGCCAACTTTATTGGTAAATGCAAACTCAATTTGTTATGTAGTTTCCAGGCTTATATAGAATGTGATAAGACTCAAATCCACTGTACATATATATAAACACAGTTGTCCATAACATGTTGCACTCTGTCTACTTCCAGCGGGTACTCCGTTCATAAGGTCTATGGACAAAAACCTTTAAAAACACAAACACAAACCAAGAACTCACTAGCAAAAAGCCATCTAAGTTATGTCAATAGGCTTTCTAGCAAGTTAGCAGTAACTGAGCAATCGATCCAACATTATTTTGGACAAATCTTTATTAGATTAAAATCAAGTCATGAATGAAAATGGGTCTAAATCAGCATGGACATACATATGCAGTGTTAGAGAGCCCCTGCTTCATGCCACGCAAGTATTACAATCAACTTTGTCTGAGCCTTTCTCTATTTCTTAACTTTCTGGCGGGCGTTACTTTTTATGGCCATGTGACTACCCTTCAATAGTTCTTATAATCGTTACCATAACGCGGCCATATTTGACCTTTTTTCTTTTGCAGCTCCATATAATTTATTGTTCATGATAAACATCATAAGATTTGTCAATTAGAAATATGTCAATGTCTTTACATCACCCGTTTTTTATAATGTACCTAATATTACCATAACTACAGGCCCTAATACCAAGTGGCTACTTATACACATTAACAATGCCATCACAGTATAATCCTGCATGGTTAGAGCCCCCATACTCGCATAAATCCGGAAGCCAACATGTGTGCGGCTGTAACATTCCTTATTGTATGTAAACGGCATATAAATTGACACATTTCATTGCCCGAGTTTTGGGTAAATCGAGCTAATGATATTTCGAGGATTCAGCCCAAGTGGGCAACATTCCTCTTGCTCTACATTTGCCATCAACCATAATAAGCTAAAGTGCAATTGTGCATATTAAATATGAATATTCTCCACATTCAAATATTAAAAACAATATATACATAATAGACAGATCAATACCATACACTTAATCCTAACACATGTAAATGTGCTTAATAGATATACCCCTTATATTCGATGATAACCTAAACTTCAGTCTAATGGACATGATATTGTTATTGTAACAAATTTAAAGTGGCAATGCATCATAAAGTGGCTAGGTCCTTGTATTTGATAAGGTTTTCCTACACGTTATCAGGATAATAGTCAACATTTCTCATGTTACACTTATTCCTATAAAAACCTCTCAAAAAAGTGGCTATGTACTTGCCATTCACTATCAACTTTTGTAAACCTGCCCAATACTTCACTCAATAAGAGACTACAGTTTTTAAAGTGAACAGTGCTAATCATTGTATTAAATCATTATGATATAAATACAGTGTGAAATGTCCATGTGCTTCGTCATCATTGATCTTAAAGTATTACTTTTGCTGTTTAATCATCTAACAAGTGTATAGCTAGCTGTTCTCCAGTGTTGTGACCTCTTGGTTTTTTGGTGTTTCGGGTCACTATTAATTTTGACTCCAATTTGCACAATGTGTGCTCTCTATTGACTTTCCTCTTATGCATGGGTATATGTGCTAGAGCATAAAATCTCATCAGAGATACATCTCTTGCATGTTTGTCAGCAAAATGTACCGGCAGAAGATAATTGCCATTATTGTTAAGTATTGCCCTATAATATTGTAAGATGCATATTTTGAGCTGACAAATAGTAGAGCCTATATACATTAGCCCACAAGGACAGATTATGGCATACACCATATCTGTTTGCATTTTTACGAAAAATCAAATTTCTAAAGATTTTTGCGACTCAAATTACCACTAGTGAATTACCATCTCAAGTATTTATACCAGAACCAAATAAACTGACTGTGAAAGATCTGGAGGCAGTCTTAATTTTAGAGGGTCTACAAGATACTCAACCCTCAGACCTTTACTACAGAATAGATGACCAAGAGTTACAAGATTGCAATAATTTGAAATTAGATTGTAACACATTTTACTGAAGAAAGTGGCTTGAAAAGTAAGTCTAACTTCAATCCAGCTATTATTTCCAGCAGCATTGGGATGTTTGAAGAATGTGTTTTGAAAGACTTCAGAGAACTGGTGGACAAACAGGACAGTAAGAAATCAAATCTTACACAATCACAAAGATTGGCTATTGAAACCTTGAGTAAAGATGAGACAATAGTAATCAGACAAGCAGATAAGAGAGGAGGTGTAGTGATGTGAGCCAAATCTGAATATTTATCAGAGGCACATAAACAATTAGATGATCTGGAAGGTTATGAAATCAAGAGCGCTGACTACATTGAAGAAACAAAAATTGAGTTAGACAGTTTGTTCGAAGATTACAAGCAGATCAACCTATTGGAAAAGATGAAAAAAGACTTCCCTACCACTCCCATTTTATATTTTATACCCAAGATCCACAAGGATATAAAGGCACGTGTGGGTAGGCCAATTGTTTCTTCAAGAGTTTAGTTCTTAGACAATGTATCCATTTTTTTGTATTTCTACAGACATTGTTCAATGACCTCAATTCAGTCTTTAAAGATATGACTGACCTACTTAACAAAATACAGCATATTGACTGGGTTTTTCTTGGTGTCTTTAGATGTGACTTCACTATATACATCAATCCAACATCAAAATGGACTACAAGCTGTGAACTTCTTCTTGGACTCAAGATCCGTCAGTGACAAACAACAGAATGATTTGATCTTAACACTTCTTGAATTCTGTTTAGAACATAATATGTTTTTATTTGAGGATGTGTTATATAGACAGAAGTGTGGTATGGCTATGTGTTCATGTATTGCACCCACGTATACAAATCTATATATGGGTGGTGGGAGCAAAAAATGGCATGGTCAGAAACTAATGATCATTTTGTTAATCAAATTGTATGCTGGTCTAGGTTTATAGATGACCTTGTTTTGGTATGGTAAGGGGGGCAAGAATCTCTATTAAAGTATGTCGATGTACTCAATAACAACAATATGAATCTCTGACTCACATATGTAAGTTGTGTTCCTAGATCTTGAACTATATGTCAATAACAACAAGATAAATAATATATTACATAGGAAACAGGTAGCCTCAAACTCCATACTACATGGCAACAGCCATCATCCTGATAAACTAAAATCAATTATTCCATATGGAGAAATGGTAAGACCCAAGAATATGTGTCCATTGAATGAAGATATTCAGATTGAAGCCTGTAAAATGGGTGCTCGCTCCTTTGAAAGATGTTATGCTATACATAATATAATTAGAGCATATCAACAGACAGAAAGTCGAGATAGACTAGAGATTCTTAAAAATAGGACTAAAAACAAAGAAACAGGAGAGATAAGATATATTACTACCTATAATTCACGGGCTAACAACATTAGAAAAAGTCTTAGTTAATATTGGTCGATCTTCCAAACAGACACAGATTTACAAACCTCAATAGGAAAAGAGCTATTAATTACCTTTTCCAAGGCCATATCTTATTTCACCCAGTATGTTAAGAACAGGGAATAACACGAATAACTGGTTAAGACAAATGATACCTAGTAGAGGTTTTGATTAAATGCAATAATTGCAAAATATGTACCTATGCTATACAAACAGAAGAAATCAGATATTGCAAGTTGCGAAACAGTTGTTGGAAGACTAAACAGAAAACATTTCTTACAAAATGTGTGGTGTATGGCATAATCTGCCCTTGTAAGCTAATGTATACAGGCTCTACTATTTGTCAGCTGATTTAGACCCGTTTTTATTCATGACTTGATTTTAATCTAATAAAGATCTATGTAAAATAATGTTGGCACGAGGGCTCTTTTAATACTAACTTGCTCTAAAGGCTGTTGATATAACTTAGTGTCAAAACCGTAAGGGAGGATAGGGTATCGACCCCCTCTCCCGAACCACAGAAGCCGAATAGATCGACCCTCCCACCGTGGTTGGCACGGACGTCTGAATATTAATTTCACAGAGAACCACGTGGCAGCCAATGAAGGGAATAAGGAGTTAGGGAAAGGGTGTGGACTGACAAAGGAAAGATGGGGAGACAACATACAACTCACAATATGATAACACCACACCCTCTTAATAACACTACTGAGTCTGTACTCCTGATCCTGATCACCAACCTATATCAGACTCTTCATAATACCTCTCTAATATCCTACCTAAACCTGACCATGCATATCACATAGAACATGAATACTAACATAGAAAGCCAACAATGACATGAACCCACACTAGCAGCAAGCTGGATGGCACAAACAAGGAAGCCGCTTCCATTATGAAAAAGATGTGACACATGTCCCAAAGGGCTGGCAAAGCAACATAAGCAACATGAAACACAGCAGTGGATTGAGACAAGACTCTGCCCCGCTACATAGGCGCAGATAAGTAACCATTCACTCTTATACCAAATTCCTAAATGTTTGTGATTGATAAATAATCATCAGCATACTCGTAGCAGTTTATGTGGTTTCCCAGGTAAGTATTACATCAAACTCAAAATAGTCCTGCACATATGGAAGGAGTTATTGCCACCTAATTAACTTTCTCTTCCATATGAGACGAGCACATAGCTTGTGTAACTTAATTCGTAATAGAATGATAGCTCCAAAATCAGGAATGCTCCAACAGAAATTTGACACCCTCGTGTCTCATGAAAGAAACAACACATAGCCTAAAAACACTTATCTGTATGTCCGGATGCCTCGTAAGCGCACCCGGACTCAGGTAGTGACGCCGTAACACAGCTATGAACACGATGCTCACCTCCACGGCAGACAGCGGGACCCAGAGCACAGAGTGTCAGCTTGTCTCTTCTGTGCTCCCCGCTACAGCAGGCAACAAATTTCCAAGTGCGGACTTCAGCTCGGCTCACCGCTTCACCGCTCGGGATTAAAGGTCCATGCCTGCATGCCTGCTCACTCTCCTGCTGGCTACAACTGTAAAACGATGTGGCCGCCCGTGCTGCACAATCAACAATTATCAGCACCATTGCACGGGCGGCCAACAGTTTAGTAGATGCCTCAATTACCTGCAGCTGGCTCATGGCGCGAGTCCTAAACTACACCCGGCCCTCAGCCTACTGGGAAATGTAGTTTTTTCCATCATATTTTGCTATACGGCCGCCGAGGCTTGTCCCAATCCTGATTTCTGACACTTAGACTGTTTTCCATCACATTTGAATTCTTTGTTTGCGTATATATATATATATATATATATATATATATATATAAAAACGGACAATATGAACTTCTGGATCCTGCTGCAGTATCCACTCTTTTGTACCAGTACACAATTCATCCATTGCATTCCAATGAAAGCATAGACGATGCACTAGAAACTTACCAAATGCGACAAACCAAAGGTTCAGCAATGAGCATATGGGAAAAATGTATAGAAGCACATGCTTTTCCACTGCTATTTCCTACTGGCAAAGGAAGAAAGTATGATGATAGACCCACTCAGATTATGGCATCAGAATACCACTCATTCCGAATGTATTCCCAATATACCAGGTTTAGACAAAATGTATATATATATATATATATATATATATATATATATTCACAAAAAAAAAACACTTTGTTAAGGGGACGTTATGGTTAAGTTGCCCAACCAAAAACCTGTGCTCTTCACTAAAACACCTATTCAAAAGTGCCATTATGGTTCAATGTAAAATCGAAAAACCCCTGAAATTCGCCAGTTATGGTAGGCTAACAAACCATAACTGGCTGCACCATTGTGCACTGCTACCACTAACACCCAGGACATCAAAGATGACATCACAAATGTCACTGATGACATCACTGATGACATCACTGATGACATGACATGGGTAGCCCCTTCGTTTTTACTCACTGCCACATCTAGGCTAGGTGGTTTTATTTACTGACACCCGGAAAGGTAACTTTCAAAAGTTAGTACATTTATAGATATTGCCATTCTCACATAATCTTACAAAACTTTCCTTACATTTTAATCTCATCCTATAACGTACATATGTAGGGGAAGAAGCAGACCTGAAAGAAAGCTGTCGTTTTTGTGCGTGAATACAATCATGCACATTATACACAGTTGCTAATGATACTGGCTCTTGTTTGTTTACTGTACTCTCCATATGTAAGCCCCGTATTTGTATACATTGTGGTCTATTTATGTTTTGTGTGCATTACTAGACATATGAAGTAAGTGATGCATTATTAGCAACTTAGTACATGTTTCACACACCTGAAAACTCACATACAGAAGTATTCACCACTTTCTTGTACAACTTTAGAAAGTGCAAATATAGAACCTGTATGGTGTATGCGGCAGACTCTACCTACATTTCTATATGAGTAGGTTCCGGTATTAGAAAGAACACTGCAATGGAATTTTCTTTAGCACCCTATATTGTGTGATGGAGTATGTAGTTTATTACACATGTCCTAATAACCCCTGACATTTTTTTGCCAACATGACATTCACAACCCCTTCTCCGAAAATGAAATATACATGTGATGTCATCAGTGATGTCATCAGTGATGTCATCAATTACATTTGTGATGTCATCTTTAATGTCCTGGGTGTTAGCAGTGCACAATGGTGCAGCCAGTTATGGTTTCTTAGCCTACCATAACTGGCAAATCTCAGGGGGTTTTTGGTTTTACTTTGAACCATAATAGCACTTTTGAATAGGTTTTTTAGTGAAGAGCACAGGTTTTTAGTAGGGCAACTTAACCACAATGTCCCTTTAACAAAATTTGTATTGTAACTGAATTGCACACATTTGTTGAAGGGGAACCTAAGCATAACAGCACGTTAATGAAGTTTTTATGCTGAACATACACTATCAGCAGGTGATTTTGCAGATATGTAGTATAGTTTGATTACTTAACAAACATACAACGTAGACCATACAGAACCTCCTCGCTGCCGATATTGTGAAGGCACGGACTGAGCACCTGTCTGCAGACGGACGTAGACGAGGTCATCACTACCAAAACAGTCAGGGGCCATCTGAAATTGTACTAATGTGTCACACAAAAAATGTGCAACTTTGAGAAAGGACACAGAAAGACATTACAATTAGTAATACATAAATAGAGAAACCTAAACGTCTGGAACAAAAACTATGCATTTAATGACCATGTAGAAAGAAATGGATTGTACCATAAAAAGAAAAAGGATGACTCCAATGTAAGTACCTCACAGAAACTCTGTAGGCAGGACCGACCATAGATGCACGCACTTCAAGGAAGACAAATTACAGCAAAAAAGTATGTTGACTTCTTTTTTCTTATATGAGTGTGCACTTTTTTTGGTATAAGGTGCAGAAAAAATAAAGTATTTCTGTTCTTTGCGTACAGAAATGTGCAGTACTTTGGAGTGGCTGGAGGAGAATTTTCCGCTTGGGGAAATGTCCGAAGATAGCGACTGTAATTGTACACTGTGCTCTACATAAGCAAAATAATGTGCAGTATTTTATGGCCATTTAACATATATATATTTATATTTATTTGTAGCAGAGCCTGAAAAAAAAGAAGAGAAGCCATCAAAGGACACAGATGAAGACAGGCTGAAAAGGATAGAATGGAAAATGGAGAAACTGAATGACAATTGTAATAGTTTAAGGGAATTTGTGGAAGAATTTGTTAGAGGAAAAGTATGTTACCACTGTCCCACCTGTACCTGCCCCCCTTCTCCATTCTCCAGTGAACCGTCCCCAAAAGTTCAAGAAGAAAATAGATGTTTTGATGAAATATTCATCCCTTCTTCCCCACACAAATCATCTCCTCACAATCAACCCGTGTTGAACCCTAATTCCCCTATATTCGTGTCAGTGTCTGCATCCCCCTGAGTTTCTGTTGATTAAAGCGCGTGTCATTTTTTATAAAATTTTTGTAAAGTTGTTGTTGAATCGGGTCAGAGATTCTTTTTTTAAAAAAGACTTCAAATGTTTGCGAACAGTGCACCTGTTCGAGCTAGCCGTAAGCAATACAATGCGAATGTTCTAACGGCAATATACCAATGGCAACCAAGATGCAACTGATCTTAGAAGGCACCATCTGTGCAAGTTGTGTGTAAAGAAACAGAATGGGTCATGCTAAGGACATTATACCTCTCCGTACGGCTCACAAACGAGTTAAAACATGTTCCTAGAACATAGTAGATTGGCAGTATGTATATAAATGAGGCAAATTAGAAGTGTTCTAAGGACACTATATTTGTCTGTATCGTCCGCAGAAAGATGGAACCATCCGTAGAACAGGTGCAGTGGCCGATATGTTCGTTATCAAACAAAATGGAGGTGTCCTAAGGAGACAGGACCTGTCCTTACAGTCATGAGATCACGTACGCACATGCGCAGTACACCCATAAGTACTGTGAACATCCCGCCTGTCCCTAACTGTCCATCTCACGTGTGGCACACTTTTAATTAGTTGCAGGACCCGACCACTGTTCATAGAACACCGGCGCGCATGCGCACATGTGTTAGTCTGCATTTGCTGTTGTGCAGCCATGCTTTTCCCTCGCGGATGTGTATAGGACGTCATCATGTGACCACACCCACGCTGAGCGTGTGGACTAATTTGCGCACTTTGTCTGCTTCCGCAACTCTGCAAAATAACTGACACATAAATGAGAAAGTATTTTTCAGTATAACATCACCGTTTGACACTTCACATACAATAGCTCCACCTATGATTGTGTCGTTTACAATTTTTGCAGCGTTTTGCAGCGCGCAATGTGGTCACGAGCCACATCCTTCGATCCCTATAAATAGCCACCCCCCCAAGCTCATCTTCATTGTGCTTCTGGCTACAGCAGTTAGAGTTGTGCTGCCTTTACTGCTGTAGCGACCATTTGGCAAAAAATCCTTATGGCATCCATAGCTGCTACTGCTGCATTACCCTCAGCACCACCCCCAAACCCTCCACCACCACCAACTTCCCAAGGGCCTGCAGAGCGATATACGGGTGAGGATGTAGAGCTTGAGGAAGAAGCGGTAGAAGAGAATGAGGTGGAGGAACTCAGAACTACCAACACTCGGCGGGAGTCGTGGGTTTGGTGGTTGTTTTCCGTTTATGGGAACGTACCGAAAGCACGTGCAAACCTGGTCAAGTGCAACCAGTGCCTGTTGGTGCTGAGTCGTGGGAGACCTGGTGCATACAGCTTTGGTACGACAACCATGAAGCGACACCTAATGTCGTTCCACGGTGCAGACATTCGCAAGGTGGTGCCATGTGAAGAACCTAGTAGATTGAGTTCCTCCACAGCATCCTCCATGTCCGATCCTCTCATCACAAGAGACACTCCTGTGGGGAAGCACATTCCTCCAGCTGTGTCACAAGCCATTTGCGATGCTGTTGACCCTTACCTTTCGATGGTCACAATATTGTGTATGTACTGTGATGCAGTTCTCTGCAGTGGGGGGGGAGTCTTCGAAGTGCTTTTGAGGCTACAGTCACCGAGCACGAGAAGAACTGCGCCCTACCTAAGTGAAGGCCACCCTATATCTTTCTCTCTCCACCTGGCCCTTCTTATCCCTGTGGTTTGTGTCCCTTCCTTACCCTCCCTTGCCCTTCTCTCCTAGTGTGTCGTGTCCATAAAAGCGGTGAACTGAAAACTTAGCAACATTTAACAAAAGGCTCTTTTCAGAGCCGCCTTTCTCAGTGCAACAATAGAGATTTGAAATGACCGTTGTAGCCCCCCCCCCACGGACAGTCATGGGACACACAAAAATGGAGGGTGCAAGCAAAGCAAAACCAATGTACTTTTTGCTGGGAGTAAGTGATGGCCTTTTGGCGGTGTTGAGTATGCTTCAAAAACTGTAGGGTGTAAAAAATGGATTACCAAATAGGTTATTATGATTCCCAAAAAGTTGAAATGCATGTTGTACATTGTGAAGAAAAATTTGATTACCAGCATATGTGAGATGAACTCCATCTCTACGAAATATGAAAGAGCTGCGAAACAAAATGTTTTTATTATGGAATAAGGACATGCCAACATCTCTTAGAAATGCACAAACAGCCTTATTCACATTGTGCCGCGCTTTCTCCATTTGTGGGCCAAATGCAGACGAACGCAGCCACTTTTGTCTATGAGCAATACGGGAAAAAAAGTATATGGCAATTTGGAAACATGTCCATGACTTGTGCAAGTCCTTCCTTCATTGCAAATTGCAAAGAAATGCCAGAAACATGGCCTAAACTATTGCCGCCACAATGAATGATAAATATATCAGGATGACGCTCTGTCTGTAAAGTAATGCAGAGAGGTACCAAATCCAACCACCTTCCGCGCACGCCATGCCAGTGCACTTCCACATGAGGAAATCCAAGATCTGCAGAAAGACAGCAACTTTCTGCATGCACCTTCAGCCAATGTATCCACGAGTCTCCCATAATCCATATAATCTGGTGTCGAGCACACAGAGCCATGGCTGTCTGGTCTCCTGTCAGGGAAAAGACGTTCTGACTAAATATCTCCGTACAAAACACACCCACTGACCTTCACTGACCAATCCCTACCTTTGCACATTCTCATTTGCATGCATCTCCACCCCAAAATCCCTGTTGGTAAAAGGCGGTGCCTGCAAACTACTGCCATGTTTGCAGACAAGTATAGCACCAGAGCGTGCCGACTGTACATTTAAATATTATTCCCCTTTTCCCCTTGAAGGTGGGCTCTTAAAAGAGCCGTTGTTTTATTTTATTTTTTTTTGGCCTTACAGACACCTGTTATTTTTCTTTTTGTTGTGCTATTTTTTGTTCTTACTTTACTCCTACAAACATTACATAACCTTCTCCAAAGCAAGCCTCACATTACAAAAGAACATGGCATTTCCCAAAGAAGATAATGCAACACAATCTGGTTCGAAATAAGCTGCATTACTGGGTACAATGTTCTCGTGGCTGCAGAAAAACATACCAGCACGTAACATAAAAGCACACATGCCGTGATTAATGTTACACCTCCCAATACGTTGATCAGGACATAAAACAGAACTATTGTCCCATTTTCCTCTAGGCAGTAACCCAGAAAAAATTATTTTTGCAGTTGGAAAGATGTTCATGACTCCTTCAACCAACTGTTCCAAATCTTTCAACAAAGTACGTGAACTCATATAGCCCAACTGGCAAGCACCGTAGTGCAAAAGTACCACATGAGGACTGGTCATCGTTCGCATCTCGGTGCAAACTTGGAGAAGTGCCGCAACATTGTGATCAGTCTCAGTACTCCTAACCACCTCCACTCCTCTCACATCAAAATGATGTGCCACATTCCTACTTTCGGCATGCAGCTGTAAACCTTGGACCAAAATGTCTCCAAGGACCAAACCCTGGCCCTCTGTGCCTCTGCCATCTTCAGTATACGCACCGTCTTTCGCCACAAAGGACAAGCGGTGTCTACGTGCGGCACGTAACTCTTAGCCAGTCCTTCTACCCTTTCCACATCACTCACGATTCCATTTCCTCATTGGATACAGCTAAGCAGTCACACAACCATCCACCAATCGCATTAACTAGCCCGACATCTAACTCCGTCATCAAAATTTTGCGCTTCAAATGTACTACTGATCACTGTGAATGCTAGTCTCATATCATTGCAAAGCACCTACTTCAGAAAATACTGTGCAAGTGTCGCAGATTTCTAAGTACAGCTCCATCCATGCGCATAAGCACGCGTATAAACTACAGGTATGCATATTTTACTCAGAGAACATGTGCAACCCTTATGATTTCATTTAAACAAATTATTCCAAATAAATCTGCATAGGCAATACATACCAACGCTCGTCCTTCAAGTACAAGATGTCAGATTTTTCATTAACAAACTGCACTACTTCTTACTATCTTCCACATAACTATACATACGTTAGAACCCTCCCTTTTTAGTGGGAAACTCGATTTTCCATTAGAAAATGGCACATTTTTTTACTGTGTACCGTCTACATAAATGCTACTTGCAATGCGATCGTATGAGAAAAAGTAAACACTCCCGATTGTAGTGGTGACATCTCGCTTCGAGGGCCTCCCGATTTTTCGAAATCGTACTTACAATCCGAAATTACAGATTTTTTCCCCACTACTATACCGACCTATCGCTTACAAACCTCTCTGCCATAGATAACACAGCTTAAAAGAAAAAAGACATTTGCGTAACCTAAAATGTGTACGCAGTTCTGAAGCACGTCCAACTGCCATACTGCAAGTAACATAGAAAGTCAGCACATAATGCAGTGAAAAGCACACATCCACTGTGTCCAAATGTCAAAGAATAATACTGCGATAAAAAATACAACATTAACGTGTACTCTAACATCACAGCTTTAAACACACAAAGTTACTAACTTCTTCTTTTTACAATTGCAGTCAAGACTACTATCCTGAAAATCAACAGCATCTATACTGCAAACGACATATCCGAAGAAACCTGATCATTCTTCGAAAAAAAGTAAGTACAGTACAACCTTTATATTCTAGCTATTCCTCAAACAGACTGTGTTGGTTATGTATTTAGTTTGTGCACCAAAGCAAACAGTGATTTCAGAACCATTCTACCCACAAATCGCCATTTACTAAACAAAGATTAACAGGCAGAATGACTCAAAAATCCCCGTATGTTTGGAACTCAAATAACATACAGATCCCTTAGAATGTTAGTACTAGAAAACAAATAGCTGTTTCAATTTTATGCCACTACGTTCACTATTAATGCTTCTGCTCACCACTAGCCCACGTTCTACTCTCATCTGAAGCACATTGTAGTAGTATGTAAACAGAAAACTAGACTTCCTCAATCATTTTAAGAGGCCAATACACATTCACACACCACCACAAAGTGCTTACCCAGCAAATTCATGCACACAAGCACACAGCACACATACATGGTACAACAGACCAAACCATGCCTTTTTTTCTTCAACAGACCCCAAAAATGCCTCCCAAAAAGCAAGTTCGTAGAAAGGAACACAGAAGTAGAGCAAATAAAAATAAAAGTTTCCAACCTAAGCATCCATCTGTAGCAGAGTTTCTAGAGAACGTTGGAACAAAACAGCTAATACATTCGTTTACCAAAACAAAGCAAGCCTCAACTACCGAAACTTTACCTCCTCCAAGAAAATGTGGCTAAAAGCACAAAACTCTTCACAAAAAATCAGCTACCAATACCGCTAACAATGCTCCTATTAATCCTGATATAGTATCAAGAACCTATAGTAAAAAAAATATTTTAGCAAAAATGTTTCACCACAGAGTCCTTCAGAATCTAATAAGAAGAGGACCGAAATCATCCACCCCCCTTAAAACCTACCATAGAAAAATAATCCTACAAGCTCTCGTGGACAGTGCAATCATTCTCAAAAGGAAATTGTTTATATTGGTGTTAAATAGAATGAAACCACTAAGGAAACTAAGTACCAAACTGCAAAAGAAACTTATCAATAAAAGAAATGTGAACAAAAACAACTTTGTACATATTTGTGGAGGTAAATGGAGTCACACAACAACCACAGAACCATATTTTAATGAGGAGCATACAAACAAAATCAAACAAACACAATTGCCATCCATAGCAGTTGACGAGGATATGAAAAAATCAATAATACCATCATGGAACAAGAAACTCTGCTTAGAAAAGTATCCCCTCAAAACTCAGAATTACCTCTCCATTCAACTGAATCAGACCATCCAGTATACAAATGGCCGTACACTTCAATGTGTGCCATTCCTAATAAATCTTTCAAATCTTTACGTCAGTTCCTCAATCAGTATGTGAAAGGTAAAGTGAAAATTAAAATGAAAGTGCTGCAAAATATGGATAATTGTCCACTGCGCAATACACAGGACTACAAGGACATTGATTAGCCTGCATTACTGGACCTATGTGCAAAAGCACCTTCCACGATATCAAAAGGATATCAATACATCATTCAAATGTAAGAAACCTAGTGTATAAAATATAGTATGCTAAAAGTCCAGCTTCAGAATTAGCCAATTTAAATAAGACTCTTCTGCATGGTACACCCAAGTATCTATAAGAAGAAATTGACCGTATCCAGAGAAAATATCTTGGAAGTGAAAGTCACTTACAAAATGCAATAGTTTTAGAAGAGACTAACAACATTTCTGCACATAGCAACCTTCTATTACACACATACAAAAAAGAAATAGTAAAATCTAAAAGTGCATCGGCTGAAATACCAAACCATGTGTGTGTGTGTTGACGCAGAACGTTTTACAAAAGGAACACAAAAAATGTAGACATAGCATACAAAAAATAGAAGACAATGAAGATTCCAAATGGTTTGAATTAGCTCTCTACCTTGCAGCCAAAAAACAAATATGAAATGAGTGAACCCCTAAAATGTTGTAGTTACTGCACTACAAAACTAGACAACAATCAAAGTCCTTCACATGCTATCACAAATAATGTGGAATTGTTCCCACTACCAAAATCCTTGCGACAACTAAAATTTGTACGAGAGCATCATAATTCAAATAGTTCATCCATTTCAAGCAATTATACGCCTTAACCCAAAAACAGCCCAATTACCTTACTCTGAATTAGTGAAAGGCATTCCTGGCAAAGTAGTTTATTTGCCATTAGATCTTACAGAAAATGTACACACTCTCGGACTGCAACGTTCAATAGAACATTCTTTAATTGTGTTGGTAAATGGTGTACCAACCAAAGACAAAAATATTTGGCAACAACTGGTGGATTTACATAAAGTTAGACAATCCTTGCAATATCTAAAAGACAATAACGAATACTATAAGGAAATAGATATTGAAGAAAGCTTAAGGGAAACAACTGAAATAATTGAACAGTCAGCTGAAAATGGACAATATGAACTTCTGGATCCTGCTGCAGTATCCACTCTTTTGTACCAGTACACAATTCATCCATTGCATTCCAATGAAAGCATAGACGATGCACTAGAAACTTACCAAATGCGACAAACCAAAGGTTCAGCAATGAGCATATGGGAAAAATGTATAGAAGCACATGCTTTTCCACTGCTATTTCCTACTGGCAAAGGAAGAAAGTATGATGATAGACCCACTCAGATTATGGCATCAGAATACCACTCTTTCCGAATGTATTCCCAATATCCCAGGTTTAGACAAAATGTGGAATACATATTCCTAATACTCTTTGAAAGTGAACTAGCAACCCTATGTTACGGAGTTGCACACATTTTGAAATGTGGAACCCACTTTCAAAATATGTCAGCTACACAATTAATACAAAAAATACAAGATAAAGATGAAGGTTTACAGTCAAGTATAACAAATTTGTTTGCAAACATGCGTGGCACAAAAGAATACTGGTTCCGACGACACGGAGACGTACGTTGTATGATCAGAAACCACCGACTTGGTTTGTTACATTAAAGGAATGGTTCGGTAAAAAAAATGTATTGTCCCTACGGTTCGGCCGTTTGTTTTTAAGCCTAAGTTGCTCGATTTTAGAAAAATTTCCTATGGACCTTACCCGAGTTTTCGTCCATTAAACACACGCGAAAACAGGCAGTAGGGTGCCGCCATTTCGTGATAATCCTATCACTTGCCGCATCGCCCTGGCTGACCTGCTTTTGCGGCACTAAATCATATCCCCCGCCCCTGAGCCTGTCATCAGCAGATGCGTACTGCCCATTTCACAACGCCAAAGCACGTCTCGTGTCAACATTCGCTGCGCTTCAGCTAATGACGTGTCGCCATGGAAATGGCAGGACGCCTCTTTCCTCAATAACCCAGGGATGAGCACTGGCATGGGGGGCTGTCACGGGCGCAAACGACCATGGTGCCAAACAGCATGTACACTTCAAAAGGTATCCCACGCCCAGGGGCCATCGCTCACATGGCCTCCTCAAACCCTGTGTCTCCAGGCAGGCCTCCCCTGAGGCAGGCCGCCCCCCTGCAACCCACATAAGTGTGTCTCAATTCAGCAGTCTTCTTGTGCCTTATCTGCATGCCCCAGGCCCATCCATCCCACCCCCCTCTATCAAAGGCGGTTCGCACCCGGGGATGAGCGCTGGCATGGGGGGCTGTCACGGGCGCAAACGGCCAAGGTGCCAAACAGCATGTACACTTCAAAAGGTATCCCACGCCCAGGGGCCATCGCTCACATGGCCTCCTCAGACCCCGTGTCTCCTGGCAGGTCTCCCCTGAGGCAGGCCAGCCCCTTGCAAACCACATAATACCACAACATACACACGTCATTCATTCACAAACACACCCCTGTTTCTAATACTTTATAAACCACTTCATATGTCTCATGAGAACATCTTTGTGCTTTGCAAGTCAACTCCTGAACCTTCTACCTGAGAAGCACTGAGATCTATGCTAATCTGCTCGTCATCGTGCTATCTGTGACCGCTTTGAGCAAACTCGTCAGTGTGCTACCTGTGGCCATCTACCTGTTCTCCTGCAACATATTGCTCAGCCTGCTGAATCCAACTGTTTGTTGGTCAAGGTAAGGTCATGTATCCTAGTCATATTTCGGTCATTTTGACATTTCTATCTATTTGCGATTACAGTACCCAATAGTGCTATGGTCATTGGTCTCATTGCTATTGACTTGAGTTTCAATTGTTATGCTATCAATAGATCTATTTATTTTCATCTGTGTCAATTGTCATCGAATTGCATCCTTTGGGGGTCCAGTCTATAATGTAAGCATGTTTCCTTCTCGTGCAAGACAGAACATCTTAAGGGACGAGTCACATGTTCAGAGTTTAGTCCCATCATTTAAAAAATGTCTGTAACTTATGCAAATACTAAGCCGCACATGATGAACTGGTATAGTTCCGGCGACCAAAACAAACCTTGCATTGAACATGGTATGGTTCATTTACTTTTTTGTGACATTTTTATTCATCAAGCTTTTATAATAATCTAGATATTTACTTTTCAGAATTTTCAACAATGCCTGCCTGTTGGATTAGCAGTTGCCCTTCGAAGACCCATGCTAAATCTGAAGGCACTACAATGCATGTATTCCCTAAAACTGTTCATCGAATAAGAGAATGGGTCAGACATCGCAGATATTCACCGGAAGAGCTTGAAAGTAGAGTCCAACAAGTCTTTGAGGACAAGAGGGGTGATCGATACCGCATCTGAAACCGGCACTTTTCCTCGAAAATGTACGGCACATCTTGGGTAACAAAGAAGAATAAACGGCGAATGACAAGAAAATTGCTCGCAAACGCTATTCCAACTCTATTCATCCACATTCCGCCACTGGTGAGTCAAGTGTCCAGATTTAGCTTTAGGCCTTGCGGTAGTGTGTAGGTAGCCAAATGGATTAATTGATATTTTAGGTGTTGTGTCCCTTGTAATACTTTCGATATTGATATGAGTGTATAGCTTTTTGAATAATGACATTTATCAATAAATTATTTTTCGATTTTATAACCCCCAAAGGAAATCTATTCATGGGCACAGGGAACTGTGCTATATTGCACATTTTCAATACCATTATTCTCAAGTATTCTGTCGGTTTACATGGCAATTTTTTAATATTTGCATTTCATTATCAAACAATAATTTACCTTTACAACTGCTTGACTATCCACTGAATCTGAAGCAAGAACATTCTACATCCGTGACGTGCCGCAGTTAATAACCACTTCTAGCGTGTATCAGGTAATCATACTTGTCTATTCCGCTACCGACTTGTTTTATGCATGTCAAGTAATAGCTTTTATGTATCATGTGCTTATATTACCAATTGTTTGGTTAGTGCTTTCCAATTGATATACACCTTAGTTGTCGTCCCCTGATGTTTGTTTTCAGTTATAATTAGTGTAATCCATACTAATGCAAGTACTGTCTTTCAGGTAGATGCTGAAGCGTCCACCACATTGACAACAGCACTAGGTGTTCTTCAGCAGCACGAGGTAAGGATACTGACAGCTCCATCGACCGTGATCATCAGGACTGGAACACTTGTTATTTGATTGTTCTACACCATGTTTCATTCATGGTTAGCCATTGATATGTACCTGTGCGGTCGACCTCAAGTGTGTGTTGTGTTTTCAATATTCTAATCCTTACTAATGTAAATATTATATTTCAGGCAGTTGTTGAAGCGTCAACCCACGCACTTGATGCGGAGCCTGACATTCAAGTAATTCCAGGGGAAGTGGAAGCGGGACCATGCGGATACGAATCGTCGCAACAGCTTTCGGAAGCGCGCACCACATTTAAAACATCTATAGATATTCTTCAGCAGCATGAGGTATGGATACTGACAGCTCCATCGAGCGTGATCATATAACGTGATTCCATTTGCTATACTTTCTTCCCTATTAGCGCAAGTACTGTGTTTCAGGGAGACAATGGAGCTTCCACTACAATCACAAGATCCCATTTAGATGATGCAGATGTAAAGAAATCGGAGAAATAAGTCAATTAAATCTGATCATATTTAAATATTCCTTGATTCTTTTAGACAATGCATCATTTGTGGTTATCCCTTTATATGTACCTGTGCCGTCGACCCCAAGTGTGTGTTATGATTACAATATTGAAAACCATACTAACGCAAGTACTGTGTTTCAAGGAGTTGCTGATGCCTCCTCTCCAATACAATCATTCATGGCAGTCCATGCAGAGCCAGAGGTATGGATACTGACAGTTCCATGGAATTAGGACATCAGAACTCGAATACTTGTTGTTTGATTGTTCTACACAATGTTTAATTCATGTTGAGCTATTGAGATGTACCTGTGTGTTCGTCCTCACGTATGTTTTCTGTTATCAATATCGTGATACATAGTAATGAAAGTACTATGTTTCAGGGAGTCGATGGAGCCTCATTCCGTGCTGTCTATGCGGATACAGAAAATATAGTCGTTGCAGCGCAAGAGGAAGGGAAGAGATGCGGAAATGAATCGGAGCTACAGCGTGCAGATGTTGAAGGTCGAGTCAAGAAAGTTGCAAGGAAAAGAAACAAAAATAAGGTTAGTTACAATCAGTTCATAACTTTAGAAAAAAATTGTGCTGGGGACTATTTTATGTTTTTTTCCAGTCAATTTTACTATACTTCATCTTGTGTTTAAACTGAACATCCCTTTTCCAATCTGTCCTCTAGTTACCTTGGGTGTACGAACTATACATACACAGACAGCAAAGCGAATGAGAGATGTTGCTTGCCAGACCATTTACACTATGGAGGAACTATTAATTCAGACGCCGCATGTTGAGACTAGAAATGCTCATGTCCAATGGCCAGAACATGAATTGAATGGGTCCGGAGAATCCAGTAAAGTTGTAATGGACCATTGCTACAGTGCGACTGCAACACCACAAGAAGATGATACTGAATGTATTGAAGATAGCTCTGAAGTAGTCGCAGATCAATTCACACAATCTACACCCGCCAAAAAAATGCCACCCAAAAAGCTGTCGACAATGTTGTGTTCTCCCATCAATGTTGAAGTAACAGATGTTGAAATGGCGGAGTTTGAACCAGCAGCAGCATTCACAGACGCATCAGAACCTGATATTGGCAATACATCTTTCAATTCTGCTGAAATGTCCGCAACGATGCAGTCTGAAACAAGTGTGATGCCGGATGACTGTAACGCTCACCTGATTCCCGCAGAGGCGCCGGTCTTGACTGGGTGAATGCCGTATCTTCAAAGGTGATGTGTAAGACACGGTTGGCTCTTTGGGCTGGACCTCTGTGCACTGTATGTCTGACTCGAAGAGTAAGATGTCTGCAGATAGAAAATATGGGATTAATGAACTGGGGTTATTGGGTGCCTCTCTCCTCTTCCCTTTCTCTTCTCCTGTAGAACCCCAAAGGTTAACGCCCTCACCTTAGGTAAGTGAACGCCGAGCTCTCCATCTGCCTCGGGGCAGGGTGCCGTAACCAGTTTCTTCACTGGATAAGGGTGCAGGCCTCCTGACCTCAGAGGACTACTGTCCGTCGTTAACTGCACGAACGGTAAGTTCTGGGCACTTCAAATGTCTTAAAAGTCTTTTGTAATGATATCTCTTGTTTTGCAGGGTTCCGGCGATGGCGGATGGCGGGCTGATGAGAGTTGAGGATCGAACCCGCGTGAGGAATAGAAGCGCCTGGAAGCACGTAAGTAAGCGCTTGTAGCCTGCTTCACGATGCGCACTAACTGTCCCTTTTATCTTGCAGGTACAAGTTCGGAGCTTTAGAGAAGCTGAAGGGTGCTGGAATACCAACTGGATTCGGCGTGGGAAGGAGTAATGGCACGTGAGTAATAAAGTTGCCCAATGTCTTTAAACGCACCTTCTTTTGTCTTTCAGATGCGGGATGCAGCGCCGAAGGCCTCCGGAGCGTGCGAAGAGCTGGTAAGCTTTTGTCTTTCAGATGCCGGAATGCAGTGCGAAGACCACCGGAGCATGCGAAGAGTAGGTAAGCCTTTGTCTTTCAGATGCCGGAATGCAGCACGAGGCGTTGGTGACAGCCGATGGACCAGGTAAGAGATGCGCTGCCACTGAAGACCGTAGTGCTAACCTGTTCTTTCTTTGTATTTACAGGTGCTGCTGAAGACTGGATTCCAGGATGGTAAGCCTTTGTTCCCTTAGGCCCAGGATCAGAAGCAGAAGACACGATGAGCGTTCTGCTGCAGAGAATGCAGAATAACGCAAAGCAAGATTCATCCATCGGGTGTGGTTTAAATAGCCTCCTGTAGTGCTTAGGTGTCTCCTTCCACAGCCACGCCTAGGTAAGAAAAGAGTTCCTGCTTTCCAGAAGAGTTCCAGTGTTCTGAACCTAGGGAGTGGCTCCTGCCCCACCCAACAGGAAAAGTAGTCCCAAACAGAAGAGGATCAGGGGTTCAACTGGCAGGTAAGTAAGCAGCATGTCTGCTGCAGGTAAGTCCACCCAAGCATTATGAGCCCGGCGCTTCCAGCGCTGGGACTGGGCATCTTTATGAGCCTAGTGCCACTGGCGCCAGGACAGGGTCCAAAAGGTCCCAATTGGGACTGGCTGGCACTCGGAACCGGGGTTATGGGTCTGCTTCCAAGGGAGTCGGGCAAGTCCTGATCTTTTGGAAGCAGAGATCATGACAATGACAGGCTAATGAAAGAGGGCAAATACATAGTATTCGACAGTTGTTTGATGGATATTATAAGTATGCTGAAATGTGGGCATTCCGTCAGAGGGAAAGTATATGGGAAGCCATTGATTCATGTGACTGGTCAAAAACAAGGCAGTAACGTCAAAATACATGCCGCCTGTAGATTAAATCATACGTTCTCATGGCCTGCACAACCGATGCTGGGGAAACTGCCAGCAGGCAATCTACTGTGTGCAGCTGCATCACTTTTTAGTGGCTCCAGTTTTAGAAAGGTAGAGTCTTTCTTTCAGTACTACAAATACCAACATGATTATCTGTTTCCGGCCATTAGGGATGCTTGGAAAATTGAACAATTGTCTCTAGCAAGTACATTCAAAGGGAAATGATTCAGGATAGCCGGCGATGGACAGTGCGACAGCCCTGGATTTTCTCCCAAGTGCTGCACCTTCCACTTTCAGGACATGGATAGTAAGAAAATTGTGAGTTTGGTGGTCGTGCAGGTAACACAATGTACATCCTCAGCGGCCATGGAGAAACTAGGATTTATAAAATCAGTGGAATATCTACAATCGAGGGGAATGCACATCGACCTCATGGCCACGGACAGACACGTTTCAATTGCCAAGACAATGAGAGAGCAGTTCCCACATATTAAACATCAATTTGATGTATGGCATCTTGCTAAATCAATCAATAAGAAAATCTCGGCTGCAGGGAAAAAAAAAGGTTTGGAAAGTATTTCACAGTGGTCCCAGTCTATCAGCAACCATCTTTGGTGGAGCTCCGAAACTTTTGAAGGGTCAGTGGAAATACTACTTGAAAAATGGCGGTCACTGATGCACCACTGTACCAAGGTACACCGCTGGTCAGAAAACCTACATTTCCACCAATGTGAACATGGACCTTTGACCTTTGTCCCCAGAGGAGGCAAGGAAGAAGAAGTGGTTGATTCCATCTTCACCGACACACAAAGCCATTGAGAAGATTGTTTCCGATAAAACTCTATCAAGAGATTTGAGGGGACTGACAGAATTCTGTCACACAGGAGGTTTGGAGGTGCTCCACAATATGTGCCTAAAGTACAGGCCAAAGGGCTTGCATTTCAGCATACAGGGCATGAAACATAGGACTCTACTTGCGGTCTTGGTCCATAACGAGAATCTCTGCCGTGAACAATCTAGGACTATGGGTAATGTAAGGATGCCTCGCTACACTAAGGTGTTTTCTAAAAGAAGTAAGCAATGGGTGATCAAACCAGTCTATGACGAAATGGAGTTCGACTTTGTAAAAAGCCTTATTGTTGCTGTACTCGAGAAGCACAAATATGGAATTTTGAATGTTTCTGTGCAGAGCACTGATGCATTGCCACCAAACATTGCCACTGTGCCATGTCCACCCAAAGCAGAGCTGGTAGTGAAGTACAAATCCCGGTTTAAATAATTGTAATATGATTGTCTTTTTGTAAATAAATGTTATTGTACAGTGTACATACAAAATATGCTGACCCTAACCCCTCCCTTCACCATCCTGGGTAGCGAACAACCTGGGTGTCATCTTTGACTTCTCTCTCTATTCACCTCATATCGTTGACCCTGTCAATATGTGTATCTATATATTTTTGTTGCTGTAACTAAGTTTTGCAATCTCATGTAAATGCTGCGCACTGTTAACCGAGAGGAGGCAAATAATAAAACAAACAAGCAATAAATCTCACTTTCAACTCAACTCCTCGGGTACGTTATACTTTCCCTGACCTTCCCCCAAAAAGTCAATGTCTCCATAGTTATGGTTCTCTAGGGCTGCAAAGCTTGTGGACAACAAGGACAAAATTGGGGGCCTCAGAACGCACCAAGCAAGCCGTTGCAGATGGGAGAGAAGCCAGTTCGCATTTAAAATTCCAATTGCTGAATATTCTATAAACATTTAATGTTAAATAAATGTACGTTACCAAATGTACCGTGTTGATGTTTGATTTGAAAGTATAGTTTCATATTCCGAATTGTGGCGTGCTGTATTGTGAGTTGATCTGTGTTGGTTTCTGGGTTCTGTGTGAAGTCGTGTAGAAGATGACTGGGCGCGTTTGCCTACGCAGCACAGTAACGTCACGGAGGGAGACAGAGAATACGAATGTTTTGATAATGTCAGGCTCAGGGGCGGGGGATATGATTTAATGCAGCAAAAGCAGGTCAGCCAGGGCGATGCGGCAAGTGATAGGATTATCACAAAATGGCGGCGCCCTACTACCTGTTTTCGCGTGTGTTTAATGGACGAAAACTCGGGTAAGGTTCATAGGAAATTTTTCTAAAATCGAGCGACTTAGGCTTAAAAACACATGGCCAACCCGTGGGGCCAATAAAAATGTTTGATCAAACCATTCCTTTAAGTTGTGCAGAATATGCATGGGAAGATTTACAGGAGTTCCTATGCATATCAAACAACAACAAAACCAACATATATTTATTAACACCTAGAGAACTTTGCTTTCTAGATCCAGTTAATGTATCAAGATATTTCCATCATCGTTTCATTGCTATGCTACACTTTATTTGCAATAAAACTCTTCCTCCCCTCGGAGAAGTGCAACACTTTTTTGGGAGAAAAGAATACCAAGCGAGAGGAGCACCACATATCCACATGCTTTTATGGATCAAAGGTGCACCTAAATTTGGTGAGGACACTGATGCCACTGTTTGCAGTTCATCCAAAAATATATCACTTGTGAAATCCCTACACAACAGACACATAGTGACCTGCACAGGCAGATTTTACAATTTCAAAGACACAAATGTGGCAAATATTGTCGTCAAAAATACAAAAACAAAGGGAAATACTACACCAAATGCCAGTTTGGTTTCCCTAGACCAGTTACAGAAACAGAAGAAGTGAACAACTTCATGTCTTCTGTTCGACACAGTGTGAAAGGTAAATCACCTAAAAACACGTACTACATAAAAAGAACCGACAAATGTAAATATATCAATGATTACAATGCAATCATTGCCCCTTTATGGAATGCAAACATACATATGCCGTACATTGCAGACAATTCCACTGCTGTGGCACGATATGTTACAGCCTACTTAACAAAAGCTGAAAAAACAGAGCTTCAAGACCTCTGGGATGACTTATCATCAGACAAAACACTATCTCAGAAATTGTACAGCCTAGGCATAAAAATGCTCTCTCATAGAGAATGTGGTGCCTATGAAGCGGCAGATCGTTTAACTGGTACTGCTTTGTACAGAAAATCAGACAACATAGTATGGTTAAGTCTTGGTCCTGCTAAATCTAGAAAAAGAGTTCTGGAATCATATGAGGACATAGAAACAAATGCCAGAAATGATCCCAACAGCCAAGACATTTTAAAAAACAATTTACTGGACACATACTATCCGAACAGGAGTTGCACTTTGGAAAGCATGTGTCTATACCACAAAGCGCAAAACTTTGGATACAAAAATAATGTAAAACCCGATGAAAGCAAAGGCAGATATACAGTCACAGATTAGGGCAGCTTAGTGAAACTTACAAAACGAAGCTTGATTAATCATGTTAAATTGTCATTAAAATCTCCTCAACAGAAAGAACTGTATTAAGTGTCTCTACTACAACTTTTTAAACCATGGAGAAAAGAGGAGGGGATACTAGATAAGTATGACTGCTATGATGAACTTCACACAGTACAAAGCAATGTTGCACAATGAACAGCAACACAAAGAAGAACTTCAGGCCCAACTAGATAAGGACTCTTCCGACAGTTGTCAACCTTCTGTAACAGGAAGTCAAGAACCACTAGGACAGCCACTAATAGCAAATGAGGCAGAATTAGCTATAACAGAAGTGGAAAACACCATGTGTCACTATCAAGAAAATATAGAAGACTTAACTGTACAACAAACAAAACTTAACAAAGAGCAGCGCACCATTTTTGAAGACATAACAAAACAGATTGCACATGGTGTAGAACACGAAAATAAAGAATGTACCTGCCAAAATTGCAAACCAATACTACTGTACGTCAGTGGTGAAGCTGGGTCAGGAAAAATATTCTTAATCAAAATCATCAACAAGTTCCTTCAGCAATTGACAAACAACAAACTATCAGCTGCTGTAACTGCCCCCACAGGTTTAGCTGCCTACAACATAGGCGGTTACACTTTACACCAATTACTACTTCTTCTTGTAGAACACCAAAACAAATTAGACTACTACAAACTTTCTGCAGAAGCTGCAATGGAACTACAAAGAGTATTACAACAAATGAAAATGCTACTAATAGATGAAGTGAGCATGGTCTCCAACCTAATGTTGGCTTTAATTCACCTCCGATTTAAAGAAGTACTTAAAACAAACTATGAACAACTCTTTGTAGGGAAACACATTATCGTTTTTGGAGATCTTCTACAATTGACACCAGTGAAAGCGGAACCTATTTTTAAAACCGTAGGACACAAAATCTGCCGTAAAACTGTTGACAGCATAGGAAATGTCAACCTTTGGCAACATTTCCAATACAGAGAATTAATAGAAGACATGTAGCAATCTGCAGATCTCACTTATGCCAACATCCTGAAAAATATTAGAGTTGGTGTACTATCTCAGGAAGCACAAGCAATATTGAAAAATCGGCACATTCATGCACTTTACGGCGATAATACATGTGCTACTGATGTTATGGAACAATTAGCGCACAAAAATGTCAATTGTATGGCCTTAATGTCAATTCTTGCAAGCTTTGTCAAATTCAATGAAACAATGTTAAATAAAGAAATGCAACCAATAATTGAAATTTGCGCCACAGACATACTAGACGTACATGGTATGACACTACCCATGTGTGAGCAAGCCACAACAAGACTAAGTAGTTTAGAAAATTCAATATCCAACACAGCTGGGTTGGAAAAAATATTAAAATGATCCTAAAATTGTAGAGTAATGCTGAAACGTAACCTTGACCTGGAGCAAGGACTAGTTAATGGGGCACTGGGTACAGTTGTTGGCCTTCAATCATACCCACGTAACAGCAACATTCAGTTTGTCAATATTCAATTTGACAAACTTTCAAAAGTGAAAAGAATAGGGCACTCAACTGCTCGATTCCTTCTGTTCAAAGACATGTGTGTAAGTAGAGAATAATTTTCTCTAACTCTTGCATATGCAGCCACCATTCATAAATCCCAAGGTCTTACCCTAGACAAAGCATTAATAGATATAGGAAACACAGTCTTTAAAGAAGGCATGAGCTACGTAGCACTATCATGCTTACGTACAATTGACGGTCCATTTCTAATCAACTTTGATGCAAATGAAGTGACCGCTGATGTTCCTTGCATCTTGGAATACAATAGACTGAGGTCACTGTACACCCCCATCTGAAACAATATCCTGTTCCAGAAAAATTAAAACGTGGTAAAAGAAAAGTAATTCAATCAGAAATGCAGCAGAATCTGATAGCAAATCCTTCAAAGAAAAGCAAAGAAAGAAAAGGTCATCAATTACCACAAGCAAAGAAGAACCTATTAGGGAAAGTAAACCAGATACTTCTTCAAAGAAGGAAGAGAAACTCTGAAAAATGCACTCTGAAATGGAACTAGCTGGTCCATTCAAATTTTCAAATAAGAGTGGTATAAGTTGCTATGCAAATGTAGCAATGAGTATTCTATTTACCGATGGTAAAGAATATTTACTTACACAGTACAGACCAATTGTGTTTGTAAATGTTAGTCCTGCATAGAAATGCAACAAACAATCCTGACAACATGTACAGTGTTCATGGAATAAGACAAGAATTGGACAACTGTGCTGGAATGGTGAGATTCACTATAAACACACAGGAAGATCCACAAGAATTTCTAATCTACTTACTACAAGTACTGGAAAACAAAAGCATACCTATAAATGAAATCTTCCAGATTTCATACATGTGGTAACATACGTGCATTCTCTGTAGCAATGTCATACAGGAACACATCCCAAATGAGTGATTTGTGTATGTATCCATAGCTAATTGTGAATCCATTCCATTTTAGCAACTGATACAGAATGCAAACCATACCAGATTATGTACTATCTGCAATTCAGACAATCACCCCACCTTACTGATATAAACTCATAGTAAGTACATATTACTTATGCTGCTACGTTATAATGCAGATAGTACCAAAAACAACTGCAAGCTGACCGGATTCACACACGGTCAAGTGTCACTGGGAAAGAAAACCTTTACAACAGTAGGTATAATCTACCATGCAGGAGCTACAACCAATGCAGGTCAATACACTGCATACATTAAAAAGAAATGTGGATGGGTGGAAAGTAATGATAGCACCGTTACTATGAATCAGAGATTGCCAGCTAATCTTACAAATGCATATTTAATCTTCTTAAAGCCAAAATGTAATGACTAACCAGAAAATGAAGTGAAAGCCTACATACAGTTAGAATACTCCAACAGGTATCCAACTGTCCAAGAGTGTGCAACAAGAACACAGATAAATAAATACCACATAAGCATAACAACAAATGCACAGTTAGAATATGCCAACAGGTATCTAACTGCTGTTAAAAATATCAACAAGGCTACGAGCATAATATAAATCAGAAAGAACAAGGAAACACTCAAAGAAAGGAAAGAAATAGTTTGTACCATAGCAAATGAAGGTTTTTTTTTAATCTGACAAAGATTTTCTTCTCCCAGACCCAAGGTTTTCAAAAACAAACACAGAAACTGAGCACAATGCACAGTACACTGGTTTGTAAACTAAGTATGAGGGTAGAAAAAGCTAAACTGTCTATTATACAATGTAAGAAGTGTTCATAAAATGCAAACACTAACAGGTTTTTTTTTATGACAGAAATTAAAAAAAGGCTAGGTGCTCCAAGTACTCCAGTCGTGTAAAACATATGTGGATTCTGCACAAATTAAACATTAAGTATAATTATAGGCATTTCATACATATGCGAATCAACACGGCTAATCTCTAGCAGTAATATGGTAAAGTGACCATAGGCTAGATGTAGCATCTTTGATGTATAACCCAGCACCTACACCCTACGGGCAAGCAACCCACACTATAGGTCCTACCCACAAACATCGCTACATATCAAAACCATGGTGCTTCTAATTGCACTACTTTTAAGGTTAGTTTTGCGTGTGTTGTCTGCAGCCATACACCAAGACAGTACAACATGCACACAAACAAACCACCACACCACAGCCATGTTCATTTATACCCTCACTCCCTATCACTGCAGACTTCTGGGTCCTAGGCAGAAAAAGCAAAGCATATCGCAACCATTGTGCCTTCTAATTTCACTACTTATAAAGTTGGTTTTGGGAGCATGGCCTTTGGCCATGCTCCCAAAACACTAGGCCCTCCCCACAACCACCTGACTAATGTTTCATAGTACGAGTGTACCTATGCCTGTTATATACTGCAGTAGTTGTGGTCACAAGCTACAGACTTGGGTGTAAGGCCATAGGTTTATCAATGTATGGATATGCAGTGTATGAAATACATTGTGGCTTACAACTGCAGTCTTTATAACTTTATTTTTGGGTGCATCGCCTTTGGGCATGCACCAAACAGTCTAAATCCTCACCAAAACCACCACACCATATCATGCCATTGTGGCTTGTAACAAAACTTGAGCCATGCAGCCAAGTCTGTACACACTCTCCACAACCATTTGACCCATAAGCAATACTACAATTGTATGAATGTCTATAATATGATGTGGTGGTTGTGGCCAGGGCCTAGAGTCTTGGAAGTATGGCCTACGGCCTAAGGCATACGGCCATGCATCCAAGACTCTACGCCCTGGCCACAATCAGCACACCATATTACACCCATGGTCGCTTTCACATGAGTGACACACCCATACAATGAAACATTATGTTATGTTATTTTGCATTTATATAGCACCTTATGTACCATTGGTATGGTCTGAAGGCGCTGGTAGGTTGAACGCCCTTGGGAACCGAAGTTCAGATCAGTAGAGAGAGTAGAGAGAGTCAAAAGGTGCATGTGAGCACTGGGTATGTGTGCAGCTCATGCGGTATTCGTGTAATAGCTGCTTCTTAGCGGTAGGTGTGGTGGTTAAGAGATCATGAGAATGTGTTTGTTCTGGCAGGATGTATCCAGAACGGATGTGGCTGCATTAGGTTTCAGGAGAACGCCTGGCTGGGGGTGAGAATGATGTGGAGTAAGCGGCGGATGTTGGTATGAGAACAGTTATACCGAATGGTGTCAGAGTATCTCTGTGTTCTAGTTGAGTGGTGATGTAAAGGAGAGATTAAGCATGGTGGTGTGATATGATGGGTTATATGCTCTTTCAAACATTCACTGCATTCCAAACTGTACTATAGACGTCATGCTATTCTATGCGCTCCAGTCTATTCCGTGCGCTCCTATTCACTCCATGCATCCCAGTCTGGTCTATATACTCTGGTCTGCTCCACGCACTCATGCATTCCAGCCCACCCTGTGCGTTCCAGTCCGCCCCTCGTGTTCCAGTCTGCCCCTCGCATTCCCGTCTGTCCCACGCATGCACTCTTGTCCGCCCCACGCATGCACTCTTGTCCGCCCCACACACGCACTCTTGTCTTTCCCACACATGCACTCTTGTCTGCCCCACACATGCACTCTTGTCTGCCCCATGCATGCACTCTTGTCTGCCCCACGCTCTACGCATTCAGCAGCTCTACGTACTCACCCTGTCTATGCACTCATCAGTACTGGATGCAATCTGCGCTCGTTCATTCTAGGTACTCGTCCGCTCTACGCTACATGTCTGTTCACTCTGGGCACTCGTTCGCTCCAGGCACTCGTTTGCTGCAGGTACTCATCTGCTTTATGCCTGCACACGTACTATGCAATTCACCTGTTTTACGCACTCACCGCTTCTGCGCATTCACCCCCTCTGCGCACTCACCCCCTCTGTGCACTCATCCCCTCTACGCACTCACCCCCTCTGCGTGCACATCCTCCTCTGGGCACTCGTCCTCCTCGGCGCACTTGTCCCCCTCTGCGCACTCATCCCCCTCTACGCATTCGTCCCCCTCTATGTACTCGTCCCCTCTACGCACTCATCCGCTCCACGCACTTGTCCCCCTCTACGCACTCGTCCCCCTCGTGCGTTCACGCAATCAACAGCAATAGTCTGCTCTATATATTCATCGCTACGCTCATCTGTTCTATACTTTCATCTGTTATGTACATTCATCTTCTCCATATACTCCATGCACTCATCCGCTCCATGCACTCATCCGCTCTATGCACTCTTCCATTCTATACATTCGCCAGGTCTGTACATTCATCTGCTCCAGCGATCTACACATTCACAGCACTTCTGTATTCATCTGCTAGCCACACTCATGCGCTCTACATACTCATCCGCTCCACATACAAGTCTGTTCTACACACTCATCCGGTTTACGCTCATCCGTTCTGCACATTCATCTGGTTTACGCAGTCCTGCGTTCTACTTGCTTCTCCGTATTTACGCACTCATTCGCGCTATACGCTCGTCAGCTCTATACACCCAGCCGCTCTACACACTCATCCGCTCGACATGTTCATCCATTCTATACACTCACCCGATCTAGATATTCATTCAATTTCCACACTCATTCGAACTATATAGTTATCTGTTCTTCCACTCATTCACTCTTCCACTCAGCGCATTCATCTGTTCCACCTGCTTCATTCATTCTATTTCATCCACGCCATTCATTTCGGTCATTCCTCATGCGTTCTGTCCATTTCAGGAGTTTAAATCTCGCTACTGTTTCCATATGATTTACTTCTCTTTAACCATTTTTATTGCTTTGATCTAGTTTGTTCGTTTAATTCAGTTTGTCCTTCTAGTTTATATTAGGGGTTATTAGCTGTCAATTACTTGCATCAGGTAGTTTGTTGGATTGGTGTCGTTGAGTTGCTGTTAGTCTGCTTGGGTTAGTTTGGGACGGGTTGGTTTTAGGGGAAGAACCAGGTTTTCAGCAGTTTGCGGAAAGACATTAAGTCCTCAGTTAGGCGGATGTGGGGTGGGAGTGAGTTCCATAGCGTAGGGGCTAAGGCGTAGAATGATGATCCGCCTAACCTGACTGCGTTTGTCTTCGGTATGACTAGGAGGCTGGCTGAGCTTGATCTAAGGGTGCGTGGGGGGTTGTAGGGTTTTAGCTTGTCTTGAAGATATTGAGGTCCAGTTTTATGCAGTGTTCGATATGAGATGCATAAGATTTTGAAGGTCACCCTTTGGGCTACTGGAAGCCAGTGCAGCATCTTAAGGTCCGGGGAGATGTGGTCTCTTGGGCCGAGCGCAAGTAGTAATTTGGCTGCCGCGTTTTGTGCCCTTTGGAGTTTATTCAGTTGGTACACGTGGATTCCGAGATATAGGGGTTTGCGTAGTCCAGTCTTGATATAAAGGTTGATTGGACCGCAGAGAGTCTGTTGGGAAAGGAGAGATATGGAAAGATGCGCCTAAGGGTTTTAAGGTGGTAGTGGCAGGAATTTGAGACGTTGTTGACTTGGCGCGAGAGTGTTAGGTCAGAGTGAAGGGTGCATCCAAGATTCTTCACTGAGTTGGAGGGGGTCGGTGAGTTGCCCATGGCGGATGGCCAGGGAAGCGGATGTGGAAGAAGTTCTGAGTTGCCACATATCATGATTTCCGTTTTGGAGGGGTTTAACAAGAGGTGGCTTTGGGACATCCAGAGTTCGATGTCAAAGAGGCAGGATGCCAGGTCAGGTCGGGAGTTGGGTTTTGAGTTCAGGAGTTTTAGAATTAGTTGAGTGTTGTCGGCGTAGTTGTAGCACAGGATGCTGTGTGAACGAATTATTTGTGGGAGGGTGATCGAGTAGAGATTGAACAGGAGGGCGGATAGACATGCTCCTTGTGGGACTCCTGTGTCGACTGGTCGGGCTTGGGAGGAATAGGTGGAGAGTATCGTTATTTGGTAACTATCTTTGAGGAATGAGGCTTTCCATATAAGAGCGGTTCCACAAATTCCTAGGGAGTCTAGGAGGTCTAGGTCTCGGAGGTCTAGGAGGATTGAGTGATTGATTGTGTCAAAGGCGGCGGATAGGTCAAGAAGGATTAGAGCGGAGATGATTGGAGAGTACAACTGTAGCATGTACTCAATTTGTACCCAGGACTCTAGGCCCTGCCCACACCTACCAGATTCATAATCAAATGTGTGGCTGAGATGTATGACTGTGATATCCTGCACTGCTTGTGGGCACGGTCTACACTCTTCAGTGTATGGCGTACAGTTTGCAACCATGCACCCAAAACTGAACGTGCTGGTCACAACTCCCGCACTATGTAAAATCCATGTTGGCTTATAACTTTAGAGTTGACAACCACCTCAGTGATGTGCGATAGTAGAGGTGCAGTGATAGTTGTAGTATGCTTCAGTGCCTGGAAGTGCCTACCTCTACCACCCAGGGAGATTCATTGTTGCGGCTGTTCTTTACCACTGTGGGAATGTGCCAAAGGCTAAAGATACCAAATTGAAATGCACTGAGTGCAACATTGTAATCAGTCGTGGACTACCTGGACAGTAGTGATGTCATGTTTGATGTCATGGGTGTTAGTCTTAGCAGTTCACAATGGTGGCGCGACTTATGGTTGCTTAGTTCTGTTTTTTTTTGGTTTTACTTGTGACCATAATATGGATAGGTTGTTTTTAATGCAAAGTAACTGTAATGTTCCTTTCAAGTACTTGTTGCACTGAATTTGCTAGGTTTTTCGTAGCGCAACTGAAACATATCGTCCCTTTAACAACGTTTTTTGTCAGTGAATGTCATAGCTTTTTAGTAGTGCGACTTACCCATAAAGCCCCTTTAGTAATGTTTTTTTGTTAGTGAATTGCATTGGTTTTTACTAGTGCAACTTAACCATAATGTCCCTTTAACAACATTTTTTGTCAGTGACTTTCATATGTTTTTACTAGTGCAACTTAAGCATAATGTGCCTTCAGAAACGTTTTTTCAGGATATTGCATAGATTTGTAGCAGGACAACCTTACTTTTTGAAGATGTACTGTACAACATACTGAACCTGTGGGCAGCATATTGATGCGCACAGCAGTCTTGGAGTATCCGTCTGGTCGCGGACATCAGGTGGCATCCAACCTGCTCAGAAAGGCAGGGGCTCTCTACATAGTGGTACCATTCAGCAAACACAAAGAACATATGCAACCAGCAGCATGTACATTTCAAGGTAAAATAGAGTAGGTCTCTAAACTGTGTACTTATGAAGCAAACAGCACAAAGGCATAGGGTCTACACCATAACGGAATGCACCAACAACAGAAGTGACATCTCGCTTCAATAATCTGACCTCACTGCTTCTGTGTATGGGAACAAAGAACAAACGGCCAGAGTAAGGACGGGAAAGTACGAAGACCAGAACATCAGTGCAACATAGCAAGCACAATACAGTTTGCCTGATAATTGCACAGGTGGTGTAGTATACAATAGTACAGAAGCGTAAGGGTTTGTGTGTGTACGTATCAATGGCAAGCACCTTACAGTAGCTGGAAGAAATATTCCCTCATGACACAATGAATTATGATACACAGTAGTGTGAAACGTAAATTTTGTAGTATAGACTTCCTCATGTACACTAACACATTTTATTTTCTGTACGAGAACATATTGGAAAGAAAAGCAAGGCAGCAAAAGCGACACCCCTTCCACAACAGCATACAGCATAGGTAAGGAAAGAAACTCTGTAAGTATCAAAATGGACAGCATGGAAGCCAAAATTGAAGAATTGGTGAACAATTGTGCCGCCTTAAAAGATTGTGTACAAGTTGATATAATGGACAAAATAAAAAAAGCACTGCCAGACCTGCACATATACCCCTTCCCCATGTTAAGCCTGCCATCCCCTCAAAATCCTCTCCAAATCCATGTGTTGGGATACATGCTGATGATATCTCAATCCCTTCCTCTCCTCACAACCATTGGAATTGGGGATTTGCAACTTCTGCAAATCCCCAATTCCCCACAATATGTATCCACTGCAACTATCCCTTCTCTTTCTTATTAGTGCGTATCAATCTGTTCAAGTAAAGGTTGATATTTAAATTGTTGCACAGTGTACATGTGGTATTGTTTTATTTTTTTTAAATGCTGGTATGACTGAGCGGTGCACAGTCCTCGTAGGAGTGACCACAATTAAGCAAAAAGGTAGGTGTCCTATGGACACCTCACCTGCACGGCCTATCTGCAATGACAATGGAGGCATCCGTATGACGCCAGCATGACTCACATTTCCACATGTTGTGCACCACCTATAATTACGTGTGGGAGCGGATTATTGTTGTTGTGCAAGTACACGCATGTGTATCTGTTCCTCTGTGTCCTGGTATCACTTCCACTGTGCAGCATTTGGGAACTGACATTATTGAGCTTGAACCGCCGACCCATGTCCTACAGGTAGCTATACAGATAAACATTCCACCTGCTATACCCTATAAATACCCAGCGTCTCCCAAAATGGCCAGCACATGTGTGTCGCACTATTGCTTAGTAGAGAAGTGGCAACGGTGTGCAGAGGACACCTATGCATATGCGTACAACGTATTCCATCCAATACGCGTCCTGCATACAGCTGTCCCAAGGGAGAACAGTGGTGACATCAGCATGCGACTGCACTCACGCTGCGCGTGGGCCTTTATCTCGGGGACACAGTGTTGTGCAATGTACGGTGTGTTTTTCAGAAGTAAAAACGTACAAACACACCACAATCTGCCATTGCACATGTATATATGGTTTTCAACAATGCTGGCCTGCTTTTTTCCGGGTGCAAGTTCTCAACAGCAGTCCTACAAATGAGTAGCAGGCCACATTGGGTTGCCCTGTAAGTGATGGTGCACCGAATCTGTTGTGCTACATTGCCTTTGCAAGTAATGGCAACCATGTCAGCCCGGTTCACTGCATACAGTAATGGAGAAAATTATTAATGGCCCTTTCTGTGACCCACACCTTCAGTTGCGATATTGCCCTCTGTCCGATTCCCATGGGTAGCATGCTGGAAACAGTAGTATGTGGCATGTGCATTTCCTGAAGTACAGTGAGGTCCGTGCCTCAATAAAGCAAAAAATTCCTTCTTCCCTTTCCACTTTCTTCTTTCCAGCACGCTGTCATTGGATACTGGTAAAATGTTCCACATGCATCTACCAATCACTTTGAAGAGCTCTCCACGTTACAGTATCAGTTCTGTACAACAGTCCTCTGCACACACCACACCCAGAAATGTTAGTGTGCAATACCTCAGCCTCCACAGTCCCATTTCCATGGCCATCCTCTAAATCCCAGGATGTGGATTTCGTGCTGCGTGCGGGCATGGGGGAATAAATTGCAACCAGCGTAGGGGAATTTGTTTTTAGTAAAGAGCCTTTATTTTTTCATTTTTTTAGGTGCTTCTAGAGAAACAACTTGTTTCAGTTTTTATTTGCTTTTTTTGTGTTCTTGTGCCCACATTGTTACAGTAAACTCTTCACTGCATCCTGTAGATATGCAACCAAAACAGCATTACCAATGGGCGACAACGAAATGGCATTTGCATGGAAAAAGTCTGCATTTCCACAACTAATGAGGTCATTGTTGCAGAAGAACATCCACGAGCAGACACAAAATCAAACATGCTTCTGTAGATGAGACACCTTCCAACCTCTGGTTCGGAACAACAGACATTAGCATTGTCCCATACTCTTCTTGGTGTTATGTCTGAGAAAAGCACCTGGGCAGTGGGAAAAATCCTCTTGACTACATTCAATAACCTTTTCAGTTGACAGAACAAACCTAAATAAGCCATGTAACCCAAATGCATACCCCCGTAGTGCACAACGACAACATCAACACCAGCCGAAGTGGCCAGGCCTCTGCAAAGAGCATGCATATTGGTGAAACTGCGGTCATAAACAACGCTCCACAATGCGCCCACTCCTTCCAAACCAAAATTGCAATCAAAGTGTCTTCCTGGGGCATACTTGTGCAGATCTATCACAAATGCATCACCCACAGTCAAAACAATGTGTTACTCCATATCAGCCAGCCTCACTACGCAGAGTAATGTAAAACAGTGTGACCGCCCCTTACTGTGAACCACACCCTCAGTACCTGATTGGCTAATCCCCTCTGTCCCATTTCCATTGGCCAGAATGGTGAGAAGGGCAGAATGTGGCATGTAGCTTCCCAAAGTACCACGAGGGCTGCACCCTAGTAAAGAAGGAGCAGTCCTTCTTCCCTTGCCACTATTGTATGTCCACCACTACCTCGTTGGGTACGGGTAAATAGTCACACACAAATCCACCAATGCCATCGAAGATGTTAGCATCTAACAGTGTCAGTTTTGCACAGCACTTCATATGTAGCCTGCAAGTGTCCTGCCATTGGAAAGCACATCCAGTAGAAAGTTCAGTAAAAGATTGGAAGATTTGTGCATCCGCATTCATACACATGTGCACCCAAAACCACAAAATGGAGGTATGAATACTTTTTATGCAGTAGGTTTACAACTCTTTTATAAGTGCCTCTGAGCACGGTATCTGGCACTGAGCAGCCATTACGTTATTAAAAAGCATACTGTTTCTTCTCCCATTCCCTACCATCAAGTGGCACTTCAATGGTATGTGCTTATAACATTTTCATTTATCCATATCATACATTGTAATAGCGAAACAGGAACTCTCTTCTTTCCTTCCGACAATGCTAAAAATTGTTTTGCCCACTAACCCATCTCCTACGTAATTGGTAAAAATATAGCACCTACACCAGCACTGAATGTATCTTACCAATGTAAGGTAACGTCCCAAAATGTCACTTTCGGCAAAGCATGTGGTTCTCTCTAGGCTGGACTATTGCAACAGCCTCTTTTTAAATCTGCCCGCTTCTACTCTCTGCCTTCTGCAATTCATCCAGAAGAGGACAGCACAACTTGTCCTTGGCCTCAAGCCCAGGGATCGTATCTCTCCTGGACTGAAAAACCCTCTGCATATGCACAATGCCTTCTGTGCCCTAGGACCTCAATACCTTCAATACCTTCAACTCTCACTTCCTATATATCTCACAGTTTGAGCTTTTCCCTCATCCGCCTCCAAATCCCTCAGGATCAGTCGCTTCTGCAAGCAACCAGTTGGTGGTAGATCTCTTTTTTTCAGCTGCGGCCTCCCTCTGCAACAGCCTCCCTACCTCCCTGCCACATGAGGAGAACAATCGCTGGTTCCGGAAGCACTTCAAAGCCTTTCTCTTTGTTTCTGATTTGTCCCCTCCTCTCCCCAGCTGTCTTCCTGGCTGAAACTGATTTTGCACTGGTTACCTGGCCTCTCTCTGATGTCGGGCCCAGGTACCCTTCCCCTGCCAATCGCACCCCAGAACTGCCTTTCTGGAAAACCTCACACTTGGGGACTGTTTTTGGTATACCTAACAGTTCCATCACCACCTGAAGTCTGCACTTATCCTTGCACTTGGCACAATTGGGCCGTATTGTTACTTATTGTCATTTGTTCTTCGTCTCATGTACTGCACTTTCCCCTCCCAATACCCATGCATTTGGGCAATGTGAGTGGCACTTGGCCTAGTAGGTTCGTTGTCTCTGTCTCCCCTCTGTTCCCCCTCCCTTGCCTCGTTGCGCCTTTCAAACCTTGTTTATAGGTGCATTATAAATGCCATAGCATACAATTTCACATCATATGCTACACACATTGCATTCATGACAACAGGATACCTGCCACTTACCTTGTACACTTCACCATTTTTTGTTTTCTGCAGTACCCCACTTACTGCAAATGTTTCAAACATTATGGCACAAAAGCAACACTGAATGCATTTTACAAACTTCAAACAAGTACATACAGTGCATGCATACAAACAGGATCCCGTCCCCTTACCCTGCACAATTCCACCATAGGCTTCTGCACTTCTTTGTACAAAGAAACCTTCAGCCACAATTTTTGCATACACACCACAACCACAAACCTTATTGAGCAATGCCTTATCTCCGCAGATCCATTTCCATGGCTCCCATCCTGAAAATTGCCGGATGTGGCACGTGTAATCCTCAAACTATTGCCGAATCTGCAGAGTTTTTGTGCTAGGAAGGGGGTTGGTAGGAATGTGAAACAGGTTAGGGGATTGGGTCTTTAGTGGTCCATCAGAAAAGTGTTTTTGTTTTACTTGCTTGCAAACAACCTTTTCTGTGTTTTCTCTTTCTATGACTTTCTGTTTGCTTCTCCTCCTTTGACTTTTACCGATTTATGGTCAATGCTTCTTGCACAGTGTAAAAGAACATAGTATTACCAATGGCGTTCAAAGAAATGCCATTTGCATGGAAGCAGTGTATATTTTGTAACTTTATGCTCTCATAATGGGTGGAGAACATCCCATTTGTGCACATAAATGCAAACATGCTTCTGTTTATAAGAGACCTTCCGAGCTATGGCTAGGGACAAATTACACTGGCATGGTCCCATACTCCTCTTGGTTTAATGGTTGAGAAAACGACCTTCACACTGGGAAAAATCTGCATCACTGCATTCATCAACATCTTTAGGTAATGGAGCAAATGTCCACAAGACATGTAACCCAAATGTAGATCTCTATAATGCACCACGACAACTTTAACACTAACGGAAGAGGCCACAAATCTGCAAAGACGAACCATCCTGCCGAAACTGCATGTATTGAGACTGGCCCACAAAGCCTCTACTCCTTCCAAACCAAAAGCATACCTGTGCAAATCTTGTACAAAGGTATTACCCACGATCAGCACTGTGCATCTCTCCATCTCTACCAACCTCCTTACAAAGAGAGTATAGGGAAAAAGTAGTACCGCCCCTTCATGTAAACCACACCCTTGACACCAGATTCCATAATCCCCACAGTTCTATTCGCATGGCCTCCATGCGCAGAATGGCAGGATGTGGTGCGTGCAATTTCCCAGCTACAGCCAGTGCTACACCCTAGTAAAGGACGGACAGTCCTTCTCCCCTCTCCACAGTTCTTCTTCCAGCACTCCCTTATTGAGTACTGTGAAATATTCATGCATGCCTGCAGAAATCACAGCCAAGAACTCTGCATCCAACACTATCATTTTTGTACAGCACTCCATATTTACCATTGAACACTCCGAGTGCACGTCGTGTGTGCTTCCAAGGCAAATTCAGTACAAAGTTCTGGAAAGAAATCCACGATTTCAGCATCCAAAATCATCCAGACCGGCACCCGTCACGTCACGCCTTTGACCATGCACACAAGAGTCTACTGGTTGCCCACACCCTTCACAACATAATGGAGCCATGCATACGAACATGTGCCCAGAAACCACAATCCTCAAAAGTAACATAGGCAGCGGCACTTCTACCCAACCACAGCACCATAACACAGTGATGCATGCAAACATGTAACAGCAGATTCCACAAACATACCACTGCCTCCGCCTCACCTACCCACTTCCATTAACAAAGCATTATGTCACAGGCAACCAAACCACACACTCTTCACAACATTGGGCCTACTCCCTGGAAGCTACAGAAAACAGAATGTCCACTTCTATACTGACAGTGTTCCAACACGGCAACCAGAGGGCACACTGCAAGACTTTTCAGTACGCAATCCCCAGCTGCACACCAAAAACCGAAAACCGTAGGATGTTCTAACAATGACCACACCCATGGACTGAACAATATATGCATGTCAGTGCACTTCTGGTGCTCTATGCAGAGTAAAATGTGTTTCACAACCATTCTGTAAAGGTGACCACCCTGTGAGAGATGCAGTGAAATCTGCCTTGCTGCGGTGGATGTGGTGAAGGCCTTGGCTTTTGGGTGCATGGCCTATGGCCTTTGGCCATGCACCAATAGTCTAGGTCTTGCCCACACCCACTGCAACGTAATCCAGCCATGCATGACAACATGTCACCAAGTACCTCAATCCACACATGTCCCACAGCCACCGGTACTCCTACCCTACCTCTGCACCGTTATACAGGTATGCATAGAAAGATGCATCTTTTAGCAGAATTTACAAACTTAACACAGCCTCTGGCACCCCCACCCACTTTCATTCACGTACAATGGTGTTACTGGCAACTAAACCAACCAACAGCTTATGCATGGCCGCTGACTTCTGGTGCTCTATCAAGTCTAAAATGTTCTTCACAACCATTCTGTAAAGGTGAGCATCTTAGTGCTTGAAGTGTTTCTATGCACCTTACCTATTAGCCACACTGCTCTACTGCTGCTTAAGAGGGCTCTATGGTTGTATGGGCAAGAGGAAGCTCCATCCAGACATGGGCAAAAACCGGAGCAAAACACGGACTCAACATACCAAAGTAAATACTTAATGGACTAATGCTGCAATAGCCCATTGCTAGTGGGCTGGACTGTTTTTGTGGGCTGGACCAAGCGGGGTGGTCTGGTACAAAGCGTTGTGGGCTGGTCTGTTAACATGCTTGAGAAACATGTTGAGAAGACGTGATAAGTGTGTATTCTCACACCCACCTTTTTATGTTTCAACTAGATTCAATGCATGAATAGTCCCGCCCCCGACCTCACTGACCTCCCAGCATCCTTAAAAGCACCAGTGCACGCGCATATGCGCGCACATCTGAAGTGCTCAAAGTGAGGTGTTGCGGTGTTTGGGTTTGCGGCAATGCAGTGAGTGCACAAATTACTTGCTACTAAGAAGGACTGGTGTGATAATTTTACTTTTGTAAATCAAAACTTGCCGTTCAGTTAGAAGCTTCACGCTGGTGAATGGCGAGTGGGCTGAGGAGTGGAAGTTGCACAGCTACCACCTCTGTCCAGTCTGCCCACATTAATTTTTTGCAGCGTAATAAGAAGTCTCAGGATGTAGACGCACTTGATAACAACATTAATCTCGCAAAAGATATGGAGGGCATTTTTGTTGATGGCAATGTACTAGAACCAGTCGGTAAGGGCATGGGCGACCTGAAAAAGGGGAATAGCCTTAAAAGTGTGCAGCCCATTCAATTAACGATAGCAAATCTGGCTGAACTATTATAGGTACTGCTTCCAGCAAAAAGTTGGGATCAGTGCAGCACGATTATCCTCCTGCGGAAAACCCTTTTAGTGGATGTATACATTCATTAAGCAGGTTGCACATCTATGACTTGCTGTTAGGAGACAGTCTACTCTTGGTGCTCATGTGCACATGTTTTTGGTGAGGGCTGATGCAGTGGCTTCATTTGTTGTGTGTCATTCTATTTGCATTCCTGTCACATTAGCCTTGCATACCATCTCCTACCATGTGCCATGTCGGTAGCCACTCCATGATCAGGCGTGGACTGGCCTTTTGGCTACTCTGGTGATTTCACAGTAGGCCTCTGCACCCTGGGTCTCATTTGTGTGGTGTTTGCACATTTTCTCATGGGAATCTGGTTGGACTTGTAGTTGAAGTGTGAAATGGGGTCACTTTGGGTATCATTTCCATGGCCTCTTTGGTTTCCAGTAAGGCATGTCCATGTTGCATGGGTATGCAAAACACCTCACTGTCTCATATGAAATAGGTGGATGATCCAGTTGACATGTTTGCATGTGGTTGATATGTGAAGTATGTGGTGCATTGCTGGTGACATGCAGGTGTCAGATGCCAGTATTTTCTTCTCCTGTGTCATGGGTCATGCTGCTGATGTTTTCCCATTAATATGGTCAAAGACTTTCGAGGGTGAGGGGTGTGTTACCTTACCTTTTTATTTGTGTTTGTGTTTCCAGTGGTTGCCTAGTATGTTTTGTGGTGTTCCTGGAGGGTATACTCATGATTGGGCAGGGAGAGGTTGAGGGTATCAGAGGAATGCATGTGGAGTGTGGAGGAGGTGGGCAGCTGTTGATTTTTCTCATTGCAGCAAAACACACATGGCATTGGTGTGTGGAGGTAAGCAGGTCCAGCAGCAATGGTGCGGAAGGGAGACATCATGAAGATGGCAGTCAGGTGAGCCCTTTCTTGCACTTGGTGAATGCCACTAAGTGGAGCATGTAGTATTTTGACATTGTGCCTAGGGATGGCTTCACTCAGTTATGAAATTTGTCATGTGCTGAGTGGAGGTGAGCAGGTGTGTCTTGAAGTAGAGGTGTTTGTCGATGTGGATCCCCAGGGACTTGGTTCAGGAGGTGAACTTGGGTGTGAAGCCCTCAGAGTTCATAATTGATAGTCAAGTCTGTATGTCTGGGTGCTTGGTGTTGTTGGTGAGGAGTAGGACTTCGGTCTTGGAGGGGTTGAGCTTCAAGTATGCACTGGACATCGAAGACTGGATCAGCGAGAGGCAGGTTTTGAGACTATGGATGACCTTGATGGAATCGATCTTGAGGTGTAGCTGTATGCTGTTGATGTATTGGTGGATGTGGATGTTGTGTGTGGCTAGGAGGGCTCCTAGTGGCTACATGTATAGATTAAAGATCACTGGGGAGAGGATGAAACCATGCAGAACTCCACAGGTGACAGGTAGCATTGGTGATCTAGAGGAGTCCATCTGAACAAACTGCTTGCGGTTGGCGTGTTAGGACAGTAAGAAAGGTGTTAGACTGGCTGCCCCAAAATACCAGTCCAGCAAATTAATAACACTTTACATGCTTGCTTTTTCGTTGATATAAAATAAAAATATGTGATGACACATTTCAAAAAATTGCTAGACTGGCACAAAATGCCAGTTTAGTCTAGACATGTAATAACACTTAACATGCTTGATTTCTCATATATAGCCAGTAAAACATGTCATGCCAATGGCTGCCCTAAAATACTTCATGGGCGTGTAGGAGATATTTTGATTTATTGGTGGAGTGTTGTATATGTGGTTTAGGGAACAGGTCAGTGTCTATTAGGATTCCCAGGTTCCATGCAACTGAAGTAGGTGACAGGGGATCCTAGGTCATGGGGCCAAATAAAAGGAAGGTGATGAATGATTTATGTGCCAAGGACAATGAACTCTGTCTTGCTGGTGTTGAGGGATATGTTGCTTTGAGAAATACAATATGTCTGGCTGTAAAGCTTTGGCTGATGGAGTTGCTGGATTCAATGTGTTTTGAAATGGAGAAGGCAAGTTGTATATTGTATGTGCATCCTTTAAATATGGTTGTGCATTGTTCTATAATGTGTGTGATGGGCATGATATAGGCATTGAAGAGCCATGGGGATAAGGTGAATAAATGAGGCATTACTTGAGCAACTTCTATTGGGATTGATAAGAAATCTCTGGGCCTCATTCCGAGTACGGCGCTAACCAATGGCGCTATTAACGCCTTGGTTGACGCCGTACCCGGACCGGCAGCGCCTTGGTGGATGGCGGAATTACCGCCACATTCCAAGGTTGGCGGGGCGGTAATTCCCCATTCACCAAGGCTCTTCCCCATTCCCAAATGAGCCCCCATAGGGCTCAATGGGAATGGAGAAGATGCAAATAACGGTGACCGTTCATTACGGTCACCGTTATTGGCTTGGAGGCCCCTTTGCGCCCTCGACTTTAACACCTGCTCAAAGCAGGCGTTAAGGGCGAGGGCGCAAAGGGAACTCGGAGTATGGCGGTAAGGGATCACCGCCACCGGTCTCGTTACCAGTGGCCGCTATCCCTTACCGCCATACTCGGAATGAGGCCCTCTGACTTTTACTGCAGTTTTAGATTGTTCTTGGAACGTTTCTTGAAGATGCCAATGGCTCTAAAGTTATAAGCATCTTAACAAATGACCTTCCTATGGGATGATGGAATGGTTTGTTTTGTGCAAACTGATTTATTTGATTGGTGATTGGCAGTTGATAGTGGAAAACACTTCACGGGGTATTGGCTTTCACAGTAGGAGTGTGGGGCAGAGGGGGGCAAGATGCATACAAGGTTACCATAAATAAAAATACACATTCATGCTACAAAATGTGTTTTAAATTACATGGTTTGTATCACTAAACAACAAAATCCCACAAATGTGCAGTTATGATTCCTAGAGCAACCATAAGTAGGTATCCGCCATATTCAAAAAATCATATCTCGGCCACAGCCACACACTATGGCATCGACTATTACATTGATTGACCTTGGAAATCTGGTCTTTGAAATAATATTTACAATGTATGTAAGCTTTGTATTGAAGTTGCCCTCAAATCACACTTAAAAGACTGTGGGCCTCATTACAACCTTGGCGCTAATGGGTTAATGGTGCCGTAAAAGGCTGCAGAGCCGTTAACCCATTAGTGCCTGATTACGAGGTCCCTTTGCGGGACCCGACCTTTACCGCTGGTCTACACCAGCCGTTAAAGTAGGGACCCGCAAAGGGACCTTGGTGCTAAGTGCGGTACCGCAATTTGCGGCACCATACTTAGCGCCTTCCCCATTCCCATTGAGCCCTATGGGGCAAAAATGGGAATGGGGAAAGGCCATGGAGGAAGGGGGAATTACTGCCCTGCCAACCTTGTAATGGGGTGGTAATTCCCCCCTTTCTCAATGGCGGAGTCGGTAAGTTACCGGCATGGACCATGGTGCTATTAGCACCATGGTTTTCCGCCTGGGTCGTAATGAGGCCCAGTAACCAGTTTGGGATCCAACAGGATTCCTTTATTTGTTTTGTTCATTGTGTACTGTATGAAGTTCGGTGTGGTGTTGTTTTGGCATGCGCCATGCAAGCTGGCATCTGTACATTGCTGTAGGACATGCACATTCATAATTGTAGGTATGATAGTTAACATTCAAAACGTTAACAATTCAGTGAAAACCTTTGTTAAGGGGACAGTATGATTAAAAGGCAAAATCGAAAAACACGTACATTCACCAGTTTCTTCCTGTAGCCGTCACCATCGTAAAATAAATCATTCATAACTAGTCATTGATGTGTATAATATCAGCTAATATGCAATACATCCCTTGCAGTGATAGAAGATGCTTCAATTTAAAAATAACGGCAAACATTATTACATGTGCTGTTCTTGAGAGGATAGAGTTGACACAGACCCTACAAGTGAGGACACAAATGGGTCCTCACTAAGATTACACAAGGTGTGTATTTGAAAGCAGCACACACACACACACACCCTGCCCCCACTCTTTCTCTCATTCTTCCCGATCTCCCATTTACTCTTGTTTCTGGCTATCTGTCTTTCTTGCCTCCTCTTGCTGCCTGTCCCTGTCTCGCTTAATCCAGTGCCATGCCCTTCATCGTCTCACCTTCATCTTTTCACCTTCTCTGTCAAATTCCTTTTTTCGCACTAGTTCTCACTAGTCCTTATATGACTCTCTCTCTTGCATTCGACTCTCCCCTCTTGCTCACCCTCTCTCTCTCGCTCTTTCTTTCTGCTTCATTTCTCAGTCGCTATTCCTTTCTCTCGTTATCACTATTTCACTCTCTGTCTTTATGATTTATCTATCTCTCTATTCCTCACTTGTTCTTTTTCATGTTTCTTCTCTCTCTTTCTCTTAAGGACTTTCTTTTTCCATTCTGAACAGGATGTTAATCAGTCGACACTGGTGCATGTGGGGGACTCGAAATTGCTTGAAACGTTGCAACCGAAATTCGAGCAGCTCCTTTAGGTATGAGTTGTTGATGGTTTAACTTGTTTCAAATGCAGTCCTTTGGTAGTACATAATTCAAATATACTGGACTAGCATTCAGCCCTAGATGCAGTATCCCCACAGGCCAAGGAACTGATTCAAAAGGGATGCAAATTAAGAAAGTTCAGAGGATGCTCGTTTTTTCATTTGCATTAATTTTTGAAATGGGCAAAACATTTTACACACAAATGTGAACAGTTTATTTTAGGGTGGCTGTGCTGCCGCACAGATGATGTGCTTACCAGCCCCAATGCAATCCTTAGTATCAAGGACAAGCACCCAGCACTAATGTATTACAGATTCCAGTGAGTGCTGCTAGTACATTTCTTAAAAAGAAAAAGAAGTTGTTTTTCTTACAAATGGCAATTGAAATAGACATTTTCAGTGGTTCCTTTTAAATAAAAATCAGTGACGGACATTACCTTGACATGCATTGTGCATCCCTTGCGCCTATTCCAAATAGTCACAGGAGAATGTGACTATTTTGTTTGCTTTTCAAAGAGCATTATGTTTGTGGGTTCATGATACACATTAAGATGTGCAGGAACACTCCCTTACTATGCACAAAGAGGGTGAACAAGTGCATCTGAATGCGTTTACCAGTAATGCACATATTCAGACACCTTTTACCAAGAGAAAGTGCATCTCACCACTTGCCGTTTTGTGCCACAAGCACATCTCATAACTTGTGGCAAAATATTGTTTAGAATATGCCGATGTTGCCTTTAAATCCACGTGGATTTTAAAAGTTATTTTAACCCACTAGAGCTAGAGTGACTAGAGCTAGAGCTAGAGTTTATGCGTATCCCCTGTTTTCCAGACCTGGACCTCTCAAGGGTGTCCACCTCCCTCACCCCAGACCAGGTGCAGTCCCGATGGGAACCACCACCCCCCAGTCCCAAGGCCAGCTAAATAGGGAGGGGTTATGCAGCTAGAACATATAATTTATGTTAAAAGGAGGTGGGATACGCCCTGAGTCCTTACCTTAAACCCTTTGAGACAGGCACGCTAAGGTGAACCTCTGAGGAACCTCAACGGACACCCGTTTTTATTTATAAAAGCACTTACACTTTTCATAACCTTTCCACTTCTTAATCCCCTTTCAATCCCCTGATGTGAGTTCTTACTAATAACAGATCTGCCCCTTCACCCTCCTTACTTTGAGGAGTCAAAAGGAGACCCATATGGTGAGACTATGGAACAGACACCCATCCTATACCCAGTACCATCCACAAAAGCAAGATGGCCTCCGTGGCACCCCCTAGGCAGCCACTTCCCTCGCCTACCTCATGCCATGCTCCACATCCCCCTATATCTATAATTGGTTATTTATAATGTGCTTAATGCCCAGAGGTTTCTAAGCATGGACCTGGTGATGGAACGTGTGTTGCTCCGCGTCATCTTGCTTCCAAGGCCAGCGTGTTGCCCCTGAGCTGTCCTCCCAAGTCCATCCCTTCTACCTATCCCTGGAATCACACACATACATAACATTATCCCTTCATAACATTCCCCCACACACCATTACTCCCACACAACATTTAACCTAGATAACATTTAACATACATTTAACGATATGCATAAATATACAAACAACAAACGAAGAATGGCATACAAACATGCAATACATCATGTCACACAGGGGTGGCTACTGCAATGAGCCACCCCTTCTCAGCACTTTATTTGGTACTGCCTTGATGATATAAGTCCCCCTGCGGTAATTTGGGGTCGGGCCACCATAGTTCCTTTTCTGGGTGGCCCCATTCACCACCTGGAGCCACTCTGAATCATCATGCGTGGCATGCGCACTTCACATCTCGTTTAGTTGGCCTCTGTGACATAGGTGGGGATCCGCCAGGTTTACCACTGTGACCTCCAGCACATTGCTGTCTTCAAGGGACCCCAAATACTGGGGCCACCCACCACACTCACCACTGCTCCCAGGGTCACGTTATTATCCTCTTGACAGCCCCTGAGGCTAGGGCGGCGCTCACATCACCACTGCTCCTGCTGTGCCATTTTGGTTTCATGCGGTACCCTATAGAACGAGGGACACCACCGTTGTCACTGTCATTGCCACAACACATCTGCATTGTATCAGAGAGAGGATGGGGGTGGGCCTCTTCGCTTAGCACAGGCTGCTAAGTCTTGGCAGCCCATTACTTTTCTTTACCCTGGCTGACACAACCAGGTGTCCTGCTCTTCACTTCTTGGGCTGCCTGGCATATGGTCCCCAGGATGTCTAATCTGTAGGGCCCACTTCACTGGCCATGAGAAGGGCTGACAAGGGGCATTGCCAGGTTGGTCGGTTCAGGAGGTCAGCCACACATGGCATTGTCTGGGCAGCTCTTAGATATTCGCACCAGGCAGTACCATGCATGCTGCCCAGGGTCTTGATTAATGAGGGGCTCGTCTGTCTGGCACCCAGGCATTCCGTCAGTCACCATGGCTCTGTGAGTGCCCTGGCTGCAGCAAACTCAGAAAGCTGTTTTTTCACCGTGTCTCTACATCTCTTCTTTACTTTTTCCCAACCATTACCTCACATTATTTTCAAAACGTATTGAATGATTTCTACCCTTCTAGCCCATTCCTGGGCAGGGTAACTCTGTTCTTTTTTTTTTTTGTCAACATATCAGCACCCCCCCCCCCATAGTGGGCTGCATGGATTAGTCCAGTAGAAATTTAAAAAACAAATACACACATACGTGCTTCTGATACTATTGTGGCCCGCCCTGCTAATTAGATATCGGAGCTTCCACAAACTTTTTAACTCACCCAATACAGGATACCTGGATTTTTGTTATATCTCGCTCCACAGCTTTGCCCCCTAAAAGGCAATTGTTGCTGGGCGGTATCATTGGAAGGAGAGGGACCTTACCGATCTGAGCCTAGTGACCATCTCTCTACAGGATGAAGACTCGAGGAAAAAGGACAAGAAGTCCAATGCAAATAAAGGGTGGTTGTAATGACTTACCAAAGGGGAAAAGGTCTGTATGCCCCATTACTATGCCCTTGCATAAATGCACAAAAGGATTTAAAAACTTTCTTCCTTGCTCAAAGACTTAACATTTGGTTAGATCTTGCCATGGCACGACAGACCAAGACACAGTAATATCAATTGACAATAATTGATCGTTGCTAAAATTATGCAAAGTGGCTAAAAGAAATTCTTTGATGCAAGGTAAGTTAGAGTCTTAGAACTTATTAACATCAAACTTGTCAGCTTCCCCTGATCTGGAACGATGTATGACCTCTTCTGAATCAGCCATTGAAGAATCAGACGAGGAAGAGGCCAGTTTGGTGTGTGAGGAAAAGGTAGTCAGGGGAAGTGAGTGCTCAAAAGAGCTATGCCATCCACTATATTTGGTAAAGGAAATTGAGGCCCTTGAATCTAAGATCGAAGCTCTGCTACAACTGTGTGCCAAAGTTGCTACAGAACAAAAAGCTGCGAGATAGGAGACGCCAGAAATTATGCTGCTACTGAAAAGTTGTGAGGTCCTCGTTCTTGGGGAGTAGAATAAGCAGGAACTTGACCATATTGAGACTCTTACTTCATCTCTAAGAAAACAAGACTCGCCCTTAGATAGGGAGTATGTAGTGGCTGAGTCAGACAGCGGGATGCTGGAAGCACTATGCCCCAATTCTCCTCCTAGAAAATATTGATGGGTAAAAGCACCTGCAGGTCTGGGGAAAAAGCAAAGAAAACTACTAACAAGAAAGCAGAGAAGATGTTACAATTTAAACCATGAAGTCCAGACAAGCCCAAAACTCTAACAACGGTGACAAATAAGCTCCGGGACGGGGAAACTAGACAAGCACATCTCAAAGGTCCACTGGACGGTTGGATCTTTAATCCTCAACCTCCTCACAATAAGAAAGAGCAGAAAGAGATTAATAAAGGGGAAGAAGGGCAACAACGGCTAGTGGGTACTACTGACCATCAGAGTCAAAAGGAGGCTCCCCGTCTTGATTGCCAAACAAAGCCAATGTGCAATGGCCCAGAACCCCGGCAAGCAGTGACGATAAGAGCAGCTGAACAAATGGATGGGCAAACTAGGACAGTGGAACCTAATGCCCTGGATTCCCAGACAATCTGGGAAGGGAGAGTAAATCAGTTAAGACCAAGAACCCTAATCAAAGAGAGGCAAGTAAAAGACCCTTAATGGTGCATGGATTTAATGCACATGAAACTGGTGGAAAGAAATCCCACGAGGAATAGACCGTTCTTGAATAGAAAGTGGCTATTGAAGCTGCTACAGATGGTCCCAGAGTTGTCACTGATATCCTCTAAAGACATAGTAAAACTGGAGCTACCTGAGATAGACAATGCTGATAATTGGGTGCTAATGACCTGCATCTCCCCGTGGTAGTCGACAGGATGTGTAAAAATCAGGAAGCATTAAACCAACTGGGATTTGATATGTTTGTCTTCTTCCCTAATAACCTGGAACAGGCTGGCTATAAAGAAACCATACATTCACAAAAAAGGAGGCCCAAAAACAAGAAGTCACCAGAGTTGGACGCTAGAAGAGTTGAAGGCCAATTGGAAGTGATTTAAGTAACCTCGGAGCAACAAATTAATTTGATACACCCTAATAGTGGATTGACAATTTTATCATGGAACTCTAGAGGCAACGGGTCATTTGTAGGTAATTCAGAAACATTGTTGACACTGAATTAGATGTCTTGCTTCTGTTTGCAAGAAACTTGGTTGTGTGAGGATTGGTGTTAGATGGCTATACAAAAATACTGAGATTGGTCATCCTTCCGATAACAGGAAGACCTAAAGGGGCCCTTTGCATAGGGGCAAAACCTTGTCTCAACCTGGCGAAATATACAGAAGGACCCCAAAACTTGAATTTCTCAGCCGCCATGATTGATAACTCCAATGACAGATCCTCACCTATTTTTTTAGCAACGCTATACGACACCCCCTAGGGCCATGACTTTGGAAATCAAATATACTCTTATTGGAACTCTCCGATCATGGCAAGCCATGAATAAGGGTTGGGTGGTGTTGATAGTCGGGGATTTTAATGTGGATTGTGGTGATCTTGCACATCAATTGGGAAAGGGGGTTGGAATGCCACCATCCAGGGTGAAGGGTACCAAGAGGGCCAAAGCATGGCTGAGAACATTGGAAGAATTTGACCTGACTGCTTTCTACCCGGAGTCCGGGGTAAAGGACTCCACTTGGACAAACGGTAAATCATCCTCAAGGACTGACTTTATATTTGCGAATAAGCATAATTTGTTGCACTATCTTCCTTCTCATTGGAGTTGTCACTTAAGCCTAACATCAAAACAACAAAGACCATGAGATTTGGTGATGCTATGGCGGCAAATAAACAAAGTGTTAGGTGGTTAGGAGGAGAAAGAGTTGAAACCACTAATAGTTATCGCTATTTGGGAATCTCCATAAGGGCAAAGCGAACAGCGGTTTCTATCCTAGAGGAAGTGACTCAAAAATCTTGGGGGAAATGGTTAGCTCTTAGGAAAATGATTGATACACAAGGGGGAAGATGTCTTGAAGCAAAACTTCTAGCATACAAAATATCAATTGTCCCAACAATCATGTATGCCTTGGAGGTTTTCCCCTGGAAAAGGGTTGAGGCAAATGAGGAACGAGAAAGACAGATCTTGCGTTCAATGTTAAGTCTCCCCCCCTTGTACTCCATTCCAGGCAATTAGACGAGAGCTGGGGCTTGCTGCACTGAGCATGTGATCATCAGTTGCCTGCTATAATCTATGGGCTAAAATAAAGTTCGACCTAGCTGGCACAGATAGTCTACTTTCGCTTACTACACAACATGCAAACAGGTACAAGACCAGTCATTGGTTCAGGGAATTAGACTCCAGAGTAATAAACTATATGGACAAGATTGGAATCACACAAACTCTGAAAACATGGCTTGAACTTAATCTGGCCAAAAATCCCTGAGAAAGCAAGGACGGATGACATAGACTTGGCATTAACCCACCTTGGTACACTAAAGAAATTTAGCGAGTATTTCAGACAATCCTTTGGTAGAGACAGTCCAGGCTGTACCTGATAAGGAAGTGATACCCATCAATGACCAGGTTTATCCTGTCAGTGAGGCTCTCAACAATCAAGGTGTTGGAAAACATGGGTCTATGGAGTGGTATTCCGCAAACGCTTAGGCTCTGCAGATTCTGTGGGAGAACTATTGAGTCTGCTAGACACTTATTAACACAATGTGATGAACTAGAAGTAGTCTATAAGCGGGCGTACGAAAAATATAGCAACCCAAATTCTGGCACCTTTTGGAGCGATATGTTCGAAGCCAATTCATCAGTACTTAGTATTGTGGCCTTGCATGTGTGGGAGGTGGCAAGCAAAATGATAACAAATGTCGATGGGGACAATTTTTATGTGGTTTTAAGATAGCTCTTTATGGAGGATATCTGTATGAAATGCATGTTTTTATTAATATAAATGTATTTTAAACTTGTATATTATGTAATTGTTTTGATTATGTCAGTGTGAAAAGGATGCAAGTCATCTAATAACGCACTATCACTAAAAAAAATACACACACACACACACACACACCACATAACAATACAATAAAATGGGTCATTCAAAACACTGGTGTTTGCATCTTTATTTCTGGGTTTCCCCTAAAGAACAGGCATGTAGGCCATCTAGCCAGGCCCTATCTGGGCCACGGGCTACATATGGTTCTAAATGGGTCGATCTGATGAGCAAAATCAGACATTTACAGGCGCAGCTCTATTCGACTCACGAACCATCTCAATGATGGCTCGGGTTGCTTGAGCCAATTTGAAACTTTTCTTCAAAGTTTTGAACTGGCATCCTAGTCAAGTAATTTAAAACTCGCCCATCACTAATTCAAATGCTGGCAGGTGTGACTCATCATTTCATCTTTCTGTAGTTGATAAATGAACTTCCTTTAAATTGGCAAAATATAACAAATGGGCCGAAATGCTATAAACATTCTATAGAATTCCTTAGACAACATGGTGTCAAACTAAATATGGGAAAAATAGCAGTTATATTGTGCGTTATTTCAATCCGGTTTACTGTAATTAACCACTTAGGGGTTCAAATACCTCATACTTTAACTCCACTTGTTACTTCTATCTAAACCTGGAGGTGAAATGAACTTTTTTTTTATTAAAACCAGATGTTTTTCAAGTTTTGTTCTTGTACTTAATGGAAGTGCAAGCAATTCCGTTCATTGCAGCTGACAAAGTTAATATATGGGGACAATTAAAAGGGAGGGGGTGGGCAACAGGCCCAACTGCTCATCAACTTTGCCATTTAATGTGCAAAAAGTAACAATGAACCATTACTATGCGCCATCCAATATGTTTTTTTTCCAAAAGAAAGGTAATGCATGCATATTTCCAGAAAATACAATGATTAAGGTGTCTCTGTAAACTGAAACTCCCACAGGTCTAGCCTTTGCCCCGAATGAACTCTACATTAAAATAGGTCTAATTGTTAAAGAGAGGTAAGCATGTTGGTGTGCCTACATCACAATGTATGGTGCCCAACACAACCAGACCAGGAACACCAATTCTCTATTGTTCTTACTCTGTCTCTCTCCTTCTCTCGCTCTCTCTCGTTTCTTCCTCCTCACCATTGCTCTTGCTCCTCTCATGTCCCAGGCTGTCGTGTTCCTCTTGCTTTCTCAGTGGCAAGCTTGGGCATGGGCCGCCTGAGGCCAGGATCCCTCAGGGTTTTAAATGCAGCCTGAGCTTGAATACGGTGCCCTACCTAGGTCAAGCACCATAGCAACATTTCAGTTGGATACGTTCACTGCAGAGTGTTGTTGTAACTTATCGCTGTGTTTTAGTCAAAGGTAACTTCAAACTAAGAAACATTTTGTTCAAACTTTTCTTGTTCTTGTATGGGCAATAAATTGCATGATATATGTCTGAGTTAAGGGGCGGTGACAGGCATAGAGGGCACAGGATAACAGTTATGTTTCAGTCAGGGGCGTTGCTATGGGGGGGCTAAGTGGGCTATAGCCCCTGATCTTTTGGTTGTTGCCCCGGATAGAATCTCAGGAGCTACAGCCAAAAGGCTAGCTAGCCCCCAGTCCCAACAGTTCCGACATCAGCGTAGGCCCGGGTCTTTTCCAGACTTAGCAACTCCCCTGGTCTCAGTCTAGATCGCTCAGACTGCGACTACACGCAGAAAAGAATGTTTTTCTGCATCCTCACTGGCTGTAACCTGCATGAAACTATTACAATGTGATGTATTATTTTTTTTATACTAATCGATTTATTTCTGCATTATTTAGCAGTTTGTTATATTAATTGCTGTGCTTTCTCTTATTTATTTTTTAAAACTTACACACATTTTGAAATGTTTATTGAAAATGAAGACACTCAGTGGCACGGACTGCATGGGGGCTGGAACGCCCTTCAGAGGCGGGAAAGTGTGGGTTATGTTTTACATGGACATAGAGGGCTAAGGGGTGCCCGGACAGAATACTTAAGTTCATTATGTCTTTGTTTCCTCCGGACAGTCAGCTGAGAGGAGACACAAGCAGTTCGGTATCTGTGGGGAGGAGGGAAATAGATCAAGATGAGCATATTAAAGGTAATCTCCTAGATCCCTTTTCTTCTTATTTGCTTAAATTGCATACCAATTTCCTAAGATTCTACTTTCTTTAATTCAATTTCCTTTTAGAGAGAGAGAGAGAGAGAGAGAGAGAGAGAGGGAGAGAGAGAGAGGGGATTTTTGCCCTGGCCACTATGTATTGATAAGGTTGCATGGAAACATGCAGGACTCATTCGGTTAAACATGCAAATTGTAACATTTCATAGATTGAAATTAAGCCTTTGTTTACAAGCCACACATCGTAAGTGAAACACACTCTTTGCCCTGCTTTGTTGTTTTTAGGAGTTGCAAGGCCTTTTTTGAAAACATATTCATGGTGAAATTACAACAATGACAACGACGTATTCAGTGGATCTGATATGGTGAGAACACAGACACTACAATTCCAACTTCTCTAAAGAAATAGGCTACATTCCAAAGTAAACCCATTTTCTTGAACTGAACACCACTAGTTGATGTAACTTACTGTCTGTGTGTGTTTGTGGAAATGCAGCTTACATTCAAACCCTCCACATTAATATGATGCTGGCCAAGATCAGATGTCATTGTCACGCATGGATATGACACACATCACGGGTTTGCTCATGTGAGATGTTCTGCCAGTCATGGCCTTTAGGCACCCATGGGATTGTATCATGCTTTTATTGGTAAAATAGCATAACACATACTGTACACGAGTACCGAATGATGTCTCCTTAAAAGCCAAACCTTTCCAAGCATCCGAGCTTTACCCAGGATATAGAATGCACAGGGTGAAGCACTCACATTTGCAAATGGTACATCCAGAACATCTGGGATTGCTGCTCGGCTTTCCAATTTGACTGTTCTATGCGCTCCTGGGCAAGTCACTCTACTAAATGGATCGTAGGTTCGTTAGAACAATCTAGAAGTGATTCTGTAAAGTGCGAACGTGACAGCAAGCTTGGCTCATGCATGCTTAAAGAGACTGCAGTGTTTATGCTTTAGCAATGCAAATAAATACATCACACATAGAGTGCAGATGTCATGGTCTCGGGAGGATAGCTCAGCAGCAACCTGCTCGCCTTGGAAGCAAGACAACACGAGCAACACATGTTCGATCCCCGGGTCGGTGCTTAGAAACCTCTGGGTATTAAGTGCGTTATAAATAACCTATCATATCATGCTGCATTTCCCGTTAGCATCATCATTGGTCGCTTCATTACCTATTGTGAACCATGGCACCCTGCAATCAGAAAAAAAAAAATCATGATTGTTTAGTTGGTGGGGGAAGGGGTTCTTTCATGAGACTTCTGTGAGACGTCTGCCTGTCCAATTTAATCGTAGAGCCCTCCCCCACCAGAGTCGTAGCCAGGATTGTTAACAAGTGGGCCCTGAAGCTAATGCAGTTGGGTCCACTGCAGTGACCTTAACTTCTGTAAATGCCCTCACAGTGCTGCAGAGTGGACATTTACAGATTTTGGGTGAGCCTTGTCTGTTCACTCCCTACCCTGTCTATGCCACGGTCACCCACACCATCATCCTAGGGACATTGGCCACAGGGACAGCCTTTGCTACAAAATTTGTGAGTGGCTAGTGGAGGCAAGGGCACGTGGCTGCTTCCTGCTACTCAGTCTTTGCCTGCTGGTGGTATGTTGAAAGCTCTGCAGGCAGCTCCCTTCACAGGCAGAAAGGCTTGACCCACCACAATGCTACTCACAATTCTTAAACGGTGTGCCATTCATCCAGGACACAATCTTGTGACCCAGAACTTGCACACAGATCACTGAAGCAGGTGCTTCAACCAAAGCACCTTAGACATTATTTTTATATTATCTCTTCTGTGGGTTTGCCTTCTTAAGTATAAGTGGAAATAAAAGTGGGGATATATGAAATGTAATTATGGAAGGCAAAACGCAGTAAAACCAGAATTCATGCAATTCGATGTAACTGGGTTTTGTATACAGCCACTTCATCCATTTGGGAGCCCTTTTTTCACTACAAAAATGATGGGTGCAAGACTTTGAATTAATCCAGATCATATCCATTGTTCTCGGCTGCCTTCCATGCTATCTTTGTTTTTTTTTCCCATCTACCTCATCACAGAAGGGTAAGAGGCAGTTGGAAACAAATGTGTTATGTGAGATTGCCCAGAAAAAAGGCTAGCGGATACGTTCTATCCTTCCATTTTTAATTTTAGTGGAAGGCAGACTGTCATGAAGAATAAACCCATTTTTTAAAGAAAACAAGGCTCAGCCAGTCATGTCATTTACTGTGATTTTTCTTCCGTTTACATCACCTGGGTTGTGCCCCTCCCGCACGCCATCCCCTCGGTACATTTAAAATGTGTTACTCCTGAACAAAATTCTAAGGGGACTGCATACAAATCACCCAACCCTCAAATATTTCTTTCATGACTTTTGGGGAGTTATCCCGCCCCCTCGATTTCTTATCCCAGCTCTGAGGATAAGGATTCCAGCATGGGGCACCGATCAATTTTCACAACACTTAGGCCAGTAAACTTGCACCATCCGATCGTGAAGTTAGATCCATTGGTTCCAGGGATCTCAATGAGGTATTATTACATTGGGGGCGAAGAGGGCGCGAGGCTCTCGGAATTCACAGCGCCTCGGCTGTCTCCTTGTTTTCGGGTCAGCACTTCCGCTTCTGGCTGTCTCCTTGTCTTCGGGTCAGCACTTCCGCTGCTGGCTGACTCCGCGCCTTCTGGCAGGTGGCTGCCCGTATCGAGTCAGCGTTTCCGAGCCTATTCATCTGCTTCCACCTTTTCTGAATCCCTGCTTCCTCGAAGTCCCTCGCCAGAGTGAGGCCATCTGCAGCTTTACGTGTGAGCTAACGATGCATATTATCATCCTCGTGGAGTCTCGTGCATTCAGAGGGAGACTTAGATTAATTGCCCCGTACTAATAGCACGCGCAGAGGGGTACGGCAGGGCCATGATCGGGAAATGTTAACACTGGGTCATTTCGTGTTCCATTGGTTTTCTTTGTCAAAAATTACTGTCTCATTACTTTTTACATTTAAAAAATGAAAGCTCTGACCCAGGCTTTGCATGAAACTGGCGCTAAGCAGGTAATAAAATGCAAGGATAAGCGGCCGTTGGCGACAGAGCTGTGCCTGCCAGGCCTCAGCAGTTATTTTTGTGTGTGTGCGCATGCACGTGACGTCTCCAATTTGCCATCTTTTTGAGATGTGAAGCAGGTGCTAGGCTCTGATTTTTCACAATATGTCACCTGAGTGTGTATGTGTAAGTATAAACGAAGAACCCAGAGTCTCCCGCCTAAATCGGGAGGGTTGGCGTGTCTGCCAAATATCATAGTTGACATAACAAAGGTAAAGGGGTTCATTTTCATACGAGGGCAAAACAGCACATGTGTTAATGACCGCAGTATGGTACTGACTACCTGCTCATTTGTAGCGTTACCCACGTGAAGTAGTTTTTTTCGCATTTATTGAAAGCCCACCTGAAAATATCACACCATGTGTCACAGTAAACATGGACCTGAGGAAAATGTACACATAAACCCTGTCTGTACACGTTTCCCATCCCACGGAATGTGTAAGAAACTTCAGAGAACGGAAACATCAAAAAATAAATCGGAAATACACTATAAGTGCCCCAGAGCCTTACAACTGTAGGAGCAGTATGAAGGTAATCAAAGTTTTCGTGAGATATCTTGTCACCAGTGATGACATCAGAAATGTGATGTGTAATGTCATCAGTGTTCTCAAACAACATGTAATTAGTGATGTCATCAGCGATGTGATCTGTGATGTCATTATTGTGGTCATACGCTGGGCAACAGGGGGCACAAAGTTAAGATGACTTTAGCTAAATTTCAAGGGGTTTTGTTGCATTACACTCTCAAACATCCCTGCAACTTAACGTTGTTCCTTGAATTTCAACGGTTTTGTTACAAGGTATTGTTCACCTTAACTTCCCTGCAACTAATTTTTTCCTTGAATTTCAAGTGTTGTTATTACATACATAATTAACATTAATAATACGCACAATTCAGCTAACGCAAATACTGTATTATGTCTAGAAAGTAAAATAAAAAGCAACTGAAGAAATGTGTACCCCCAAAAAACCTTTTGTTACAAAAAAAAAGAGTGTGCATATGTACTTAACATTTTAAAGGATGTACATGCATATGCACTGTTCAATGAAAAGTTATTAAATTCTTACAGATACTGCAATATTTATAAACAAATAAATATGTACTAGACTACTGCCCATGTATTGCTAAGACTAAGACCCAGGACATCAAAGATGACATCGCAAATTTCATTGATGACATCACTGATGACATCACATGTCTAACTCGCTGTTTTTTCTTTTAGTGATATATCTTAGACAGTAATAGTTAGGAACAAATAAATCAAAAAGTACTATATTTGTATTTCAAATGTGTCCTTACAATAATTCACTTAGGGTCCACTCACAGATATTGAAATATATACATAAGAAAAATACACACTTAAAACATAGCAATGCTTTTTGTATTTGAAGATAATCAGTAAGGTTATCAACAATTTCTTATTGTTCTGTTGTTTTCTTTATTACTGTACTTTCTCTGGATTTGTTCATATTTGTATTTGCACTACTTTTTTTAGGGTGCAGTCACTTCATGTGATATTTGTACATACGGCAGTACTAGGTTTGAAGCAGAGCAATCTTTCCTGTGCATAAAGATAATCGGTTAGGTTGTGAACACTTTCTCCTTCTACTGCTGCTGTTTTTGCGTACTTCACTTTGTCCATACATATTTATATTTGTATGTGTTGTGTCATTCTGTTTTGGTTGCAGTAATGAAATTATGTAGTCAGGGGTTTTATTAGTTACTTATAACAAGTTGCACAGTACAGAAAACTCTAATAAGATAGCATGTATTATTTCACTATTCAACACGGGACAATTATGAATATTACACTTCTGTCATGTATGCTGCACACAATCCTGATATTTATACATGAGTAGCTTAGTATATTCTTAAGAATTTCATAATAGAAGGCTATTTATATCAATGCATTGTCTAATGCACTACGTAGCTCAAGATATCTATTCCAATGATCGTAAACACTTTTTCTGTCAACATTATAATAAAAATCCCTTGTACAGAGTTTTTATAAAAAGTAAATATACATGTGATGGGATCAGTGATGTCATCAATGACATTTGTGATGTCATCTTTGATGTCCTGGGTGTTAGTCTTAGTAATACATGGTGGTGGCGCGAGTTATGGTTGCATAGCTTACCATAACTTGCAAATTTCATTTTTTTTTTTGGTTTTCCTTGGAACCATAACGTCCCTTTAACAAAGTTTTTTTACTGAATTTCATAGGTTTTTAGTAGCGCAACCTAACCATAACATCCCTTTAACAAAGGTTTTTTACTGAATTTCATAGATTTTTAGTAACGCAACTTAACCATAACGTCCCTTTATCAAAGTTTTTTTTTTCCGGAATACACATATACATAGTGTGAATTTGATAGATGTTTACTAGGATTCCCTTACTTTATATACATGTAACATGCTGAACCCCCTGCTAGTGATTTTGATGTCCGCGGACTGAGCGAATGACTGTGGACGGGCGCGACAACATCACCACTACCCAAAAACTCATGGGGTATTTTAGATTGTTCTATCATGCTATATAAACACTAAAAAAGTTCAAAAAGCAGCAGATAAACACATTGGCGGTAATTCATGGAATTAATGTGCGCCAAAATCAGTGGCCAAGCAGGCGCAAGCATGAAAAAAGCAAGCACACGCGTGCGAATCGCACATGTGCGATTCATGGTAGGACCTGTGCGTGTAATTTCTGGGATGTGTGCCAAATCTGTGCGTGGCGTACACCGGCGCACGTGTCATTTCCACATCCCGAACGCTGTGCGCGACGTGCACAGCAAAAGCGCACAACTTCAGTGCACACATCAAAAAGGGGGCAGAACAAGGGCTGGAACATGCAGAATGGTGAACAACGCGTGAAAATAAGTGCGTAACAGGGGAAGTACCGCTGGGAAGTACACAGAGCGCTCACACGCACGTGAACTACACGTATTCATGGAATCGAATAGGGAAAACCCACGCATGTCAAAACACACGCACACGCACAATTACGTCCGCCATACGAAAGCAGGCGGAAGCACCCTCGCGCAGTATAAAAGTGCGCGCAAGCATATACAGCTACGATGAATGTCCCGTTCCTCGCAGCAGTGATCGTGCGACACCGCAGGAGGAGGAGAATAGCCAGGCCCTGCAATTTTTTGTCCAGGACCAGCCTTTTTGGGATGCCTGATGACCAGGTCTATGGTAGGTATAGGTTTCCACCTCATATGATCCTAGAGCTGGTCAGGGTGTTGTAGTATGACCTCACATCGCCCACCCTGTGCTCCCAAGCACTGAACCCCTTGGAGAAGGTGCTCAATGTACTGCATTTTTTGGCCACTGGGTCATTTCAGCAGACAACTGCCATAGTGGGGGGGGGGTCTCACAGGCCATGCAGTCACGCTGCCTGCACCAGGTGTTGGCAATCATCACTGCGCGCCCCTCAGTCCGCAGACACATATACATGCCCAGAACACCTGCAGAAAGGCAGGCCGTGTCCGGGACTTCTACAGGGTGGCATACTTCCCCAAAGTGCTCGGTGCCATAGATTGCACCCATGTGGCGCTACGTCCACGTAGGGCCACAGAGCACATCTATCGAAACCGCAAGCATTGGCATCCCATCAATGTGCAGGTGGTATGTGATGCCAAGGGGATCATCACCTCTGTATATGCAAACTTCACTGGGTCCACCCATGATAGTTTCATATTCAGAATGTCCGCCCTGAGCAGGGCCCTGGAAGCTGGGAAGCATGGCGACACATGGCTTCTAGGGGAGTGCACATGCCTGTGCACATGAAAACATGTCACACAAAGACAAATACAAAAGCCCCACTAATGACAACTATTATCAATTTACCAGGGGACAGTGACTACCCTCTGAACACCTACATGATGACGCCCATATGGAACCCCACCACAACACCCCTGGTAAGATACAATGCAGCCCATATTGCAACTAGGGCCATAGTGAAGTGCGCATTCAGAGTGCTCAAGTCACGCTTTCGCTCCCTTGACTGCTCTGGTGGCCAGCTACTATATGCACTGCAGTAGTGTGCAGGATCATTTTGGCAGCACGTGTCCTGCACAATGTTGCAACACGGCGGGGCGTACCAGTCGACATGGTGGGGCCCCCACATCCCCAACCACACGCACAGCTGCTGCACATGGGAGGGGAAAGGGCATGTGGCAAGGCAGCCCGTACCCAGCTTGTGGCCACATTTTTCACCTAAACTCCAACCCCTGCGGAGTGCACACAGGCCTGGCACATACCAGGTCACAATCGATGAAGACAAAGGGACAATTAACTGTCACTACCTTACCACCCTGAGAATGTGTCACGGAAGTGCCACATTGTGTGCATCCCTAGATACTTAAACACAACCAATTCCATGTGACCAAAGGGAACACATAGAAGGCATTTCCCCCCTGCTAAACAGGGCATGAAAGGACTGGCATGCCACCCAAACCCTCCCAACACTCCGCAACCTTGACTGCCACACCATACCATGGCATGCAACGTGAAAACATTGAACCATATGCACAACACATGACACAATAGTCATGACATGCCATGTGAGAAATGTAAATAGGCACCAGACTATTATACCTCACATGGAATCGGAAGAAAGAAGTGACCAAAACTTCACACCCTGAAAACGGTGCCACAAATGCATGCCACCAGTCGTTTAAGCAACAAAAGTCTGAATACCTTTCGCCATGCACACTGGACAAAATCCAAATGGCCATATCAAATACAGCAAACTGCACAGCACAATGAGTGTGCATTGCATTCGTGAAAACACCTCTGCATCTTTTTAAAAAAATGGCATACAACCAAATATCACCCTTCCATGCATGTCCACGAATAATGACTTGGAAGTGAACATGGATGGTCGTGACACAGCATGCATGAGAAGGCAATCTGGGTGCAATGTATCTGGGGGTGATGTTGCCTAAGTGTATTCGTCCATATGGACATTTCTAGAATACATGCATGTGAAATGAAGTGAATGCCAGTGTCCCGTACACAGCACATATGAGCATAGCACCAAGGACCCCCCTGTGTCTCAAACCACACCCATCCCCTAACAGGTCAAAATAAATCCCTACATTGCAGCAGCCATTGACCAGCAGAACATATCATGTACAGAGTACACCACATCGGCAATGGCAGACAGTGACCCACCACCGAATCATAGAAATCGATGAAATGAACAACACACAAACTTCATCAAAGTGCATCAATGAGCGAGTGAATAAGGGAGAAGAACAGTACATTCCCACATGTCCTTCAAACAGTCCAGAGTGTGAGAATGAACTGGAAAAGCAAAGTAAATATAATAAATGCCAGGACCAATAATGGAGAGACTAGGGCCATATTGTAGGATGACATTAATAGCATCAACATTCCCATGCCTGACGGGAATAGTCACAGTGTAGGAGTCACATAAGGAGGGGAGTGACGGAAGTGGATGGAAGAGTTGAGGAGAGTAACAAAACAAGTGACAAACTATGGTAGGTCTACAAAGATTCAACATAGTGCTGGGGAGATGGAGAAGAAAGACAGAAGGGAAAGGGGGAAGAGATGACCTGTAATCAGTGGTGGAGGGACTAATGATCAAATAAACTGTCAAAATAATACTTAAAATGGTGAAGGTGGGGCGTGGAAGGACGGAGGCAGAAGGGCAAATGTCTGCAAAGAACAAGCGCCTATATATCATCATGGTCAATGGCAATTGGGCTAGTGGTTGAAAATGACAGCCATAGTACAATGAGGAGGCCATAGGGGGGTGGAGAGGGATAGGTGGGAGAGAAAGGAGGAGTGTGCCAAGCTCAAAATGACCAATGGAGGAGATGTTGAAAGAAAGTACACACAGGGGGCAGAGGGAAATCTGCCGGTAAGGAGAGTAGGGGAAGGTGGGGCAGAGGGACACTGACAGGTGCAGGGGAGAAAGGGTGGTCTTCATGTGACTGAGAAGGCATGTGTACATGTCTAGACAGGGGCACCTTAGTGGGCTTTTGATAGTGGTGGCAGGCTTAAGCATCCTGATTGGCCGGATTTTCACAAGGGCCAAGTGCAAACAGTGGGAGGGGGGATCAGGTCCAGGATACAAACTGATATTTAAAATGACAAACAATGTAGTCATAACTCAGATGTCACATCCAAACACCAGCCAGGGCTGGGAAATGGCCAAAGTGGTGCTAGCAAGGAATGGGTGGTTGTTGAAATGCGTGGTGACAGGGGTAACTCAGCGTGCAGCATTCATGTGGCATTTCAAAATCACTGTTGGAAAACTGTCCCAATTCCACATTCTCAGGACATGGACCCTCCCACCATCAGTGTGTAGTATGCAGACAAAGGGTGCATGGTACCAGCTACAGCAGGAAGTGCATCAACATACGCATTCAATACATAACAAATGTCTCAAGCAAGATGATGAAATGTACAGTCAGCTTAATACTCACCAAAGTGAACTGACTGCAGACATGCATTGTAGAACCCTTCTGGAATACCCACTAGGGGTGTACACACAAGTAGAACTGCAGGCTGGTCACAGATATGACGGAAGCCCAATGCCCATGTTTGATATGCTGTTACACCGAGCCATCCTTGCGAGCCCATGGAAAAGGGAAGCAGGAGTAGCATATGTGTCAGGACCCCAAGCAAAACACATACACAAGACAAGCCTGAATGGGCCCAGCAGGAACATACAGTGGTTGCTTTCTGATGCCACAAAGCACCACACTGTCACGTGTATGCAAAATAGACAACATACAATTGAAAAAAATAGAATACTAAAGAAAATACAAATAAATTCAAATAATGTATTGAAAGAAATAAAATGAAAAGTGTAACGAATAAAACAAAAGCAAAATCAATAAAATAGAAGAAAACCTGAAAAACAACCTAACAAAAATAAAACAAAGTAAAATAATTGAAAAGCAATTGCAAAATAATGGAAAATTTAAATCAAAGGAAAAATAAACATGAAAAGATAACATACTTACCAAAAGCCATACAAATTTGATGAAAAATCAGAAATATATTCTGATTAAAAACTGCTGGAAAAAAGAAAAAAATAATCAGGAAAAATAATCAAAAATGGCCATATATGACAAGGGGGTGGGGTGGTGGGGGGGCACACAGGAGGGGGGATGTACAGGGTGCACCTCTGCACCCACATATGTAGATGTTGAGGTAAAACAAAACAACTCACTGGGCTCAGCGCCTGCACGGCCCAACCTATGTGGGAGATAGGTTGTCATCGTCACCCTCTGGATCTGAATCAGAAGGTGGAAGTGGTGCAGATGATTCACCATGCCTAGCCACACCTTGCCCCTCAAGGGCAGCAAGTATGCAGGTCTGGTAAGCCAGGTCCTGGCGGACAATGAGACTGAGGCCAGCATGCATTACCTCACGTGTCACACGTGCTTCCTCCAGCACGGATTGACGTGTGAGACGAAGTTCTGCTTGCATGGCCTCACATGACAAACGGAGTGACTCCCAGCCAGCTGAGATGGTTCTTTCAAGCTGTTCAAACCTGTCTTCTGTCCCCTACTCTGATCCATTATGATGTCAGCTAGAGTAGATCAGAGGGCTTGTCGTTCCACCCTCAGGGTCTCACGGTGTGCCTCTGCTTGAGCATTAAGTGCTTCACGCAGCGCTGCCATTTCAGCCCGGCGCGCCCTGTCATACGCTGTCATGCCCAGCCTGAGTGAGCGGCACGTGGACTGAGTAGCCCGCTGATGGAGCACCATTTGCCTAACAGAAGGGAGGATGGAATGAGCCACCCTTTCCATACCTTGAGCAATCATCTTAACGGCTCCCCCCTGTTGCTGTGCTATGGCAATCATGGAACGCTCCCACTCAGTTGACCCCGGTGCCACAAGGCCACCGCGTTGTGGGACACCAGACCTGCTGGGCCCAAGGAGATGTGGTCCTTGCTGGGTTGGAGCCGCCTGCGGCTGCAGGACTGCCTCCCTCCATTGACCTGATGCCCCAGGAACATGGCCAACTGGTGTTGAGTGTGACCATGCACCCTTAAGCACCACAGGTGGACATTGCATCCCTGCCTGGCCCCCTACTGCAGGTGTTGCAGACAGAAGACCATCCGACACAGTATCACCTACCGGCAATGACACGTCATGATGCAGATCCGGCTCAACATAGTGGGCAGAGGATACATCAGAGCCTGATTCAGAGTCAGCTCGGGACACGATGGCCTGGAGCACCTGTGGGTTCTCATGGGGTGCCACCCCATGACCACCACTGGTGCCTGGTTGGTCATGTGAACTAACCACCGTGTCTGGTATGACATCTTCATCCTCTGCCGCCAGTGCATCATCACCTGCAACATAAATAGAAAAACAAGAACATGCACATCAGTAGCACATACCACACACATACAGTTCACAACATTGACAGACAAATAATGAAACAGCCATGTCACAGGCAAATCAAACCCCAACATGCATCCAGTAGCATTGCAATGCAGGGCCATTCCAAAAGCAGTAAAGGATGTGTGCAAAATGTGAATACAATACATGTATTGCATGTTGTACATCACCTGCATCGCACACAACGTCTAGAGGGCATACATGCAATTCAAATATCAGAGATGGTAACAAATAGTCCGGACCTAGCATAAGCATGACACAGCTAGAAATGTAACCAAACACACCATGATACATGTAACATGCATGTTCATGTGTAGCACTCAACTACAATCAACTATGCACAGTACATGTGTCATAGGAGACATCTACGCTATTGCATGGAAAAGGGATAAAGGCATGTTCATGTGTAGCACTCAACTACAATCAACTATGCACAGTACATGTGTCATAGGAGACATCTACGCTATTGCATGGAAAAGGGATAAAGGGCTGATGACCCAGGAAGAGGGAGAAGGGGAACGTGCCAAACAGAACAGACCAAAGAAGGCAAATGAAGTGCAATGATAGAATGTCCATTCAAATAGTGGTAGTTCAGCCAGCAAGTGGCAAGTGCAAGATGATTTGGATAGGGCAAATCTGATGAGTGCAGACAAAGAGTGCTGGACTGTATGGGGACAAGCACTGGACCCATTGATATGGGTGGCATGTAGGCAGTGCAGCAGGGAGGCAGGGTGAGCAAGTACCTGATCCGATGGACAGAGTGTGTGCAGGGGCACAATGCCAACAGTGGAAACTGTTCAGCTGGGTAGAAGAGGGGCTAATGCAGCAGCAAGAAGGAAGGTGTTGCAGTGCTATCAGAAGCAGATATGTCTCCCCTCAAGATTCAACGTGGCCAGTTGGCAGTTCAGAAGTGAGCTCCTAGCTGTACACACAGATCTGCTACTACCTCATTCATTAAATTTAACAACTGAGCTTGAGGGAGTGTGGGGTAGAGATTGTTGAAGGTATTTTCTACCCAGTCCCAAAGAAACGGAGGTAACATCCTTGCATCCACTAGTGGCCAGTGAAGGGGTCACATGGCTGGCATGATGGGATCCCATGGCTTGTGAACAAGGACAAGTCTTGCACTCCGGTACCAGATTAGTGGTGGAGGGTGGAGGCCATTCGATTATTGAATGAGACTGTGACAGTACCCCAACATTTAATGAACCAGAGCTTGACATACTGTGCGTATGTAGGTGAATGTTAGGGAGGTCACAGTGCACTTGAGGTGGTGGAGCAATAAGTTAATCCATTCCAAGATACATCACAAATGTTTGTTGATTCAAAGGTGACCCAGAGGTTCATGGCCTTGCAGGTGGATGCAGGAGGGGGGACAAGTGGGGCTGGCCAGAGATTGATAGGAAAGGATGGAAAAGGTGCATCATTGAGGAGGATGTCAGTCTTGCTGCCATTCAGACAGAGACTGTTGGTAGTACACCAAATACAAATGTCAATGAGGCTATCTGAAATAAGGGAGGGACAAGAGATGGCCAAGGGCAGCCAGGAAATGAGTTGGTTGTCATCAGCATAGCACCAAAACTCATACAAAAAAAATGACAATGCAGTAGGTATGAGCTGCCAGGTGCTCTTTGTGAATTGAGGCCGAAAGTTCAGACCCGTAGTGAACAACACAGGCGGAGAGGGAGATTGAAGACAGTAAGAGCCAACTTGTAGCTGGGTGGGTCACCAAACACACTTGTCATTGAGATGCATGCATCAATACTCACCACATGATGCATCATAGTCCATCCTCTCTCCCACTCCACGGATTTGTTCCTCCGGGATGAACTCTGAAGCGATCTCCTCATGCTGAGTGAGTTCATCCTCCTCTGATGGTGGCCCACCACCAGTCACCAGAGACATGGAGTAATTGGAGGCCCGCTTCTGCTTAGCACTGTGTTTGAGGTCATTCCAGTGCTTGTAGCAGTTTTGAGCTGTGCACACCTGGAATCCCATGGATGTGACACCATCCGCAACATTCTGCCAGTGGACCCAACGCTGGTGATGTGTTATATAGCACTGTCGGCCCACAAGCATATCGTGTTGGTGTTCCGACACGTAGCCCACAAGGAAGTCCAGTTCCTGATTGCATAAAGGCTTCTTCCTGGACGTGCTGGAGGCCGGAGCTGTGTCTGGGGTCCCAGCCACTTGTGCAGGAGCATGCTTCCTCCTTTTGGACGGTAGTACTGACCCTGAGGGGGCAATGTGGCCCTGATCAGTGGGGGCAGTGGCGCTGGTGGACTGGACCAAAGCAGTGGGTGTTGGTATGAGGACAGAAGGTCTTGCTTGGGTCTGAGTCACTGCCGGAGTAGTGTTGGCCACATCTGCACATGCAGTTACCACCATCCGGCTGCTTGGGGCAGCAGATGTCAGTACTGCCCCAGATATGTGTGCCACACTCACAGCAACAGTGGACGCACATGAGCCCACCCTCCGGACAAGATGGAATTCGTCCTGGGCGTCCTCCTCACACAACGAAACATGCGCTGCCTGACCCAGAGCCCGGGTGGAGATGTCCACAGCTGCACCTGCAACTACCACTGCCGGTGGGCTTATGACAGCAGATGTAAATTGCTGTTGGGTGATATGGGCGCCAGGTTGTGATGCAACAGCTGCATCACCAGAACCACAGGGAGTGGTGGCATGTCTGCACCAGCACATGGCTGTGCATCCTGTCCCAGAGGGGCACCCCTGTCTCTTTGATCCCTTTAGCCACCCTGGCCACCCTAGACTCCCTATCCTCCCGAGCCTCCGTGGCCACGTGCCTGACCCCGCCCAACCCTTGGAGGACGGCCAGCTTTGCCACCCTTAGCCTTTGGCGGCCTCCCAATCATTGCTAGCGCAAGCAGGGTGCATGTATTCTGAGAGGTGCATGGGGAGTTTTGCAAGCGATTTTGCTAGTGCGAGAGAGGTAAGTGTATTCTGAGGGGTGCGCAGGGAGTTTTACACATGTTTTCGTGGTTGGGGAGCTGTATGCTGGTCCACTGGCCTGTTTGCCATGTACAGGATTTGTGTGTTGTTCATGGCGCACGGGGCGGCTTTGGGGGCGTAACTGGCACTGCTGCAGGGTCGCTGCGCCACTCTGCGCCACGGCTGGTTATGGATGATGAAATCCATGAATACGCTGTGCGCTGAAATGGGTTTTGGTGCACGCGGCTGGCAAAGTCTACCGCACGTTCACACTGTACGCCAGCCGCGTGCGCTACTTGTGCGCCGAATTCTATGAATTACCCCCATTATATGTAATAATAAATAAAAAATGGAACATATATATGTAACACATGAACCATCCATTTAAATACCATGGGCCTCATTACACGGTATGCAGTAAGCGTTTACCGGTACCGGTAAGAGCACCGGTACCAGTAAACCCTTACCGCCTTATTACGAGGTCCCTTTGCCGGACCTGACCTCAACGGCTGGTTTTAGCAGCCGTTAAGGAACAGGCCCGCAAAGGGACCTTGGTGCTAATTACGGTACCGCAATTTGCTGTACCGTAATTAGCTCCTTCCCCATTCCCATTGAGCCCTTTGGGGGCAAAAATAGGAATGGGGAAGTGCCTTGGTGAATGGGGAATTACCGCCCCCGCTCACCTTGCAGTAGGGCGGTAATTCCGCCATACACCAAGGCGGACATGGTAAAATACCGGCAGCAACCATGGCGCTAATAGCGTCATGGTTACCGCATACCGTGTAATAAGGCCCCATATGTACTAAAATGGAATATACCACAACAAACAAGATATGCTTCCAACATAATTTCGTGACAGAAACTGCACACCTAAGAGCAACAGCAGACCTACACAACAGTAAGAACACAATTTACCAGAAACTAGTAAGTAAACTTCATTTTTCTTATATATTTGTAAACTTTCTGTATGTGGTACAGTACAAGTAATATATTAATATATATATATATATATATACATATTTTTTACACAAAAATGTGCAGTACTTTGGAATCATTTGAGGAAATTTCCCACATGAGGAAATGTCTGAAGACAGTGATACTAATGGTAGACACTTCTCTATATAAGCAAATTAATAACCATTACTTTATGTGTACTTAACATATATATATATATTTTTTAACAGACCAAACAAACATTGAAAATAATACACCAAAGAGACATTAGAAAATATTCTACAGCGCATTGAACAAAAAATGGACATGCTTATGGAAAATTTCAATGTTCTGAAACATTTTGTGGAGGACCACATAAAAGAAAGAAATACATATCATTGTCCCACATGCACCTGTTCCCCCTCTCCTTGTCCCAGTCAACTATCCCAAAACACTCAACACCAAGAAAAACGTTTTGTTGAGACATCCATTCCTTCCTCCCCTCCCACCCATCCTCTCCAAATCCCTAATTCCCCTGTGTTTGTGTCCGTTTCTACTTCCCCGTCTCTTTCATAAATTTTATATCTGTATATAATAAAAAAAATAATATGTGTGTTTTAATTTAGTCCTTTGTGTCTTATTTTTTTTAAAAAAAGGCAGTTGGGGTATCCACAGACAACACGGGTGTCCGGAATGTCTGTAATTAACCAAAATGGGTGTGTCCTGAGGACACCATACCTGTCCGTACTGTCTGCAATCAAAATGGAACTGTTCTTAGAACACACTCTGTGACCGGAATGTCCGGAATGTCCGGAATTAACCAAAATGGGGGTGTCCTGAGGAAACTATACCTGTCTGCACTGTCCGCAATCAAAATGGAACTGTTCTTAGAACACACTCGGTGTCCGAAATGTCTGCATTTAGCCAAAATGGAGGTGTCCTAAGGACACTATACCTGTCCGTACTGTCTGCAAGCAACATGGAACTGTTCTTAGAACACACTCGATGTTCGGAATGTCCGCAATTAACCAAAATGGATGTGTCCTAAGGACACTATACCTGTCTGCACTATCTGCAAGCAAGATAGAACTGTTCTTAGAACACTTTCGGTGTCCGGAATGTCCCTAAGTAACAAAAAATGGAGGTGTCCTAAGGACACTCTACCTGTCTGTACTGTCTGTAGAACATCTACGCACATGCGCACCACACCCATAAATCCTACGAACATCGTGCCTGTCTGTAACTGTCCGTATTACTTGTGTCACACTTTTAATTAGTTTGAGGACCCGAACATTGTCCGTAGAACATTTGGACGCATGCGAACGAACGTTCATGTGCATTTGGTGTCAGGCGGACACTGGTTCCCTTCGCGGACGTGTTCGTGACATCATCATGTGACCGCACCCATGCTGAGCATGTGTCCTGAATTGCGGACACTGTTCTGAACCGCAATCATTTTAAAATTACTTTTTTGGGAAATCCAAAGTATTTTACAGTAAATATTCACCATTGCACATGTCCCAGACAATGACCTTGACTTTTTACCTACTTCTTGGAACTTTTAAAACCGTTTTGTTGTGTTTGATATGTCAGAGTGGCTGTCTGCGGAGCGCACACCAGCACCCCTATAAAAGGCCACACCCCTGAGCTGTTCTTTATTCTGTCTTCTTACTATTGAGGATTACCTGCTTTTGCTGTGCTGCCTTTGCTGACACCTGATGGCATCCATGTCTGCAGTTGTTCCAGCTTGTGCTACATCTGCCTCAGCACCACCCCATCACCTACACCATCACCACCACCTCCCCAAGGGCCTGAAGAGGGGAACAGGCATGAGGATGTAGAGGAGGATGAAGAGGATGAAGAGGACGAGGTAGTGGAAGTCACTACTACCAGCGCCCGCCGTGAGTCTTGGGTGTGGCAGTTGTTTACCATTCAGGGTGGAGTGCCAAAAGCGCGTGTGAACAAGGTCACCTGCATTCAGTGAACCATGGTGCTGAGTCGTGGGAGGCCTGGTTCGTACAACTTTGGTTCGACATCTATGAAGCGACACCTAAGGTCGTTCCACGGTGGGGCTGTTCGCAAGGTTGTACCTTGTGATAAACATAGTAGGTTGAGTTCCTCTACCACATCCTCCGTTTCCACTCCTGTCACCACAAGAGACACTCCTGTGGGACAGCGCATCCCTCCAGCTGCCTCACAGGCCATTCACGATGCTGTTGACCCATACCTTTCAAGGGTCACAATATTGTGTATGTACTGCGACGCAGTACTCTGCAGAGGGGAGACTCTTCAAAGTGCTTTCGAGACTACGGTCAAGGAGCATGAGAAGGTCTGCCCACTACCTAAATAAGGCCCACCCTACATCTTCCTCTCTCCACCTGCCCTTTCTTATCCCTGTGGTTGGTGGCCCTTGCTTACCCTCCTTACCCTCCTTACCCCTCCTCTCCTCTCCTAGTGTGTCATGTGTAAAAAATCAAAAAAATATATAAAACAACAAAAATCTAAAAGAATAAGGTTCTTTTCAGAACCGCCTTTCACAGTCCAAAAATAGAAGTGACAAATAAATAGTGCAGGGCCCTGTGCATTTTTTAGAAGTCTGCGGACAGTTTTGGGGTGCTGCCCTATCATAACCATTGCACTTTTCTCTGGGAGGAAGTGGTGGCTCTGAAAAGAGCCGTTTGGTGGTGTTTATGTTTGAAAAACTTCAAATGGTCAACTACTGCAAACTGGATGGCTGTAATTCCAAAAAAGATCACAACGCGTTCTGCGCATTTCTCAGAAAAATCAGATTGCCATCATAAGTAAGATGAACTCCATCTCTGAGAAAAATGTATGTGCTACGAAACATAATATTTTCATTGTGAAAAGAGGACATGCAAACATCTCTTAGAAAGGCAAAAACAGACTTATTTACATTGTGCCTCGCTTTCTCCATTTGTGGACCAAATGAAGAGGAACGCAACCACATTTGTCTCTGTGCAATACGAGAAAAAATTACTTAGGAATTTGGAAACATGTCCATGACTTTCCCAAGTCCTTCTTTCATTGCAAATTGCGAAGAAATTCCAGAAACATATCCTAAACTGTTCCCTCCACAATAAATTATAATTATGTCTGGATGATAATCTGTCTCCAGCCTAGCACAGAGAGTTACCAAGTCCAGCCACTTAATTCCACGCACTCCATGCCAGTGCACTTCCACATGAGGGAATCCAAGATCTGAAGCTACTCCACAGATTTCTGCATGCACCTCCATCCAATGTATCCATGAGTCTCCCAAAATCCATATATTCTGTTTTCTGAAACACACAGCCATAGCTATCTGTTCTTCTCTCAGAAAAAAGATTTTCTGACAAACTCTCTCCTTACACAACACACTCAGTAAACTTTACTGACCAATCCCTTGCTTTTCTCATTCTCATTTGAATGTCGTACCACCCCCAAATCCCTGTGTGTAATACGTGATGTCTGCGGACTACCGCCATGTCCGCGGAAATATCGAAAAATCTGAGCGTGGTGTATTTAAATTTAAATATTGTGCCCCATTTCCCCTTTGAGGTTGGCTCTGAAAAGAGCTGTTTTTTGGGGGTTTTTTTGCAGATGCTTGACAGACACCTTGGACAGCCCTTCTACCCTTTCCACTTCACTCTCTGTGCCATTTCCTCGGTGGATACAGCTATGCAGTCACACAGCCATCCACCAATCACATCCAAGACCTCTATATCTAACTCCATCATCAGAGTTCGGGACTTCAAATGTACTGTTGATCACTCTAAGTACACGTCTCATATCTTTGGAAAGCAGCTACTACAAAATACTACTGTACAAGTCTCCAGAATTTCTACTTGCAGCTACAGGCATATCCACATGCAAGAATATAAACTACAGGTATGCATATTTTCTGCACAGTACATGAATAACTCTTATGAATGCATATAAACAGAGTAACTGCCACTTAACCGGTATAACCTATAAAACAAAAAAAAAACGTACTGTCACTTTTCCCATCTGCTGTAATCAAATCTCACTTCGAAACCTGTAGCTATCTATTGTTTTTTCACACACACAGCTATCTAAAAAATTATAATATTAAAAGATGGGAGAAATAACAGTATAATTATAGAAAAATACTTAGTAGTGTATTATCAAATTACACACAGTCAGGATTAGATTATGTATCTTCATATACTCATACAGATAGACAGTATCATTGAAAAGCTCCCAGCTGAAATAACATCACTGCCTATTAATCATTTTTTCTACTTTATTACCCATACAAATGCATACATTCCATGCTTCTCTATACAATTTCTACCATTTACCTTATACAAATTGCTAAATAAGTATATCATTATTTCTTCTATATCCTAACATCCAATAACACAGCCTTAAAAACCAAGTGAGTGTCATACACTTAGTATTCTACTCATTTGCAAAGCATATTGAAGTAACATATTGTAAGTAAAATATAAAGCCTGCACATAATCAAAAGAAACTGCATTCACACACTATGTTCTCTTGTCAAACAAGAATACTACTATCAAAACATATAAATAAACATCTAAATTAATTTCAATGCTATAAACACACAAAATTAATAACTTCTTTCTTTTACAATTGCAGTGAAGACCACTCTCCTGAAAAGCAGCAACATCTGAAGTACAAACAACAACTCAGAAGAAACCTGCTCATACCAAACAAAAGAAGTAAGTACAATACTACCATAATATTCTTACTGTTACTCAAACTCACTGTGCAGTTGATTCATTGAATTTGTGCGCCAAAAAACAGAGATGTGTACACCATTCTGCCCACAAAGCCCCATTTATTAAACAGGGATACACAGCAAAATAGCACACAAATCCCTGTTTTCCAAGACACAAATAACATAACTCAGCCCCTAGAATGTTAGTATTACAGAACAAAGAACTGTTTTAATTCTATACCCTTAGATTTAGTATTAGTACTTCTGCTCACCACTAGCTTACTTTGTACTGTCATCTGAACCCAAGTATAGTAGCACACAAGTACAAGAATAGACTTCCCATCTAGTTGTAGCTGCCCAATGCACAATCACACACCACCACATACATCTTTACCATCATACTCACACACTCATGCACACAGCACAAATACATTGCACAACAGTCCAACCCATACCTTCTTTTTTTTCAACAGACCCCAAAGAATGCCTACCAAGAACCAAGTCCGTAGAAAGCAACACAGAAGTAGAGCAAATGAAAATGAAGTGTCCAAAATAAGCATCCATCTCTAGCAGAATGTGTACAAAACGTTAAAACAAAATATCTAATAGAGTCATTAAGCGAAACAAAACATGCTTCCAGTACAAAAACGTTCCCTCCTCTTTCAAAATGTAAAACAAAACAAAAAGTGATTTACAACAATTCAGCTACCGCTATTGCTAGTACTGCTCCTATAAATCTTGATGTAGTGGCAAGTAAACATACCAACAAAATTATATTAGAAAAAATATTCCGCCACAGAGTCCTTCAAAATCTTATAAAAACAGGACAGAAATCATGTAAAACCCTTAAAACCTAACGTAGAAAATACATTTTAGAAGCTTTGATAGACAGTGCAATCCTTCACAAAAGGATGTTATTTATGTTAGTGTTAAACAGAATGAAACCACTAACAAAACTAACTACTAAATTACAAAAAAGACTTCTAAATAAACGGAATATCAACAAAAATAACTTCATAAATATCTGTGGAGGCGAATGGAGTCACACCACCAGCACAGAACCATATTTCAATGACAAAGCATACAAACAAAAGCAAACCCACATAATTGCCATACATAGCAGTGGAAGAGGCTATGAAAAACTTAATAATACCATTATGGAACAAGAAATACTGCTTACCAAAATGTCCCCAGAAAATTCAGTATCACCTCTCCATTCAACTGAACCAGAACGTCCAGTTTCCAAATGGCTGTGCACATCAATGTGTAACAATGCCAAAAAATCTTTGAAATGTTTACGCCAGTTCCTCAATCAGTATGTGAAAGGCAAAGACAAAATCAAAATGAAACTACTACAAAATATGGATACCTGTCCAGTGCGCAAACACACAGGACTACAAGGACATGCATTAGCCTGCATTTCAGGACCTATTTGCAAAAGCACCTTCCATCATATGAAAATGATATCAACACATCATTCACTTATAAGAAATCTAGTCTATAAACTGTACTATGCTAACAGTCCTGCTTTAGCACTAGCCAATTTAAATAACAATCTTCTACATGGTGCAGCTAAAGATCTACTTGAAGAAATAGAGCATATCCAGAGAAAATATTTTGGAAGTGATAGGCACTTACAAAATGCAATACCTTTACAACAAACTAGCAACAATTGTACAGATGGCAACCTTCTACTACACACATACAAAAATAAATACTACAATTTAAAAGTACATCCACTGAAATACCAAACCATGTGTGTGTGGGTTGTCGCAGAACTGTTTATAAAAGTAACACAAAAACTGTAGACGTAGCATAGAAAATAGAAGACAATGAAGAGTCCAAATGGTTTGAATTAGCTCTGTACCTTATTGCAGAAAACAAATATGAGATAAATGACCACTTAATACTTTGCACTTACTGCACTACAAAACTTGACAACAACCAAACTCCTTCACGTGCTATCAAAAATAACTTGGAATTATTCCCACTACCAAAACCCCTGCAACAACTCAATTTATATCAGAGCATTATAATTCAAACAGTGCACCCATTTTAAGAAATAATACGCCTTCAACCAAATACAGCAAAATTACCTCCCTCTGAATTAGTGAAAGCCATTTGTGGCAAAGTTGTTTATATAACATTAGATCTGAAAGAATATATAAACACTCTGGGACTACAACGTCCAACAGAGCAATCTTTAATTGTCTTAGAAAATGGTGCACCTACAAAAGACAAAAATATTAGGCAACAACTCGTAGACTTACATAAAGTTAGACAAGCCTTGCAATATCTAAAAGACAATAATGAATACTACAAAGAAATTAATATTGAAGAAAACTTGAAGGAAACCACTAAAATAATTCAGGAGTCACCAGAAAGTGGTCAATTTGAATTCTAGATCCTGCTACAGCATCCAATATTTTAGATCATTATACAATTCATCCATTACACTCTAGTGACCCATAGATGATGCACTAGAAACGTACCAAATGCGACAAACCAAAGGATCACCAATCAGCATATGGGGAAAAGTATAGAAGCACGTGCTTTTCCTCTACTCTTTCCTAATGGAAAAGGAGGAAGGTACGATGATAGACCCATTCAGATAACAGCATAAGAATACTGCTTGTTACAAATGTATTCTGAAGATCCCTGATTTAGACAAAATGTGGAATACATATTCCAGCTACTCTTTGAAAGTGAACTAGCAACTCTATGCTACGGAGCTGCACACACATTAAAATCAGGTACCCAATTTCAAAATATGTCAGCTATGCAATTACTAAAAAAAGTACAAGAAAAAGATGAGGTTCTACAATCAAGCATATCAAATCTGTTAGCAAACAGAGTACTGGTTCAGACGTCACAGAGATGTACGTTGTATGATAAGAAACCTTGGCCCGCCCACTTGGTTTGTTACATTAAGTTGTGCAGAATATGCATGGGAAGATTTACATGATTTCCTACGCATAGCAAACAAAAACAAAACAAACATAGATATACTAACATCTGGAGAACTTTGCTCTCTAGATCCTGTTAATGTTTCAAGATTTTTCCATCATCGCTTCCTTGCTATGCTACACTTTATTTGTAATAAAACTGTGCCTCCACTCGGAGAAGTGCAACACTTCTTTTGGAGAAAAGAATACCAAGCCAGAGGAGCAGTACATATCCACATGCTTTTATGGATTAAAGATGCTCCTAAATTTGGTCAAGACAGTGATGCCACTGTTTTACAGTTTATCGAAAAAATATGTCACTTGTGAAATTCCATCAGAAACAACAAATAGTGATCTTCATGCACAAATTGTACAATTTCAAATAAACAAATGTGGGAAACATTGTCATTGCAAATACAAAAACAAAGGGAAATACTACACCAAATGCTGCATTGGATACCCTAGACCAGTTACAGAAACAAGTGAAGTGAACAACCTCATGTCTTCAGTTAGACATAGTGTTAAAAGTAAATCACCTAAGAACACATATTACATAAAAAGAACAGAAGAAGCAAAATATGTCAATGATTACAATGCAATTATTGCCCTCTTATGGAATGCAAACATATTTGTGCAGTACATTGCAGACAATTCCACTGCAGTTGTACGATATGCTACATCTACTTAACCAAAGCAGAAAAAAACATTGCTGCAAGACCTCTGGAATGACATATCATCAGACAAAACACTGTCTCAGAAATAGTACAGTTTAGGCATAAAAATGCTCTCACATAGAGAATGTGGCTGCTATGAAGGTGCAGATAATTTTACTGGTACTTCTTTGTATGAAAAATCTGAAAATTTAGTATGACTAAGTCTCGGGCCTGCTAAATCTAGAAAAAGAGTTCTCAAATCATACAACAACATAGAAACAATAGCTAAAAATGATCCCAACAGCCAAGACATTTTGAAAAATAATGTACTAGACACATACTACCCAAACAGAAGTACCACTTTGGAAACCATGTGCCTATACCACATAGCCCAAAACTTCACATACAAAAATAATATAAAACCCGATGAAAATAAAGGTAGATACAGAGTGACAAATTGTGAAGGCAGCTTAGTTAAACTTACCAAAAGAAGTGTAATTAGTCATATAAAATTGTCATTAGAAACTCCTCAACATAAAGAACTATATTACATGTCCCTGCTTCAACATTTTAAAACATGGAGAAAAGAAGAAGAGATACTAGGTATCTATGACCCTTATGAAGACGCTTTCAAAGCAAATGAAAGCAATATAACCAATGTAAACTTTACACAGTACAAAACAATGTTGCACAATGAACAGCAACACTAAGAAGAACTCCAGGCTCAACTAGATAAAGACACTCCTGACAGTAGTCAACCTTCTGAAACAGGAAGCCAAGAACCACTGGGACAGCCACTAATAGCAAATGAGGCAGAATTATCTATGACAGAAGTAGAAAACACCATTTGTCACTATGAAGAAGATTCAGAAGACTTAACTGTACTACAATCAAAACTAAACAAAGAGAAGCATACCATTTTTCAAGAAGTAACAAAAGAAATTGCACATGGAGTACAACATGAAAATAAAGAATGTACCTGCCAAAATTACAAACCTATATTACTATATGTCAGTGGTGAAGCTGGTTCAGGAAAAACATTCTTAATCAAAATCATCAGCAAGTTCCTTCAACAATTGACAAACAACTAACTATCAGCTGTTGTAACTGCCTCCACAGGTTTAGCTGATTACAACATAGGCAGTGTCACTTTACACCGATTACTACCCCTTCCAGTAGAACACCAAAACAAATTAGAATTTTACAAACTTTCTACAGAAGCTGCAATGGAATTACGCAGAGTTTTAAAACAAATGAAAATGCTGCTAATAGATGAGGTGGTGAGCATGGTCTCCCATCTAATGTTGGCTTTGATTCACCTCAGATTACAAGAAGTACTCAAAACAAATTACGAAGAGCTCTTTGGAGTAAAACACATTATTGTTTTCAGAGATCTTCTTCAATTGACACCAGTGAAAGGTTAACCTATTTTTAAAACCTTAGGATACAAACTCTGCCGTAAAACTGTTGGCAGAATAGGAAATGTTAACTTTTGGCAACATTTTCAATACAGAGAATTAACAGAAAACATGTGCAAGTCTACAGACCTCACCTACACCAACATTTTAAAAAGTATTCGAGTTGGTGTACTATCTCAAGAGGCACAAGCAATATTAAAAGCCTGGCACATTCATGCACTTTATGGGCATAACTCATGTGCTACTGATGTCATGGAACAATTAGCACACACAAATGTCACTTGTATGTCCTTGATGCCAACTCTTGCAAGCTGTTATAAGTTCAATGAAACAATGTTGAAAAAAGAAATGCAACCAATAATTGAAATTTGCTCCACAGACAAACTGGACGTACATGGTATGACACTACCCATGTGTCAACAAGCCATAACAAGATTAAATGCCTTAGAAAACTCTATCTGCAACACAGCTGGTTTGGAGAAAATATTAAAATTATCTTTAAACTGTAGAGTAATTCTGAAACGTAACCTTGACGCGGAGCAAGGACTAGTTAATGGAGCACTTGGTACAGTTGTTGGCTTTCAAACATACCCACATGACAACATCATTCAGTTTGTTAATATTCTCTTTGACAATCTATCAGAAGTAAAACGAATAGGATGCTCAACAGCTCAAATCCTTCTTTTCAAAGACATGTATGTACGCAGAGAGCAATTTTCTCTAACTCTAGCATACGCAGACACCATTCACAAATCACAAGGTCTTACACTAGGTAAAGCATTGATAGATATTGTGAAGATAGTCTTTAAAGAAGGCATGAGCTACGTAGCACTATCACGCTTATGTACACTTCACGGTCTATTTCTAATCAACTTTGATGCAAGTAAAGTAAACGCTGATATTCCTTGCATTTTAGAATACAATAGACTACGTTCACTATACACCCCCATCTAAAAATCTATCCTGTTCCACAAAAAGCAAAACGTTGTAAAAGAAAACTACTTCAAACAGAAATGCAACAGGATGTCAGTGCAAATCCTCCAAAGAGAGTAAAATAACCTAATACTTCATCAATTACTACAACCGAAGAAGAATGTGCAACACACACTCCGAAGAAATGACTTGGACACAGGACTGTCTAGTCCATACAAATTTTCAAATGTAACTGGTGTAAATTGCTACACAAATGTAGCAATAAATATTCTATTTCAATTGCCACCAATTATTAACAACATTTACTTACACAATACTGACCAACTGTGTTGGCAAATGTTAGTCCTTCATAGAAATGCAACCAACAATCCTGACAACACTTACAGTGTTCATGGAATAAGACAAGAATTGGACTAGTGGGATGGAATGGTGAACTTCACTATACACTCACAAGAAGATCCACAATAATTTCTAATGCACTTACTACAAGTACTGAAAAACAAAAACATACCTATAAATGAAACAGATTTCATACATGTGGAAACATGCATGCACTCTCTGCAACAATATGGCACATGAACAAATCCCTAATGAACGCTTCATGTATGTATCCATACCTAACTGTGAATCTGATCCCTTTCAGCAACTTGTACAAAATGAAAACCATGGCAGATTATGTACTACCTGCAATTCAGATAATCACTCCACCTTACAAATACAAACACATAGTAAATGCTTAATACTGATGCTTCTACGTTACAGTGCAGATGGTACCAAAAACAACTGCAAGCTGACTGGATTCACACAAGGTCAAGTATCACTTGGTAAGAAAACCTTCACAACAGTAGTTATAATCTACCATGCTGGACCCACAACCAATGCAGGTCACTGCACTGCATATATAAAAAAGAATTCTGGATGGTTTGTATGTAATGATAATACCATTACTCTAAAGCAAAGATTACCAGCAAATCCTATAAACGCTTATTTAATATTCTTAAAACCAAAATGTAATAACTAATCTGTGCATAAACATTAATAAAACTTCAATTAGAAAACTATAAACAGTTACAATATGCCAACAGGAATCTAACTGCCTCAAAATTCTGCAACAACCAAAACGATAAATCAACACCACTAAATTATAAAAAGAAATACACAGTTAGAATAATCCAACAGGTATCTAACTGCCCCATGATTTTGCAACAAACGAACAGATACATCAATACCATAAAATATAACAAAAAATAAACAGTTACAATACACCAACAGGTATCTAACTGCCCCAAAATTCTGCAACAACCCAACAGATAAATCAACACCATTAAACCATTAAAGCAACAAACACAGAAACTGAGCAAATTGCACAGTACATGTCATGATCTCTGCTTCCAAAAGGTCAGGGTTTTCCCAACTCCCTTGGAAGCAGATCCATAACCCAGGTCCCGAGTGCCAACCAGTCCCAATTGGGACCTTTTGGACCCAGTCCTGGCGCCAGTGGCACCAGGCTCATAAATATGCCCAGTCCCAGCGCTGGAAGCGCCGGGCTCATAATGCTTGGGTGGACTTACCTGCAGCAGACCATGCTGCTTACTTGCCTGCCAGTTGAGCCTCTGATCCTCTTCTGTTTGGAACTACTTTTCCTGTTGGGTGGGGCTGGAGCCACTCCCTAGATTTAGAACACTGGAACTGTTCTGGAAGGCAGGAACTCTTTTCTTACCAGGAACTCTTTTCTTACTTAGGCGTGGCTGTGGAAGGAGACACCTAAGCACTACAGGAGGCTATTTAAACCACACCCGGTGGATGAATCTTGCTTTGCGTTATTCTGCACCCTCTGCAGCAGGAGGCTCATCGTGTCTTCTGCATCCAGTCCTGGGCCTAAGGAAAAAGGCTTACCATCCTGAATCCAGTCTTCAGCAACACCTATAAAGACAAGAAAGAACAGGTTAGCATTCCGGCATCTGAAAGGCAAAGGCTTACCTACTCTTCGTGCGCTCCGGAGGTCTTCATACTGCATTCCGGCATCTGAAAGACAAAAGCTTACCAACTCTTCGCACGCTCCGGAGGCCTTCGGCGCTGCATCCGCATCTGAAAGACAAAACAAGGTGCGTTTAAAGACATTGGGGAACTTTAATACTCACGTGCCATTACTCCTTTCCACATCTAATCCAGTGGGTATTCCGGCACCCTGCAGCCGCTCCGAACTCGTACCTGCAAAATAAAAAGACAGTTAGAGCGCATCGTGAAGCAGGCAACAAGCGCTTACTCACGTGCTTCCAGGCGCTTCTATTCATCACACGGGCTCCATCTTCAACTCACTTCAGCCCGTCATCCGCCATCGCCGGAACCCTGCAAAACAAGAGACATCATTACTAAAGACTTTAAGAAGACATTTGAATGACTCGAAATTTACCGTTCGTGCAGTAAACGACGGACAGCAGTCCTCTGAAGTCAAGAGGCCTGCGCTACCTATCCAGTGAAGAAACTGGCTACAGCACCCTGCCCCGAGGCAGATGGAGAGCTCGGCATTCACTTACCTAAGGTGAGAGCGTTAACCTTTGGGGGTCTACAGGAGAGGAGAAGAGGAAAGAGATAGGGACACCCCAATAACCCCAGTTCATTAACCCCATATTTTCTATCTGCAGACATCTTACTCTACACGTCAGGCATACAGTGCACAGAGGTCCAGCCCAAAGAGCCAACCGGGTGCTACACATCACCTTTGAAGATACGGTAGTCGCCCAGTCAAGACCGGCGCCTCTGCGAGAATCAGGTGAGCGTTACAGAACGCAAAGCCTACCGCAAAACTCTCGCCCAGGCGCTATGGAAACCTCGGATACTGACCCCCTAGCCCGGTTACTTGGGGAACTAAGGGCAGAAGTGCATGCAACTCGTCAGGAAACGAATGCTCTAAGAAGGGAACTAATTATTTCCAAGGAGAGAACAGACAATCTTGCTAGACAAGTGCTACAGTCACAAGCCGGACAGACCCCGTTACCCGCATCAGGGGCAAATCTTCCTTCAACATCCTCTATGAATCCAGTGCAGATCAACCTACCTGGGGATGTACCTCTGGCTCCGCCCGAGCGATTTTCTGGTGACCCAAAGAGGTTTGCAGTATTTATCAATCAGTGCCGGTTGCACTTCTTATGCCGGCCAGCAGCCTTTCCAACTGATCAAGCTAAAGTAGCTTTTGTACTTTCGTACCTTAGTGGCAATGCGGCAGACTGGTCGATCCCTCTAGTTCATCAAGATGATCCGGTTCTCCATGATTTTCAAGCCTTTCAGCTTAGTATGGAAAAACTGTTCGCAAGACATTCACAGGGGCAGGCCTTGGACAATGAGCTTCTTTCGTTGCGACAGGGTAATCAAGATCTTTTGGCTTATATTGCATCTTTCAATAGACTAATAGTGGAAACTCAATGGCCTGAGGACAAAAGGATTACGCTGTTTTATAGAGGTCTACGTGGAGAGCTCAAAGACGTTTTAGCCCAAGTAGTGAATCCCCCACAAGACTGTTCGGATTACATAGACTTGGTCGTTCAAATAGATCACAGGCTGCAGAACAGGAAGGCCGATCGTTCCAAGTTTGATGCTCGAGTATTTTCCAAACCGCCAACTCCTTCCAAAGGAGTAGACTCCGGGGAACCCATGCAAATAGGGGGTCTGAAAGGTCCTCTAACACAACGGGAGTGGGAAAGGAGGAAACAGTTGCAATTATGCCTATATTGCGGAAACTCAGGGCACTTTCTTCGAGACTGTCCGGTGAAACCTGCCAAGAAGGCAGTAGGAGCTGCAGTTACCAAAGTTACAAACTCTGAGCAGGGAAACGACCTCGCCCGACAAGAATAGAGGTCCTCTTGCCGAGCGTAAAAACCAGTTCCGTGACCTCGCATTTCGTGATACCTATGGTCCTCATTAGCCCTGATAATCCGGATCGATTACATGCAATTGAAGCTTACGTCGACAGCGGTGCCATCGGCAATTATGTGGATCATGAAATGGTTTTGAGGATGAATCTAACTCTTTGTCCCAAGGCTGTAAAGGACGTCATTACTACGGTGGATGGTACGGAGATAGCCTCCGGGCCAGTAACGCATACAACTCAAGAAGTGACGCTAGTAAGTCAAGATGGACACCATGAGAAGATCGTGTTCGATGTGATCAAGGCCCCTCAGTTTCAGATTATTCTAGGAGTACCTTGGTTAGAGAAACACAATCCTCTGATCGATTGGCGAGCAAGAACGGTCCAGTTTCCAGAATGTGTCTCTACTTGTCACCCTCCACCTGGTGTTGCACTGGCCGCAATTTCTTCAGAGACTCCCCAGTTACCTCCCGAATACCTAGAATACCAAGATGTTTTCCGGAAGGATCAGGCTAACTCTCTACCTCCTCATAGGTCTTATGACTGCCAGATAGACCTGATACCTGGATCTACTCCTCCTTGTAGTAGAATTTATGCCCTCACCGAGCCTGAGAACCTTCACCTTCGACAATACCTGGATCAATACCTGGCAAATGGGTTTATTCGTCCTTCCAAGTCCCCTGCTTCTTCAGCTTTGTTCTTCGTTCCAAAAAAGGAAGGAGACCTTAGAACTTGTATCGATTATCGCTCCCTGAACCAGATCACCGTTAAGAATAGATATCCGTTACCTTTGATCCCTGAACTCCTGGACCAAGTCAGAAAAGCATGCATATATACAAAGCTGGATCTTAGAGGAGCTTACCACTTGGTACGAGTAAAAGAGGGCGATGAATGGAAGACGGCCTTCCGCACCAAGTATGGGCTATTTGAATATCAGGTCATGCCCTTCTGACTTTGCAATGCCCCGGCCGCCTTTCAATATTTTATGAACGATGTCCTCAGAGAGCTCATAGATGTATGTGTTGTTGTTTACATTGACGACATCCTCGTTTATTCTTCATCGGAATCTGAACATCGGAAACACGTGAAAATGGTCCTCGAAAGATTGCGTCAACACAAACTTTTCGCTAAGTTGGAAAAATGTGTTTTCAACGTGACTGAAGTTGAATTCTTGGGATTCATATTATCACCTGGCGGAGTGCGTATGGATTCAAAGAAGGTCGATGCAGTTCTCAAATGGCCATCACCATCCTCCGTAAAAGGTGTGCAAAGCATGTTAGGCCTCGCTAACTTTTACCGCAGGTTTATCCCCGAGTTCTCTCGAATAGTCCAGCCCATCACTGCCTTGTTAAAGAAAAACAAACGTTTTGAATGGTCTACCGAGGCGGAACAAGCTTTCCAGGATTTGAAGACTAAATTTATCTCTGCACCAATCTTAAAACACCCTCGCCCCGAACTCCCCTACATCGTAGAAACTGATGCTTCAAGCCTTGCCATGGGGGCAGTTCTATCACAAAAGGACCCGGTAACCAATCAGTTGCATCCCGTGGCATTTTGGTCCCGCAAATTCTCGCCTCCTGAAGTCAATTACACAATTACTGACAAGGAACTGCTGGCTATCAAGTCTGCCTTTAAGGCTTGGCGGCATTATCTGCTGGGGGCCCGACACACCGTTACTGTGATTACGGATCACCGAAACCTGCAATATTTGAAAACCGCAAAAGCCCAATCCTCTAGACAACTCCGTTGGGCATTATTCTTTGCCGAGTTTGACTTCATAATTACCTATCGACCTGGTACAAAGAACGGTAAAGCCGATGCCCTTTCTCGGATGGGAGTGGAAGAACACTTGATCAACCCTAAACCTGTACCAATCATTCCCGAACAAAGAATTCTGGGTGTAATCGCCACAGAATCCATAGAGGAAGTTAAGGATAAAGCCAGGCAACTTGTAACTCCAGCAGATATACAGAATTGGCATCTGCAGGGAAAGGACTTTGCAGTAAAGGACAACTTATTGTATTTCCAAGAACGATTATACCTACCCAGCACAGATTTACAGAAAAAAGTAATCTCTTGTTATCACGACTCTTTAATGGAAGGTCATCCCGGTATAGCCAAGACCTCAGAAAAGATCAAGCGCTACTTCTGGTGGCCGTCTTGGAAAAAAGATATCAGAGACTTTATAATGTCCTGTGGAGTATGCGCCCAAAACAAGAGTCAAAAGGAAAGACCAGCAGGCCTCTTACGCCCTATTGACATCCCACCTCGCCCTTGGCATACGCTTTCTATGGACTTCATCACCGATCTACCTCCATGCTCCGGATACAATACGATTCTAGTAATCGTGGACTTATTCTCCAAGATGGCGGATTTCATTCCGCTCAAAGGCTTGCCAACAGCAGCAACTCTGGCCCGAGAATTTATCGAAAACATCGTCCGACTGCACGGTTTTCCTTTGGTTCTAATTTCGGATCGAGGTAGTCAATTTATTTCTCATTTTTGGCGAAGTTGCTGTCGGTCGGCTCAAATTGATGTGAGACTATCGACCAGTCACCATCCTCAGACCGACGGACAAACCGAGAGGACCAATCAAACTCTGGAACAGTATTTACGCTGCATGCTGCAACAAACTGAAAAAACTTGGAAAGATAGCCTTTGGATAGCCGAGTATGCCTACAATAACTCTGTCCATTGGGGAACTGGGAAAACCCCGTTTTTTCTTTTGTACGGCAATCACCCTCGAACCTCGGAGTTGGATCCCCTCCAAGATCGTGAAACACCAGCACTAGACTACCTGCATTCTACAATCACCCAAGCCTTTAAGGAAGCTGTTTCTCACCTTCAAAGGGCTAAAGAACAATACAAGAAAGGAGCAGATCAACATCGGAAGGAAGCCCCTCACTATCAAGTAGGGGATCAAGTCTGGTTATCCACCAAATATCTATCTCTAAAAGGGCCACGCACATTCAACCCAAGATACCTTGGTCCCTATTCCATCACTACCATAGTAAACCCAGTAGCGGTCAAGTTGGACTTGCCCCCGCACATGAAGATACATCCGGTCTTCCACGTCTCTCTATTAAAACCCGTGCAACCTCAAACCCGACTAACCAAATCTCCAAAACCTATCCTAGTGGATGGAGAACTCGAGTTTGAAGTCAAAAGCATTCTGGACTCCAAGATCTCCAAATCTAAACTATTCTACCTAATTGACTGGAAAGGCTACGGCCCCCAAGAGAGATCCTGGGAACCTGCTGAATATGTCCACGCTCCTCGCCTAATCAAAAGATTTCACCGAACATTTCCAGACAAGCCAAAACCCCCGGAGAAGCCCGGTTTGGGAGCGGCCTTGAGGGGGGGTACTGTCATGATCTCTGCTTCCAAAAGGTCAGGGTTTTCCCAACTCCCTTGGAAGCAGATCCATAACCCAGGTCCCGAGTGCCAACCAGTCCCAATTGGGACCTTTTGGACCCAGTCCTGGCGCCAGTGGCACCAGGCTCATAAATATGCCCAGTCCCAGCGCTGGAAGCGCCGGGCTCATAATGCTTGGGTGGACTTACCTGCAGCAGACCATGCTGCTTACTTGCCTGCCAGTTGAGCCTCTGATCCTCTTCTGTTTGGAACTACTTTTCCTGTTGGGTGGGGCTGGAGCCACTCCCTAGATTTAGAACACTGGATCTCTTCTGGAAGGCAGGAACTCTTTTCTTACCAGGAACTCTTTTCTTACTTAGGCGTGGCTGTGGAAGGAGACACCTAAGCACTACAGGAGGCTATTTAAACCACACCCGGTGGATGAATCTTGCTTTGCGTTATTCTGCACCCTCTGCAGCAGGACGCTCATCGTGTCTTCTGCATCCAGTCCTGGGCCTAAGGAAAAAGGATTACCATCCTGAATCCAGTCTTCAGCAACACCTATAAAGACAAGAAAGAACAGGTTAGCATTCCGGCATCTGAAAGGCAAAGGCTTACCTACTCTTCGTGCGCTCCGGAGGTCTTCATACTGCATTCCGGCATCTGAAAGACAAAAGCTTACCAACTCTTCGCACGCTCCGGAGGCCTTCGGCGCTGCATCCGCATCTGAAAGACAAAACAAGGTGCGTTTAAAGACATTGGGGAACTTTAATACTCACGTGCCATTACTCCTTTCCACATCTAATCCAGTGGGTATTCCGGCACCCTGCAGCCGCTCCGAACTCGTACCTGCAAAATAAAAAGACAGTTAGAGCGCATCGTGAAGCAGGCAACAAGCGCTTACTCACGTGCTTCCAGGCGCTTCTATTCATCACACGGGCTCCATCTTCAACTCACTTCAGCCCGTCATCCGCCATCGCCGGAACCCTGCAAAACAAGAGACATCATTACTAAAGACTTTAAGAAGACATTTGAATGACTCGAAACTTACCGTTCGTGCAGTAAACGACGGACAGCAGTCCTCTGAAGTCAAGAGGCCTGCGCTACCTATCCAGTGAAGAAACTGGCTACAGCACCCTGCCCCGAGGCAGATGGAGAGCTCGGCATTCACTTACCTAAGGTGAGAGCGTTAACCTTTGGGGGTCTACAGGAGAGGAGAAGAGGAAAGAGATAGGGACACCCCAATAACCCCAGTTCATTAACCCCATATTTTCTAGCTGCAGACATCTTACTCTACACGTCAGGCATACAGTGCACAGAGGTCCAGCCCAAAGAGCCAACCGGGTGCTACACATCACCTTTGAAGATACGGTAGTCACCCAGTCAAGACCGGCGCCTCTGCGAGAATCAGGTGAGTGTTACAGTACACTGGTTTGTAAACTACTAAATATGAGGGTCGAAATAAAGCAGAAATGTCTATTATGCAATGTAATAAGTCTTTATAAACTACCTACACTAACATGATCTTTTCTTTTATCACAGAAATTGAAAAAGAATACCTGCTCCAATTACCCACGTCATGAAAAAAAGATATACAATCACAAAATATCAAACAGTAAGTATATTATAACAAATCCAAATCATAAATACTGCTCCATCACACAACCATTGAAGCAAACATCTAACCATAGAGCACAACACAAAATGTTTACTTTCCTGGATATGTTATACTGCAGTGCGTGTTAACAAACTCTACATTCTTAATGACATGATGTAGCCAAAGCATCACACATAAACTATACAAATCAAACACAACACAAACTGTATATTTGCAAATATTGATAGATGTTTGATTCTATTGGTGTGATCTATGGTGTAAAATGCTGCAGTGGTTGTGGCCAGGGCCTAGAGTCTTGGGTGCAAATAAAATGCCCACACCATTCAACGACATCCACACATGTAAGACCGTCCAATCCAGTGGGGCGACAGTTTGTAGCCATGAATAATCACCATAAACATAACTTTACATTAATCGTTGCTTTCTGTACTTGCCAGTAAAAGGTTTTCTGAGTAACTACAAGCACTTTTGGCACTTTATCCCTTAATCTCCTAGTCCTTTTTAACCAGTTTTCCCTAAATCCTATTATCATATGTCTTGTGATTTGTTTAGTTTGTCTATTTATTTATTTTAAACATTTTCATTTTTTGTAGCATTGTCTTTTTCGTGTTGTCATTTTTATTCTTTTATATTTTCCTCACTGCTCGGAACATTGTAACATGTCTGACCATGACAGTAGGAGCAGTGAGGATGATGTTATAATTTGGGTGGACAATTCTTCACCAAGGAAGAAGCACACAGCCACAAAGACAACTGCAGGCAATTGGCCCTTCTTTAACCTTAAGTGCCAAGGATGAGTATGCGCATTCTTTTTGCATAGACTTGCATAATAGCTTGGCACTTAAAGGGTTAAAGTGAAGGAACACCACTCCTAGAAAGAGGTGGAAGAGGTACTATGCACCTTCTGCAATAAAACTCTATGCCATGGCCCTTCCAATATTCTGTCTCAAAGTCTGCCAACATCAATAATGATTAACCTGGTGAGAGTCCACTGGGACAATGTTGATGAAAATCGTAACGCCCATGAACATAACAAAATAAATATTCATGGGACCCATTCTTTGAATATCAGCACCACCTTCAGAAACTCCATCCACCAGTACTGCAACACAGCCAAGTGTAGATGAAACGTCTACATCAGGTTTGGTATCCACTAAACTGACTCCTCTGTAGCCGACACATGACCTTTTCAAGATGCAAGTCATGTGTAAAGGATGCTGCGAATGGGTAGTCAAGGGAGGGTCCACTATTTGCAAAAACCTTGGATTCAAAATTGCATTTTCACTGCAACAATCTTCAAAAACTGTCCCCACATACCTACCAACCCCCTTCACTCCTCAAAGTCCTCCTCCACTCTCCTAGTGTCTTACAATCCCCCAAAACACTCAATGCATATAAGATGCCACCTGACCCAAAATTCTGGATAGTCGCAGTTACACACATCCACAAACACATGAGGCGTCACTTGCTCTCACGTAGCAGTGGATACAATGGTGGAGGTGTAGCACCATCCACCTATTAGAAAGTACAACGCACACATCATAAATACCCTGCTCATACAAAGTACTAGATATTCAAACTAGCAATCATTTCCCAGGAAAGAGAGACATACTGCAGATATCATGGCTGGTTTGAAAACTGTGTGGCTGTTTGGAGACAGTTGGCTGCTGTGGTTGCTCACTTTTTGTGAGAAACTAACTATTAACATCGACCTAGGTTTGATAGAATTTACCAGTAAATGGTTTGGATTGCAGGGAATGTGTTGGTTTCCATGTTGTTCCAAAACTGTTAAGTCTGAGAAGTACAGGGCAGTGAGACATCATACTAATTCATTGTGAGGGCAATGATTTGGGGAATGTACGACGGTTGTCCCTTACTTTAATGATGAAACAAGACATGGGAAAACTAATGGAACTATTTCCTCAAACCGTCTTTATCTTTTCCAATCTCACTCAGAGGCAAAAATGGAGATGGACCACCAGGTTTAATGGTAAAATTGAGAAGCGGAGGACCTAAAAGCCTCTACCGAAGTCCCATTCCTATATTTCCCCTATGTTGGGAACCGGAAATAGTGACAAGCAAAACACCTGCAATGATGCCAATAGCACAAGCAACCTTTGAAGCTAAGTATCCATTGAGAAAACTTTTCTTTATGCATCCACTAAGAGCTGACAGTCTCTTCAGGAAGATCCCTGAAGAGAGAGAGAAGATGGACAAAACAGCTGACTGGTGACATCAAATGACGTAAAGTGACACAACGAGAAGAAGATAACGTAAGAGAAAGTAAAGAGAACATGTAGAATTTGGTGACGAAGCAAGAATCAAGTAAACGTTCACATGCAAAATGAATATTACACATGTGAAGTGCACGGAAGAAAATGCAATCCATTTTATAACTGTACAGGTGCTAGAAATGCAAGTAGACTAAGTATTCATAAAAGCTGGCTATACGTAGTGAATAGCTTGCAGCGATGTGCCAAGGTATATACATGCATAAGAAATCTGGATGTTCCAAATCATGTTTTAGCAAACTGAGACCCCATAAACTGGAACGCTGAAAATGTGGCGCAGTTAATAAAAGTAGCTGATGAGCAAGAAAGAATTCAAGAGGGCTTGGTTGGCCCAGTGTCAAAAGGCCAGTGCATCTGCAAACTGGTTGTCGAGCTTCAAGAGATGCAATGAATTCAAGAGATGGGCTAAGTCCCTGCCAAGGTACAGCAAAAAGACAATGTACCTCATTACAAGTTTGCCAGTCCAGAAACAACAGTGCCGGTAAGCTTACTGGCACCGTTTTTCTGGACAGGCAAACTATGAGTCTGTTGACGGGTGCCATTTAGCCCACCAGGTCTGACCCTGGCAGGTGGAATGGCACCCGCCAGCAGATTTTGACGGAAGCACCGGCACTGTTGTGCACAGTGCTGGTGCTTCCATCCTTCCCATTCCCATTGAGTCCTATTGGAATCAAATGGGAATGGGGAGTAACAATTGCCACCGCCTGACTTGCCGGACCGCCGGGGCCGAAATGCCCTAGTTATTCCGGCAAGTCAGGTGATGGTTATTCATCACGAGTCCAGTGGCAGCCTGCCGGTTTTACCAGCACGACTACCACCAGACTCATAATGAGGCCCAATGAGCGCCAAGTTGTATTCATTTTAAATCCATTAAATACAGAGAAATGTGGTCTCCAGTCAAGTGAGCTAGATGGAAATGGACTTGGACAGAAGATGTTGAGGCGAGAAGATGAGAGCATGCTCACACTCACTTTGTATGCCCAGGAGCGGTGAGGCTTGCAAGGCCATTTTTCAAAGGCTAATTGAATGACAGAAAGTAAGAGTGATGATAGTTGTTGGGTTATTGGGTGGGGAGGCATGGTGAGGCCCAACCCACCAACACCTGGGTTACCAGCTTGCTACTGCTAGCAAGTGGAATATTCCAGAAGGGTACAAGTGTGCCAACCAATTATACAGGGCCACATATCAAAGAGCCCTATAGTTTGTGAACCAATACATCATTGTGTATTTTATGACAATGAAGATGACATGCGCTAGAGGAGGGCTCAGTTGCCCACCAGACAATAGAGACCCAATCACAACCAAACACCCCATAGAAAGTATATGTAGATATTTCACATAAACCAATCACAATTCAGTTTAAGTTTTGCATTTTGCCACGTAGTGTGATGTCAGTGATGATGAAGTTTTACTATGAAAGTGTGTTTTTTATGTAAATAGTTGAGGACTTGCTATGAGATGTCCATTGCTGTCTGTTGTACTCTCTGTTTTAGATAAATGTTAATAAAACAGCGTACCTTTTGCCAACTTCCTGAGTCGATCTTTTTATTGATGTTTGAGTAACTTCTGCATCCCTATCCATCCCATAAGGGTGCCACCTCATCTTAGATGGTCCATGCGGGTTAATGTGAATCATTGTTCTCAGGTGTTTTCAAAGCAATTGGGAGCAAGGCTTTCCCTCTCAACTACTCGCTCATCTCCCACAACAGACCTTAAAGAGGTGGCAGAGTAGCCATCCTTCACAAACCTCACATCTTCCTGTCATCGACCGAAACCCAGCCTCCACCGCTTGCTTTGAATCCCTTCTAGTCAAACTCTCTCTGGTCTCCACTCTCTCATACAGCTTCCTACCCATCTACAGGCCACCTGGATATAACAGACATGTTGCCAAAAGTCTCTGTGACTCACTAGCTACCACTCTGCTTAACCATAACCACTCAGCACTCACCCTACTAAGGGACTTTAACATCTGATTTGATGTTTCTAAAACTCCATGACCCAACCCCTGGTCAGCAGCCTAGAGGCACTCATCCTTTCCTGACATACCACATGGCCCACCCACATTGGATTCCACACCCTTCATGCAATCTTCAGCTCTTCCGACCTTGTTTCAGTGTACAGCCCCAAACCCCTCATCTAGACAGATCACTCAGCCATACCTTTCTCTGTCCACACACCTCCCACGCCTCCTAAGGCCCAACCTGTCCCACCAGATAGTCGCAAATGCTGGAACAAGGTCAAGGTACTACCTGACCTGGCTGAAGCCCTGCTACACTCATTCCTGGCACTCCCAGCCACAGATAGACCCTTACTATCAAATCCTTTGACTCCTGGCTTAACAACTCACTCCTCCCTCTCACCCCCACCCCATGCTGCCACCCACAAAGGGCCAACCCCTAAATTGTCCACCTCCCACTGGAAGGCTTTCAAAGCCCATTATCGCTCCCTCAAGTGGAAATGGCGAGCCTCCAAAAACCCTCATAGCAAGTCATTGTTCGCCCACCCCCACTGTAACTACACTTCTGAGATCTGAAAAGCCCAAAAAGACTGCTACAATAAAAGTATCTTGAACTACTGTAGCAGCAGAAAAGAGCTCCACAGAATCATCACAGAATTTGTGAAGCCCTCCTGCACCACTGCCCCTACTACGTCCTCGCAAAGGCTCTGCAACTCCCTTTCCCAACTCTTCCAAAAAACAGCACTGGACAGGATGGCCACCCTTAATGCCAAACTTTCCAACCTCAACCCTGGCCCAACACCTGCCATAGAGATTCCACCATCTCTGTCTGTTTAACACCATCTTTCAACTCTTTCAACCCTATCTCGAGCAAGGAGGTCCTAAAACTACTTTCCAGCAGCAGACCCTTCGGGTCCCCCCTGGGCCCTTGTTTCCGCCTCTCTCTTCAAATAAATCTTCACCTCCACCTGTGCAGGAGACAAAAGGAGGTCCATACTTAATGACGCCCTCACCTCGGGAATCTTCCCAGAACCCTTCAGAGTAGCACATGTCAAGGAAGGTTGCCTCAAACCCCTCCAGCCAATCAATTACAGCCTCATCTGCAACACCTGATTTTTTGTGATACTCATCAACTGCTTTGCATGCTCTTAACTCAACCTTTTTGTCAAATCTAACAACTTCCTAGACCCCATTCAATCAGGCTTCCGGCCATGCCACCGAATAAAAACCACACTGATCTCAATCTGGGATGACCAGATGGCTAGGGCGTTTGTCAGACTCCTAAAACAGTGAAAACACAAAATCCAAATCAGGTAAAAACACATGTGAGAGGGAGAGAAAGATCCCATTCATTCAGGAGTTAAAATGAAAAAGGCCTAAGTCCAGCAAAAGAACTGGGGGTCTCTAAGGTGGGAGAATTTTAGCATAAAACTGAACATTCTCCCTAACAGTGTTCATGGGGTAGTGTAGGTATGTGTGCAGCTAGGCCGTATTGATCGAGGAGTATAGCTGCATCCTATTGTTTTTGGGTGTAAAGGAGAGAATATGCATATTGGTATGAGTGAGTGTCTGTGCTTAATTGTAGGAGGTCCCTATTCCTGGTTACTTTCCAGAGCCTGTTGAGCTGACTGTGTCTGTCCTGGTGGTTCATGGAAATGGATCTGGTGCAGATTATGTTGTGTTTGCCTGGTTAGAGGTTCCTTGTTTCTGAGGCTCTGTTGTGAGTGCTGGAGGGCCCATTATATGGGTTCCTGGTTTTTGTTTATAGCGGTTGACTGGGTATTCCTGACACGTTTATCCTTTCAGGTGTGGAATTATATCACAACAATGTTGTGTTAGGGAGAATTCTCATAAATGCGCTAATTTACCTTACCTTTTGAGACCTCCAGCAACTTTGCTGGATTTTAATTTTCACCTGGGAAGAGTGTGAGCCTTTTTTCCCCACTCTTTCATGTACTTTGATGTGTGTTTTACTTTTGTGTTCTTTTGATATGGAGTTTTAGTCTGCTCCATAGGCATCAGCTTTTTCTTGTGTGTCACACAGCACCCTCAGTGCAGTGGCACAGTGATGTCTTTCAGACTTCCCAAGGTTTAAATACCTTCTCTGGGACTGACTACTGTCTCCCAGTGAAGGTAAAGTTAAATTGACTTTACTAGTCTATTTAAATTCATAGACGTGCTGAAGCCCTCCTCTGGCACCTGAGTGTCTGGGGTGGACCTGATGTGAGGAGGTGCCTAAAAATCCCTCTGCTTAGTCTCCTAGAAGACCTGAATGCACTCTGGTGTGATGGGCTGGCTGACTGTCCAGCAAGGACAGCCACCCTGCTGGGTGAGTGACAGCTAGGCTGGAATGAATGGGAGAAAACTGTTTAAAAGCAGGTCTCTGGGACCTGGAAGGCAGAGTCGACTACTGGAATGAAAGAACTGAAGACGAGCTGAAGGAAGATGACTGCTGCAACTCCTGGATCGTTGGTTTGCCCGGTGAAGCCCTGCTGCAGGTCCGAATTGCCTGAAACTCCCTCAACAGAGAAGCCCTTCAAGGAAGACTTCTTCCCTTGAGCTGGTGGGAACAACCAACTCGCAAGCCACCTGGAAACCATCTCCATACTAGTCGAATGTTCATCAGAGTGCTGTTGAAAACCGGATAGCCAGTGAGAAGGATACTAGATTGTGGACTTTAAGGCACTCACACCTTAAACCGACGTGTTGCCAAGCTGGTGGCATCTTCCCTTTGTGGTGCAGGAACCTCCTGACGTCCTCCCTCTGGTCCCAACTACTAAGGCTCAGGAATAGCGAGATCTGCAGGAACTGCACGGAACAATTGCCTCAGCTACAGCTTATCTTCATCCATAAGGTACTGTGCAGATGTGGAAGAGAAATCCTCTTTGCCGTGGTGAAAGTTTGTGAAACTTTCCCAACTTTGGGGTCTTGTTCGCTCCTAAACCGACCTATAACTCCTTTTCTTGTGAACTACTTTCAAGAATATTGGCAAAGAATTAACTGTTTGCTACCAGAACTGTGCTATCCTATCCAAGACACTGAACCTTTGACTTTGGCCCAGGCCTATTGAATTGAATTGCCTCTTGTAGTGAACTGAAACTATTTGACCTGCCTATGAAAGTAACTGTGTTGATTCTTATAACCTTTGTCTTTCTACCCCTTTTGAAAGTTACTGAAGTGCCATTTTGCTCCCACTTCAGGGGAGCCTAACTTGTTCAGAAACATATTGGTTGAGTACTGTAGTGTAGAATAGTGTGATATTGAGCTGCTTATTAGTAGTGGAATGTTTTCTAACTAAATGTGTAAATAAATGTATATTCGTTTACCATGAAACCTTGAGTAAGTGTTTGTTTGAACTATGTGATTGCAAGTCCTTTGTGTAACATCTTGTAATGCTCACATCCCCCTTGAGATAAGTCTGGCTGCTCAGCCACTGCTACCACATAACTGTGTAGTACAGGCTTGTACCAAAGGATAGATTGTGCTTACACATGTAGTCTTAATTGTGTGTAGCGTTCCCAAAGGGTGCTGAATGTCATTCTGTCTAACACTGGTGGCAAGTTGTGAGGATAAAGTATAGTTGTTACATTTAGAGTGCTGCTCTTACCTTTGTTCAAATAATCTTCACAAGGCTAAGCACCACAAGAGAAGCAATTGTTTTATCATGCCTAATATGCCTACCGCAAATGTATTGCTTAAAACCCTTTCTTGTTACATTTTCTCAGCAAAGAAATCTAGTTACATCAAAGATTGGCTAAATCGTGTGTATTTGATAATGGCTAAAGCAGAAGTTACAATTGATCTGTTATTGTTGAATCCTGATAAAGCCAAATCTAAAATTTATCAAACAGATTGGATCAACACATGCGAATTATGTATAATGTATCGAGACAACGACATTGAACGTTTCCCACCAAAAAAACTCAGAACATTACCATTGTATCTGATACGTTCACCAGCCCTAAAATATAGATCAGGAATAGTGCGTTTTCGTTTCAATCTATGGGCAACTTTGGAAGTAAGGGAAAAACGCAGATTGGTAAGCCCAGAATGTTTGTAGATTCTGTCAAGAATCGCCTAGAGGTGAGACATTAGTTCATCTATTTACAGAATGTGCCCCACTTACCTCCAAAAGACAAATAGCCTTTGCAAGACATTGACAATACCTCGGAAACATTACACAGGTTGAATGCTGGTCGGTCCTGTTGGGGTCAAATAACTTAGCAATCCAGATAGCAGCTGTTAATTTTCTCACCAGTCTTAAATTAGATACTTAACAGAAAGGAGCATTTAATTAAATGTTGTATTTGAATTTTTCTTCTATTTCTTCTTTTGTTTTATTCATGTCATAATTAATGTCAATAATGTAAATACGTTTTTTTTTGTGACATGTTTGATGTTTGATGTATGCTAAATCATGTTAAATGCTGTATTTCTATTTTGTCTTTTTGAAAGGTTGATTAAATTCAACCAAATCAATAATAAAAAAAAATATGGATAGCTAAATACAGGAGACCCTAGCATTTTAACAGTTCATCAACTGAGAGAAATGTGTAAAGCTAGGAGCCTCACTGTTAAAGACAAAAAGAATGAGTTGATAGAAAAATTGTTGGAATGTCAAAGTCAAAGAAATAGATCTGCTCTACCTATTTCTGATGAAAATGTGGAAAATGATGAGGAGGATTATGAGGATGATAATGTTATTGAGGAGTTAGATGAGGCAGAGGAGCCTCAAGATGCAGGCCTCACTTTACCTCAACCTGCTCTTAGGCCTCAACCCTTTAACCATAGGGACCATACCAGGTCCAGTACTGAGTCCAGAGTGTGTCTCTCTTGAGAGGATGAGACTTGAGTTAGAATTCAAAAGGCTCCAAGCACAAACTGAAAGTAAACATCAAGAACGTAAACTAAGGGAAATGGAATTACAACATGCTCTTGAAATTAAGAAATTGTCTCTTGAGAATGGTTCTCTCCCAGAGTCTTCTATGTCTTGAAGCCCTAAGAGGCCTCGCATGCCCAATGATGCACTAAGTAGTATGAGGTTAAGCTTCATATTTTGGATTGGTTGGCTTTTGAGTATAACTATGGGATTCAAGAAATTACATGGAATCAGCTGATTCCTTGGCTTTTGTCTAGGCTACCCCAGGTTGCAACTGATGATGTAATGGAGGTGGGGGAAATAGATAGGATGGAGTATGAAAATGTGAAACTAGCTTTGATAGCTAGGTTTGGGAAAACTCCATCCCAGTATTTTAAAAGGTTTAGAACCCTCAAAAAGCAGGATGGTACCCCTTGGGCTACCTGGATGTGTGAATGTTTGAAAAACATAGATGGTTGGTTTAATGTTTACAGAATTAATACTTATGAAGGTATGAGAAATCTGTACATGTTAGAATGTATGTATGATGCCTGCTCTCCTGAGCTGAGACAACACTTGGCTGACTCTTAGGAAATTGATCCAAAGAAGTTAGCAGAAGAAGGATGAGGGAAAGCAGTCCAAGAAAGATAACAAAGAGAATTCCAATACCTATACTCCAAAAGAGGGACACAAACATAACAAGGGTAAGCCACATGGGAAACCAAATTAGTCTAGGTCAGACCATTCCCCCATTCATAAAGACATTTGGAAAATGTTATGCTTGTGGGTCAACTGACCATGTGAAAGGGGATCCCAGCTGTAAGGGTAAACCTTCAGGGATCCACACTGTCTCCTTAGCCTTCTCCCCAGATGAAGAAATACAAATGGCAAGTGGAAACTGGCCATGAAAGTCTCAGCCAGTGTTTCTTTGGTGTCCATGGGTCTGTGGGAACAACAGTACTTAGATGTCTATAATTCCATCTCTGACAATACTAAAGAGTATAACAAAGACAGTGTTCTTGTGAATGATCAGGAGGCCCCTGCCATCAGAGACACTGTGGCCAGCATTACTGAAGTGGATGCATTGTTTTTCAATGTGTAGGATGTTGCCAAGGCACCCAAATACCTCACTAAGCTTGCTGGAGGCCCTGTCAAAATGCTCCCAGTTACCAGCTCTCATCCAGTGCAATGACATGCCTGTCAAGATACCCGTTAGTGTGCAGAGTGAAGTATCTGGGAGAATCCTGTTGGAGAATTACTTAAAATCTCTTGGCGTTGTATCAAGCACCCGCAGGCCTCCCAGCAAAAGGGAACAGGAGCAGACAAGGAAGGCCAGAGAGAGTACCTTAAGAGGCTCTCTAGGGGAAATTATAGAGGAAAATATTACCCTCAGTCAACAGACCTTTCTGACTGCAATTTCTAAGAAAAAGGAGGAAAAGAGGAAACCTAAAACCTCAGGGAAGAAGCCAGCCAGCACTCATGTGCTACCTATGAAAGACCAAATAAATATTGAGGTTAGTACCACAAAATGAAATACGCCAATCACGGGTTGAAAAGATACAAATATCTTTTATTCTGTACAGTTTCAAAGCAAACATATAGCTATCTGGCTCCCAACACCTCGCAGTGTGTACCAGCAGAAACAGTGAGGGGTAAGAGTGCTGCACATTTTAACAAAGACCTTTTTATACACTTTTCAAGACATTGTCCAGCCTCTCTCCAAACTAATAATGTACATGCTAGGGTTACTCTTAGGTCGCTTTGCATCTCATTTGCTACTGCTACCCAGTAATTTGTATATTTCTTTGGTTACTTCATAACTCATTTTGTATATTTCTATGTATGTATATAGGTTATGCATATAAATTATGTAAATGTAAATGTATGTATACTTTGCCTCAAGTTGCGCCCGGATGCCCCTGGGCCGTATGGTGCGCGCTATAAATAAAAACAAATACAAAAAAATACAAAAGTCTGTCCCCAAAATGGCACAAAGGATTTTGCCACCTCACCCAAGACTTTGTGAAGGAGTATCACCATTCTCATCCCGCCTTGGACGAGCTCTAGAGACCTCAGAGGTGCTGGCCACATATACCACTGGTAACAAGATACCCAAATAACAAGTACCCTGCCAATCTCTAGGTAACCAAGGATAAGCTTAATTGCAACAAACACAATAAATGGGGTCTCCTACATACAAAGATCGTCCACACTGGTTAGATTTGCAATGTTGGTAGGTACAACCCTCGAATACACCCATTGGCTGAGAACCATCCCTTTGTATACAGAAGGAAACAGAGTTGGGGCTATGATTGATAGTATAGGAAGGAGGTATAGCATCCTGGTTGCCTATGGGAGCCATCTTGAAAGTAATCAGTGATTGAAAAGGTCTATAGAGTCTATCAGAAGGCCTAAAAGAAGCGACGTTGAGTTTGCTTCTATTTGCAAAGAGGGAACATCCCAAAGGTATCAAGACTCGCTTTTCAAATTCATTCAGATTAGTCCCACCGAAGTTCCCAGGAATACTATTGTTCCAACGACCAATGAATAGTGCCCTTAGTGAGGCGTAGCATGCAGTAGTTAAAGGAAGAGGATGAATGTACCAGCCCAGCCCCATTTCCCTGTGTTGTGGCAAATGTGAACACACCCAGCAATCGCATGGGTCGCATTCATGATCAATAGGAGAGTGTTATTGTGATAACCTTGTCTATGTTGGGAGTCCCCAGGATGAAGAGTGTGCAGATGCACAAAAGGTGGAGACACAATGGAGACAATTTCAGTATGGAACAAAGTCTCAAGGGGACGCACCCCTTCCAAGTACCAAAACCCAAGCGGAAATTCAATTGTTAGGCAAACCAATACTATGATCAGAAAAAAATGGGTCCTCAGGGACCATGATCTTTGATGAACAGATTCTTTGTCAGCCACAAGACCAATAGCTTGTTCCGTACGAGTAGAGTTAGGAAAGGACATTGTTTCTGAGAGTCCATTTAGAAGCCTCTCTGTTAGGCTCTTTTATTTCATCCGTTGGTGGCTCCTGACCACGTGGCCTATCTTGCTTGAAGGTAACTTTGCCGGTCCCTGCCTCTTATTTATGTTCCAGTGAAAAGAGTGACAAGGCACTGGCTCAACGATGATTCCTTGTGGACACAGCTGATGCTGTGCTGTAAGTCTGGTTCCATGGATGCAGATAGTACCTCAAGACTCCAGGTATGGTGTGATCTGCGAACTGAGTGTCATTGCTTTCTGATGGAAGTGGTGAAGCAGAAACAATTTTGCTCAACGATGCAGAAAGATCCGAAGAAAAGCTTGAAGGCAAAGCGACAGTCTCCCCAGGCCCCACTGGCTCAGGAAGGGTTTCCGGTACGCCCAATGTTTCAGTTAAAAGAGACTTTCGATGAGGAACAGAGTGAACAATCTCCTTCACTTCCCCTTTGTCATGGGGCAGAGGAAAAGGTATCTTCTTGATGTGTGTTGTGTGGATCCAGTGTTGTTTTCCTTCTACTCATACAGCAGTCTGTGTGGCCAATAGGACTTGAAACTGTCCTTTTCAGCGAGGTGCGAGACAGGTTGCTGTTTCAAATGCCTTCACGAGCACCCAGTTGCTGGGTCAAAGTCGATGACCTGGCTCCTCGTATTTTACTGGGAGGGCTTCTTGCACCTGTTGGTAAATCAAATACAAGTTTTAAATCAACTGGTCACAGTACTCAGAAAGGAGCAAATGCTCTACATCTTAACTGCTTAGGTTTAGGTACATTCCAAATATTGGCTGGTCTCCCCATGATTATCTCATAGGGAGAGAACCCAGTTTTCATTTGTGGGGTCATCCACATGGACAATAGAGCTATCAGTAAGGCATCTGGCCATTTCAAATTGCTACTGGCGCAGATCTACGCCATTTTGTTCTTCAATATACCATTGTGACATTCTACAAGTCCGGCCCTCTGAGCGTGTCTGGCCGAATGGACCCGTTTATTGATCTACAATCCTGCACATGCTTGCAGGATAGCAGCAGCGATAAAATCTGGACCATTGTCTGACCAAATGACCCTCGGAAAACCAAACCTAGGAAAATATTCCTTCAGCATGGTTTTTGCCATTGTCATTGCTGTGGCATATTTTAAAGGGAAAGCTTTGACCCATTTTCTAAAGGCAGAAATGACTACCAGTACATATTTGTAATTCTGACAATGCTCCATTTCAATTAAATTGAAATGTATAACTTAAAAAGGCATAGAGGGGGGACCAAAACTACCCCTCAGTGTTGATGTACCTTTCCCCACATTATGCTGTAAACATACCATGGAATTTTGGACCAAACACTCAGCAGTTTTCGAGATATTTACATTTACCCAGACAGGTTCTAACAGTTTACAAATCTTTCTAGCACATGTATGAATTGGACCATGAGCCATTGTAACCATATCGGTGACATAAGCATTGGGTAGCATCCATCTTTACTTCTCTGTGCCTACCAAACAACCTTCGTCATCTAGACTTGCTAAAATCTCAGCCCACTGCTTAAGCTCTTCTGAAGTGGCATCAGCCTGAATGTCTTTTATACATCCAATTCCTTCATCTATTATACAAGTGTTAGTGGCTTCTTTTGTTATATACATTTCGGAATAGGAATCAGTGGCAGTCTGTTTGTCTATCCTGTCAGCAAAGGCTTTTCCTCTCCTCACATCATCTGTAACTTTCTGGATGTGAAGCGCAAGTGCTGAAAATAGCCGAACTATCAACATGCCATGTTGTATCTTATTCCATGTAAGGTCAAGAAACCTCTCTCTGCTATAATCTACCAAGGGTGTGAACCACCCCAAAGGCATACTGACTGTCTGTAAATATAGCCACACTAAGCCCTTCGGAAAGTTCAAAAGCTCGAGTCAGTTCAATAATCTCTGCGGCCATGTAGTGATGGCATAAGCAGCAGTGGATATACCATTCGGAAGTTTGAAGCTGGAGCTATCGCAAAACAGCTCCCTTTGTGGATCTTTTAACAGTGTATCATTTAAGTCAATTCTGCCTTAAATCTCTTGTTCTGTGGTCTAGAGGCAATCATGTGACATCTTGTCACTGCAAGCAATTTCTTGCGGGAGAGGCAATAGTTTGGCCGGATTTAATCCGCAACATCTCTTAATTTGGATATGCGTTGCAAATAGAATCAGCTTGTATCTTGTTAATCGTGCTGATGTGGGATGTTTCATTTGCGTTCTGTTTAATATAACGTCTACAGAGTGAGGTACCATCACGGTTAAGGAGTGACCCAGAACCATAGCCTCACTTTGTTTATAGATGCAGCAGCAGCTCTCAAACAGCTTGACAAAGCTCATGCAACAGGGTCAAGCGTGGAGGAAAGATAACTGCACAGTCTATTCTTCCCTCCATGTTCCTGGGTCAACACAGCCAAAGTGCATCCATCACATTCATGCACATACAAAATGAAGGCCTTGTCATAATTTGGTGTGCCCAAAACTGGTGCTGAACACAACACAGCCTTGATCAGATCAAAAGCTTTCTGTCAATCCAAGTTCCACGGGAAAGGCAAAGAAATGCCCTTTTTTGTCAATGCCAACATTGGTTTTTATCATTAATGAGAAATTAGGGATCCACTGTCTACAGTACAAAGCCATGCCTATCAAGGCTCTGACCTCTTTCGGTATATTTGGGACAGACATGCTAGAGATGCTTTTTATCTGTGCAGGTGTCAGTCATCTCCCCTCCTGTTGACAATTCTGAAACTTTTTCAATGAAGCCTTATGCCCATGTTCTGCTAGATGGATAAGCAGCAACACAGTGCCCTCCTTGCAAGCAACTTCTAAGTAAGCAGCTAAAAGAAGATTGTCGACATCGACATACTGCAACAACGTACAAGTGGAAGGCAACTCAAGTGAATCGAGCTGTTCCTTCAAAGCTCTGCTATAAAAGCTTGGGCTCTCAGTGTACCCTTGTAGCACACAAGTGCCCCCCTAGCGTGAACACGAACAAATATCTACTTTCAACATGTACAGGAATACTAAAGAAAGCATTCTTTAGATCCACAACACTAAGATGAGTAGCTGAAGCTGGAATCATCATTAATATAGTGGTCACATCAGGCACAATTGGAAATTGTGGAAAAACTATCTATTGATAGCACATAAATCAATTATAAAGCAGAAAAGAATTGCATTATCCCCTTTCTTATACACCGTTAAAATCAGACTATTGCACAAACTTCCCGCAATTTCCTCAATCACTCCACGATGTACAAAATCAGAAACTATACTTTTTAAAGCTTGCTCATTGTCAACTGAAATCTTGTACTGTGGAATATGTGGTAGTTTAACACCTGGTTTCAACCCAATTTTAACAGGTTCAATTTGTAAAATACCAATGTCATTATCATTAACCACCCATAAACATGCCAGAACCTTATTCAATTCAGTCCGTAAAGGCCTAGTCAAGAATTGTGAAGCAGAAGGTCATTATGGAGAAATCGTTAAATGTACTCCATTCGGAGAACAATAAATTACTGCATGCAATTCTTTCAACAAACTCAACCCATACAATTTTCGCCACAATTCGTCATCAAAAGAAATGTACATGAATTGGTGAATGTCCACAGTAAAATCGGGACCGGCTGAGAGACAGGACTAACCACTGGCGTACCAGAGAACCCAACAGAAATGTTATTCTGCCCTGACAGTGGAATATCTGGAACCCGGGAATGATCAACGGAACACTTCTGTGCTCCTGTATCTATCAAAAATAGATGCTTCCTATTCCCAACCTTCATTTCTACATAGGGCCCTTTCTGATCGACGGGAATAGGTGCCGTTTCCAGACTCTGCTTCGGGCTGTCCTAACGGAACAATACATCATCAAATGCAAGATCCTCAGAAAAATAGACAAGGATAATCAAAAATGTTCCCATTATTCACACTATGCTGCTGATTATCCTGTGAGAATGACTTTTGATTCTGAGCAAACTAAATTCTGACAGGACCCCCTATCCCAGGACATCTTATGGACCATCTACCATGGTACCATATGTGTTATTCGATCTCTGCTGAAGGATCGGGCATTGTTGCTTGTCTGCAACAAGCACATTGGTTCATGTGTACGGGACCCATCTGCGTATTACTCTGTGGAGCAAACTGACCTCTAAACTGTGTACTCCCACCTCTATTTCTGCATACTATGTGCTGGAACAATACCTTTAAGTCTCCCTTCTTCTTTTTCTATCCTCTCTTTTTCAGTATTGACTCTATTTTCATAATACTGAGCCATATGAAATACTTCAGAGTGTGATTTAGCTTGCCAGACACTTTCAGAAGTCATAATTTGTGATTGAATATCAGGCAACAATCGACGCACACATTTGTTCACAAACAACCTTTTTCCTGACTTGGTGCTTAAGTCCTGACCGCTAACACGTGTTCCAACCGATTAAAAAATTTGGTAGCGCCCCCAGATTTCCACTGGATTTGTCCCAAACTATTTGTCTATATCACCAAGCGTGAAAACTGACGAATGCAAGACAGATTCTATTTCTTTATAAAATCCTGTTGGATTTTTCCTAATGTCTGGAATTGTCTGTCTAATGGTATTCACTTCCAGTCTAGAAAATAGGACATGAACAAACGGTGAAACGTAATGAGCTTCAATAGTAGTGGATGCTGCATCTGTCGCGGCATTCGCTGGAATCTCTACCATAGGAACAAATGTCAGAGGCACCTCCCTCATTAGTAATTGAGAAGTAGGCAATTCCGAAGTTTCATTAAGCAATAGGGCTAAATCAAGAGTCAAAGCATTTAAAGCAGTATCGGGTGAAAATTCTCTCTTATAAATGACCATCAAATCTGAGGGACAACAAACCTTTTTCTTCATAAACTCATCCTGCAGGTACTCTATCATTACGTGTAACACTTTCCTTTGCATTGCCGGAGTATATTGACTAAACATGTCATATACTTCCACGGGAGAAAAAGAAACATCTAAGATCCATCTAAGCATGTCCCTTGTGCAAACACATGTTTCTTCACTCATTGGTTTACAAGAAGGAAGAAAACATTTCTGCAAATACGAAGCGTCCAATCTATCACCATCCATATCATCATTCTGTAATTGATGTAACTCCCTCTTAAACTCAAATACCCTCTCAACATTCTCCTGTACTTTCTCTGCAGTGTCCCTTGAGTAAGCTAACGCATTAAAATCCCTCAACACTTGTGGAACATCCATGTCTGTCAAATCACTCCACATTTCAGCCAAATGCATTCCCTTCCCCGCAATCAAAATAGTCTGTTTGGGAATAAATTCTAGGTCAGAAATTGCAGTTAATACAGCTATTTTTCTCATTTCTTCTATATATTTCATAGCCCATGCATACAATTCTCTTTTTCTAGCTTTAGAAACTGTACTATGAGTTACTACTTTTGAATCAGCACTTGCCCTACAATTGCTACAAGTTGGACAGAACCACTTGGAAAAGAGAGTTCAGACAAATCTTGTACAACAGGTAGTGGAAACACTACCGCTGGCGATAAAGACAGAGTTAAGGGAACAGCAACTGGCAGTAAAGGCGGAGATGAAGAAGGGGGAGCAACAATGGGAAGAGGAACAACAACTGGAGGAGGAGGAACAACGGGAGGAACAGGAACAACAACGGGAGGAGGTGCAAAAGCGGGAACAGGTAAAACAACAGAGAGAGTCACATAAGGAGATGGTGCAGTGGCAACAGTCATATGCTCATTTAAAAGCTTATCAATTAGCTTATCTGAGGCATGAACGTCCTGAGACGGATATATTTTCTATCCCCCAAGTTGAAAAGCCCTATCCATGTTTCTAATAGATTCTGACTGTTTCTGTTGATCATATAATAATACTTTCTCAGAGTTAGACATATGTCGACGTGCATGTTTCTTTTTACTCTTAATTTGCTGCATAGCTTCCTTTCTCCAATTCTGAATTACATTGAATGTTGCAGGCCTAGCCTTTTTATTCAAGAATATAGATTCTAAATACTCTATACAGGCAATCTCGAAACTACCATGAACTGGCCACTGAAATTTGGAAGCATGTCTAGTTTGTCTGTGCCAAATATCATTGAATACTATACTACCAAGGCCATACTTAAAGTGCATAGTACACGCCGGCGACCCCTCCGGTGGTGCCGGTCGGCCATATTTCAAAGGTTGTCTGTGTCTGCGGAATAAACCCCTAAAACATGCAGACAATTTCCCAGGCATATCAGATCACTGGTGTTATCTGGCGTCATTTGAACCCTCAGGTGCAAATCGACAACCAAATATCAGGATACTTAGGAATCGGGGCACGACTCACCTGATTACGAAGTCTAGGGAGGTTTGATAGGATTGCAAAGGATCCTCATGGTTGGCGATTTTGGCAAAGAGTCTGCCTCGATATGGGGACCCTCGTCAAGATGCCCTCTTGAACCGCATGCTCACCATTCAGGGAACGGATTGTACAGTACTGTCGAGGTGTCACGTCTCATACAAAGGGGTCCACTTTTTCTCACTCTCGGATCCTGGTCCGATAGCCATGTCTTCTTTTCAGCAAGATGACATCAATCTTGAGGGTCCCTATTCGGGCGCCACCTTGAAAGACCAAAGAAATATCGAGGCTTAGTACCACAAAATGAAATACACCAATCACGGGTTGAAAAGATACAAATATCTTTTATTCTGAACAGTATCAAAGCAAACCGTTAGCTATCAAGCTCGCAAGACCTCACAGTGTGTACCAGCAGACACAGTGAGTGGTGAGAGTGCTGGACATCTTAACATGGACCATTTTATACACTTTTCAAAACATTGTCCAGCCTCTCGCCAAACAAATAATTTACATGCTAGGGTTCGTGCCCAGTTCACATGTCAATATTACAAATTTGTACAACGGATTAAACAAGTTTGCATGTCCATGAAGTTACAATGAAGCTGTTGGTTCCCTGATCCATAGTAAGCCTTGTTTCAAGAATCGCTACAATGCAGTTCGGCAAAAACACACAATCTGAGTTTGTTCTACATTGTCTCATTGTTTATATGAGGATGAGGCTTGTGAGTGCCGACAACACTTGGATTGCAGTTCATACGAGTCACAAGGTTTTGTTAAATTGAACAAACAGTCTGCTCTCGGTTGGCCTAAACATTAACGGAACTCAAAGGTCGTTCGAGTCGGCTGCAAAACACAGTCCACCATTTTAGAACACAAAACAGGAGTCGAAATCAAAATGACCGAATATTCTTAAAATGGCGGCGAAGTTGATCAGAAAATCAAAACATTTCAGACGCGGTTTTCTGCGCAATGCGAATGGGCTTAGGCCAATATTCATAGCAAGTATTATACGAATACAGTTTAACACCTACAAGGACAATACAGAGAGGACTGTCCAAAGTCACACCTGTGACTCCTCCACCAGCTGAGGCTGAGTGTGAGGAACAACCTGGTATGGTTGAATCAGCTGCTGAGGAATCAACGCTGGAAGAAGACCTTGCCCCTGTTGGAGATCTGGATCCTGCAGACCATCCTGAGCTGCAGTCTTTACTGGCAAAAGGTGGTCCCAGTAGGGCAGACTTCAGCAGAGGTCAAAGGGAGTATCATACTCTTGAAGGTCTTCGTCAACAGGCAGCTTCCCAGCTGGAAGGGCAAGGGCCAGGGAAGCATAGGTTATACTGGGAAGATGGCCTCTTCTACAGTGAACCTACTGAGTCGATTCCAGGGGACTGCAGAAAACTTGTAGTGCCTCTAGAAAGCAGACACCAGTTCCTACAGTTAGCTCATGAGATTCCTATGGCTGGTCACTTGAGTTTCAAGAAGACTAAGGAAAGGCTTTCTCTGTATTTCTACTGGCCTACGTTGGGGTCTGATGTAGCTAAATTATGTAGGAGCTGTCACACTTGTCAGACATATGGCAAGAGTGGAGCCACGAATATGGCACCCATGGTGCCTCTCCCAGTGGTGGGAGTCCCTTTTGAGAGGGTAAGAATCAACATTGTTGGTCCCTTAGACCCTCCAACCTCTTCAGGCAACAGGTTTATCCTGGTTGTAGTAGACCAGGCTACTAGGTATCCTGAGGCAATACCTATGAGGACTGTTACAGCTCAGGCTGTTGCTAAGGCCCTACTTGGTGTTTTTACCAGGGGATCCAATTTTATTTCCCACTACATGCAGGCCATGTGGGAGAACTGTGGAGTGACTTACATGTTCTCAGCTGCCTACCATCCTTAGAAAAATTGATTGGTATAGAGTTTTAACTGTACAATGAAGAGCATGATAGGTGCTTTAGAGGAACCCCTTAGAAGAAAGTGGGTCCTTCTACTGCCATGCCTTCTGTTTGCTTATAGAGAAGTCCCTCAGGAGGGAGTTGGATTTAGTCCCTTTGAACTTCTCTATGGTCATCCAGTTAGAAGTCCCTTGGCCCTTATTAAGGAGGGGTTAGAGAGTGCTCCTTCCCCCGAGCCCGTGAGAGTCACTGACTATGTGATAGGTCTCCAGAGGAGAATGTCACACGTGAGGGCAGAAGCATCAGATAACTTAAAAGCAGGCCAGACTCTGGTGAAACATTGGCATGACCAGAAGGCCAACATGGTGAGTTTACTCAAGACCAGCAGGTTTTAGTTATGGTACATACAAGGCAGAGGGCCTTACAGGACAAGTGGATAGGACCCCTCAAGGTTGTGGGACAACCTGGAGAGGTGAATTATCTGGTGGACTTAGGCAATCCTAAGGAGGCTCAAAGAGTCTTTCACACCAGCTGTCTAAAAGCGTATGTCTCAAGACCAGATGTAGGAGCTTTGCTTCTAGCTTCAGCTCAGGAGGAGGGGGAGAGTGAACATCTACCTGACCTACTCAGAGGACAGCCTTTAGATGAGAAGATAGAAGGAGTCAATCTCTCTTCTTATCTGACACTGGAATAACAGGAGGAGTGCAAGTTTCTGTTTAATCAATTTGCCTCCCTGTTTCACTATCACCAGGCTTGACTCCATGGGGCAAGCATGATATTCTCAATGGTGACTGTTTACCTGTTAAAAGCAGAGGTTAGAGGATGTCAGATCATGTAAGAACCCACATAAAGGAAGAGGTCAACAAGATGCTTGATCTCGGGGTAATAGAGCCATCTACAAGTCCATGGTCTAGTCCAGTTGTACTAGTGCCAAAGGCAGGATCCAAGGAGTTGAGATTCTGCGTGGACTATAGAGCTCTTAATGCATTCACAAAGACTGATGCCCATCCTTTACCTAGGACAGAAGAACTGGTGGACAAACTTGGTTCAGCCAAGCACCTCAGTACATTTGATCTCACCTCAGGCTATTGGAAAATAGCACTGACAGACCATGGGAAGGAGAAAACTGCATTTTCAACCCCGGCAGGCCTAAACCAGTTTAAGGTAATGCCTTTTGGACTAAAGAATGCACCTGCAACATTCCAAAGGATGGTTAATCAAGTTCTGAATGGGATGGAGGACTTCTGTATGAAATACTTGGATCACATTGCTGTGTTCAGCTCTACTTGGAAAGAACATGTTGACCACTTAGGATATGTTTTGCAGGCTCTTAAGCAGGCCCATCTGACAATAAAGGCAAGTAAATGTCAAACTGGTCAGAGTGAAGTGGTCTACCTTGGACATGAGGTAGGAGGAGGTGATATCAGGCCATTGCCAAGCAAGGTACAAGCTGTACAAAACTAGGCCACCCCTACTACTCAAACCCAACTGAGAGCCTTCCTAGGCATCACTGGTTACTATAGGAACGTCATAGAAAACTATGGGACAATAGCTTCTCCCTTGAATTTGTTCTCCTCACCCAAATTTCCTAAAAGGGTCAGATGGAATGAGGAGTGCACTCAAGCCTTTGAAGGACTAAAGAAAGCCCTTTGTCAATTTCCAGTTTTAAGAGCTCCTGACTACAACCAAAACTTCATTGTGCAAACAGATGCTTCCAATGCAGGTATTGGCGCAGTTCTGAGTCAGCTGGATGAGAAAGATAGGAAGCACCCCATTTGCTTCATCAGCAGGAAGCTGAAGGAACCTGTAACAAGGTGGGCAACCATTGAAAGAGAATGTTTTGCTATTCTGCGTTCACTGAAGAAGTTTAGACCATACTTGGATCTACTTTTGTTATTCAGACTGCCCACCAACCCTTGAGATGGTTGATGCAAATGGAAGTGGAAAACCCTAAACTACTGAGATGGTAAATCAGCCTGCAAGGGTTTGATTTTACCATTGAACACAGCTCTGGGTGTGACCACCAAAATGCTGATGGTCTGTCCAGGATGTTTGACTGACTGGAGTAAGGAGATTCATCTAAGAGTGGATTAAATCCTCCTGTCCCTTAGTCTGGGGGAGACAAGTGTTAGGGAGAATTCTCATAAATGTGCTAATTTCCCTTACCTTTTGGGACCCCTATCAACTTTGCTGGATTTCTAGGATTTTAATTTTCACCTGGAAAGAGTATGAGCCTTTTTTTCTTTCATGTATTCTGATATGTGTTTTAGATTTCTGTTCTTTGGATATTGAGTTTTAGACAACTCCATAGGCATCATATTTTTTCTTGTGTGTCACTCAGTACCCTCAGTGCAGTGGAACAGGGATGTCTTTTAGACTTTCCAAGGTTTAAATGCCTTCACTGGGACTGACTACTGTCTCCCAGTGAATGTAAAGTTAAATTGACTTTACTTGTCTCTTTAAATTCATAGACCCAGCACAAACTATCTTCCTATAGAGTGCTGGAGGGGTTGACTAGCATCCCCTGGGTCTAAACACTCATGTAGGAGCCAAATGTTACCCTTTCCTCATGAAATGGCTGGAGGCAGTGGTTTTAGAATAAACTACCATGATTTTTCCCGACCTTGAACACCGGGAGATAAAAATCAGGTCATCCATGTTTTTCAATATGGCATCCCAAGACCCCTCTGTAAAAACAGACTCAGGTCATCTTTATTCGCTGTTTCTTTTTGCAAAGGTCCTTCTACTGTTTATCTCTGTGCGCCAAACCAGGTTTGGTCACTTTGTTCGTTGGCCTTTGGTGGGCTTCAGTGCTGAAGCCCTCCTCTGGCGCCTGAGTGTCTGGGGTGGACCGGATGTGAGAGAGGTGCCCGATACTCCCTGTGCTTAGTTTCCTAGGAGACCTGAATGCACTCTGGCATGATTGGCTGGCTGTCTGTCCAGCAAGGACAGCCACCCTGCTGGGTGAATGACAGGTAGGCTGGAATGAATGGGAGAAAACTGTTTAAAAGCAGGTCTCTGGAACTTGGAAGCCAGAGTCGACCACTGGAAACAAGGAACCGAAGACGAGCTGAAGGAAGATGACTGCTGCAACTCCTGGACTGTTGGGGTGCCCGGTGAAGCACTGCTACAGGTCTGAATTACCTGAAAATCCCTCGACAGAGAAGCCCTTAAAGGGCAGTGGGAACAACCAACTCGCAAGCCACCTGGAAACCATCTCCATACTGGTAAAATTTTCATCAGAGTGCTGTTGAAAACTGGATAGCCATTGAGAAGGATACCAGATTATGGACTTTAAGGAAATCACACCTTAAACTGACGTCTTGACAAGCTGGTGGCTTCTTCCCTGTGCGGTGCAGGAACCTCCCGATGTCCTCCCTCTTTTCTCCACGACTGAGGCTCAGGAACAGCGAGATTTGCAGGAACTGCCAAGAACAAGTGCCTCAGCTACAGCTTTTCTTCTTCCATAAGGTACTGTGCAGATGCAGTAGAGAAATCCTCTTTGCCGTGGTGAACGTTTGTGAAACTTTCCCAACTTTGGAGTCTTGTTTGCTCCTAAACTGACCTATAACTATTTTTCTTGTAAACTACTTCCAAGAAAATTGGCAAAGACTTAACCATTTACTACCAGAACCGTGCTATCCTATATAAGACACTGAACCATTGACTTTGTCCTAGGTCTATTGAATTGAATTCCCGCTTGTAGTGAACTGAAACTATTGCCAATGCCAATAAAAGTAACTGTGTGTTTATTCTTATTGTCAGTCTAGAGAAATGGATACCTCTCATATTTGACGGAAAACGTATTTTGGTGGCCGTGGGCCAACCATCTCATGCACGATATAACAGACATATAGGTTTCCGAGTTTGCCAATGACCGACCATTTTGATGTAAAAAGGATCGCCATTTTGTTTTCTAACCATTGCTCATTGCTTTCAGTTCTTATTGCTTTGCAGCACATTTTCTGCTTACACTGCTCGACTGTAAAACATTGTTGTCTGCACGTGAAAGGACAAGGCCGCAGGGCCGCGAGGATAACAAGAGTTTGTTGAAACACAACATAGGCAGTGCTAGGAAAGAATGCCCGGCTCCCTCCCGAATGTAGCCTTGAAGCAGAGCTGCAGAGCATTTAATCATTACGCAGCTGCCAGCCAGTCTCGTTATATGGTAGAATATGTTAGAATAAAGCAGCTAAAGGCTTGAATTATGCTCTTCTTACGGCCTCCCTTTACTGAGCCCTGTAGAGCGTGTCGGCTCCCAGGACACGAATAGCACCTCATAGATAGCAAGGTCTGGAATGCGACTCTTCCCCCGTATGCAGCTCGCTTCTAAGAACAGAAGCACTGTGTTCTGTTCAACAACTGAAAGATGCCTCCGCACTTGCAAATTGCATATTGTTACTAGAATAGATATTTGAAGGTGTCATAATTGTCGAAAGTGTCCATCATCACACCGAGTTCAAAGAAACCCAATAAAGGGGGGGGTGTTAAACATGTCATAGCTGATTGTATGATATGCATTTTGTATATATGTGACTGATGTACGTAATTCACTCTCTTGGGTCCCTAGAGGTCTAGAGATACACATCGCGGGGCATGAGACCGAGTTGGCCAACTGAGACTATTTGCTTTGCAATAAACTGTAGCTTTGGGAATACAACCTTGTGTCTGACGTATCTATCATGTGTGGTGACTTGCCTTGTTTCCATAGACGTAAGGGACCCCTAGGGGCTGCTTTCAAGATGGCACCCGAATAGGGACCCTCCCCCACTTTTTCCATCACATACGTTGTAATTGGGTCAAGGTGGATAACGACGATGACGGGACGATCGAGCCGGGATCAAGAGGTGTGTGGGGCGCCCCGTAGAAGTGATGAGAGATTTCTTTGCAGATCTGCACACATCTGATCCCTGATTGACATGCCTGGCTAGAGAACAAGGAATCGAGGGTCCCGAAACGAGGCGGAAGCCAAGAAACGCAGACATAATGTCATTGGTTGTGTCAGTATACAGACGACTTGTGTCCGAAAGGACAAATTGATTTATCAGGTGAGTCATTCCCCGATTCAAAGTAAACCTGATATTGGTTGAGAGTTGACTTTGCAAAATCAAACGCCCTAGGTAAAGTTGATTAACCAGGGGGACGGTTGAAACATGCCTGGGGTATTGTCCACACTAGCAGGGTTTTTCCGCTGTGGTGGACAATCTTTGGAAGATGGCCAAATTGCACCACCTGGGGGAACGCCGCCATATGAGATGTATGTGAAGTATGGAGTGGGTGCAATAATATTCTGTGAGACTTGGCATAGGCAAACCAGAAAGCAACACGACTATCAGTGGCCGATTAATGGTAGTTTTGAGATAGCGAGAATAGATAACTTGGAAAGGGTGTTGATAAGAAAGAAAGCGCGTCCTGCAGCATTTGATATCGTTAAGGACTGGAGAAGGGAAGCAATGCTCCGATTTAGAAGTAGAGCGAAGCCTGCACGCAGGCATAAATCGAAAGGTGAAATAGCGGAAGAAAAGGAAGAGGAGGAGTGGACTGAGAGTCTAAGAAGGTCAGGTAGACGTGACCAGTTGAATATAGAAAAAATATACCCACAACGAGAATTGCACATAGCAGATGAATTGATAGAAAACATATTGACCCCTACAAAACAAGGCCCAAGAATAGAAGTGAGGCCAAACACGTCAGTAACTAGTGCCCAAACCCCGCCTGTAGCCCAAACTCTCCCTCCTGTAGCTCAAGCCCTCCCACAGCCACAGACCGCGCAAGTAACACTTCCTATTAGCCAACCAGGCCCACAACAGACACTCCCTGTTCCCATTGTCCCATCCGCGCCTCCCATCTTAGATACAGACTCGGTACCGTCCGTTCGTCCCGGGGGCGAGAGGCAGGACTGAACAATGTGGATGCACGAGGGTAACTCGCAGTGCGATCAGCAAAGAAACGAAGGTGGAATTGGCAGAGATGTATATAGACGGGAATGATGGGACGACAACATTGGGTTCGATATATGACTTCCGAAGAAGCAACGAAAGACAGGTAGTGCTGGAATGCATGGGTGAATATTTGGTGGAGTGATGGAAACAGTTAATTTGGAAATTACCACCCCAGCGATTGTTAGATTTGAATGCATTAGCACGCTGTAGGGAGAGGGATGAAGAAGTGAGAGAACATGTATATGGACTTTTTGAACTTAAAGATGAATTAGATAATGATTATGCCGAAATGTTTACTACACCTGGGTACAGGGATAAGGATATCGGGAGACATATGAAGGAAGCTGTAGAGCCATATATACAACAACGGCATTCAATGTCGTCAGTGCAGAGGGGCGACAAGGTGAAAGTATATATGCGAGAAGCGTTTAGATGGATGTCGGATCCCAGTATCCCCACAATGGAGGTGCATGAGATATTTGATGAATATTCCATGCCCATGAAAAGAAAAGCACTGCAGTCGATGGATGAACATTTACTAGACAAAGATATAAAAAAATGATAAGGCCAGCCCACCCGAAATAATGGCAGTATATAAGAGAGCACTAGAGTGAGGGACAGGAGATACAGCCCTATCGCTTGATCTGGGAATATTGTTACACATGAGAGAAGGGGGAGGGACAGTAGTGGGGCATTTCCTATGAGAGAGGTCCCACCTACCTTTGTGCCCAAAGTAGAGGTTCCCGCAGCGGGAAACGTAGCGACGCAGGTAACACCAGCCCATTATACCGCCATTATACTGCCCAATATGTGCATGTCCCCTTTTCCAGACAGGAGGTGAACAACATAAAGCAGACGATTCCTGATATAAGAAAGAATCCTGCAGGGTTTTACAAGGAAGTAAAGTTCTGCCTGCAATTATCCGTGCTTACCATGGGTGGCATAGACCTAATATTCCCAGTGATCCTGCCAACAGACATATGGAAGCAAATAAGAAAGGTGGATGACATAACGACCTTTGGCGCCACATGGGCGGACTTGATAATAGAAGATAGGAATAAAGCGGTTGGAGGAACACCGGGACCGAACCTAGTAGCATTACCAGCACGCATAGTACAGAAATTAAAAGAAATTGTCCCCGAGAAAAGAATTCAATGGGACAAATTGACTGCATGTGTACAAGGCAAGGATGAGTTAGCTACAGATTATTTTAACATGTTTGAAGAAGTATTTACAGACTTCAGTGGGCAGGATGTGAGCTCGGAAGCGGGAAAGAGGTTATTTGTTGACAAATATGTGAGGGGGTTAAAACTTCCAATCCAGAACCTAATAATGGACTCAGAGAGTGCATGGCAAGCAAAAACGCTGGGCGAAGTATTACACGTGGCTCAATATTATGAGAACAGAATGACTGTGGAGAAAGAAAAAGAGGAGAAGGATAGGGTAAATTTGAAAACACGGGTGTTACTGCAGCAAGTAGTAGGACATGATAGAGGGAGAGGGAATGCACAAGGAAGGAGTAATTCGAATATGCATGAGGGAGCAGTGAGACCAAATCAGTGTGCGTATTGTAAGGAGGAAGGACACTGGCAAGCTCAATGTTTGCATCTGCAGAATAGAAATGGGTGTGGTCACAGGAGACAGCATAGAGGGCACCAAGGAGCGAATGGACCAAATAGGAATAGTATGCAGCAGCACCACAATAATGGAGGTAATCAAAACCAAGCCCAAAACCAAAGTGCCCCTAACCAGAGCCAGGGACAGCAAAACCAACAGTATGGAAACCAGAGTGGGGGAAATAGAGGGAAGAGTGGGAACGTTTTCGATACACAGCCAAACACGTATTACAGTAACAATAATGATTACACATCGGACAATGTGTTATTTCCCCAATAGGATAGCCCAGGACAGGGGTCGGAACCAGTGTCTATTCCCGTGAATCAGAGAGGACCCTACGTAGAAATGAGCGTCGGGAATGAGGAGCACCGGTTTCTTGTAGATACAGGAGCGCAAAAGTGTTCAATAGACCATCACTTGGTTCCGGATATACCACTGTCAGGGCAAAATAATGTTTCTGTAGGGTTTGCAGGTACACCAGTCATAAACCCAGTGTCCCAACCAGTCCCAGTTACTATAGGACCATTCACTGAACATTGTCCTTTCCATTTAACAGAAAATTGTAGGGAAAACCTGTTGGGATTAAATTTGTTGAAAGAATTAGGTTCCGTTATACATTGCATGATAGACGGGGTGTTCCTAACGATTTGGCCACAAGATGCCCCTGTGTCAGAATTCATGTCTGAAACTTTACCAGGAGAACTAAGTAAAGTGCCAACCTGTATATGGGCAATGCATGACAACGATGTAGGTTGCCAGTAAAGATCATTTTGAAAGAGGGTGTTACCCTACCGCGAATTCCCCAATACAGAATTTCGGCTGAAGGTGAGAAAGGATTGAAGAGTATTGTTACAGATTTGGTGAAATTAGGGGTAATTGAAGAAATTACAGGCAGTACATGCAACAGCCCGATTCTTCCAGTTTATAAAAAAGGAGGCAATGAAGTACCATACCGTTTCATAATTGATTTGCGCGCGCTAAACAAAGTAGTAGATCCACAATTTCCTTTAGTGCTAGATGTCACTACAATATTGACAATGATACCTGTTTCAGCAGAATACTTTAGTGTAGTTGATCTAAAAAATGCGTTCTTTAGCATTACGGTGGACAAGGACAGCAGATATTTGTTTGCGTTCACATTAGGAGAACGATCATTTACATTCACGCGTATTCCGCAAGGTTACACGGAAAGTCAGAGTATTTACAGTAGAGCATTGAAAGAGCAGCTAGACATGCTAGACTTACCAGTGGGTTGCGTACTCTTGCAATACATAGACGATCTATTATTAGCTGCTGACATAGAGGAGATTTGTAAATAAAGCACTGTATTTCTACTGTCACACCTAGCGGCACATGGCTATAAAGCTAGTTTGAAGAAATTTCAATATAATCGAAAGGAGGTGGCTTATTTGGGCTACCTACTTTCGAAAGAAGAGAGAAGGCTAACGCCAGAACGCATAGAAAGTATTTCTTGTATGCCTATTCCAAAGACACAGAAAGGAGTCAGAGCCATAATAGGCATGGCTTCATATTGCCGACAATGGATCAGTAATTTTGCGTTAATTGTGAAACCGATGGTGAATTTGATTAGAAAGGATGCGGTTATGCCTTTACAGTGGGATGAGGAATGTCAGAGAGCATTTGATCAATTGAAAACTGCATTATGTTCTGCTCCAGTTTTGAGCACAATAAATTATGAGAAGGTTTTTAGACTGTTTGTGTGTGAAAGTGAATGATGTGCCTGCATTGGTGGTTTTGACACGGGAACAAGGTGGAAGAAATAGGCCATGCGGCTATTTTTCTTCTGCGCTGGACCCTGTAGCGCACGCACTACCACGATGTTTGCGATCTGTCACGGCGGCTGCTGCGTCAGTGAAACAAACGGAAGGGATGGTATTGGGGCATACTTTAATTCTGATGGTGCCACATGCCATAGACGTTCTATTAAATAGAACACAGACACAACACCTCACATCTGCTAGATTGACAAGATATGTGATTATCTTGTTCGCGCCCCATATCCAAATTATGAGGTGTAGCGCTTTGAATCCTGCAGAATTAATGCCACTACCCATAAAAGAAATTGGTGAGAATGAATCACCCCCCCTCCATGATTGCTTAATGGTCACTGAGGAAGAAACCAAGGGGAGAGTTGATTTAAGTGATTTCCTACAGAAAGAGCCAGATGGAGAGTTATTTTGGGACGGCTCTTGTTTTAAATTACCTGATTTCACGACAACTGCCGCGTACGCTATCACTACCCTAGAGAGCGTTGTAGAAAGCAAAAGAATACCCTACAACTCGGAACAAGCCACAGAGATAATAGCATTGACCAGAGCCTGCGAGAATTCTGAAAATTTGAATGTGAACATATATACTGATATTCAGTATGCTTTTGGGGTGGTTCATAACTTTGGTCGACTTTGGGTTGAGAGAGGGTTTTTGACATCACATGGTGCCAGAATTCAACATGGCCCTCTGCGCTCACGCTTCCAAAGTGCCTAGCAATAGTGAAATGCGAGGCACACAACAAGGTAACATGCAAAGTAGGAGAGGGAAACGCGTTTGCAGACAGAATTGCGAAACAAACTGCCACTGATTTAAATACCAAAATGATGACGGTTCAGACTGAGGAAGTACCCTGTATGATAGAAAATGGAGTTTCCACTGTCAAAGAAATGCAGGCCGAAGCTGCGGCCGATGAAATACATGGGTGGGCAGAGGGCTCTGCTGAGTTAGATCTGGAGGGTTGTTGGGTGGACTAGGGAACTATAAACTGGATGTTGCTAAATTTGTATGTGACTACAATGGTCACAATGGCCCACAGCCCTACTCACATCTGTGCGAAAAAGATAATACAGCACCTATCTACAGTATGGCAGAATGTAAACATAAAGAAGAATGCAGAGAGGTTGGTGCAGAACTGTATCATGTGTTTACAACACAATGTAGGAAAGGGAACAGTGACTCCAATAGGCAGTTTTGGCCCACCCTCTATGCCTTTTGAGGTGATCCATTTTGATGTCATAGAGATGGAGAGATGCCAAAATTTGAAATATGAATTAGTGGTGATCTGTGCATTCAGCAAATGGGTGGAGGCATATCCCTTAAAAGACTGCACAGCAATGAACACGGCAAAAGTAATGCTTAAAGAATATTTTTCCCGTTTTGGCTTGCCCCGTGTCCTATGGTCAGATAATGGCCCACATTTTGTGGGCGCAGTGGTGTTACAGATATGTGCAGGTCTTCAGATTGATAAGAGATTCCATAGTTCAACGCATCCGAGTTCGGCCGGTCTTGTGGAGAGGCACAACAGGATTCTCAAGTCAAAAATAAGCAAGATATGGGCGGGAAGCAAGTTGAGTTTGGTGGATGCATTAACAATAGCGCTATTATGCATGCTTACGTCTGTACAGGCTAAAACTGGGCTCTCCCGTACGAAATCGTAATGGGGAGGCCGGCAAATGTTTGGTGCGCACCTCAGCCAAAACGACTTAGAGAGGTATAACATCCTGTGGTTAGTACTTATTGTGGCCTTTTAATGCAGAAATTGCATTTGATTCATCAGCAGGTGCAGGAGGCTTTACCAGTGAGATACACCGGTCCGGGGCACGCGCTGGAGCCAGGAGACTGGGTGCTGCTTAACATTTTTGAAAGAAAGTCATCGTTAGCACCCAGGTGGTGTGGCCCCTATCAAGTACTCTTGGCAACGCAGACGGCAATACGGGTGGATGGACGGAAGTCATGCATCCATGCCACCCATGCCAAAAAGATTCCAACTTCACTGAAAGACTTGCCTGACCCAGACGACCGGGAAGAGACAGCGGTCTTAGAAACGAAAGACACTGTTGCCAGTAAGCCGCCACCAAATCTGCCCAAGCGAGAAGTGAAACTCGAAACAAAGCCTGAGACGATTGCCAAAAAGGGGGAAGGGCAAAGAGTGCCCCAACGTTGTCCAGCAGAATCTACATCACTGTTGGCCGACACGAAATCTGCCTTGCAAATACCAGCAGAAACTAAACGTGTACCCCTTTGGCGCCCACCAGCACTTGCCAGCACGCCAAAGACCGAATCTGCATCACTGGCGCGGCACACACCAGCACCTGCAGTAGCGCCACAGGCTGACTTTGAGCCTGAATCTGGAAGTGCACCGGCACTGTTCATGGATCACACAATACCAGGAGTGAGGCGATACAATTTGCGGCCTCGAAAGACAAAGTGATCCACAGTTCTTTGGTGTTTATGTCAACCTCTGGTTCTGCTCAGGGACGGAGAAGGAACTAGAGGTGTAGAGGAGAGAAGCGTGAGAATTGTGCAAGTCGGACAATTCAAGACTCGCGCTCCTCGGTGCGATCATAAAAAGTACATGTGTCTGGAACCAGAGCGGACAAGCTGGGCGCACGTGGTACTAAGGCAATAGATAACAGATCAAAAGTCCTCTGAGCAGTATGAGAAAGGACAAGTGATCTTGCCTAAAAACGAATAAGCAAATCCAGTCTATAAAGGACTGACAGAACTGAACTGTGACGATTCCGTTGAACTTATTGACATCAGAGCAAGTGCAACGAAGAGAGATATACACGACGAACTCTAATAAGGAAGAAGAAGGACGATGAGAAACATGTCAGGACCGGTTTCAGCCTCCTCCTGCACCGCTGCTGAGAATGAGTTAATTGTAAAGACTGTAAGCTTAAGAAAAACGCATGGTAAAAAGAATTGTATGCTGGCACTGACAATAATTATGTGCTTTATGAGTGTGGTAGCACCAATAACGACAGCCCTGGTATTATGGTATGTGGAATCGATACACCCATTGGGAATGTTTTTACCAATAGTTAATATATCCACTACTGAAAGCCCGGTTCAGGTGATTACTTATACCCTGTCCCCAATGGAAGAACGACACAGGGAAGGGTTTGGGAGCAACACGTTGTTATTAATTATGAATATGACACATGCAATTCTAAAGAAAACAAATTGCTGGGTATGTGCCCATTTACCGCAGCATGCTGGGAATGGAATAGGTTGGTATGTACAGCCATTAGCATTACATTCTGCATGTAGTGCATCTTTAGGTGCAATGTTCTATGGGAAATGGAATAAGAGTAGTACGGGTCAATTAGACAGAACAAACATGAATGAGTTTGAGGAAATAATAATGAGGCCTGTGGGTTGTTCCATATTCCATAAAGCACAAGTGATGACCCCAGAGCCTACGAGGAAAAGTACGCGAAAAATAACACAACAAAATAGACAAGATAGATTGTCCCCACCAGTTAAAACATCTGTGATGATGTTTCGTGTAAGAACAGACAGGAACAAAGATGCAGTTCCCCCTCCTTACACAGTGAATTATAACCCAAGAACTGTCCCTTTTTGTCTAAAAAAGGCTCCTTTTCAGTCGGAACATTTACTGGATGCATGAATACAGTGGTATTAAAATGGGAAATAGAACCAGTATATGTGGGAGATCCAGTTTATTTTATATGTGGAGAGAAAGCATATCCTTGGTTGCCCAGAAACTGGGGAAGTACATGTTACCTAGGTCTACTGTTCCCATGAGTGTTCCTCTTAGAAACAGCAGACATGGCCAGACTATCCAGATCTAGAGTCAAAAGGAGTAGCAAAGGTGTTTTGATAGCGACTGACGTAGCAAAATCATTCATTCCATTCTTGTCCCAGATAGTGAACTCCTATAATATAAGGCAGCTGTCCAGAATACTAAAAAATATCATAAACACAACGACAGATATACTATTTAACATGACGGGAAGAAAAATGAATCAGGTTAATGACGCTGCAAAATAGAATGGCTCTCGATGTGATCCTGGTCGATCGTGGGGGAATTTGCAAAATAGTGGGATCAGCCTGTTGTGTATTTGTAGATGACTATTCCCCTACAATCAATAAACAAGCAATAAAGAAAATGAATGTCCTAAGTTCCGAACTCCCTACTGGAGAAGGAGGCTGGGGAATGGAGTCCTGGTTTTCGGGAATACTGCATTCTTGGGGATGGAAGTTGATTTCAATATTAGTTGTGGTGTTTGGAATATTCATAACATGCTGTTGTTGCATAAACTGCCTACCAATAGTTTGCACTGAGGTAACTGAGGGATGTACTAAGTGATGTATGCATATGATGACAAAAACAAAACAAACTCATGGTCGGGCTGACCAAGACACAGATGAGATGAAAACAGTAAATTAATTGATGGCTATAGAAATTAATGAAGAAGATGATGCTTACAATGGCATGCAAAATTCAGACATAAGTACTTCAGACTTATCGTCATTAGAGGAGGATACAATGAATGGATGAGACGTTTGACATACGGCCAAAGGAGGGTTTGTCAGTCTAGAAAAATGGATACCTCTCATATTTGACGGCAAACGTATTTTGGTGGCCGTGGGCCAACCGTCTCATGCACGATATGACAGACATATAGGTTTCCGAGTTTGCCAATGAACGACCATTTTGATGTAACAAGGATCGCCATTTTGTTTTCTAACCATTGCTCATTGCTTTCTGTTCTTATTGCTTCGCAGCACATTTTCTGCTTACACTGCTCGACTGTAAAACATTGTTATCTGCACGTGAAAGGACAAGGCCGCAGGGCCGCGAGGATAACAAGAGTTCGTTGAAACACAACGTAGGCAGCGCCAGGAAAGAATGCCCGGCTCCCTCCCGAATGTAGCCTTGAAGCAGAGCTGCAGGGCATTTAATCATTACGCAGCTGCCAGCCAGTCTCGTTATATGGTAGAATATGTTACAATAAAGCAGCTAAAGGCTTGAATTATGCTCTTCTTACGGCCCCCCTTTACTGAGCCCTGTAGAGCGTGTCGGCTCCCAGGACACGAATATCACCTCATAGATAGCAAGGTCTGGAATGCGACTCTTCCCCCGTATGCAGCTCGCTTCTAAGAACAGAAGCACTGTGTTCTGTTCAATAACTGAAAGATGCCTCCTCACTTGCAAATTGCATATTGTTACTAGAATAGATATTTGAAGGTATCATAATTGTCGAAATTGTCCATCATCACACCGAGTTCAAAGAAACCCAATAAAGGAGGGGTGTTAAACATGTCATAGCTGATTGTATGATATGCATTATGTATATATGTAACTGATGTACGTAATTCACTCCCTTGCGTCCCTCGAGGTCTAGAGATACACATTGCGCGGCGTGAGAGCGAGTTGGCCAACTGAGACTATTTGCTTTGCAATAAACCCTAGCTTTGGGAATACAACCTTGTGTCTGGCATATCTATCGTGTGTGGTGACTCGCCTTGTTTCCATAGACGTAAGGGACCCCTAGGTCTTTCTACCCCTTTTGAAAGTTACTGAAGTGCCATTTTGCTCCCACTTCAGGGGAGCCTAACTTGTTCAGAAACATATTGGTTGAGGACTGTAGTGTATGATAGTGTGATATTGAGCTGCTTAGTACTAGTGGGATGGTTTCTAAGTAAATGTGTAAATAAAAGTATATTCTTTTACCAAGAAACCTTGAGTAAGTGTTTGTTTGAACTACTGTGATTGCAAGTCCTTTGTGTAACATCTTGTACTGCATACATCCCTCTTGAGAAAAGTATGGCTGCTCAGCCACTGCTACCATAACTATGTAGTACAGGCATGCACCAACGGTGAGATTGTGCTTACACCTGTAGTCTTAATTGTGTGTAGTGTTCCCAAAGGGCACTGCATATAATTCTGCCTAACACGTTGTCCCTTCCGATAACAGGAGTGCTAAAGGGATGACTGGCTGGAGGCCGTAGTGTGTATTCTTAGGAGAAAAGAACCAGCTTAACCAAGCATAGCTGGTACAGTGCCTCGGGTGATGGGTTCATGTCATTTTTCCTGGGTAAGCCAGGGTAGACTGACTTGATCATGTACTGCCTTTTGTACCTGATAGGTGACATGATCTGGCCCAATCATTAAGTTTGAAACATAAGTGTATAAGGTTCTTTGGTAGTGGCTCTGCTTGTTAATTTCCAGATTGGTAAGGCTGGACACAGAGTTAACAGGAGCAGGGCCAATCGTATTTGACTAACAAGGAAGCCTGCATTAGTGGCTCTGTGTGTTAATTCCCAGGTGGGTAGAGTTTGAATCAAGTTGATAAAAGCAGTTTCAATCGTTTTTGACTGTCAGAGGAGCTATTAAACTCTGGGATTTTAGTTATGCACTGAGGTTTGTGGATAAGTTTTATGACAACAGTTGGCGTCTCCTGGAGTGATTGCCCTGTGCTTGCTTAGGGAAAGATAATGAATAAAATCAGTTATTTTGGAGAACACGGGTGATGTCGGGCTTTAGTTTGGAGTCTGGGTATTCGTTTCCAGGTTGATATTTACAGACAGACATCTCCTGGTCTTAGAGTGTGGTGCATGTCTGGTCAGGTGGCAGTGAGCGTGCTTGGCCATAGTATATAGTTATACTGATTTCAAGTCTCAGGTTTGAAGTCGTGGGCATTTGAGATTGGAGCACTAAGGGGGAATACCTAGACCAAAGCATACTCATCTCTTGAACCTGCCTCCATGCCCTGACTTTTCCTACTTTTCTCTGATGATGGCATTTTCGCCATCTTCCGTGACCTGACTGTTGCTACATTTCAGTGATAATGCCTTTCTAGCTAGATTCTGGCAATTGGTGGACCATTTACTGGCCTTAGGTGGTCCCTTAAATGATTTAGGGAAGGAGCCAGGTTTTCAGTACTTTACAGAATGCCGGTAGTCTTGGTTGTGTTGAATGTGGGGAAGCAGTAAGTTCTGCAGTGTCGGCCCCAAGGTTGGGTAGGTGGATGCTCCATACCTGCCAAAGTTAGAGGTTGGAATTATTTGCAGAAGGGCTGTGCTTGACCTTAGGGTGCATGTTGGGAGGTAAGGGATTACCTTTTATTGTAGGTATGCCGGGCCATTCTTGTGGACTGCTTGGTATGTGACGCATAGGATTTTGAAAGTGGACCTTAGTCCAATAGGGAGCCAGTGATGGGTGCGGAGAGCAGGTGAGATGTGATCCCTTCATCCCAGCGCAAGAAAGAGACTGGCAGATGCGTTTTGGACTCTTTGGAGTTTTTTAAGTTGGTAGGCCGGTGTATCCAAGCAGATTGAGTTTGCATAGTCCAGTCTGGACATGACAATGGACATATTTGCAGACAGTCTTTTGGGGTAAGTGAGGTAAGGGAAGATGTGTTTCAGAAGCCGAAGGTGATAGTGACCCTTGTATACATTATTGTTCTGGTGGGACAGGGTTAGGCCCGAGTCCTTTGTGCAGCCAATGCTTTTGACTTTTGTAGAGGTAGGGGGGATGCCAAAGGAGGTGGGCAATGGGAGTGGTTGCAGGAGTAGAGCTGTGGTGCTGCACAACATGATCTCTGTTTTCCGTGCTTTCAGATGGAGGTGGTTACTTGTCATCCCAATCTCTGAGACATGCTGCTAGGTTGGGTCGTAGACCGGAGCTTGTTTGGGTTTCTCGGGATGATTTGGGTGTCGTCGCTGAAGTTACAGCAGGTGAGGTTGTGCGAGCGAATGATCCCTGGACGAGGGATTACGTAGAGGATGAATAGGAGAGGTGTAAGGCAGGTGCCTTGAGGTGCTCCTGTTTTCACACAGTGAGTGGTGGAGAGGAAAGGGGAGAGGAAGGTGAGTTGTTTTCTGTTGTTGAGGAACGAGGCAATCCAGTTGAGTGCTGAGTCTCGGATTCCTAGGGAGTGGAGTCGGTCAAGAAGGATTGAGTGGTTAATGGTGTCAAAAGCTGCTGAGAGATAAGGGAGAACCAGTGCTGCACATCCTTCAGAGTCTGCCGAGTATAGTGACACAGTACCTTCAGCGCAGTGTTACTAAGAAATCCTTTAGATTTCTCCTAAGGTTTAAATACCTTTGTTTGGGTGAACTACAGTTCCCAAGAATAGTAAAGTGAAAATGACACTACTTACCTTTTCTCTTTGTAGGTCGAGCACCTACCATCTTATGTGGAGTGCTGGGGGGAGGTCACTTCGTACACTCTATCCTACTTTCCCATGTAAAAGATGTTACCCTCACTACTTTAAATTGTTTGTGGCAGTAGTTGAATTTTTCCTACCATTTTGCTTTTGTATAGCAGGCTGGAACCTTATCTACAGTACTGCACCCATAGGTGAGCATTTTGTCAGAATGGCCCCTCTCTACTTATCACCAGTTTCTGTTTGTGAGGTCTATTTTGGCTTTTACTCTGTGCATTGAGACAGGTGTGAGTCCTTTGTTTGTCTTGCCTTTGGCGGGCTTCAGCCCTGAAACCCCCCCCCCGCTCCAGTGTGTCTGGAAGGAGAGGATGTGAGGGAGGGTCCAACACTCCCCTGTCCTTTTTCTATAGGAATGCCTGAATGAAACTGTGTGATTGACAACTTAGGCTGTGCATACATTGGAGAAACCTGCTTAAAAGGCACTGGTTTTGGGACTCGAGGCAGAGTCAACCATTGGGAGAAACACCCGATGAAGAAACCATTAACAAAGCTGCTACAACCTCCTGACCCTTTGAATTGCCTGATGAAGCACTGCTGCTGTACTAACCTCCTTTTTCAACTCGACAGAGAAGCTCCTGACAGAATGACTTCTCCCCATGGGTTAGTGGGACCAACTAACCCTGAGACGAACTGGGCTACTATCACCGACTTGCTGTACCTCTCTGTTGCTGCAAGAGCCCAATGCCCGGGTCGAGTATCCATAATCGAGTGCAACGTCTGCCGTGGAACAAATCCATCCAGAAGTTCCAGGAGCCTCCTAAGGATCCTCCAGATGCAAGACCTCCAGATCAAAAGTCCCCTCACAAGAGTGCAGGACCATGGGAGTGAAGAAAGTTCAACCAGTGACCGTGATCCGCAGCAGTGCTGTTTGCTAAGTGCTGAAACCGTGAATTGCCGCTGAACCGACAAGAGCCCGTAGCTGCCGACGACCATCCTGAGTATTGCAGAAGGAGCCCTCCAGACATGCTCCTTCTTGTCCCCATAGCTGAAGCTCAGGAACCAGAGTCTGCATCGCTGTAGCAAGACGGAATCCAGCTGGACCACTCTTCTTCTAACCAGAGGTACTGTTTAGGCTTGGGTACTTACCTTATTTCTTTAAGCCAAGCTTTTATCACTGGGGAATTGCATTGGCTACCTTTTTTCGAGTTGACTTCAACTCACTTCTCACAAGTTTCACAGCTTGTGACCCTACAAGTGATTTTTCTGGACTCTCTAACTTTGTGCAAGACTTTTATCCAAGAAGCGCATCATATCCATAGACTGTGTCCCAATGACTTTGGCTGTCCTGGCTCCCTAAAGGCACTCTTCTTAAGCCATTGACTTTGATTCAGCTTGTCCGTCGTAGGTTGCAGCTTGTTAAACACTGTTACTGCTGTGAAAGGCTTACCTATACTTCATTGGAGGATTCAGCTGTCCTCACATATTCTGAGAATCTGTTCTAACCTTTTTGCTTCCCTTAACCTTTCCTTTCTGCAACTCTGAATCTGCAAAGTAAGCTAGTGTAATATATAAAAGCAAATACTATTTCTGTGATTGAAGTCACCTCCGTTTGTAGGAGAATTGTATGAAGCATATCCAAAGATTATTCACTGGTGTGCTTGATTCTGAAAAGTAATTTCAAAGTTTATTTGTATTGTTACAATCTTTTACCATTTTGAAGTATGCTTATTTCAAACTGATATTAAATAAATAAATACATATTTATAACTGAAACCTTGAGTGTAAGTGTTACTTGGCTATTTGTACTTACAGATTTAATTTGTACAGCTCTACAGCTCACAGTTACCCCTCTTGATATAGGCCTGGCTGTCAGTCACACTACCAACTTGTGCAGTGCAGACCTATACCAAAAGGTGGGTTACCTAATACAAAGCAGATAATTTTGTGTAGTTTCACACAGTGTGACAGGCCTGATTCTTACCCAACAAGCACCTCAAGAGCCTTTTAGAACACAATTATACCCCAGGAAGAAATTGCCCTAGAGTCACACAAAATCTCATACAAAGGCTCCACGGCCACCAGAATGCAGACTCGTAGGCTGCACACATTCAACTGATCTCTCACAACCACCCCACTGCACCTAGCATTAGAATGCAGCCACTCTGCACAAGCTGCACTGACTTCACACATAAAGATTGCACTGAAGCACTATATGATACCCTACTCTCTCCATTGACCTGGACTATGGTCCACAAGGGCGTTCAACCCACAGCGCTTTGAGTTCATACCAAAGGTATGTAAGGCGCTATACAAATGCACAATAACATAACATACCATGGTTTATCAGGATGGCGTAATTTAATGTTTTCTCTCATTGAAGATGTCTATTTGGCTATTTATCAGGATTGATAACCACATTGTTTGTAGAGTGGTGATAATGTGGGTGATATTGTTGGGAAAGGCATTGTTATTGACCATTTTGAATGTGTTACGTGGTCTAGCACAGAATGCTTGTATTATACCTTTCTGAACTATCACCCACCCTTGTTAGTCTTGTCGAGGATGTAATAGCCTCAGTTAAAGGCGGAGTAAGGAGAGTCACAAAATAAAGGCATCTTCTAAGAGGTCAGGAAGCAACCAATTAAGACTTCCTCTATGTGACAGGCACATCAAAAGTATGGCTTCTTGACAGAGGGATGCCATCTTGAGGTGGTCGTTTCTAAAGTGGGAGTCTTGCAGAACTGTCCATGGCGTTCCCGAGTGATAGGGTGCAATATTTGTTTCAGCAAAGTAACATTACCGCCAAGCTCCCATTTGACATCTTCTATGTGAACTGCAACTTATTAACATCTTTCTTACTCCCACACAAACTGGACTTCACATCTCACAACTTACTACTGTATACCAAAAGAAAAGGCTTGACTGACACAAAGTAAGGGTATTTCTGTGGGAAAGGATACTCTGATTTATAGGTTTTTGAGTAGCGGCCACTCACCGCCCACCCCTGTATAAAGAAACAGTCAACACCTACACAACACATGATATAGGAAAAATATAAAGGCTATCCATTATTTGGGCCTGGCTATTCAACCATGTTTATGAAGGAATTCTTTATTAAAATAGTCATTGTGACACGTTTCTTAGAGGAGAGTTTTTGAGTTTAGAACGCTCTGTATTATCCCTAGAAGGATGACAAAAAGACCACGGGCCTCATTACAAGAATGGAGGTAGCCATGGAGCTTTTAGCTCCATGGCTGCCTCCGTCCGGGCTCCATTACCGGGTTCCTGCAATGGGGACTTACCGGGTTACTCCGACATAGGAGGACCCAGTAATTCCTCCTTGCAGGAACCCATCCTCATTCCCATCTGAGCCCCCATAGGGCTCAATGGGAATGGGGAGGGAGGTAATAATGGGCAGATTACATCTGGCCCGTTATTGCCTCCTCTTCCCCAGGCGTGCGATCCGGGTCCCGCGATGGGAAGCTTGTAATCGGTGCTCCCGGAATGAAGGGGGCTGGTCACGTACCAGCCCCCTTCATTACGGGAGCGCCAACCTTATAATGAGGCCCCATATGTGTTCTTGTCCATATTTTACTTTATCTTCTAAATACTGAATGAAATGAGGAGAAGGCGAAATGTGGTGAAGTTTCTTTCCTGACTTCTTTGGTGGTTGATGGTCTCGTCAAAGGGGTACCTTGTCACTGGATAATGGCTAGTATCCTGGCCCCTTTAAAGAAATTGAGTAGCAGCATTGCAATGGAGTTGACAGTGCTGGTACACTCAGCTCTCATTGCAAGGATGCTGAAGCTTTTACGGAGTCTGCTTGAAAAAAGACTAGATCCTGAGCTAGACCACGATACCCCTGAGAGAATCAGCCAGCTTAAGCAACAAGAGGGAGTTAAGATCACAAATATGGCAGAAGTGGTTATCCAACATGTGGTCCAGACCCTTCCATGCACAGTCAACTAAACATTCCCTTCTTCTCTATACAAAGCCACCACATCTTATTAATGTTCTATGGGCTCAGTTAGTAAGCGGGTAGGAGGAATGGCTCATTTAGAGTTGCATGGTAAGAGGAAGAGAAGAAACTGGAGAGGAATCTGAAGGGAGAGCTGGAGGCAGGAGGCAGGAGACTGAATATGTGCCTCTGAGGCCTGGGGAGAGCAGGATATACGTGTCCGGAGGAGACAGCCAGAAGGCTGGTGGTAATGAGCAAACAGGAGGCTGCAACATAACTAACAAAAAGGGAGTATGTAGGGCACTGGTTAAAGGCAGACCCACAAGATGGGGAGTTAGGAGGCCCAGTGGGCGAGGACCCTGGAGGCTGGGAATGGAAGGTCCAGAAAGTGCCAGGAATAGGGGAAAAGTGTAGAAGAGTCATGGCTATTAGGGAAGTGGTCAAAGGGGTGATGTAGGGATTAAAGGGGTGAAGAAACTGTGAGATTAAGGAGTTTATTGGGGAATCATAGCTGGAATAATACAAGTGTCAAAAGGGGTGCAGTATTTTGAGTGGTGTGAGAGAGGTGCCCAGGGGGGAAACTATTTAAAAGGAATGGATAAGGAAAGAAGATGATATAGAGTAAAGTGGAGCAGAGGGGGTTTATAAAGTATTGACAGAAGTGAATGAGTGTAGAAGTCTTAGGAAGATGGAGAAGGATGTGACAGGAATAAATGAAGGTGGAACACTGGGCGTCCACCAGGAGGTGAAGAAGGAGGAAGTTGGAAAAACTTAGTAAGTGAAGGAGAAGGATGGCAAAATGACTAGGAGAAGGGCTATTAGAGCAAAGCAAGGAACATAGCATTGTTAACACAGAGGTTATGTGGTAGACCCTAAGTTAAAAACGGCACACCCAAGAAGTCAAATGATAGTAGACAATGATTTGTGGTTGAGGTGATATGTTGAGGAGGAAAGAGAGATGGCGCATCCATGCAAGCTTGTAAGTGAGCTGTTGAGCTGTGGACCGCTCGTGGATTTGACAAAGGTTTTCTCTTTTCACTGCGATACTGCGAATCAAGACCTATGCACAAGAGGAAGGTCTGCACTTCTGTGTGAAGCGAAACGCTGAAGTGAAACACACGTGCTGGACTTCCAGAACCAGAGTAAGTGAATGAACTGACCTTTTTGATTAAGTGTCTTGAAGTGGGTCGAGCGGACATAAGTGGGCTGGGCTATCCCTAAGGGAGTGGGCTGGGCTGACTCAAGTGGGCAGGGTTGTCATGTCTCAGTTGTTGTGCTTATTAGTTGACGGTATCGGAATTCCCATTGACCCTCTCCCTCCTCCCTCTTTCTATTACATACCTATTGGTGTGTGTGACCCCGCCCCCGAGACCTCAGGAAGCCCATATTATACCGGATGCTCTGCATCCTGCACGCGTATCCAAGTGAGCTCGTAAGTGAGCTGTTGAGCTGTTTGGCTGAGTGGGTGAGTGTGAGTTGCAATTGCCACTTATATTGTATGAAAGTGGTACACACTTCTGTACCCTATATTTAAAGTATAACCTTTTCTGTAAACTACGATTACATCTTGGGGTACCATGAACCCTTTAATGTGAGATATCGTAAATAGCCTCATGCTATCCATCTGATAGTGTGTTAGAACAAATCAATCCTAGTCTAACTGAAGTGCTTCTGTGAAAGAGTAAAGATACGTCCTCACTCAGACCAAAGTTAGTTCCTCTGACTGAAATAATGATTTTACAAACTTTGAAGACTGGTATGCCAAATAGAAGCCCGTTACAATGGGTTACAGATCCTCTAGTGGCTCAAATGCAACCTGCTAGCTACTCATGCTCTACAGCTCGGCGTGGCACGAACAGCAATGGAGTACTGGCAAACTCAGACATTAGGAAGTTCTGTAGCAGTACCCTATCTGCATACAGGGCGAAAAACGTAGGGGAAATAGATGGAAGTTCAAGTGCCGTAAATGTAGAGAGAGAAATTTCCATCTCCCCAGACTTGGGTTTAGCCATTCATCCCAATACTCCTGTTGACAAGCATGCGATGAAATTGTTGCCTACCATCCTTCAAAAAGACGAGTCCATATCTGAAACGGCAATGTTGAACAGCTTGCCCCCTTTGGAGAATATATCTAAACCAATGTGTAGTAGCCCCCGAGATGAAGCTGTTATTGATTTGAAGGATAACGATTCGGTATTTCCTAACAATTTATTCCCTGAAAATCTCTCAGGTTCACCTGTGATGTTTTCAGAAGACAGTCGAAATGATGTGGAATCTGTTTCCTCCTCCAACACTCTTACGCCAATCAAAGTCCAAATGAATAATCATAGCACTAACACCTCGCTTGTTATCCATCACCCTGATAAACTAGTAGGAGTGACTTTGCAGGCAATGAATGTCGCAATGCAGACTTTGGGCAGTGCATTTCAAACCAGTGAACAAAAATTAAATGTGCAAGGCAAAATCTTACAGAAAATTCTTCTTTGGCAAACCTCCAAAACTGTTCACTCAGAACAAAAATCTATATTGAAACAACCAAATTGAACTCTTGAAGTTTTGACTGTATTTGTTGCATGTCAAACAAACACCATTACATAAGGTTCACAGGTCCTGGAATCCTCTGTTCAAGCCAAACCATTTAAAGAGATTACATCTGCGGTACCCTGCATCAAGGAGATAATTTATGATGTGGTGACCACCGATAAAACATTGATCACAATGCCTGATTTGGCCACCTCTGATAGTAGTGGCAATGCTATTCAGAAGAAAAAAAAACCTTTACACTTTTTACACCTGGGGCACAAGTTAAAAAGGTCAAGAAAGTGAGCCAAACGAAATGACCAAAAAATCAATATGCCTTAAAAAGCACTGGTGAAGACACCACAAAACAATTTTTTAAAACCATTTCACTTCCAAAAAGAAATGCTGTGTTGGCCTCACAAGCGATTAAGCAGAAATACTCACTTCAATCACAGGCCAGAATAAATGGAAGTGTCGCTTTTACCCCAACCCAGGCCATACCCACCTTTGGATGACTTAAAGGATGAAATTGGCAATCAAAACGCTTCTGATTCCAGTGCCCCAAGCAAGGCTCATGCTGTGCCTAGAAATAATTTGACTGCACCTAAACCTACAATGGTGGTTGAGGATTACATGCAAAATGTATACAGAGCAGAAATTCGTAAAGCAGTTCATACCTACATGGCAGGGTTCATGCCGTCGACCTTCAACCACCTAGCAATCAACCCCTTCCAGCCTAATGCAATGAAACCTCAGTGTTAGCTCCCTTCAACACATACTGTGAAAGATCAGGTGGTAGCAAGCAGACAAAATAGTCTGAGGCCAAATATTGTGGCGCAAGAAAAGCTGAACGAGTTGCAACCTGTAGAGGACATAGCAATGCGCCAATGTATGATTCCTCTGCTTGTTTCCTCCAATACTCAACAACTGCAGGACTCACAAGTGCACACCAATACTGGGGTTGGACTTCCTGACATGTCGATTGTTATCCCTGGGTGAATCAAGCAAGTATTCTCAATTTGGAAATGTGTACATGGTTTACTGTGATGTGATTCAGGTATTCCAACAGACCAAAGCCAATACAAAGCACCAATTGAGTCACTTGCATGATCAAGACAATTTAGTCAGAACCAGAAAATCGCAATATCGTTCTGAATTAAGACATCTTACACTGTGTCCCGCTACTCTCAGAATTGAGATAGTGAAACGCATTAAAACCAGTTACAGAAACTGGATTAAGGGGTATAGAGCAAATTTTTACCAACAAGATGGTGCAAATATGCTTAAAATCCTAGCGAACAAAAACATTTTGAAAATGTGGGCTGTGATAAATCATTCAACAATAGCACCCCAAATAGCGTTGCAGTCAACCTCAATGAATACACATGCATGGGTAACACATTTCACACAATTATATGCACCGGCCAGAGATATCAAGGCCCTCGAGCAATTAAATATACCAATTGCCTTTCATCTAACATTTGACCAATCAGACATACTTGAGCTTATTAAGACATCTAGCAATTCAAAGACAGTTGGGCCTGATGGCCTATCCAACTACGACCTGAAAGCACAGACAGAAATCTGGTCTTCCATATTATACAAGATCTTCTCAGCGGTAAATGCGACACAAAACTTACCTAGGACATGGACCCAAGCTATCATGGTCCCAATTTATAAAAAATAGGAGATAGGTAATCTCCAGCAAGTTATAGGCCCATATCCCTTTTAGATGTACCGGGTAATATTTTCTGCAGGATAAATCTTAGAGCTACAAACCTGGGTCTCAGTGAAAAAAGTAACTGATCCTTTACAATCTGGCTTTGTGAAAGGCCTGGGGACCGCTCCCAACATTTTGTCCTTAACATTGATTCAATCACAGTACTTTGAAAAGAGCCAGCCATTATATCTAGGCTTCATAGACTTCAGAGCCGCATTCGACTCTGTGGATAGGGTTTTGCTACATAACAAGTTAAAACATGTTAAAGCATGAGTGCCCTGGCTCTTTAATCTCATTGATAATGTTATTCCACATGAACTCAACTATGCGATTTCGCATCACGTTGGATGTGAAATTATCTCCCATAATCTGTACACCTAGAGGTTTGAAACCGGGATGTGCTTTAGCTTAGTTTCTTTTAATTCTTTTCATCTTAGACATGGGTACTGAGTTATGAACTGCAATGCGGATCCCCCTAGATTAGGAAATCAAAAGATTCTTTATCTCCTATATGCAGACTATCTGGTTCTTCTCTCACAAACTCCACAGGGACTTCAACGTATGTTGCAGAAACTGGGCGCCTATGTGCAATTGAATAATTTAGACATCAACACAATGAAAACCCAGATTGTCATATTTGGTAAGGCACATAGCATTAGAAATTGCAAGCATACATGGCATCTGGAACATTCCATGTTGCTTATAGTTCCCCAATACAAATACTTGGGATTAACAATCCAAAGTGTTAAATCCTTGCAACAGGAGACTCTGCAACTTAAAAACAGACTTCAGAATCTAACGTTGCAAACGAAATTGATGATTCGCAAGTATGGGACATTTTCATTGAAGCAGATTTTTATGTTTTACAAGATGAAAGTCATGCCCATCATGTTGTATGGTGTAAGAGGGAACTTTACCAAAGAAGCGAGCATTTTGGGATTTCCTCAACTCTACTTATTGGAAGCAAATACTACAGCTACCTAATAGCACCCCGATATCGCTCTACGTTATGAATTTGGCCAACTATCCATGTAATCCAAGGTAACTTGAAACAGTGTGCTTTTCTTCGTAAATGTTTGCTGGGGGTAGAAAATGCAAACATTTTAGAGGCAGCAGTCTTCCATGTATTGAAATCGAAAAACAAGTTTCCAGTCATTTGGCGTAATCATGTACTCAATAGTCTAGCTGATGCAGATGTCACAATCAAACGATTGTTGACAAATCCTGATGGAGCAAAGACGAAGATCTACCAACTCGACTGGGCAAATAATGCAACCAACTGTACAGTATATAAAGACTTTATCACTCCCCTATTTGGCACCAAAAGATATGGTGTCATGGCTGCCTATTTGGTGAAAGGTCCCTCTCCAAAATACGTGATAAATATCTAAGGTTCCGATTAAATCTTTGGAAAACAAGAGATATTTTGTGTAGAAGAAAAATGTTGACAACCGAACAAAACTATTGTCAATATTGCCTAAATGTAAAGCAAAGGGAAACTTTACAGCATTTAGTGGTGGAGTGCGATGCTTTAATAACGCCTAGAGAGAAATGCTTTAATTTCCGTGCACAGTTACATGGGGAGTGAACAAATGTGTCAATTTCTATTTTCAAATCCTCGTCCAGCTGTACAGATAGCCATAGTTCAATATTTACAAATGAACTTGCCTACTTGTAAAAAATGTTAACTCTGCCGTTGGATTTCTTTTGTGTTTACTGTGCAATGGTTGTTTAAGTATTCTTAACCTAAGCGTTAATTTGAATTTTCCTTTTAAACCAAGTATTGTTTTATTAGTTTTTTTAGGATCCATGTATCCACATTGTAATTTTGTACAAACATGATTATATTATGAATGAGATTTGAGAAGAGATTTGAAAAGTTGCTTATTCAACTAAACAAATAATACAATTAAAAAATAAAACAAAATAAAAGATTAGAGCAGGTGGCTGTAGAAGCCCGACCCTGACAGAGAAAGTGGAATTAAGGGTTGTACTGAGAACCCTCTCACTACTTTAGGGCAGTCTCCTGTTACCCTATGGCTCCTGTCCCCCTTGGAAGGCCTGCCACTCATGGCCACACTTACAGAATCCTTCCACCAACTCCAAGGAAATAGCTAACCCCTGGGACTGAGAATCACGTTAAATAGTGAGAACTGTGACAAAAAGGGAGTATGAAACTCCCAAAAATGGGCCTGTGAGTTCAACATTTGTTGTATGGATATGCCAGGTGAAAACCTGCCCATGACTTACTGGATACTAGTAGAAGTTTTATTTTCTTTGAGCACTACCACACTTAGGAGAAGAATCATCCTGACAACATTTAGTTTAATGCAGACATGATTTGATTACTTTGGCCAATCCTATACACATTTAGCGGTAAATCCCTTTGATTACCCTATTCCCTTGCCTGGGCTATTTATCGATCATTGTTCTCTGTCTAGCAGAGACCTCCCTGATCTTACCTGACCTCATGTCTTTCTCACTGGTATTAACCTCAGTGTTGCTTTTGGTAATCAACACTGCCAGTTTCACCAGAGCCATATAGAAGCCTTTTGCTGACGGTAGTGCTTGCTTGCTCAGACCCATGGATGTGTGGCCTTTTAAATGTGCAGAGGTGAAGGACATTAATGAGTTGGAGAATCATGTTGGTGGGGGACAGTGTGGTGAGAGAGGAGCTGTAAAATACTTTATTTCAAGAAATTATGTAAATGCACCCCAAAATGCTGAGACAAGGCCTCAAACAGAAAACGTGAGTGAAAAGGGACAGCTTTGACAAATCACAGCACAACCAATCTCAGGCAGCAAAGGCAGAACTGTGAGAAGGGTGCTGGATAGACAAATCAGAAGCGAGAGAAATCAGTCAAGTATTTCAATCAAGCCAGAGACTGTGCCAGTACCCAGCACCATGCAACCCGACACTGTGTCGTTCACCTGGAGTGGAATAGAGACTATACAAGTAATTAATTGGAGATTTGAAATGAATGCCAAGCTTCTAGATAACAGCCAGAGAGAGTAACCTGACCAATGAAGTGATGAAGCGACAGCAAGCCAAAAGGATGATCCATGTATCAAGCCTGGGAGGGATATGACTAGAACAAACCAGACTGAAGTTTATTAGGACTTTGTCCTGCAAAATAAAAATAAAGACCTGATTAATAATATGCTGATGAATTCCAAGTCCAGTCATGAAACAATGGGAGTGAGAGAAATGCTAATTCATGTTGGATCCTGTACACTAAGATTCACATAAAACAGACGTGAAAATGATTATGCTGGGGTAATCCAGACCATGGTGCAAGTCCAGCCTCATCACGAGTTGGGTGGTAGCCCTCAAATGTGACAATAACGGTATTACCACCACATTTAAGGGCTGATCCCATCACGAGTCTGGCAGCATTACCCCCAGCTGTTAGCTGGGGCTAAATATGCCAAAGAAATCCCATTTTCTGCACAATTACTGCCGGCAGTATTAGCACACAGTAATTGTGCTGTAAATGCCCAGGAATGGGGAGATGCTGCTACCACTGAACCTGTGATCCAGCGGTAATACCGCCGGACCAACTGGTGGTAGCACTATTTGCCTGCACGGTATCCCGGTGGTACCGCCCAACTCGTGATGAGTCCCCCTATGTAATAGAAAAGTCAAGTCATAATGGGACCTACAATCCAGAACTCCTAAAGAAATACTTGAACATTAGTATGCCGGTGAAACACAGGCCAACCAAAGAGTCTCTGTGAGGGAGAGAAATGCCTGTGCATCCTGGTACCTGCAGTCAAAGGTTCTCTCAAAAGGCACATGGACAGCAACATGCTTGCATATGCCAGGACAGGTCGTATAACCACTGTAAGCAAGAGAAAATCTAAAGCATGGGTGGAATTCTAGTCCAAAGTCTCTCAAGGAAATGTAATAGTTTTTAACACGCTGGTAAAAGCCGGGCTAAGTCAATTAGTCATTGGGTAAGAAGGAAACACTGATGCATGATGGAACCTACCGACCAATGTGCCATTAAGAAAACACTTGAAGCATGGTGACATCAGGTAATTGGCAGACTCAGTCATAATATAGTTCGGAAAAAGGAGAGTTAATGAATGTGAAGTACCATGTTACTAAATTGTCCAACTGTCTAAGTGCATTGAGTGTTCAAGTTAAGAAAATAAATCTTAACTATAGGTCAATGTTTTAGATTGATGTTAATCACCAAGTTGAAAACTCACAAAAAGTTGCAGGTTGGCTTGAGTTTGTAGGGTCACTTTTGACTAAATTGCCTGTATCTTCCTATGGGAATCCCTTGGCAGGGAGGTCTTGTATCAAAACTCCTACATTTCCTGAAGATTTTCCATGAAGACAAATATGTGTTAGACTTGGTTCAGCTGGTCAGAAATTGGAGATTGTCCTCATAGCGGGGGTGTATGCCAAAGGTGCCTCTTGGCTGCTAAATTACTTACATTTGTTTTACACAATCTTGACAGGTGGTAGATGGAGTTGTGACTGATGTTGCCGAAATTGGTGCTATTCTGGTGCCAATTATATTACGCTGGTAATACATTGGTCATCCCAATAATTGAAAATGCTAGTCACAAGTTGCAGTATTTTCTTCGTATAGAGAAAAGCCTGGCCATACATGCAGTTAAGATTAAAAGCATGGCCCAATACCTAACGTGAAATGACAATTCATGACCAATGTAGATCTGCTTAAAAGGGTCAATTCCTTTACAGGTTTTCACATGTATCTCGGTGAAAGCCTCATATTCGCCATTTTACTAGTTCTCTATTGTAGTCCTCAGGAGGAATAAAATGTTTGACCCGCAGGTTTGGAATATAATGGTGTCACCACCAATGGAAGCATTGAAGGCCAAGGCACGGCAGTTGAGTGTTCATTGAGTGAAGCAGAACTTTGGGGCCACATACATTTCTGTCAATTGGTAATTTGGTAGAATATTTTTGTGAGACATTTGTTGCACGAGGGGCAAACTACTCCAATGCGTCTTTGTTGTGAGGCAGCATTGCATACAAATAGTGACCATGCTGCCCTTAAACCACTGTTGTTATGGTTTTGGCTATGGACCTACCCCTTCACAAATCTTTTCATAGGCATTTAGCAGGTATAAGGTCAATTTCATAATGTGGGCTAATCTTAAGACTTTTATAGTGAGACCAGGTCTAGTTGTTTTTTTTAGAAACATATGTGCCTTGATGGATAGCTGTGTCTGCAATTAGGCATTTGGTTATCTGCACCTGAGGTTCTATGTGAGTCTTTGGGCAACTCCTTACATTGACCAAATCAGTCCACATTGTTCCTTGTGATGATGTTTCCTTGGAGACTCTCATTCATTGTATCGTTTTCCTCCATCACTTTTCTGACATTAAGAAAGTATGGTTACTTCAAGCCCACAGGATTACTGGGATCAGGTTGTTTAAATTAGTTTATGAGACTATCGATCCTCCTTAGATAAGGTGTGCAGTCTGGGTTGTCCGATTTGTTTGGCAAGCATGATGCAGAATGAGATAAAGCCTCGTGTCTTAAGTAAGATTGGTATAGATGGGGAAGGAATGTATAGGGTTCAGTGTATTACATGTTAGCACTGCTTTTTTAACTGCCGAATTGTATGTATTTTGTTATTTTAAATATATATGTTGAATAACTGTGTTCCTATGTTTGCATGTGCATAGTGCATGGTCATTCATTATTGGGTATTTTGGGGGTATTCATTAGAAAACATAACTATGTAAACACATACATTGGACTTGTCTTATGCCTATCAATCCTTGAAATAGTTTATCACAAATTCTATACATTTTCAAACCTTCTTAAGAGTTCCAGAAAATATTTCACACCAAAATTATGAATTGCCAAGCTTTCTAACTCTAATTGCCATTGGCTATATCCAGGGCAAAGCAAACAAAGTGTATGATTATCTAAATCTAAGGATCAATGATGATATTAACTACCATGTCAATGACCCATAATAATGTCTACTGAAATCATCATTCGAAACCGCTAAGATTGAGGAAAGGGGTACCAGAACTGTTGGAAGATAGTAAATGGACTAATAAAAGACTGATACGAGATGATATCTGAGGAATACAGAGAACATTTAAGAAACTGAAATGGGTGCTGAGTTTTGAACTGGGGGACAGTAGGAAGCAGGGAGGCCTCTGTGAGCTTACAGTAAGAGACTTACATGTCCACTTGGTGGCCAATATTTTTTTTTAGCATTTTAGCATTTATCAGAAACAAACATGTTATAGTAGGAATGGAGACACCAGGAAGTGAAACGGATTCAGATATGTGTGGGTCCCATTGTGCTAGAATAGCCAAGTTCCCTCAGGAACAGATCACTTTGGGCGGGTGAAAAGACATCCCACAATGGGCAGATTAGTGAAAGCCTTCCCTTCAGATTTCTTTGCATAAAGTGAACTGAACATACCTCATCACATGTGGCCAAGGAACCTTAAGCGTGTAAATAGAACTGGCCTCCGGTCAGTGGCATTGTTTGCAGCTTCTGTGACTACTTCACAATTATATTAAAAACACTCCTTTCAGTGATATATCTCCTTCAGGGAAACTTTCATGGAAAGGCAGCAGTTCTTTTATTATTGTTCTCTTTTGGTGTACTCTTAAATGTGAGGGGAAAAAGAAGGAACAATTATTTGTGGAATATTTCTCTCTGTAAGCAACAATAATTTAATTGCAACACCTCCCCCTTTTTAAAACACTTTTTCTTTTTTAACTTTTATTGAGCTTATTTTATTAATTATCCCAGTGATGAATCGTGATATCATGATATTATTTCAGAGCTTTATGATGCGTGCTGACATTTGTTCAAACATAATAAAGGTTGCATACAAGGAAAAACATAGAAAGACTATTGTTGGACAGCTTACAAAATTAATGATCTGATGTAGATGCTGGAGAAGGGGATTAAAGAGTACATTTTATACTTAGCATTGTGTCTTTTCCAGTCACGAAAGCTGGGATAATGGCAAATACAAAGCAGTAACTCCAAGAAAAATTGATTCTTTGACATTTTCACATGCATTATTAGAAGGAATTCATCTTAAACATGTGAGGGGGCTTGCCTAAAGATACAGTAGCACCACATGTCGCACTTAATGCTTCCTTTACTGTTAGCCTGGCATCATGATAAAGCGAGATCTTCCTTATTACTGCAGTAGAAAGAGAGCAGAGCAATACAGGGAACAGCCGGCTGATCAACCTGTTTTCTATGTTTTAAGAGATGCCTTATCTAGCCACCTGACATTCCAGACTTCCATAATGAATATCTCTACTAGGGCACATGGAGAAGCTGCAACTAATTGACCAGAGGACACCACCCCATTCCTCATCCAATAGACTGTCAGAACTGAAAATCATGGTGCAAGTCTCCCAACACGCAACCCATTTTAGGTACAGCTGTTATATCTGAGGAGTCATGGAGATGCTGGCTGGGTTTAAACATCCTATTCTCACCCAGTAGGGCCCCATGACTTCCTTGGCCTCCATAATACCAAGAGGGTGAAATGTAACATCAACAATTGCACAGGACTAGGGCTTGGCTTAGACGTGAAAGGTCTATGTCTGCCTGCTGTGAGAAGATAGCGGATGATAAGTACCCAGCTCAATAAGTTAAATTCTCTCTTCTCACTTCCCAGCGACTGTGCATTGCTACAGAGGCAATTAAGTATAAACAAATCCAATGTTAGCAAAACTCTGATCTGTAACTGAGATGCAAACCACCCAGCGATGGAAGCTACAAACTAAAATATCTGCTCTTCTACTTCTAAGTCTTTAGGGTATTCCAAGAAGAGTGACAACCAATGTAAGGGTGCTGGAGAGGGATAGGCTGTATACACTTGTACGGTCCTGCTTGTCCATTGGTGTCTACCATTCAGAATCGAATCCAATATGTAAAAACCTAATGTGTCCATCTAGTGTTATCTAAGCTTGCTCACAACAGCTACACGAAGAAATGTAAGAGTATTATGTCCCATGTTGTCCAAGAAGCGGCGTCTTGCAGAGTATAGAGGAAGCATCTGTGAACACTTCAGCTAAGGCCATGTTAGGCCTAGTGACCTTTAAAGGCCCTGTATCCATTCACTGGCAAAAATATGTTTCTGCTGAGGAAGCATAAGTCCTGTGCATTTGGGAAATTGTTTTGTTCTGGGATTGAGATTTTAAACTCTACAGGCCACTCCTGGAGGGAATCATTTGGGGAAGAGATCCTGTCTGACTCATGGAACCATGGGGAAACAATTGTCAAGTGTTAGCTGCTCCTTAGCACAAAGGCCAACTATTCTACATGCAGCATTTATTCCAAGTCCTGATACAGTTGCTCTTCACAGGTTCTGGATGTGTAGTTTACACTTTTCCTCTCAGTCAGCTGGCACAGCATCTGAGTGATGTTCTCACCAAGGTCCCAAAATCATATGCATTCCGGACCACCGAGTACACATGACCTGCGCTTCAGCAGTCATCATTTGCCTCACAGAACCACCACTTTGCACATTCAGTTAATCCCAGTTGGCTCAGTCTACTTTCACGCTACTATTCATCTGTTCAGTTCACCAGATCACTAAAGCAAAAAAAGCAGAATATGCACAAGTACACGGAGTACATCTTCCAGCTAGGTACCCTGCACAGAAACCGACCTGTGATATGTGCACGGTACTTGTCTTCAACAATTGTAACATCACTCAATGTGGGAAGACAATTGTGGTTATTGATGAGACTTGTCTCGTCAAGTAACATCTGGTTGATTTAATAATTTGTTCCTCCGCCGTCAATATGTCAAATAAGAAATGTACTGCATCTATCCAATTTCTCTACTGTGTGGTGCACGACAGAAATCACGCTGCCCAAGCACAAGGTGTTGGCCTAAGCAAGAACACATGGTTATACTGGTCTGTCTGAACACATATCTCCACTTCTGTGGGCGATATATATCCAGCACTGGATTGTGAACTATAGGGCAAAGGCCTAGGAATGAGGCGCAGTTTGTGAGAGGTGGGTTCTAATATCACCTCAACCAATGTTCTGGCCATGTTTGTGTTTCATGTTTTTTATTAAAGCAATATGCCCCGAGGTGTGGGCGCATTACCGGCTCAGGAAATGCCCCGGGCCCATAGTTATAGGCCCGAGCATAGGGAGGGCCTTAACGAAGGCCCCAGGGCATTACCATGAGCCAGTAATGCTCCGGCCGCTCGGGGCATATTGCTATTAGTATTCCGGACCAACGTCCTGAATATTAAAAGTAATATTTAGTCTTTATTTTAAACTTACCTTGCTGTTGGTTGTTGCGCGCAACATCAGGGCTTTGTGTTGTCTTCGAAACGCAGAGCTTGATTGAAGTGGAAGCGTAGAATGCTTTCTTGTCTTCCGTTATAGGAGACTGAGGGCAGCCATGTTGGAAGAAGGAAAAAGCGTTGCGTAGCGAATGCTGTTTTGTACACAATGAAAAATTACCAAAAAAATAGTTGGGCAATCATGAGGTATTCCGCTGAAAAATATATTTTTATGCAAAATCTTTTATGATTGCGCATTAATGCTACCCAAAAGTGGTTAAATTTATTCAGGCTGGACATTGAAAAAATCAGATATTACACCAATAAGATTTTTGAAAAAATGTGCAATTTGTGAACATTAGGCAAAGCATACCAGGAGATAGCATGTCTAGTTTTAGGCATGAAAACAAAGATGACAGACAATAGTCCATTTTAAGGGCACTTAAAAAACTAGGAAAAGTATTCCAGGGCATTTCACTGATCAGTCACAGTAGAGAGCCTTATAGAGTAGTAACATTAAATTGAAAGCATATTATATTGATCAGCATTGCAGGGCATTGCATTGAACGTATCAGCAAACAGATCTTTATCAGAACAGCATACTACATTAGATGTAAAAATGGGCTTTCGTATTACTAGTTGATGAATGTGCAACTAGAGAAAACAGTACATACATAAATGTCATATAAAGAAAGAAGGACACGTGTTGCTTCGTGTGGCATTTGACATTCCCAATAGAAAGCTGTGTGAAGCTATAACATTAAATTGATTATACATACAGTAGGAACACTGTTGCTGTGTATTGGAATTCATATTCCAAAGGAGGGTTTTAACAAGCAATAACATCAAATTAGATGAAAATCTGAGAGAAAACAATTTGTAGCATTTCATTTGCACATTTGCAAAGGAGTGCGATATCAAGCTAGAACATTACATCATAGTAAATGTCATACAAAGGAAGAAGGACACGTGTTGCTTCATGTTGTATTGGACATTCACAATAGAAAGCTGTGTGAAGCTATAACATTAAATTGATTATACATATAGTAGGACAACTGTTGGTGTGCATTGCAATTCATATTCCAAAAGGAGGTTTTTATCAATCAATAACATCATATTATATGTAAAACTGAGAGAAAATACTTTGAAGCATTAAATTTGCACATTTGTAAAGGAGTGCGATATCAAGCGAGAACATTAAAACTGCTGAAATCAAGCACGGGTGTTGTTATTTGGCGTTGAATTGTACATTCCCATGAAAAGTAAAAGAACAATTAGAAAATTGGGGAAAGGAATTAGAGGAACAGACAGGGTTTTGGAAGGTGACAGATGAGGTTGCGGCAAAATAGGGAATGCAGTTTGATAGTGGAGAAAATATTTTGGCGGAGGAACTTGTTAATGGTGAGGGAGAGGAGGTTATGTTGCTTGACCCGTGAAGGAGGATGGTGGACCACTTCAGTTTCTCAGCAGATTGGGGTTTCCAATAACTTTCGATAGAGGATGGGCTGTGAAGTCTAGTCGCAGCCATAATTTGTCATGTTTCAAGCCCGGCGTTGGACAGAAGTTGTACTGCTGTTGCTCGGATGGAGTGGTTGGTGTAGTGGTTTTGCAAATGAGTATGTCTGCTAATCTTAACCATAAATGATCCCAATGTGTTCTTTCCTAATGGTTTTTTGGTGTACCATATTTGCTCTGCACAAAGTTCCACCTTAGTTAGAGTGCGGGGTGCCATGAAGAAACATGTGACATCTGTTGGAAGATGGGACATGTATTGCAATAATGACTGGAAAGGGCAGTCGGGAGTATCAGGGATTGCATATAATCGTCCACGAAAGTTACTGCAATGTCGTTCAAGTAGTGGATGATGATTTTTGGTGACCTAATTGAAGGTTAGGCTGGCACATCTGTGGCCATTTTCGTCTTCAATGACAGTAAATGTATTTGGTGGTAATATCCGTAGTCCTTCACGTCTGTGCCATGCAAAGTGGATTTGGATGTCAAACCACACTTTAACTGGAGTGTATCTGGAGTTTTGAGGGAAAAAACACTGCAGTTGTACAATTGATGTAGATCTATAGGTGAAAGACATTTTATGGACACAGGTGTCCTTTCCTGCTCAGCGAAGACGCCTTATGATACTTACAAATACATTTTTTGCGCTTAGAAATTCTTGATTGTGCATTATGTTTATATTTCGGCTACATGGTGGATTATTTACATGCCGATTGATTCTAGCACGGAGCGTGATTAAACTTTGGGGTTGGTATTCGGATCCAGTGGCTGTGCGCACTTCGGCATAACATTGGAGCAGAAGAGCTGCTGGGGAATGTATGGATTCATATTCAAATGATAGATGTATACCTTTTTGGGAAAGCCAACTTTTCAGAATATCAATTGCCTATTTTGTGGCTTGCTGTGCATTTGCCTCAGATTTGCAGAGTTCAATTGTGTTTAAATCCATGCTATCCACAGTAGCATGTTTACAGTGTGCAGATGACACAGTAGTTGCAATAGGGAAGGGACTAAGGGATATTTGTCTTTGTTGTCCCTCTGCAGTGTCGTTGTCACTGAGCTGGAGCCACTCCTCTACTGTATGTGGACCGAGAACATTAAAGTTCAGTTGGCCTTCATTAGCTCGTGGAAATACGTTGTCTCTGGGCGTACTTGCCATGTTGAACAGAGAAAGTTGTAAATTGTTGTGGCTTTGTGCTCCGCTGCCAAAATCTGGTGATTTAAGTATCTTGTAAAACGGAGAGAGCCGGAATGACGCAGCAACGAATGAAGACAAAATGAATATAAAACTGCGTGGTGCTCAGTGAATGAAGCTGTGATTAAGATGGAATGCGGCGTTCACTGTCAGGTATGGGCCCTCTCTCATCCAATCACGTATGACGTAGCATCTATTGCATTCGTCTCCGGGGTACTAATGTATAATATTTTAGTTTGTTGCTTGTGTTTAGGTGTTACCAGATGGAGAAAAACAAACATACTATAGACAATGTAACCCATTGATGCTGGAGCTCAAAACTACCCTCGTGGTTTGTTAGGACACAGATGTATGACCCCTGTGTAATAACGTTTGTCAGGCACAGTTCTGATATATGATATGATAGGTTATTTATAACGTGTGGACCGAACCCGTGTTGCTCTGTGTCGTCTTGCTTCGAAGTTGAGCACGATGCCCCTGATCTATACTCCCAAGACAAATATATGGAGAAAGTTGCAAATGTTGTCTTTTTGCCTCTGTGTTAACATTCATGTGCCCCTTGACATATAACACGTTTATTTCTTTTCATTCCTGGTCCACAGTCACACTTTTTATCTATGCTTTGGCATGTGTATCCCTTTTCAGATTGCCATTGACCTCTGTTAATTCATATTATTTGTATATTATGTTGCCTTTGTAGCAATAGACAATAAGGGGACAAATCTTAATCTGCAACCACAAAAGTATATCTTGTTCATCTCTCCTTTTCAAATGTGGGGTTTGGTTGATGTGAGCCAAGGGTGCCCCAATGATATGGAGCTTGTAGCCTTTACAGAGTGCCTGATACTATCTTTGGCCACTTGCAAGGTTTTTGCACATGTTCACATACATGATGTATGTTTACCCAGGATAAAACATGTTTATATACCCTGATTAAGGCATCAGGATTCGATGGCTGTACTTAAAGTGGTATTTGCTGAACATTGGAACTGGAGACTTGCATGTGCCATGTATAACCTTGTCCTATGTGTCTGTGCATTTCAACTCATGAGCTACTTCAGCAACTGTAACTGCTGCCCCTGAAATGCCTAAACACATCAGCCAAAAGATGTGTAGCAAGTCGGGGGAGTGTATCAATGCTTGGTATTCCATTGCAGATATCCTTTAATGTATTTTCTCTCTGTGGATTTTATATCATATTACCTGCCATCTACTACCACACAAGTGTATATAAGCACACACACAGAACAGTATAATTAATAATGCGGTGTGCTCTAGACAGGGTTTTAAGTATGTGCCCCTTTTCTGGAATTGTAAACATCCCAGAAGTGCTTAACTGAAGTTCTAGTTATACATTATAGTATATTGTAGGTGGTGGGAAGTGACCATACATGGCAACCATCCATACTGAGAAGTAACCATTATTTGACAGAAAATTGTTTCCTTATTCCAAATATTGTATCATTGTTGTTTCTATGTTGCTATGGTCATATGCTCGTTTGCTTGTGCTTCACTATAGGCATCTGTACATGACAGTAGATGAGCTGCTGCAACAAGATAAGGAGGGGGCTCTATTGAAGATCAAGATGATCCTCTTGCAAGATAATAGAATGAAGGCTGGCATACATGTAATGTACCATGTGTGCCAGGCTTTTCCGGATTATATTTTAATATGTGGGTGATAAATGGGACAGTGTTTATTTATTTTATTATAACTATGGGCCTCATTACGACCCAGGCGCTGGACCATGGTGCTATTAGCACCATGGTCCATGCCGGTCTCCGTCATGGTGGTTGGCGGGGGCGGTAATTCCCCATTCACCATTTGCCCTTCCCCATTCCCATTTTGCACCATAGGGCATAATGGGGATGGGGAAGGCCCTAATTACGGCACCGTAAATTATGGTTGCCGTAATTAGCTCCAAGGTCTCTTAGCGGGTTGGATTTTAACGCCTGCAAAAAGCAGGCGTTAAAGCCTCCAACCCGCTAAGGGACCTTGTAATCAGGCGCTAATGGTTTAACGGCGCCAACGCTCTTTACGGCGCCGTTAAACCATTAGCGCCAGGGTCGTAATGAGGCCCCATGACTTATTGCCCCACCTTCGGGTTACAAGCCCACTACGTGCATGATGAATGGGAGGTAATAAGGACAGTGTTCATTTCGGTTATTATAACTATACCTTCTATTGCCCCTCTCCTGTGCATTGGGGGTGACCACGATCATATGCATTCTTTTTTTTTTTTTTTTTTAACCATGCATTATTCCAAACCCTTTGAGTTGCTTCCTTCCATGTGCAATATGTTTGACTAATAATCAGGACAGCTTCCAAATACTTTATTATAACCTTGACTTACTTGAACCCCTGGGCTTCCTTTGCACTCTGTATTATATTTGATTGTAAACAGAACCGTACATTTCTTTAATCATAACCAGGCCTCTGTGGTCTTCCCTGTTAACACTTAACATTAGGTTTGGTTGGTAAGCAGGGCAGTGTTCATTTATTTTATAATAGCTCCTTCAGATTCTTGGGCGTCCATCCCCCCTCTATGCATGTCTTTTAGTGGTAATAAGGGCAGAGCTTTTTTTATTTTATCATTATAACGATGCTGTAGTCTGTCCCCCCCTCCCCCAGGCTTCTGTCACCCTCTGTGAATTAAAGCATGCCTGAGAGGTAACCAGGAGAGTGTTCAATTATTTCACTATAAATGTGCCTTATTTTGAACCCTTAAGATATGCCTCATGATCTGCAATGACATTAAAGAAAATCTGGTGATGAAGGCCTGGGAGAAGCTGATTTAGACTTCAAGGAAATCCTGTCCATGTACAAGACTACTATTGCTGTAGAACATTTAAACAGGATGCTGTTCCGGAGGAAATTACACCTGTCGAACAAGTTCAGTCAGAAGCATCCAGTCAAAGTTCATGACTGTGTTGGCGTTCCCAAGAAAGGGTCCTTGCCCCAGATTAATTTTGCATACATAATGCGCTCAGCGTTCTGTAAAGATATTATAAATATGTAGGGGATTTTGCCATACGGACACAAGAAAGTAATTCACTGTACTTACTAATGATTCCAAGCAGAAAACTGTAGCAGCCTTTGTGGGGGGAAAAGGGATTTGCTTAAATGTATACTCTCTCAGAATAACGGGATCTAAATCCTGATCTAAATCCTATCCAGCTGACTACAGCACACTTTAAAGTGTAGTTTAAGTGTGCACACACTGCCACCAACAAGTTAGTAGATTTGCAAGACATTATGGAATTTTGGTGGCTCGTCATGAATCTAGTTACCTGCACAAGGGTGATCAACCTCATTCAGAAGCTGTTCTCCTTGCAGCAACCACAATGTGAATGGACCAATGTATTTTGTTATGCTACTGATCTTTTATAGTGGGTGTGTTTACAGCACAGTAATATAAGAAGTAGTTGAGTCAAGGTTTTCCTGCTGTACAGTGGAAGAGAAGGGAGGGAAGGAACAGTTATAGTTGGCAGGGAAAGGAAGTTGATGGCAGCCACTGGTCTCAGCGGTTAAGTGGAAGGAATGTGTGGAGTAAGGGGAAGGTCTGCAATTTCCAGTGAATCAGCCAATGGTCTTGTGGGGGAAAGAGGTGGATGCATGAGTGGGTACAGGGTGGGAATATTGACAAATCCCAGAGATCAGCCACTGATCCTGGAGACTGAACTTATGAGGGGTGCGGTAAGAGAGGACATCAGAGGGAGGACAATAGGTTACGTCTTTACAGCCACAATAATGTTCGTATGTTGTTCTTCCACAGCTGGGTCTAGTCACAGTCAAACCTTGAATGTACAGAGCAGAGGATTGTAGTTATTGTAAAATTAGGCAACATTGTAGCTATACTCTTCTTCCTCAAAGCCACAGGTGGAGCTGGAGGCACATGGCAAATGTTGGATCAAACTTTGGAGGACGGGAAGTCAAAGGTGCTGAAGGGCTGGTGATTATACTGCTCCTCAACAATGTCAAACTCAAAGTTAGGAGCACCCGTGTGGGGGAAGTAAATGAGAAAGATGCATTTAACCATGGGTGCCAAAGGGCTGGTTTCATGACCTGGAGATGGTGGGAACTGCATGCCTTTGGGCGATGTAAGAAACCTGAGGGTGTGCTCACATATATTCCTCTTAGATCCCCTTCTCAGGTGGCCAGGGATAGGCCATCACTCTTGGATCCCGACCCCGAGGTGGAGAAGTGAGGGAGGATCACCTGGGTGGAGGGTCCTTGGTATTTGCAAGTGGAGTACCCTTAGGAGAGGCATGCCATTGTCCTTAACCTGTTGAGAATCGCCCAAACCCTTCCCCGACCTTTATAGGTTATTTTAAAGTTGTTACCCTCATGTCCCCATCTATGACATTTTACAGAACTGGGATGAAGTAGTAGCAACTAAGAGTAATGAACACTACACCTGTTTACCACTTTAGTACTGGGACGAAAATGACAACTAGGAGCTATGATGGTCAGTCATGTCCCTTAATCTATGGTCAGGCAAGTCTCATTAGAGGTTCACACCTTCCGCCTGTCAAGGGGGTGCAGGTGTATAAAGCAAGATCACTGGAGCAGAAAGGACAGCAAGAGGGAGATATATCTGGAAGAGACCAGCAGGGGACCATGCTTCAGAGGAGGCAGTCGAGGTGGGAACGGACAAGGAGCCAGAATTCTGGAAAATTTCCCAGAAGACTTGCATTGCCCGTAGCTAGTGGATCAGGCAAGTATTGCAGATCTGGGAGCATCCGTTATAGAGGATTGACAGAAGGAGCTATGAGACAGGATCAAAAGACAAGGACGGTGTCTGCGTCCAGTTCAAAGCATTCCGGTCGCCAGCGTGCAGAGAGAGAAATACGGCAGTCGAGCGTAGGTCCAGAACGTGAGTTGTCCCAGCTTCAGCGATGAAGGAGAAACGGAGAGAAAACCGGCGGGAGACGCCACAAGCCGGTGAGTGTTGGTGAGGAGGATCGCAAAACCGAGCGTTCCTGCAAACGTGTATTGAATACAGAACAGAATGGAACTTTAGATTTAAGTGACAACAATGCTTATTGAATACCGAATGAGATGAAACTTTACAAATTAAGTGAAAGCAATGCTCATTGAAAACTGAATCAAATGGACCTTTAAAACTCAGCAAAACCAATGCATATTGAATACCACACTGAATGGAACTTTAGAATTAAGCGGTAGGAATGCCTATTGAATACTGAAACACATTAAATCATGAAATTATGCCTTCTAAGTGTTGAATGGAATGAAAACCTTCATGGGTCAAGCAAATAAAGTGATTCACCCAAATGCCCAGTTGAAACATAATGGAAGAAATGGGCACAGGTGTGACAGAGAGTCAAAAGAATGTGGGTGTGAGCAAAACACATCATTGATGACTACCTAAATGGCACTGTCTTGGTCCAAGGCCCTCAGGCCAATCTCCTCCTCATTGATAGACACTTCCCTCGCCTCCACAATTTCCTCTCATCTCCTGCTGTCCCCTCCTCTTCCCCTTGGCTACCTTGCCCTCTCTCTCCTCTTCCTCCTCTTCCCATCCTAGGGCTCTTTCTCCTCCGCAGGGCGAACCTCTGATCTGTAGCCCTCCTCGGATAGTCTTTAAGGCTGGCAACCTCCTTCATATTGCCACTCTCAACTCTCGCTCTGCTGTCAAACACTCCTCTGACATATGCCACCTCCTTGAAGAACTAAACTTTGATGTCCTTGGTCTTACTGAGGCATGGTTCACAGTCAGCTCTATCACGAGCGTTGACACGTTCCTCCCTGATGGCTACAAGATCCTCTCCACACCTAGATCCTCCCAGTCCGGTGGGAGGGGGGGTAGCCCTGATCTTTCCTGATTGGATTCCTGCCTCTATCATTCCCACTCAGACCTACTCCTCTTTTGAATGCCTTGTCTGTAGGCTTTCTCTCTCGGGTATCCATTCGCTTACTGTGGCTACCATCTACCGGCCTCCTAGTCAAATCATCTCATTTCTCTCTGAGTGGGGGGACCTCACCTCCTCCCTCCTTGCCTCTACCATTCAACTCCTCCTCCTCGGTGACCTCAATATACATTTAGACTCTCCTTGTTCCTCCTCTGTACTCTTCTGTGACCTCTGTGACTCGCTCTTCTTTTCCATCCTTGTCCAAAGCGAAGTGCAATTCCTGGTATGACTCTGACCTAGCTACACTTAAATGTAAGTGTAGGGTGGCTGAGAGGAAATGGAGGGCTTCCTGTTCATCCTCTGACAAACTGGCCTGTTGCCTGCTACAAAGGCAATACCGACTCTCTCTCCTTACCAAGAAGAGTGTCCACATTCAAGCCTGTGTCTCTGCGGCATCTAACAACTCGGCTGAGCTCTTTAAAATTGGCAAGGAGCTGGCCAACCCTGCTGTAGTCTCTACCCCTCCTGTTGCCTCCCAGGCTCTTTGCAATGCCCTTGCCTCTCATTTCATTTAAAAAACCCAGGACATCCTGTCCACCCTCTCCACCCACACCAATCCTCTCCCCTCTCCATCTGTGCTTGCTGACCCTCCTTTAGCCACCCCCCCACCATTCTTCTCGTCCTTTCCTCTTTTCTCCCCTGACAAGGTCGCTAGACAAGTCCGATCTATGAAAGCTTCATCAAAACAGGTTCATCCCTGTTCCTCTAAAACCATCAAGGACCGCATTAACACCCTCGCTCTGGCCCTTGCTGATTTTTGCAACCACTCCTTTGCCTCAGGATCCTTCCGCTCCCCTCTGAAGCACTCCATTATGCATGCTCTTCTCAAGAAACCCACAGCTGATACTTCTTGTCCAGCTAAATGTCACCCAATGTTCATTACTCCCTTTCTGGGCAAACTCCTGGAAAGTTGGCCATCTCTCAGCTTAACCTTCATTCCAATTCTGTTGGATGTCTCCATGACCACCAGTCTGGCTTCAGAGCTGCCAGAAGCATGGAAACTGCTCTCCTGAACATCCGTGAAGATCTGCTCTCCAACCTTGACACAAACATTCCCTCTCTCCTCATCCTCCTCGATCTCTCTTCTGCCTTCGACACGGTGAACCATACCGTCCTGCTCAACCGCCTCTGTGAAAAACTGGGTATCACTGATCAGGCTCTGGCCTGACTGACTTCTTTCCGCTCAGATCAACACTCCCATGTCCTACTTGGGTCGTTCCTATCTAACTGTGGTGTTCCCCCGGTGTCTAACCTCTCGCCCTGGCTTTTCAAACAAAACCTTGCAACTCTCGCCCACTGCATTGCCATTTTCTGCAAAAATGTTCAGTGCTATGCTGACGACACTCAACTCATTTTCATACTGCCCTCTGCCACCTCCTCTCCTTCTCGCATCTCTGATTGCCTAACTGCCATTCAAGATTGGTGTGCCACCAATGATCTTTGTCTGAATGCCAGCAAGATGCAGATCCTCCTCATCGGCACACCTTCACCATCCTTTCCCCTCACTCTTTGGCTGGCTTCCCTTGACTCCACCCTTTCCTTCTCCGCCCACATCTCTGAGGTCTCTAAAAAGTCAAATTTCCTACTGCACCTCCTCAGAGGTACTCTGCCTTTCCTCTCCTTCCCCCAGAAGCTCATGGTATCCCAAGCTCCGGTTCTCTCTAGGTTGGACTATTGTAACAGCCTCTTTCTAAATCTACCTGCCTCTACTCTCCGCCCTCTGCAACTAATCCAGAAATGGACTGCGAGACTTGTCCTTGGCCTGGTATCGTATCTCTCTAGCTCTGAAATCTCTCCTTTGGCACCCAGCGGATGCAAGGATTAAATTCAAAACCCTCTGCACTATCCCCAAGGCTTTCTGGAGCCTGGGTCCAAAATATCTTCAGCTATCCCTCCACAAATACCTCCCCTCTCGAGCTCTTCGCTCCTCTACCTATAACTCCCTCAGGGTCAGTTGTTTTTCAAAGAAACAAGCTGGGGGTAGATCTCTGCCTTTGGCTGGGGCCTCTCTCTTTGGAACAGTCTCCCTACCACTCTAAAACTTGATGAGAACCATCTCTGGTTCCAGAAGCCCCTCAAGACCTTCCTCTTTTCTTCTGCTTTTGCTCCCCCTCTCCCTTGCTGATCTGTTCTATCTTGGCTCTGTGCACATGGCCACCCTCTGTCCTCTGGGCCCAGGTACCTGCTCATCCTGCCACCCTCCCGCACTGCTTCAGGGCCACCCCTTGCACTGCAGTCTGTATCTGTACCCATACAGCCCCCCCCTTTTCTTCCTGCACTTATCAGACCTACCCTGCCTGCTGCCTTAAACCTCACACTTGCAAATTGCTGGTTGTACTACCACTGTTTGTTGCCTTTATTATGTATTCATTGTTATTTATCTGTTTCTCCTCTGCTTCACACTTTCCACTTCTCCACCCTTCCATGCACTTTTCCCCTCTCCCTCTCCCATGCACTTGCGCTTTCTCAATGTCACTGGGCCTAGTAAGATTGTTGTTTTGTTCTCCCCTGTTCCCCTCCCTTGCCTTGTCGCCCTCTGAAACACTTGTGTACGAGCGCGATAGAAATAAAATATCAATATCAATATCAAACTAAACTTGTATGAATGAATGCAGTGTGACAAGGCCAAAGACTTGAAAGGATGTGTGATAGTTAATAGCAGAGCCAATAGGCTTATAAGGAAAAGCCACAAGATTGTGAAGCAACACAACAAAATCAATAGGCCGAGAATCAGCGATCTTGGTTGCGTGACCTGTGATGGGTGGAGCATTTGCTCTGAAAACTGCGCCTAGAGCAGTGAACACTATGGGCCTCATTACACGGTAGGCAGTAAGGGTTTAGCGGTACTGGTATTTTACCGGTACCGGTAAACCATTACCGCCTTACTACGAGGTCCCTTTGCGGGTTGGGGAATTTAACGCCTGCTTTTTGCAGGCGGTAAAAACCAACCCGCAAAGGGACCAGGGAGCTAATTACGGTACCGCAATTTGCGGTACCGTAATTAGCGCCTTCCCCATTCCCATAGAGCCCTATGGGGCAAAAATGGGAATGGGGAAGGGCAATGGTGGAAGGGGGAATTACCGCCCCACCAACCTTGGAATAGGGCGGTAATTCCCCTTTCCACCAAGGCGGTGCCGGTATTTTACCGGCATGAACCATGGCGCTAAAAGCGCCATGGTTCACCGCCATCCATGTAATGAGGCCCTAGATGTTGAATATCCAAAAACATTGTGATGATGATGTTAATTCTCGGGGAATCGAACCCTGATACTTGAGGAGCTGTGCTTGTGGTATTGAGAACGGACACAGGACCTTTTTGTTTTCTGTGAATTGTGGTGCATGGAACTTGGGGAACGGAACCCCGAGGATTGGTTTTGAACTGGATCACATAGGGCCTCATTACGACCCAGGCGGTAAGTTACCGCCTGGGCCGTGACTTTACCACCATGGCGTAAACTACGTTTACGCCATGGTGGTTGGCGGATTTACCGCCCCATTCCAACCTTGGCGGGGCGGTAAATCCCCATTTTCCCATTTTCCCTTCCCCATTCCCATTTTGCCCCATAGGGCATAATGGGAGTGGGGAAGGCGTTAATTACGCCACCGTAAATTACGGTGGCGTAATTAACATCAAGGTCCCTTAGCGCCATGGATTTTAACACCTGCTAAAAGCAGGTGTTCAAACCTCCATGGCGCTAAGGGACCTCGGAATGAGGCAGTAAGGGTCGGCGCTGTTTACGCCGCCGTAAAACCCTTACCGCCTGAGTCGTAATGAGGCCCATAGAACTTTAATTTACTGGAACTTGCTTATACTTAGGAAGGGGAGATAAGATAAAGCTGCAAGCTGTAAGAAGTTCAGAACTTTGCGTTGAACACTGTTTATAATGGTTTTGACATCCCTACACATTGGTTAGCTTTAGTTGTGAGGACAAGTGAAGGTTTTGGACAAACAGACTTTTACTTTGAACTCTTTGACTCAGACATTCCTTAGTTTCATTCAGGAAGTGTGAGAATCCAGAGATAGACGAAGTGAAGACACAGGATTAATGCTTCCAAGATGCTTTATCAAAATGATAAAGGGGGTTGGAAAAATGCCTAACTTATCTTATTTCTAAATGGGAATATTTGCAACCATTAAAGCAAAGCATACTTCAGTTGTTGTCAGGATGTCAAAATATAGTGACTACCGTTCTTTGTCAAAGCAAAACCACAACCTACTCTGACCCTCACACCTAATATAACACAAAATCAGTTCTTAGGAAAACAAACAATAGTGGACTGCTTCTTTGGTGCTGCCCAATGGCTCTTTTGCCTGTTATTTAGTAAAGTAAAGTGCATTTGCCAGGGAACAATCTCCCTTCCCTGGTCTTACCAAATGTTCAGGGTCTTGAATCCCAGTATGCCAGGGGGACACTCCCCTTCTCTGGTCTTTCCGTAATTTTATTTTTGTCACTGCTTTATAACACTTTATGGTTTCTGTAGACCTAGTGGGGTCATTCAGGGGAAGGGGATTTGGTCCTTGTTTATACACTTCTTAAGTAACTAACATCTTAATTAGTCCATTAGAATGTTCTAGCCAGCCCCCTCCTTCCCCTCTCCATACCTTAGATTGCAGCGTTGCAAATGGTACGTCTTTCCTGGGTAGCTTTACTCGGCTTTCCAACCTGTTTTCCAGGTGGCACTATATGTGCGTCACACCATGACCTCTCCACACAGTTCAGTGCTTCCACTCGCTGCCTTCTTGTTTCACATGGTGTGTTGACCGCATGCTGGGAGGGTTTCGCTATCCCTTGTATGTTTAAAAGTCAATGTTGCGTGGAAGCACCAGTATCTCTCGAGTGTCCCTGCTCCTCCTGCCATGTGGAATACAACGTCCTCCAAGCTCCCCCAGGCCCTGAGGTACTCTATCACGGTCCATAGTTGCTTGGTTGCTGGTGGGTTTCCCACAGAGCAACAGCACAGCCAACTGTTTCTCAGCATTTACCCTGGTATATACTGTATATACTGGAGAAGCCACCAGTCTCCTGGCTCCTCCTCCAGTCTCCTCGTAGTAGTACCGGGTTGGTGTGGCTCTTCCCGATTCACTGGGGTGTATCTTCCCAACATTCCAGTGGCTGCCCTGTCCTCCTGTTGTATCCCAGCCAGCGGAGGTGGAACCACTCTCTCGAGCACTGGTTTCTGCTGGCGCTCGAGCTGGAGAGGTGATTTTTTTTGCTCGGATCGGGAATAAGATAAAAGTATACACTATTGCATGCTATGCTTTTCTGCTTCCTCTCTTCCTGCTTTTGTCTCTGGTTTTCCTCGGGTCCTTCTGTTCTCTGTCTCGCTCTCTACATTCACTATTACTGCAACTATTTCCACATCCTCTACTACAACAGCCTCCCCTGCTGCTGCCACTACTTCCACTACACAACCTAGTTGTGGTCCGTCTTCTCTTTTTATGGGAACAGTATTTCCATTGCCTAACCAACAACTAGAATGCTGATGATGCTTCTTGCTTTCCTCCAGCTAGTGCTTCCTCGTCGCATTACTCACTGCACTAGTTACTGATGTCATTTTTGTTGATTACTTTATGTGACATAGTCTATGAGTCTTATAACTTGAGGTAGTGCTTATCAGAAGAAAAAGGGGGACGTAACCCTTGGGTTTGTCACAGTAGGGAAATCCCACCTAAGCATCGGGCAAGTTAGGCCTTCTACCATTGTCACATTTGATTTAAATAAGTATTTTATTTTGAACTTTATGTCTGTTGTCTGTGTCTTGCTTCATGATGCCTTCAGAAATGGTGTCACAAGTGGGATGTGGTTTAACCAATACAAGTAGAGGGATCCTGATGTGGTTGATAGTCCAACAAGCCTCAAGGTAAGATACAGGAATGTATTATTGAAATAAAGCAGCAGTTGCAAATTACTGTTGCCTGTCGAGATCTGTTTTTCAAATCAAAACACTAGATCGAGGCGGCAGTACAGAGAACACACACTACAGAGGTGGTTGGAAAAACTAATAGCAGTCCAAGAAAAGTCTAATATCATCTAGGGCATTTTATCCATGAATTTTGAAAGAATAGCCAACCAATTCAACTGGTGAGATGAGTTGAAAATCTGTTTTTTGAAAGGAGAGTTACAGACATCACATCAACTGGTGAACCTCCTAGGAACAGCATCTTTTACTGATATTAAAGACGGGCTCCTACAGCAGGTACTTGAAACTAGCCATTTTTACCACCAAAACTTAATTTATAAATCCAAAATTAGGTCCAGGAGAAACGCTGATCAACTCGGAGAGCGGGTCAAAAAATCCCTGTTGCAATGATTAGGGAGGAAAACGCTACCCAAAGTTTTAGAGGCTTTAAGCTTGGAACACTTTATTAATTATTTACCTCCTTCTATCCAGTGGGCCGTTTTACAAGTAAACATATCTACTCTCTGTCTAGCCATTGAGACTACCCAAAATTATTCTGATGCCATTAAATACTTCCATTCTTTGCGAAGGCTAGAGGAAAGAAGATGAAGTAAGGACCTCCCAAATCCCCTATTCTCATTAAAACAGCAGTATTCAAATTGTGGGGTATGACCCCATGGGGGGGGCGCAGCCTCATGTCCAGGTGGTGGCACTGCAATTATTGTATTAGTCTACAATCTAGATGAGTCTAGAGACTAGTCTAGATTGAAGTCTAAATTCTAGACTAAACACAAATCTGGTCTTCAGCATGCAAATAATATTGTGTGTAATGGTACCATTTATTTGGATATGGCTATCTTTAAACTTCATTTCTAGACAGAAAGAAATTTAGTGTAATGATAGCCACATACATGCAGGTAAATGTTATCATTACACAAACTATTCATTGCATGCTGAAGACCAGATTTAGCAGATAATATAATGGCCACAATATACAGTATTGTAGCCCTCTACACAATTGGGAATTGGATCTAGCATGTTCTGTTAAACCATGAAATTAGTTAATTGAGATATTTAAAAATGCAGACGATTTCAGGAGCACTATAAAAGGAAGGTGATTACTGAGCAAGCTAAGGGACTTTCATTCATGATAGGTGTTTCTCCAGGATGCCCACCTTCACATGCTTCGTCAAACATATTTAGGGCTTCCTGTTCTCTGTGTTCTTTTATTTTAATTCCCGAGCTGACATATTTTCAAAGCTTTAAATATGTTTTAAATTTGCTTTGATAATTGTTTTCGTTACAAAAAATGGCAAAATAAAGGAACTTTGGCAAAGCCACTGTTGGCTCTTTTACAGCTATTAGTTTGCCAACCACTGCTACGCATATGCTCAGGTAAAGAAAAGGAAAGGGAAAAATCCAGGACACAGCGCCCAATAGAGTGCAAAAAATATATTTATTAGCAAAATGGTCCTTAGTGTGACACGTGTTTCGGCCCTACAACGGCCTTTTTCAAAACAGGGTTTAGTGCATTCCCTCTTCGGGAGTTAAGCTATTCATCTCAAAAAATGTTCTTGGGTTTGTTCCCATAAACTTCATTCGCGTTGGCTGGATGATTCACACCCTGAAGACCATGAGACCTACAACGTGCACAGGGGACACTTTTCCAGTCAAGATCATATTGGAAAAAGCTCAGATGTTTGCGCCCTTCTTGGTACACTTCACCAATGCAACCTTTAAGCATAGTGAAATCCCTGACTTTTGCAAAAAGGTGTTGGTCACTCCATTGTTAAAAAAAAAAAAAAAATCAGGGCAAGATCAGCGAAACCGTAACAATCTAAGAACCATTACTAACGTGCCATTTTTGTTAAAAAATATTGATACAGGAGCACTATAAAAGGAAGGTGATTACTGAGCAAGCTAAGGGACTTTCATTCATGATAGGTGTTTCTACAGGATGCCCACCTTCACATGCTTCATCAAACATATTTAGGGCTTCCTGTTCTCTGTGTTCTTTTATTTTAATTCCCGAGCTGACATATTTTCAAAGCTTTAAATATGTTTTAAATTTGCTTTGATAATTGTTTTCGTTACAAAAAATGGCAAAATAAAGGAACTTTGGCAAAGCCACTGTTGGCTCTTTTATAGCTATTAGTTTGCCAACCACTGATACGCATATGCTCAGGTAAAGAAAAGGAAAGGGAAAAATCCAGGACACAGCGCCCAATAGAGTGCAAAAAATATATTTATTAGCAAAATGGTCCTTAGTGTGACACGTGTTTCGGCCCTACAACGGCCTTTTTCAAAACAGGGTTTAGTGCATTCCCTCTTCGGGAGTTAAGCTATTCATCTCAAAAAATGTTCTTGGGTTTGTTCCCATAAACTTCATTCGCGTTGGCTGGATGATTCACACCCTGAAGACCATGAGACCTACAACGTGCACAGGGGACACTTTTCCAGTCAAGATCATATTGGAAAAAGCTCAGATGTTTGCGCCCTTCTTGGTACACTTCACCAATGCAACCTTTAAGCATAGTGAAATCCCTGACTTTTGCAAAAAGGTGTTGGTCACTCCATTGTTAAAAAAAAAAAAAAATCAGGGCAAGATCAGCGAAACCGTAACAATCTAAGAACCATAACTAACGTGCCATTTTTGTTAAAAAATATTGATACAATGGCAGATATGCAGTATCAGGAACATCTGGAAACTAATAATATACTACATGAAAAACAATCAGGTTTCAGAGTTCACAATGGCACCTAAAGTGCTCTGATAGACCTCCAGAAAGGGATGCTAGCTATAGTGGACAACAGCAAATCGGGGCTGCTGATGCTTCTGGACTTATCAGCAGCCTTCAATTTGGTGAACCACGATCTTTTAATAAAAAGGCTTAGAGAGGTAGGGCACTGTTCTGATACAGTAATCAAATAGATGGATCCATTTCTTAACAACAGGATGTCTAACATCTATTGGGGTAATGAAAGCTCTGAACTAGAACACAAGACTGTGGAGTTCCACAGGGGGGCCTGTTTGTCCCCATCACTATTTAATGTGTTACGTAGGCCCTTGTGTGACCTACTAGACGAACTGGGTATTCACGTAAACACCTATGCGAATAATACCCAGCTCATCATGTAATTGATTGGGGACTACAGCAAGGACTCAGAGGAGGTTTTACATGTTTATGAATCTATCAAGACATGGATGTCACAGAACAAATTATGCATTAATGGATCGAAGACAGAGTTCCATCTATTCTGATCCACTCAATCGAGAGCTAAGCTGAATGCTGAATACGTAGGCTTCCGTACTGAACATCAGATATTCATAACTCCACCAAAGTCAAAGCTTTGGTAATAATAATAAAATCCTCACTGGGAGCAGAAATCCATACCAGCAGTATTGTTAAGAAAGCTCAATGCCGTCTTAGGCTTTTTAGGCTTATCAAGCCCTACCTTTCTCAGGCCAACTGTACCACATTAACAAGGGCAGTACTTATGTCAAGTTTAGACCATTGGAATGCCATCTTAGCTGGGGCAAGTAAAAGATGTACTCACAGGATGCAGGTGTTACAAAATGATGCAGTCCACATTGTTAAAAAGCATCCAAGAGGGACTCATGTTAATGATCATAGAAGATACCTTCATTGGCTAGCCGTTGATAAGAGGATTGAGTTTAAAATGAATACCATCACTCATAAATGTCTATACGGTTCAGCCCCTATGTATCTAAAAGAGCTATAGGTAATGGCCACTCGTTTCCAGCAGTGGCAGCTGCTGCGTGGAATAAGCTGCCTGATAAACAGAGGAAGCTCCCAGACCTTAATATGTTTAGGAAACAACTAAAGACAACATTATTTAAATAAAGTAAATGTCTTCAAACCACTGATCTGTTTGCCTTGGCAAATCGTTTTGCGCCCTGATGCCTGTGGGCTGCGGCACACTTAAAAGATATAAATAAATAAATAAGAAATCTTCTCAGGCACAGCACTATTCATCATGTGGCTTTTGCTGAAGACATATGATTTCAACTCACACTAGAGAGGACATCTACACTGGGGGGACTGAAACAAGTGTGCCTTGTACCAGACAGGACACCATCACTGCAATGCTCGATAGTGACACCAACTACATGACAACAATCAATTCACCTCACAGAGGACACCAGCATTGTGCAAATGAATGGTGCCAATGGATGCAGGACTAAAACAAGTTTACCTCAATAGAGGAGAGGGCATAAGTAAAAGTGGGCAACAGATACCCCAGTCAGAACATGACATGCAAAATAAAATAGTGAGTAGGGACCATCGCTGAAGGATTGAAAAAAGCCTATATCGCACAGGAATAGAGACCAGCACTGCAATACTAAAAGGCGAAAGACACTGCAGGATTAAAACAAACACCTCAACAAGGACAAACCACCTGCATTAAAAATTGAAATGCATCCTTCAGTGCAAGTATGGTGCAAGCACACCTCACACAGGACACCACCACTGCATTACGGAAAGGTAATCCTCAGTAGAACTGACACAAGTGCAACCTATTTTAACAACTACTGCAAGGTGACCCGTGCAATATTACTAAAACAAGTACCATCAAATTAGAGAGCAATTCCACTGCTGCCATAAATAATAGTGATGATCAATGTGGTTATGGTGTGAAAAAAGGTCCTCACCCACGACAGGGCACCATCACTAAAATGTGTCATTGCAAGAGTGAGGCACGTGTGCTTGACACATGAAACACATTTGTATTAGCCCTACAGTGAAGGTACCCTTTCGGTATTGAAAGGTGCCGACTTGTCCAATGCTAGATGCTTGAGGGAGTCCAGTGACTGTGATGGGAGCAGGTGGGGGTGTCGAGGGTCTATACTGGGAGCAGGGTGCGGCAACAGTGCACAATAGTTCATAGCCATTGGAACTTACTGTCCATTTGGCATTTTGGGGGGGTCTCAGCCTTCTCACATTTTACTCAGGCGGGTTGCAGGGGGGGGTCCCAGGCCTAAAATGTTTGAAGACCACTGCCCTAAAGAGAAAGTTGAAATCCCATGTAGTTTCTGAGATTCACATATCTGGGAGAGGCCCAACATAGGGAAGAGACCAGAACCTAAACCCAGGGAAGAACTTAAGAGAGAAGATATAAGAATAACAATGGGACATCTAGCCAGAAATTGTCCACAAAATAGAAAAGAGGACCACATGGTGATTGGGTGTATGGTGAGGGATGAATGGGACTATCCAGAAAATAATGAAGAGGTAGAAGTCCAAAGTAATTTCTTTTGTGGTACCTCCTCCAAATCTCCCTATGAATCAGCTGTTTTTAACAGAGTTCCAGTACAAGCCCTAGTTTATTCAGGTAGCAAACAGACCGCAGATAAGGATGACCTAGTGCCATCTGTAAAGTTGAAAGGAGCTTCCCTGGTGAAAATAATATGTGCATGTGGATCAGGAAATCTTCCCCAAAGTGACCATCCCCATTCAAGTGAAAGGAATAACTACTAACTTTCCTTCTGTTATTATCCCCAGGTTATCAGTAAGAAGCCATTATTGGAACTGATGTCCCGATTTTCCATCCTTTCTACACAGTCATTCCCCCCCAGACCTCCTTTTCTCCAGCACTTGGCAAGAAAACCCATGGGAAACCAATAATGCTGTGTGGTACTGGACTGAGACCCAGAAAAGGTTACAGAGCAAATCACCCCCTAAAAATCCAGCAATTTGAGTCCCTTGTGCAGGAAGCTTTTCTTATAGGGCAAGGGTATGTGGGAAACCAAAGGGCATCTTTGCATTTATTCCCCTTGGGTCCCCTTCCCATGTGGCCAGGGAAAGGCCATCACTCTGTTATCCCGACCTTGAGGGTGGAGAAGCATGGGAGGATCACCTGGGTGGAGATTCATTGGGATCTAGGAGTGGGATACCTTAGGAGGGACATGGTACCCCCCTTATCCCGTTGAGAATGAACTAAACCCTTCCCTGACCTTTATAGATTATTGTAAAGCTGTTCCCCTCTTTTACAAATATAGGACACTTGACAGTACTGGGATTAAGAAGAAGCAACTAAGAGTAATGAACACGACACCCTTTACCACTTTAGTACTGGGACGAGGAAGATGACAACTAGGAGCTATGAGCGGCAGTCATCTCCCTTTAACTATGGTCAGGCAAGACTCATTTGCTACTTGTGAAGGGGGTGCAGGTGTATAAAGAGAGACCAGAGCAGCAGAATGGAGAGCAAGAGAGGTCTGTGTGAGAGAGTCCAGCAGAGGACCGTGCTTCAGATGAAGTAGCCAAAGTGGGACCGGACAAGGAGCCAGGACACTGGAAAACTGCCAAGAAGACTTGCCCAGGCAGTAGCCAGGCAAGTATTGCAGTTCTGGGAGCCTCTGTCACAGAGAAGGGATGTCATGTGGGGGTCGCCAGTGTTAGCACCTGCAACCCCTCTGCTCTCCCTTACAAACGCTGTGGTCTCCCTTGCTACCCCATAAAACATGTTGTACAAAGTTATTTTTTTCAAACTGAATTTCCTGAGCTGTGGCCAGTGCCACGTGGTGCTTTGTTTCTGAAGTGGCAGGCTTTCTTGTTCAGGCCTCTTAAAACTGGGGATTCTGCAAGTGCAACACTTTGAGAAGTGACCCTAAATAAGAAAGAATAGTAATTACGTATAATGTGTCTTTTTGGAATTCTAAACATAATTGCTAGACTCATTAAAGGTTTATTTCCGGGAGACTTCAGTGGGTGAGTCACTGATTTCATCTTTTCTTAAACACCTCAAATTCACAATGCAGACAAAACTTCCAAAAACATTTACAGTAGAATACGCATCCATTTCAGACTATATATTTTTGTTGCAGTTACAGCATATTTTTTTCTGCTCTTGTCTTTGTTACGATCATCACAAGACATTCCATCTCAGTGTCCTCGGTCACTTGACAAAATCCTTGGCCTAAAAGCTTGTGTACAGTGAACAAATGTTTGACCATAGCACATAAAGTGGCCCTTGATTTCATTGTGCCACAATTAATGTTTTGTTATAATGTGTCTTATCTTTCTTATCTCCCTGGCATGCTGTTTACGATGTTTGTTTTCAAGTATGAGGTAACGAGTGCCCAAAGTACGGAATGTCATGTGAGTGCTCTGCGCTACTCTTTAATACACAGTTATGAACCCTCCCAATGGTATGTATTTTGCCAACATCTAAAGCCTGAAAAGTAGATCCAGGCAGGCTTGACATGTGGCCAATTCTGCACCAGAACTGTGAACGAACTGGACTGCTGTTAAATCTCAGTTACCAGTTTAATGGTATCCACTACACAGTGTAATTTGCTATCTGACTTTGAGAACATTCAGGCATGTAATTGCTCATTTTACTAGAGCTGGTAAGACTAGATTAGTTAAGTGAGATATTAAGTGAGCTATAGCTGGTAAGATAACTCAGTGGGTTGAGCACTGCCTGCTGTGATGTGTGTGGCAGGTTACAGGTTTGAAGAAGGTCAACTCAGCCTTTCTTCCTACTGGGGTCGATAAATGAGTACCAACACAGGTTGGGTGATATTGTATGAATATTTGTTCTATATAAAGTGCTTAAGGGAAAAAACTATATAATAACACATCATTATCCTTTGGCTTTGGACAACTGCTTGCATTCACAGTAATTTGGTAATATGGGCCTATACAAACCGATAATAATGATGCATATGGTGATCCATTCGTGTGTGAAATGTATATCACATTACAGTGATATTGTAATCATATATTTTTTTGTGTGCTTAGGAGCAATGCTATGTGATGCTACTTCTTTTTTTGTCAAGGGGTGAAAGTTTGTGTTCCATCGCTTCCCATGATTTCACTTTGGGGTGGGGGTCAAATGACATCACTTCCTGTGATGTCATCAGAAGTCAAGGGTTGTGTATTATCACTTCTGCTACCTCTGGTATTTTGGTGAAATTATGTCCCTTTTATAGAGGATGTGCAGCAAGAGCTGCAAGAGAGCACCAAGAGACAAGCACCCTGTTCGCTTCCAGAACCAAGCATTCGGCTTGCCGGCGTGCAGCGAGAGACATGCGGCAGGTGAGTGGAGGTCCAGCGGGCAGGGTCGGATTGGCCCCCCGGCCTTTCGGCCCGTGGCCGGGTGAAAATCGTCCCTGGGGAGTGCGGCCGGTTTCTGGCCATGCCTGGGCCGGTTTGGAAGAAAAAAAACTGGAAAAAAAATATTTTTCTTCCACATTTTCTTTTTTTCCTCCAAAATCCTTTCATACGTCTTAGGTTGATAAATGAGTACCAACACAGGTTTGGTGATATTGTATACATATTTGCTCTATAAAAAGAGCTTAAGCGTAAGTGCTATACAATAACATTATAATTTGGCCACTTTTATGAGGCGAGTGGCGGGCCACTTTTTTTTGGGTGGCCTGGCTTATTTCTTGTCCCAGTCCGACCCTGCCAGCGGGTGAGTTTTCCTGGCTTTAGTGATGAAGGAGAAGCAGAGGGAACCACTGGTGGGAGTCGCCACAAGCCGGTGAGTGTCGGGGTGGACGCTTGCATACCGGGGCACTCATGCAAACGTGTATTTAATACAAAACTGAATGGAACTTTAAATTCAAGCGACAACAATGCTTATTGAATACTGAATGAGATGAAACTTTAAAATCAAACTAAACCAATGTATATTTTATATGAATCAGATAAAACTTTGCGAAACCAGTGCATATTGAATACTGAATTGGATGAAATTTTAAAGCTCAGCTAAACCAATGGATGTAGAGTACCGCACTAAATTGAACTTTACAATTGAGAGTTATGAAGGCCTATTGAATTCTGAATTGATTGAAATCAAAAAATTAAACGTTCTAAGTGTTGAATGGAATAAAAGCGTTCATGGGTCAAGCAAATAAAGTGAATCTCCCGAATGCCCAGGTGAAATTGAATTAAAGAAATCAGCACAGGTGTGACAGAGAGTAATAAGAAGGCGGCTGTGAGCAATACACCCTTAAACTGAACTGTTATGAATGAATGCAGTCTGACAGGGCCAAACATTGGAAAGGATGTATTACAACTAATGGCAGAGCCAAGAGGCTACTCGTGTTGTCTTGAGAACAGAGCCTCAAGACCTTTTGTCCCATTGGTTAGATTTATTTGTGAGGACAAGTATAGGTTTTGGACACAGACAGACTTTTACATTCAACGCTCTCACTCAGACTTTCCATATTTTCATTCAGATGGGGAAATACCAATTTAGCATAGGGCAACTTAGGCCTACAACCATCCTGACATTTGATTTTATACAGTATTTTATTTTGAACGTTAAACCCTTCTGTCTGGTCCTTGCTAATGATGCTTTCACAGTGAACAGGTGGCAGGCATGGCATCAGGCCTGGTACTCTTCCTAATCCACGCCTAGCTGCAAGGTCACTTTTCTGATGATCCTCAATAAATTAATTTTCAAAGTTGGGATCAATAACCCACGTGCTAATCAGTGTAAATAAGTTGATTAGCTCAATGATTCATTTGGGGCAAATGCCTGTTGTGATTTTACTACAAAATCCTCCACATATCAAGATGGGAACTGGGGCAGCAAAATCACAACTTTGTTCCACTCTGGGGTTCTGGTTACATAGGCAGTTCTTGGCTTTCTGTAAGAATGGGACCATCTTGAGGAGGGGGCAATTCCACTTTCTGGTACATTCAAGAATCACCTTCTTAGCTCAAGGCCACCAAACTATGGAACTTTGCTAATGAAAATAAAATATTTATAAAACGCAAGGGAACAGCCAAGAACTTTGCCACTTCCTTCAAGTCCTACCTACACAAATTACATTGATTATGAAACAGAAAGGAACGATTTTAAACAGATACAAATAATGCATACATCATTCAATTATGATTTCATGTTCTTTACTGTAAATACACCAAACATTTCATTTGTAACACTTCCACTGTTTGTATCCAAAACATTTCTTTGCTTAACACTAATTTGTTTAAGTATGAATTTTAAAACAAAGACCAACTGGATCCCAACATTAATTAACGTATTCCCCGACATTGAAATAACACTTCAATTACACTGACATCTAATGTCTTTCAATATATATACCATAACACAGTAGTCTTTCTTCCCATACTTGATTCGGCCTGTCCTTTGGCAGTAGCCTTTCTTCCCTAAATGCACATGTTTTGGTCCCATGTACGTATGTCTGCTGGACCACCGATGATTTGAACGCCTTCATCTCGCAGTGGGACTAAAATATAGTACAAATTAGCTTATTGCTAATTCCTTTTTACCAAATTGTTATACATACAATGTTTAGTATATATGGGATCATTTGAAGGATTTTACCTTTACAGTAAAATCTCCTTGTTACTAAACAGTGTGGTTCATTATTTGATCCACGTCATTTCAACTTTCTGTTCCCAGTGAACTGTGCTGAATATCCTGAGGGTAGTTGTACCATGTACTGTAGATGAAGTGCTGGCAAACTGGTCTTGGTATATAATGCAGATTGCAGGTACCACATTTACTTGACATTGGGCCTCATTACATGGTAAGGGGTAAGGGATTGCAATCTATCAAAAACCTCAGGATGGATTCCGACAGTACAGCCAGGGAAAGTACTTGACACTACCTGTGGCCTCTTGCAAGTTTTTTGCTTCTTGCACCTTTTCACATGGGATTCAATTGTGATGTGCCACTAGGTACTCTAGGTGTGATGAGCCAAAACTGTAGTCCTTGTAACTGTGTGAGGTTTAAAGGGTTGATCGAGGGTAGGTGAGTCAGAGAAAGGAAGGTGCTTGAGCTGAAAACCACATTTGAACAATGTGGTGGAATGGGTGTTCATTAAGGAGTGCACTGTAAAACATATTGTTTCTTTTTGTGTTGTATGTAGTGCATATGAATATGCACAATGCATTGTAAATATCCTGGAAAAAGGAGGGCTTGAATATAAATAATAATAATGAACAAGTCACAATAATCACTGCACATATTTGCCAGCACTTATAGCCAGTGCGTGTATCCCACACACACTATTAGGAAACTAAATGAATGCATGGTTTTAACCAAAAAAATAGATAAATACTAAATAAAGTAACAAAGGTGGGGTGTATTTGAATGTTGGGACCCATTTGATAGAGGGGTCCGTTTAGGAGGTGTTTTCCCATTCTCTCATGCTCACATCAGGTTCAAACCCTAGCCTGAAACTATCCTTGATGCTATAGGTAAACATTCAACCCTGTGACCAGCACTGCAACAGAGAGCATTCATTGTCTAAACATCTATGTACTTGATAGTGTGCATACACCCTAACATCATAGCTTCCTCCCGCTCGTCCTCCTGACAGTTGAGGGCAGCACATGAATGTGGTGCTTCATCAACATCCATTGAAAAGCAAGTAGCCTGTGATGCTGCAAATGCCTTTTGGAGGGACAGGGCCTCCTAGTAATTGCCCTACCACTTCCCTGTGTGTGTTTTCGTTATGTTCTTCTACACAGAGGTCCTGCCTGAACATCTGGCAGTGCATCTCTTCATATTTTCCTTTGGTGAACAACACCCATGGGATACCCTGATGGCACCCATGGGTGGGGATAGACCCTTGTACCCCTTATGTGTGTTTTTGGGTACCTGTGTGTTGCCCATATAGCAGGGTATGGGCTGGTGGCAGCTACATTCTGTCCTGGTAGTGGCTCTGAGTCTCCTTCATTTTTGAGATACCCAGGCCTTGCCATAGTAAACAATGGATTCCTGAAAAAAGGCAAAATGGCCACTGTAGCCTCTTAGTTTCTATTGCCTTTACACCTTGCTTCCCAAAGTCCTGGGAAGCCCTGACTAAATGCCTTCCCGCTGACTGGCTGTTGGGTGGAAATACCATATACGGCTGTGGGGCAGCCTCCTGTCAGACTGACTGGAGCCTTCCCAGGGGCTCTGTGTTGTGGGTACACCTTTGGGGTGGGTACTTTATGAATGCAGTATGAAGTGAACTCACATTCTGTGTAGTTGGAGTCTGGTATTTGTTGTATGACACAATGTTCATAGCAGTGGGAGGGGATTGGCTAGGGTTATACAATGTGCCTGGGCAGGCACAGTTCTGCAGTCCCGGGTCTGGTAGTCCTCCCCTTAGTGTCTGTCCATTGGTCCAACCACTGTTTGATCCTTTTTTGAGTACTCCTTGGAGTTTCTTCTCCTACACCGTCTAGAGGCACGGTTCTTAGGAGGAAATGGCATATCATTGACATGTCTGTCTTAGAATCTGCAGTGAAGACAAAATGTCCTAGTGACTTAACTGTGGAATTTGCCACCCTATCTCAGGCGCTGCTAGCTACGACCGATCAATTGGCAACCTTTGAAACCATGCAGCTGCATGTCCCCCTGTCTCAGGGATGGTTCACAGAAGAGCTCAGAGTATCTAAACTGAGGCTTTGACAATCAGAGCGCATGTGACACTCTTCTTATAGTCCTTGTGAAAAATTGCCAATCATCTCACTCTCCAGAAACCATCATCTGGCTATTAAGTCAGCCAAACAGAAATGTGTTATTCTCAAGATTGAAACAGCACTCAATCAATGGAAGGAGCTATTTGCGGTCGTTAAATCCTTTTCTTCTACAGCTCACTTTCTTCCCAGAGCGCCTGCTTCTGAGTCACACTGTGATACACTTGCTGAGTTTTTCCATTCCAAAATTGTTAATATTCAAAACAATGATAATCTCTGCAGGTTAACCCTGGTGTGACAGTTGTGGGGCACAGCCAGCCAGCTACCTCTGGCTGGGCTACCTTCCCTGTATTCTCTGATGCGGCCGTATTGAAGGCCATCTCCCACAAGAAATCTGCAGCCCCATCCAGCCCTATTCCTCTATTTATTCTTAAAGATCTCTTGCCTGAGATTAGTCCTCTGGGGATCCAGGCGTGAAAACCCTTCTTGTTGCTCTGGTTTGATCCCTAAAGAACTTAAACAGGCTATCATAGTCCATCTTTTAAAGAAGCTGTCACTGGATGCCGCTGTTCTGTCCAACTTCTGCCCTATCTCTCTACTTCCCTTCTTAATGATCCTTCTTGAGGCCTTGATATCTCCACTTCTTTCGGGGTTTCTTGAGTCCTCCCCTGTGCCTGACCCCCATCAGTCATGTTTCTGCCGCAGGAGTGGTACCAAAAGTGTCTAAGTTTCATTAATGGATGATATGGCCAGTCTGGTCAATGGAGGTGGTGTGGGGGCCCTAATTCTGTTCGATCTATCAGCGGCCTTCGACACTGTTGACCACCCTATACTCCTATCCCATCTGGCCTCTATCAGCATCTCCAGTCCTGTCCTGGCATGGTTTACCTCGTTTCCAACCAATTGGGACTAATCAGTATATTTACATCCTTTTCTCTCTTCTCTTTATTCTCTTTCCTGTGGTGTCCCCCAGGGCTCTGTCTTGTTCCCAATGTTATTTAACATTCATGTGCAGCCTTTGGTTGACCTCATCTGCTCACATGGCTTCAGGTGCTACTCATATGTGGACGACATGCAATTCCTGGTCTGTTTAGATCGGGACCGGGAGGAGGTGTTGTCCTGCCTGTGTGACTGACTGTTGGCCGCAGGGGAGTGGATGGGCACCAATTGCCTCAAACTCAATGGGGACAAGACTGAGGTCCTGGTGCTGGGTGCCTCCTCTGAATCCGGGTCTTGGTCCTTGGCCTTCTGATGATCCTCACTGTGTGACTTGCCTATTCTAGTGACAGTAGTTAAAGGTCTTGGGGTCTATTTATCTGCTTCTCTGTCCATGGCGTCACAGGTGAGTGCAGTGTGCCAGAATAGCCACTTCTTACTGAGGGTCCTTCGGAAGATCCTGCCCTTTCTTCCTCCTCCTCTTTGCCCTCCAATTGCAGCTTCTCTTATTTCCAGCAGGTTGGACTATTGTAATGCTCTCTTCCTGGCCCAGCCCTCAGGCTTAATCCATTGACTGCAACTACTGCAGAACCTGACTGCTTGGACATCCGTAGCCACCCCTTATGGTTCCCACATTAGTCAAGTGCTATGTTCTTTGCACTGTCTCCCCGAGAAACAAATAATATTTTTTAAATCTCTCTGTTTTGTTCACTGGGCATACTACAAGGCTTGTGCTGATTTCTTGTGGGATAAATTCACTCCTTGTATTTCTTGCCTCCATCTTCGGTCAAGCAGTGACTGTCAGGTTATTGTCCCCCGATTTTGTCTTCAAAGAGTGGGCGGTCAAGCCGTTTCAGTGGCTGCTAGAGTGTTATGGAAGGGTTTCCCTTTAAGTTTGAGGCCGACCATGAACCACCTGCACTTCCGTTGCTTGTTAAAAGCTCTGCTCTTTCATTAGTCCCCTAGATTGATGTTGTACTACTGTGACTATCCTCATGCCAAGATGTCTTTGGGTGTACTTGTGTGTTCGAAATCTGAGTAACATAACAAATCTGAGTAACATAAAAATGCTGAGGATAGCCTTTACTGAAACTGGAGTGAATGCAGTGTAGTGTGCTGAAGGCTGGGTGCTTACTCCATTCCACATTCAGTGTTATGGGAGTCTAGGTGGAGTGAATGGCCTGAGTGCCTGTGCGTCTGATTGTCTGGTTCCCGACGTGAATGCACTGTGAGCCTGATTTGCTGCCTGCCTGCATGAATGCACTGTGAGCCTGATTGGATGCCTGCCTGCATGAATGCACTCGTGAATTATTGGCTGCTGAGCCTATCTCAGCCTGAGTGAATGGGGAACCAATGTGTATATCTGGGGACCTCTCACTCACCAATTTGTTCAGTAGCTGAAGATGAAGCCAAAGCAAGAAGAAGCTGTTCTCTTGAAGTCCAGCTGGAGGAGGGAGTCTGCTGCGGCATTTTCTTCACGGAATCCGAAGCTGCTGGATTCTTCCAAGGACCGATCCAAGAGAGGACATGGATAGGAGATAGCTTCCCGAGCTACGATACACTATTGTGCACCTGCTACTCTTCATCAGAAGTACCCTGGAAGAAGTGCGGCTACCCGGGCATAGTGGTGCTTGACACCCAGATCTGCAAACGTTCCACTTTTTCTCACCATAGAAGATTGCAGTTTGCAGTGTGTAGAGGAAGGTCTGCTGGTGATTTTCCTTCCACAAAATTTTGAAGAAGACGTCCTGAGGGTCCAGCTTTGGTTAGGGTCTGTCGTCTATTCCAGTGGACAAGGCAAGGTCAACAGAAGCCATTTAGACATCCATATTAAGGCTGCAGAACTGAATAGCCAAAAGACGGTGAACTGTGAAACCCTGAAACCCGACACCTACTTCTGCTACTGTACCCATTACCACCGAAAGGCATCCAATAGCCCCAGTGGTCTTATCTTCTTCAGCCAGGCATTTTCGGAGATCACAGCAAGTTTCACCTTCCTAGCAGAGTAACCATCATCCAAAAGAGACCACCAAGAAGACCACAACTGCTGCTTTTCCAAAAGCACCTGGTTCCTCTTTTACTCTTGGCATCAGCATCCCGGTGACTCCTTCTTGTAAAGGGAGTCCATTCATCAAGGGTCTCATTGAGCGAAGCTACTTTACCTGCCAAGGCACGAAAGGTACTGTGATGAGGAAGAGTGTCTTCCAGCCTCAGGAGTCACCCTGGCGTCCAAGAGTCATCTTGGATCCTGTTCTCCTTCGGCCTCTTAGGTACATTGGGGTGGTACAACCTATAAAAAGAAAATGGAGCTTTATTGAACAATTATTGGCCTGGGGTGTAAAAGACAAGATATGGTACTCCCTAACTTGTCCATTACAGCTTGCCCATTAGGGGATCCTTACACAGTATTGCTATTTGAGTCCCATGAAAGTATGCTGCCTATGTTCTGAAGCTACCTCATTTTCTTCCTTGATCTATGACAATACACCTTATTTAAGAATTCACATGCTTGTTTAAAACCATCAGCAGTTGGTGCATTTTTACTGAATTTAAGTCTCGTGTGGTACCACATAGATTTTATGTCATTGCCATTCTTTGAGTAGAACTACGTGAGTACAAAGTGTTATTTTGTATATGTGTATATTTTACTGAACCTAATTGTATAAACATAGTAACTGTTTTGTCACCTAACATAGTGTGTGTCTATTCCTTTATGGGATCTTGAGGACTCACTGCACTTAAGAACCAACCTGCTTCAACTCCTGAGAGCTTGGTTTCTCGTCCGAGCTACCATATAGAGAACCTTGGCTGCAGTGCTCTGAGCAGCTGTCCCAACCATATAGAGGGCAGAAACACAGATACCCCCTCCAGTTTTTACACTTGTGGTACAGTGGTGGGATTACTTGTTTTAAGACTCAGTGTTTAACCTTGCTACTACAACATATCCACACTTTAGTTAATTATAGGGTTTAGTGGTGTATTCAGATAACTACAATGCAAACAACGGAAACTATTCAAAATGGCAAATTGACTAGGATGAGTTTAAAGGCTCACCAGAGTGCTTGTGAAATGAGAGGAATACAATTTGAGGATAGGTCTAGGGCAGAGTTTATAGCTGCCCTTGTCATATTCGAGGCAGATTGGGATACTCTTGATGACAGTGGGGAGGGCTCTGAAGGGGACCTTGCCCCTGGTGAAGTCACAGTTGCTACCAATGGGATTGCCACCTCTCCTGTCACTTCTATTCCAAAGCCTAACATTGTTTCTCAGTGGAATGCTCTGGAACCTGGGTTAGCCAAGTTGACTGACAAGTGGGTGTCCCACATGGTGTCCCCTAAGGATTCCAGTGGAAAGGCCAAGGACAAAGAAAAAGGGACCCCCTCAGAAGGCTCAGTAGTCCAAGAAGCAGCCACATTGAAATCAACCTAAAAATTCTCCCTCGTAGGTCCAAAGATCTTGTGGGGATAAGTCCCATGGGGTGGGAGTAAGAGTAGTGCTCCTGCTGCAAAACAGGCTCCCAGTGGATCCAATTCAGTTCTTTACATTCCAGGCACCTGTTGGCACTGTGGGGCCTTGAACCACAGAGAGGGTGACCCCAAGTGTAATGGTAAGGCACTAGGTGTCCAGGCTGTCAGCCTGACCTACCCTTCCCCTATGCCTGATGTGGAGGCCACTGCCCTCCATGACAGGAATCACCTTTGCTACGTCTGCAGAGATGTCCTTAGTGTCCCTTGGGGCCTGGGACCAGTACTCAGAAGTACTGGCCACTATCCCACAGAATACACATCGTTTTCTGAGTAGTGTTCTCATTAATGGCAAGCCTTCACTGGTTTGAAAGACACTGCATGACAGTGGTGGACAGGACCCGTCTTGGTCCAGAAGACTATGTAGGTTCTCTTCTGAGAACCACCAGGTTAGCTGTTGGGCCCCCCAAACGTTCTCCTGTAGCCCTAGTCACCATTCAGATTCATGACAAGACAGCAAAGCTTCCTATCCTGGTTTAGAACAATGTCCCTGCTAACATTTTGTTGGGGAATGATTAGGTAGAGATGGGGCTGCAGTCAATAGGACACAGGTCAAAAAGGGTCTGACTGACGGTCAGTTACCCAAGCCAAAGGGGATACCCAGGGCCCAGAGGAAGAGGAAGAAGACCACATCTGTGAAGGTGGTTCCTTCTCTCTAAACTGTTTCAGCAGCACCCACTGTGGTCCAAGCTCCTGAGGGACTAGTCCCAGTAGTGACCATATTGTCAACTCCTGAGGGAGAAGAGCCAGAGGACCCTCCTCAGGGAGAGGTACTCACCCAAGAGGATCACCCAGACCTCCAATGCATGTTGGCTGAAGCTGGGCCCTCTAGGGAAGATTTATGAAAGCGTCAAAGAGAGTGCCGCTCTCTTGAGAGTCTGAGGAAACAGGTCCGGGTACAAGGTGAGTGCCTAGGTCTTTTAAGAATTATTGGAAGGGTGAAATCCTTTACCGTGAGCCCACTTGTCCTGAACCTTGTGCAGTCAAGGGGTTGGTTGTAACCCAGGTATATACAGCTTACTTTTTGCAGTGGGTACATGAGGTGCCCTTAGCTGGTCATCTTGGCATTAAGAAGACTGAGAAAAAGGCTCACAACCCACCTTTATTGCCCATTAATGGGAGTAGAAGTGTAAGTTCACTGCAGTACCTGTCACACTTGTCAGTTGTCTGGCAAGACTGAAGGCAGTGGCGTTGTCCCACTGCAGCCTTTGCCAATGGTTGGCACACCATTTTAGAGGGTGGGCATAGACAGTGTTGCTCCCCTAGACCTAGACACTCCAACATCAGAGGGACACAGGTTCATCCTGATCCTGTTACATCATGCCACTGTGGACCATAACTGCCAATGTGTTTGCCAGGGCTCTCCTATGCATTTTCACTAGAGTTGTTTTCCATAAAGAGGTGATTTCTTACAGAGGAACCAACTATATGTCGAGTTACATGCAAGCAATGTGGAAATAAGGTGGTGTAATTTATAGGTTCTCTACCTCCTACCATCATCATACCAATGGTCTGTTTGAGAGGTTTAAGAAGACTCTAAAGAGCATATTGGGTGCTTTGGAAGTGGGGGCTATGTGTTAGGCCTCAGAATGAAGATGGTACAGACGATGGGCCAAGCAACAGCCAATCTTAAGGCAAGCAAAGAATCTAATAAGTACTGGCATGACATTAAGGCAAGTAGATTGGACTCCTGGTCAGGAGATCCTTGTGATGGAGCCTACAAAGCCTTCGAGCTTTGGCAGATAAGTGTATGGACCCTTCAGGATAATCTCCAAGATGGGCAAAGTCAACTATATGGTTGAACTGGGTATTCCTGGGGTAGCTCATCAAGTCTTCCATGTCAACAGTTTCAAGCCATTCCACAGGAAAGGAGAAGTGTCATACCTCTTGCTAGCTTCAGAGCAAGAAGAGGATGAGAGTGAGCCCCTTCCTGATTTGTTGCACAGAAACAATCAGGATGGCTCAGTGGAGGGAGTGCAACTCTCTCCAGATCTGACACCAGAACAGCAGAGGACCTGCATTGTTTTGCTCCACCAGTATGCCCCTTTTTTCTCACAGACACCGGGCCTCATCCCATGGTGTAGACATGACATTGACGCTGGTGACTGTGTACCTGATAAAAGCCGATGCTACAGAATGTCACACTGTTGAGAACCACATCCAGGTAGAGGTCACCAAGATGTTGGACTGGGGTGTCATTGAACGCTCAACCAGCCCCTGATACAGCCAAGTGGTGCTTGTCCCCAAGGCACCTTCCCAGGAAGATACCAATGACTGGAGGTTCTGTGTGGACTACAGAGGAGGAAAAATGCAGTCACCAAGACTGATGCACGCCCATTGCCAGGAGCTGATGAGCTTGAGGACAAGGTAGGTGCTGCCATGCTAGTGAGTACATTGAACCTCACATCCAGCTATAGGGAAATAGTTTTCACTGACCGGGCCAAGGAGAAAACTGCTTTCTCAACACCAGAAGGGCTCTACCAGTTTAGGGTGATGCCTTTTGGGTTGTAGAATCCCTCTGCCACCTTCAACAGGTTAGTAAATCATGTTCTTAGTAGACTTGTGGCTTTCTGTGTGGCATACATGGGCTACATTGTTGTCTACAGTGCTTCATGGGAAGAGCATTTGACACATTTGTATAAGGTGTTGCAGGCCATGAAAAGGGCCAACCTCACTATCAAGGCAAACAAATGCCTGCTAGCACATGGGAAGGTTACCTACCTTAGTCATGAAGTAGGAGCGGTTCAAATCCTACCTCTCCCCAGTAACGTACAAGTTGTACAAGACTGAGAGACCCCCTCTACTCAAACCCAGGTGAGAGCTTTTATGGGCCTCAATGGGCACTACAGAAACTTCATGCCAGACTATGGCACCATGGCTGCCCCTCTGGCAGCTCTGACATCACGCAAATAGTGTAAGAAGGTTCATTGGAGTGCAGATTGTCAAATGTCTTTGATGGCGTAAAGGAAAGTCTGTTCAGGGCACCTGTATTGTGTACCCCTGACAAGAGCAAACACTTTATTGTGCAAACTGATGCCTGTGATATTGGAATTGGAGTGGTCTTGTCTCAGTTAGATGGCAAACAGAGAGAACACCCTCCTAATTTTCATCAGTAGGCAACTCAAGGCTAGTGAACTTAGGTGGGTCACTGTTCAAAAGGAATGTTTTAACATAATTTGGTCACTAGGTCTAAACTGATCATAGGTCCTTGAAGTGGCTTATGCAGATGATGGGTAAAACCCACAAACTACTCAGGTGGTCCATTAGCCTACAAGGGTAAGACTTCACAATTGAGCATAGTCCCGGGAAGAGTCATGATAATGCAGATGGTCTTTCCAGAAGGAATGTTGACCATCTGGAAGAGGGTGACAATCTGATAGGAGATCAGTTTCACTAAGCTCTGTCTGGTGGTTGTAGGGGGGCAAATGCAATGCTGGGAGTGCCTTTTGGAGTAACAGGGCCTCCTAGTCCTTGTCCAACCACTTCTTTGTGTGTGTTTTATGTATGTTTTCTGCCACAGGGGTCCAGCCTGGACCGCTTGCAGCGCAGCTCTTCATATTTTCCTTTTGATCAACAACAAACATGGAATACACTCATGGCACCCATGGATGGGGATACACCCTTCTACCCTTTATGTGTGTTTCTGGGCACCTGTGGGTTGCCCACAGAGAAGGGTATGGGATGGTTGCAGCTACATGCTGATTTGTCAGTGGCTCTGAGTGTCCTACATTTGTGGGACATCCAGGCCCTGCCATAGGAATCAATGGATTTCTGAGGAAAGGCAAGATGCCCACTGTAGCCCATTGGTTTCTATTGCTTTTACACCTTTTTTCCCCAAGTCCTGGGAACCCTGACTTTGTTCCTTCCCCCTGACTGGCTGTTGAGTGGAACAATCATATATGGTTCTGAGGCTGTGTCCTGTCAGACTGACTGGAGCCTTCCCAGGGGCTGTGTGTTGTGGGTACACCCTTTAGGTGGGATCTGCATGAATGGAGTCTGAAGGGAACTCACATTCTGTGTTGGGGGTGCCTGGTATTGGTTGGATGGCACAATGCCTGAGACAGCCCTGACTGAAACTGGAGTAAATGTAGTGTAGTCTGCTGAAAGGCTGAGTTCTTACTCCAATCGACATTTGATGTTATGGGTGTCTGGGTGGAGTGAATGGCTTGAATGTGTGTTGGCCCCATTGGCTGCCTGCTTTGAATGAATGCACAGAGAGCTTCATTGGCTGCCTGCATGAATGTACTTGTGAATTATTGAAGTCTGGCTCAGCCTGAGTGAATGGGGAATCAATGTGCATATCTGGGGAACTCTCACTCTTCAATTTGTTCAGTAGCTGAAGTCAAAGCTAAAGCAAGAAGAAGCTGTTCCATGTTAGACCAGCTGGAAGAAGAAGTCTGCTGCTGTATTTTCTTCACAGAATCCGAAAGCTGCTGTATTCTTCCAAGGTCTGATCTAAGATAGGACCTAGATAGGAGACCTCTTCCCGAGGTACAAGGGATATCGTCCAACTGCTACTCTTCATCAGATGTACCCTGGAAGCCAGTCCTCTGTGTGCCTGCCATCTGGAGTCAGGGCTTTCGTGATTTCAGAAGAGAAGTGCTTGGACATCTTGAGTTGAAGAAGTCCAGTTGTGTTGAAGGGGTCCACAGGAGTGTTTGTGACCACTGGAAGCCAGATTGCTATCTACCACACAGAAGAGGGGGTACACTGGCATAGTGCTGGTTGACCACCTGTTTGAATATTCCTTCATGGGACACCCGTGACACAACATCTGACCATGTGTTCCCGCTGAAGAAGATTCCAGTTTGCTGTGTACAAAGTAAGGTCCACCGATGGGTCTCCCACCACCAAAATCTGAAGAAAATGTCCCGAAAATGTCCCGAGGGCCCAGCCTAAATGAGGGTCTGTAGTCCAGTCCTGTTCATCAGAAGCCTTCCAGATATCTGTGCTGTGGCTGCAGCACTGAAGATCCAAAAGATGGTGAACCGCAAAATCCTGAAACCCGACACCTACTTCTGCCATGGCATCCATCGCCACTGGATTGCATCCAAGGCCCCAAGGGTCTTTTCTTCAGATAGGCCTTTTTGGAGTCCACAGCAGGTTTCACCTTCCTAGGATTACCACCCTCCAAACAAGACCACCACAAACACAGTAACTGCTGACTTTCAGAAAGCAGCTGGTTCCTCTTCTACTCTTAGACTCGGAATCGAAGCGACTTCTTCTTGCAAGGGGGTCCATCCTACAAGGTTCCCATAGAGTGAAGCCAAGAAACTCTGCCACTTCACCTGCCAATGCACCAAAGGCACTGTGACAAGAAATAGCGCCTTCCAGCCTCAGGAGTTGTCATCTTGGATTCTGTTCTCCCTTGGCCTCTCAAAAAGAAAGTGGAGGATTATTGAACATTTTTGGACTGGGCTGTATAAGATAAGTTAGGGTACTCCATAACTTCTCCATTACAGGTCACCCGTGGGGGCGGGATCCTCACACAGTATTGCTATTTGAGTCTCATGAAAGTATACTGTCTATGATCAGAAGCTAACCTGCCTTTCTTCCTTGATCTATGAAAGTACACCTAACTTAAAAATTCACATGCCTGTTTAAAACTGAATTTAAGTCTATTGTCTATAGAGTTTATATCATTGCCATTCTTCCCATAGAACTACGTGAGTACAAAGTGTAATTATTTATATCCTTATATTTTACTGAACCTTGTTTTATATAAAGAAGCTGTCTTATCACCGAACATATTGTATGATCCCCAAATCCCCCTGTGAGGGGGATTTGGGACTCACTGTACTTAAGAACCAGCATGCATCCCCTCCTGAGAGCTTAAACCCTGTCCAAGCTACGATATACAGAAACTTGGCTGGGGTGCTCTGTTCCTCTGCCCCACCCATATAAAGGGCAGGAGTACACAGCCACCCATTGGAAAAATGATAAAAAGTGTCCCGAAAGGCTGTGTACAACGAGTATCATAGATACAATGGGTCAAAAATAGTTCAAATGTGTGCATGAACTGGCATATTTGCAAAATAAAATGATGCTCACACACCTCACTGACAGGTAATGTAAGTATCCCATCAATGTACATTTAAATATATTTCCTGTTCAACCAATTTTTGCCGTTTGCTACATGTTGTGTGTTTTTGCTTTATGTGTATTTACAATTTGTTTTTAACCATTTTTAAATATATCTCTTATTCACAAAATATATCGAGAGATTCTGAAGTTGGGCTTGATAACCACAATTTTGGAGAAAACAAAGCTTCTTTGAATTCTTCAATTTTATTTAGAAATTATCATCCAATCACCTGTTTTCCCTTACTTGAAAAGACTGTGGAAATCCAGTGTGACTCTACCTGATGGCACACAGCAGCATTTATTTTGCTCCTCTCAGTGTGGCTCCGAGTTCAACACCATGCCAAGGCCTTTACCCTTCAGGTTTTGAAATACTTTAGGATATCTAATAATGGTTGGTCCTGCTTGTTCGAGCTGCTTGACCTCTCAGCTGCATTTGATGGGGTTGACCATTCTAGCTAAATCTATGTATCAAATCGATTTCTTGTTATATGACATATCGAGATGGGAGCTGTTCATGCTCCCCTCCATCCCATCATGTGGAACACCTCTAGGGTCCATCTTGTCTCCTATTTAATGCATTCTCTATATTTTTTATTTTTTTATTTGTTGAACTTCAGTTTGACAACAGATGAAGTCGAACTTTTGTTACATCCAAACTTTCATTTTCATTTCATTCAAACTCACATTAGAACAGCTAGAGTCAAATCAAAAAAACAAAAAAGAAACAAAGACAAAGCACGAAACAACAAGTTAGTTCATCATTCGACGTCAGTAGAATTCATCCAGCGCCCCATAAGACCCTGATTGAGGAGTTTTGCGCAGTTTTAGCCAGCGTTCTTCATTAGGATCATGTCCAAGTAATCCACCATTGCACAAGATAGTTTTATGTTATTGCCTGCGATAGCATACGGCCACCAGGCTCTCATGTCATTATTTAGGGGAGCAAATTTTTCCAGATGTAGTGAACGCTGTGATTCTGTGGCTAAACTGCAAAAGCAACATTGGTTATCATTTACGGCCTTGTCATGTCTTTGCCACATAATTTCTTCGGTTTTTAAGATGTTCAATTTGAATCTCAGAAATTGGTCACAATGGTGACGTAACGCGCAATATTGTAGCTATCTTGGTTGAACGTTTAGCTTGATTTCACATGGCCCTAGGTTCAAAGCCGACTTGAGTTTTGCACATTTTTCTGAGTTTAATATCCAGCTCCAGGTCTCAAATTTCGTTTTTACAATTTCAGGCTGTTGAATCACTTCTGATTACTTTATGTCCGTGGCTAACAAAGAAGCTTCGAAAATAGATATCCAGGACCTTAATAAGCCAGTTTGCTCACCCTCTTTTTCAGTTACAAATAGCTGGAAAGCCGACATTGAGGGACACAGAAGCATTTTCCGCATAGCAGCCAGGGATTTCCATGTTACCCATGAATGAAGAGAATTGATTGCCAGTTCATGTCGTATGGCTGTCATTGAAATGTGCAAAGGCAAACTTAGTACTCTCGCCAAAATCTTCCTTCAAGCATTTGCCAATTTATCGCTTGGATGTTCCACCCAGCTTCAGCGCCAAATGTAATAGCTGGTATGACCTTTTGTAGATAAAAGGTCATAACTGGTGCTATTGTAAATTTACCATGATCTTTATATATTTTGGCCCCATGCAACCCGAACTTCATCACTCGGTCTGTGAGGAATCCAATGCAGTCTCATACTGAGTTGTTAAACATGATTCCTAGATATCTTATTGAATTCACTGTGCTCAACCCTGTTTGACTCCTTTCTCAGTTTGTATTTTATTCAAGAGGTCGCCCTTGTTGTTCACTCTTATTTGTATTGATATCTTCATATGTAGGGCCATTACTGGGTCTTGCAGGTTAACAGGGCAGTTCCAGGTGTGTAGTTTCAGCCAAAGCTTTCCTCGATTAATACTGTTGAACGCCTGTCTCATATCAATGAAGGAAAAATAGATTTTTTTTTCTGCAATCAGTGCTTCTAACTTTAGAATATTCAGAATTAAGAGATTTACCTCGACTCCCACTCCTGGAGTGAAGCCAGTTTGGTGAATGTCTGGGATCCAGACACTCAGGGCCCACGCTGCCAGCTTTTGTCGCAAGAAAGAACCAAAGATTTCACCAATGATGTCGAGAAGGGCAATCGGGCGATAATTTCCATGATTGTCCCAACTGCCTTTCTTATATATAAGGACCACCACGGCCTCCAGACACGATTCCGGTATTCGTTTTATTAGTGTGAGTCAACAGAAAAAGATTTCAATGAACTGAGCCCATTGTGTGATGTGCTTTTTCTACATCACATTCGTGATTAAATCTGGACCAGCTACTCTTGAGTTTTTCAATCCTAGGATTGCTGTTTCAATTTCCTGTAGATTGATCTTCATGTCCCAAGCTATATCAATGTTGTTTAACGTCACCAATGGTTCATGTTCTGGTTTCTTGTATATAACGGCAAAATGTTTTTTCCATACAGAGCCAGCAATTTCATTTAAGACAGCGGGCTGACATTTTGCATGGCCTGCATTCAAAATTGCCCAGATTTCTCGTTTGTTTTTAATGACCAATAACTTCATCATTATTTCCCCTCGATCATGTTCAATAATGACCATGTGGGATTTAACCCAGTTGTGGTACTCTTGGCGTCTGCTTTTGATTGCGACTCTGGCTTTGGCGTTAGGCAGTTTTCTTTTGAGCTGATTCACGTCGCATCTCATGGATTTCTTTGCACATTGTAGTGCATTGCTGTAAAGATGTTTGTGAGCAAAGCCCATGGGTCTGGAAGACCCTTGGGCCATAGTGAAGTCTATCTAAAGAGGTGCGTAGTCCACGGTTTGCAGAGTGTCATTTTTCTGGAGTTTTAGGCTCAGTTGTTGGATTTGGCGACCCTTAATGTGCAGACGATTTCCACCGGCATTTATGGTAATTTTGTCTTCACAACCTTTGGGAGCAGACAACCATTCCATTTTACAGCTTAGTCGCAGTAAGTCGTGGTCACTGTTTTCCATCGGGAGCCGCTTTAGGTCGACAGCTTTTTCAAATACATTTCTTGACACTCACATATAGTCTAGTGTTTTGTGAGTCTCAGCACAATGCCATGTTTGCTTTGGAGGCTGATCTCCACTCACATTTCTGTTTAGCATAAAACAGATTCTCATTGCCTTTGTCGTTTGCCATATTTGGCCTCTGGCAATAACATCATGGTCATGCAGGCATTTGTTTGTCTTGCAGTCTGTGTCATATTCAAACCACGAGAAGTTTAAGTCACAACAGCAGATTATTGACAAGTTATTATATGTCAAGAATACACTGTCAACAAACGTTGTGACAGAGTTCACAAAGTTCTTTGTGCTTATTTTTGCTGGATTCCAGTAGCCATTTATTATCACAAGATGTTTTAGTTTTGATAAGTCAAGCTCGCTAGACTGCATGATGGTGCCTTGAACAAAAGGATTTGGATTGAACAATTTCACCGGACGCCACCACTGAGTTATTTTTGTCAGAGTTAGTAGGCCAGAATACGGGCGACCTCTCAGATTTTTTCAGCTGGATTCAAGGAAATACCGAAGCCATCCCGGGTCGGTGGTTCAGGCAGCCAAGTTTCTTTTAGGAAAATTACAAGAACCTTATCTAAATGAACCCCAAAATCATTGAATAAGTGCACAAAGCCACGTGTGTTCCAGGATAGAATTTCACATGTGTGTTCATGCACATCGGGTCATGGTTATTGGTGATGGTGCTGCTTTCCAAGATTTGAGGGCAGTCAACTTGCCTTGCCACACTGGAAATCCCCATTTTGTGTACCTGACAGAGATTTTTGCAGCTCCACCCAATGTTCCTCGAAGGTCAAGCTATCCGTGTTTTTTTTTACTTGATCTCAGTGTATATGATTCACTTGTTCAGGTTTGAGCGATATGTCAAAGCCGTAGGATAGGAGCTCTTCATTGGCTTTCAGGATAGTGTTCCCGACTACAGCCGAGGCAATGTGTAGCAAGACTTGATCCAAGCATTTCTCAGTGGCATATTCCACGATTTTAATGGCATCTGAATCGATAGTTCGTAATAAAGGCACACATTTGAAGAGCTTCATCACATTTGAGCGGTTTAGGTTGACTTCTGACTCATCAGCCTGGATATTTTGCAATCTAAATTTCCAAATTTGTCTTGACAATGTAGAATTGTTAGACAAATGGACCCTTGAGCTATAATGTACTCACTGTTATTTTGATTTGTTGTTAGTTTCAGATTTAGGATTTAGTCTGCAACTCATTTTTGTTCTCGTGGGGGGCACTTTTTTTTCTCCCCGCATTATTAGTTTGATTCTCAGCTTGCTTGTGGTTTGGCACATGCATTCTCTGTATAGTGCCACTGGGAGGTCAGAGAGCCGAGAGCAGGGCTCAGCATTAATCAGTGTGCTAATGACACATAACTCTATCTGGGGGGTGTCTTTCCTAGAGGCAGTCTCCCATTAGAAGTGCTGCTTGAATCAGATTGAAGGCTGGATCTTGGTAGCACATTTGAAGTTTAGCTCCACCAATGTGGAGTCTAGTCAGAGCAATCATCATGTCCAGTCTTGGCTAAATATTCTGAACATAGATGGTACTTCTCCATCGTGCCCTCCATATACTCTGTCCTTAGGTTTACGACTTGTGAGCTTTTATGAGTGTACATGCTACAAAGAAAAAGCAAACAGCTTCTTATCAAAGGTCCTTTTTGTCATATATTATTAAAACCATTCTGAATTTCAAAATGGATGGTAAGGCCTTCATCCGCAGCTTTCCATGGTAGAGTGCACTTAAACATTTCACCAATTCGCTTTTTCACCATTGTAATCTTCCCTTCATTGGCTACTCTATATTTTCTGTGGACTTTTCTAGAGGCTCTGTAGCGCCTGTGCCTCGGAGGCCTTTCAGCCTCAGCATCCATCATAAATAACTGCAATTAATGATGTTACCTGGCGGCGCTCACGAAACGCACACCAAATCGCTGTATTTAGAAGCGAGTCCACCTCCAAACAAGCAATTAGCTGCTCCATTCCCCAGATGTGCCATTCTCTGCGCACCTCTACCACGCACCCTCTCTCCGCGCCTTCCGCCAAGAGTTGTACACGCACTTTTCTTCTGAATTCCTAAATGTAAACTGTTGCCTCTTTTATTTTTTTAGCAGCTATTGTATGACTCTTTAGTTACGGTTTCTGTTTTACCCTGTTTTATTTTATTATTATTTATTGCACTTATATTTTGTTAGTAATACCTTTGCTAAAAGTTTCTAAGAAAGGACCATACTAAGCACCTACCCGCGGATGCACAGTGGGATGAGGTTACAGGTTTAGCCTGTATATGTGTGTTGATTGTGCATGTGGTCGTGCATTGCATTATCGCCTTGGTTACGTGGGACTCGGTGTGCCTTCGGGCAAGGTTTGCACCATATCAAATGCCCCAAATAATACATGCTTTTCTTCTTGCCTTTATTGAACTGCATTATGGTTGTGGGTTCATGTTGTGGAGATTTCAAAGGGCAGGTGCGTGGGCCTGTCTGCCATCTTAAACGTCCTGCTCAGATCCGAGTTATTAGCGCTTATGCAGCATAACTCACGAAGGTCAACCTGGCAGATCAGGCGAGATACGCATGTTCCTTATGACAGGCGCTTTGGAGGGGATCGCTATTCAAAACTCCTCTGATGCCTGCACATATTGGTTGTCCAACTCCGATAGCCCTCATTAATATTCATGAGGAAGAATGTCCATACATGTAGAATCATTGAATGCAAATTTATCAGATGAATATTAATGAGGGGTATCCTGAAAATCTGAAAGGTTTCCGGCCCTCGAGGGTTGGAGTTGGATAACCCTATATGTATTTGACTGTACTGTTTAAAGAACAGACCTGGTACTCAGTGGAGGTAGTTAGCATTCGGCCGGCCTTTAACAGTATGGTAGTACTGTGAGTTATGGTCTGTGTGTCAGTATGTGTGTCCATTGAGGTGAGTCCTTAGTCTTAATGCCACTGGGGGGGGGGGCGCGCACCTTCACCAGCACAGGTGGGTGGAGACAGACCTCCTAGGAGTGTTAACATACATGGCTGGAGACCTGAGGTTCTGGTAAGCCCCCAGATGTGTACAACACACACATTGGTGCAACATCTGTGTCTCTGAATATCTGGGTGCGGGTGCCCAGGGCCCCTCATCACACTGTGCAGGTGGCGTCTTTATTTTGTGTATCCCCACAGATTGCTTCCGTTAGCGTTTAAGGCACATCACAGCAGTGGAATAAAAAACGACACCAAACCACTTTTTAATCCTATCACGCATTCCAATAATGCAGTACTCTTTACTAAAGAGTCCGGTCAGCGTCATAGCCCATATGCCTCTTCGCAGCCTGCCTCCGCCGCCATTATAATTAATGGGAAATTGCATACTATTTTGAGCATGCCGGCTGCAGGTGCAGGCAAGATATGCATTGTGCCCAAGTTGCAGATCTGCAGCTTCCTAACAGGCTTTGCTAATGAGGCCTGGGCCAGTGGGCGGGAGGTGGGGGCTCGGAGGGAACGGGGGGGACACCAGCTTGCCAAGGTGAGCTGGATTGCTCATAAACCAGGCTTTGGGGACAGAGAACGAGAGCGCGAGGGATGGAGCGAAAACGTCAGCTGCACAGATAGTAAGGGGAAGTCGTTCTGCGATGATATATGAGCGCCGGATAGAAAACCGCCTCGTCAGAGCTTTGCCTTCTCAGCTCTTTGTGGGAAGTAAGTGATGATGAGGTAATTTGAAGGAGTTTTTCTCTTTTATTTTCACCTTGGCTAAAAATGTACATGCGACATCCAGCCCGATTCTTTTGCCTCCACTTGCCCTTAAGTGTGCTTTAAGGGAGCAGTGATAACCGCAGACATGTCGCATGGATCTTTCTATGTTATTGGTGTCGAACATGCTGTCATGCTGTGCTATGCTGTAGCACAGTTCTGCCGTTGTTAGGCATTTGTTCACAGAGGTATACTTGTCTATAGGAGAACTCCGTGATTTCCCCCAAGAGCAAGTGCCTTTAAAGGGCACCCTAGGGGCGGGGGCAGAAGAGGTCAGATAACGTAAATTGCACTGATTGCAGGCCATTTTGGACCAGGGAAGGGCATCTCTGCACCATTACTCGCACATACAACATAGTGCAAGGCGTGGTTATTTTACTGATCAGACGAGGCAGATGCGGTTTCTGCACTTGACAATCAGTCAAGTGCAATTGTTGCACTGATACGTAGGTGCCTATGTCAAATTGCCCATCACCTTTACCCTTCATGCAATTCAGGCCCAGAACACTTGTCAGCAGGGATGGGCTGACATATAGGGAACTCTGGAGATGTCCCGGTCGGCCTCTTCACCCCGGGCCTCTTTTGTGTGGTATTTCCAAATGTTCTCATAGGAAAATGATTGGGCTTGCTGATAATGTGCAATATAGGGCCTCTTTTGGTTCCCAGTCAACCCCTGCTTGTCACAGCGGGGATATGTATCGCTCACTGCTCTAACTGTGAAGTTATGCGGAAATGCAAATATCAGTTCTTCTGATTACACAAATCGAGGTACGTCCAATCACTGATCTCGGAGGACTGGAAGGCAAAGCTCTCACAGAGTCTGAGCAAGTGGCATGCACGTTGCATTAAGGTATCACTCGCAAGCCATGCAATCACTGGGATCCACACACTCTGCTCTCAGACCAGTGTTCAATCCAGTATTTTATTTACGGATGTACTTATTGTTTGTGGAGCTTGAGACAGGCCACAAAGCCATCACAATGTGTATGATATGATATGATAGGTTATTTATAGTGCGCTTAATGCCCAGAGGTTTCTAAGCACGGACCCGGTGATCGAACCTCTGCTGCTCCATGTCATCTTGTTTCCAAGGCGAGCACGTTACCGCTGAGCTATCCTCCCGAGAGGTGGATAATAACAAGAGCGCTTTGGGAAGGACTGCACATCTCCAGTGGTGGCAGAGCACATGCTGGAGATCCAGGACCAAATGTTCCTCAAAAGAGCTGTATGTACAGGGAAGTCCTGAACGTATGTCCCCCTTCGCAAGTCATGGGAGCAACAATACACCTTCTCTAGAAACATGTGTTGTAATGGTAAGCGGCTGCCATGAGTTTATAACGTAGCAGCATAGTTTTAAACTTGACACGTTCAGTATTGGTATTCATGTTGGTGACATCAGAGGGTGGATGAATGTATCATGCATTGCTTGGCATCTTATTGATTCTGCCCCCGTCTGCTAGACCTTTGTAAAAGTAAATGTCTTCCATGCGCTATCAAATATTAACAGCATCACTGCTGCTAAGACAAGTGATGAATGCATGCCTCATAGGTGCTTGGAATGTGGCTGTCCCTGTAGGTCTTTCAGAGGAACATTTCTGATACAAGCACCACATAGAATTCCTCTTGATATGATTTGTTTGCATACAAAGGACTGCATAATGTTCACCCTTTCTCTATTTATGCATGTTTACATGAAGGATTGAATTCAACACATGGTCAAATGAAAATCTATCTCCAAAAACCAGTGGGATGTCTGTGTTCTTTGTCTTTGATTTCCACATATTGTAAAACAAACAACAGTACTATTGTATTGACATCTCAAGGATTCATCTAATCCATTCTTACACAGATTAACATCTGTGATCTTCGGATTACACACAAGTCTCTGTAGCAGGTGCTCCATGTTGATATTTCTTACTATGTGGGGATAATTGTTTGCCTTTTGTGTATTTCATTCACAGGGCCGGTACAAGACATTTTACCACCCTAGGCAAACTGTCAGATTGGCGCCCCCCACTCTGGGTCCTCAATCGGATCAAGACTGAGAAGTTAATTTAAGAGGGACGTATATTATACACCGGCTGGGAGAGTGGCACAACCCCACCTGCACTCCCCTCGTAGCTCCCAGCCTCCAGCCCTGGAATTTAAAGAGACAATCAAACCAGCCTAAAAAAAACATGTACTTATTGAGATGTAAACAACTCCACTATGTCACATAAAGAAGAAATAGAGGTGTCAGTAAACGTCCCAACCTTATGCCAGTTGTCTTGAACTGACCAACAGTAAAGTAGCAGCCACAAGACTTGCTACAGTTAGAAACCTATCCAGCAAGTAGAAGGACTTTGAAAGGTGCTCCTTAGACAAAAGAATTGAGACTGTTTTGAAGAAAAGTATGTAAATTGCAGAAGACATGCTTGAATGGTTCAGGGACAGGGGAGGGGCGTTCCGCCCCACTGCTCCCAAAAATATGAATCTGGTTATCCGCCATTTAACATTGTGTACAAAGTCTAACATACAATAAATCTTTGTTAATTTCTTCCAGTACTTAGGCAACTGCCCTTCTTTTGTGTCAGCTTTAGGACAAAACGTTTGGCTATGACTACCCTAACTTACACATACTCTCTCACTCGCATGACATGCCCTCTTCCATGTGCTCACACATTCTCTCTTGTGCACACGCACACATAGCCATAAATATGCATGTATACACTCATTCTCCCTTCCATAAAACATATCAGACTCACAACACACATGCACAAACGTTTGTCTTTCTTTTAATCTTGCCCCACCACACACCAATTGTGTAGAAATGGCACACTGGATTTCTAAAACTACCTATCCTCACCTGCTGCTGGTGGCTACTTAAATCTCTGAAAGGAAATGTTGTGCTAGCTAGTGCTGCACAATTCTTGGCGAGTAAGAAGACTTGCAAAAAGCCATCATTATGAACAGAATTCCTGACCACTCCTTATTGTGTATCAGAAGTTGCAAAGCATAGCATGTAATCACTGCCCTCTAAAGCCAATCATATGCACAAGTGAATGAAAAGTCCTAGAGGTGAGTGTGGGGTCCCAAACACCTACCCAAGTGTATTTCCAAATGTGTGTAACTATCAGTAGGGGCATTTCCATTGCAGACTACTTATTGAGCAAGATACAGGGGAGGCTGAACTAAACATCAGCTGAAGAGTAAACCGGCCGAGTGATCGTTACAACCCCAGCTTCCAGTGCCAGTTAAACAAAACACCTGTACACATTGACAGCCTTGTTTGGGTGTGTTCCAGGGAGGTTAAGCACAGAGAGGAAAAATAATCATTTATAGAGGGCCTAAAGCAGCAGAAGATTTTGCTCAATCAGGCAGGTGGAGGAAAGAGCAGAGGATGGTTGAATGTACAAGGGTAAACATCTCCTCATACTCACCCGATCATAAATAGTATTAAGGGAAGTAGCTCCACGCTGTTTTTCTACTCCTGCACGCTGCAACCTCATTCAATGAAACTAAAATGCGTTGTAGGGGTTTGGACTTGGTTATTGCTAACTGAATGTAAGCAGCACCAAATAGGCTGGAAATTAGCAGTGTCAGCCTGACATCCACGAACCTCCACCAGCTCCTATTTGCTATATCATAGTGCAGTTTGTGTATCTCCACTTCCGAGACTGAGAGGCAGAACAATTACAAAACATAAGGACACCTCACGGCGACAGGATGCAAGTAGTGCCATGGACAGTCCAGAAGAAGAACATTTGCATGAGCCTCACAAGGGCACATGCAGTGCTAGTGCACAGGTGTTGGCTGAGGCCCTGCGCACCACAAAGCACCAAGCCCACACCCAACTTTAACCTCACAGTGCGTTGCCTGCTGTTGCAGACAGTGATGAGAGTCCTGCCTTCAAGCAGTTGAGACAACTCAAGAGAGAATAATAAATATATGTATACAAAACATGTATAAGTGGCTATTGCCTTCGGCGGCATTTGCTGCTATAACATTTTCACATTATAGGCAAGCGCCTAACCTTGCCCAGTGGTAGCACCGACCCTGTTCATTCATATATGTAAACCATTCTATTTGCTTTTATTATCCCCCAATTCATTTTCACCTTCTCCCATTTTCTGAAGCTTCCACTCTTTTAAACAGTTTTTTTGATGTTGTGTTCCTTACTACAATTCAACTCAAATCACCACACACTCACTGAATATCCACTGGAGATGTTGGGCTCTCAAACTATTTTGAGGCAGATGCATGTTGTAAGAAAATAAGTTCAGCCAGGATCTTATAACAATACCAATGTGGGTAAATGGAATCTCTGTGATCATTGTGCTGCCCATGATGCCGACATTAAAATTGCTGACACCCATAATGGAGAGGCGCAGTAATCACATAGATCACTATGCCCTGTATTCCCCACTACCGCCTCCTCCCTACCCATTTACCTTTTCAGCGAAACACTGTGAAATGCACTGCCGTCTCTCCCCCAACCCTGCGGCATCAATTCTCGCCCACTAACGTAGGTCTAAACTGGCATCGCAGGGTCCTTTTTTCTTTATTGTTCCCTGCTCCCATCTAATGAAAGCGGCGGACACCCCCACAACCTCTGACCCCCACTATACTGATAAAAGGGAGTGGGGGACACCTCCAGAGCGCAGCCCCTGCGCCCACTAGCCTGTATAATGGGGGACGGTATTTCATTACCGTGCAAAGGTGCGGTAATGAAATAGTCATCATTTTAGAGGCAACATGTGGTTACTGTTCCTGGTAAATATGCATCAAATGTGGTAAAACATGAAGAGGGCCGACAAAAGTAATATTTAACAAAAGTATCAACACAAATTTTAATTACCGTGGCAGTTTCCATGCAACAAAAAAAACACTTCATTGTCATTACATGTATATCAGCAAGGCCAAGGTGACTCTATTAACTCAAACCAAATTAACCCAGAAAAAATCTAAAGAAACAACATTTGCCATATATCAGCAAGGCCAAGGTGATCTCACTAATTCAAATTGAATGAAACCCCCAGTATAGCATGTTCAAAGCACACCAATTACAATACAACATTGGAACTTTAAACCTATTCATGAAGTAACTGTTACATATGTAGATGCTCGCTCTTGATTTAAGTGTCCTAATTGGAAATTGAAAGTTTAACAGTGGTGCAACTGCAACTTGAGTCTATGGGCCTCATTACACGGTAGGCGGTAAGGGAATAACGGTACCGGTAAGCGATTGCCGGTACCGCTAAATTCCCTATCTAATTACGACCCGGACTTGCCGCTATTAGCGCAACCGGTAAGTACGGTTCCACTAATAGCGGCCAGTCCATGGGCACGCTACCCCCAGGTCGGAAATAGCGGCATGGGGCTAATAGCATCCCATCACAAGCTAGGCGGACATGGCAATAGCGGTTTGGGAAAGACCCAAAAACCCCTTACCGGCATGGCGCAAATACTGGCATCGCGAACCACCCGTTAAGAGACCTGAGCAGTGTTTCCACCTGCCACAGGTGGACACATCCAGCACAGGTGGAGGCGATGGAGACTGTGGCAGCACAAAAGAGCACACCACACCCCTTCCCACACAAAAATGCTTCCAATACTGCCAGCATTACATGGGCTGGAGGACATGATTGCAGTACGGCAGCACCAACAACAGGCAGCACAAAGGAGACGCAGGAGGAGGAGGAGGACAAGTAGGGCAAGACAGGCGCAGCAAGCACCACCAGGGCACCCAGAAATACCACAGAGCCAGCCACCAATCTCCAGGATCCAAGCCAGTCCATTGAACCAGACACCTGAGCACATACAAACCCTGTACCGTCTGCACTGGGATACCATCACCATCATCATGGATAAGATACATGACGACAGCGTGAGACTCATAGACATCAGAACTGCAATCCCCCCTCTAGTGCAGGTGTTGACTGCGCTCCACTCCCTGGCCACAGGCTCGCAGCAGCATAATGTGTGGCAGATGCATGGCATCTCACAACCAGTATTCCCACGCACGCCGAACCAGGTACACAATGCCCTCCTGAAGCTTTGACATGAACACATATTCCTGCCACGGACTGCCCAGGAGATTGCAAACACCAAATAATGCATCTATTCACTTGCAACCATCCCAAGTAGCATCGGGGCCAGCAACTGCACCCATGAGGAATTGGTGGTCCCACATCACAATGAAGTAGTCCACAGAAAATAATTTCACCCAATCATCTTCCAAATGGCATGTGATGCAAACAAGACAATGACATATTGTTGCACCAGACATCCCAGATCAACTCATGATTCAATGGTCCTGCAGAACTCAACCATACCAAGCAACATGGAGCGACAAGCTGGCCAATGATCGTGGCAACTTGGTGAGTAACAGGCCATGCACAGGGCGGTGTGATTGGGAGGGGGGGAGAACGATAGACCAACTGTGAATTGTCTAGTGTGCGTGGGACAAATGGTCATACAGATGTACTTCAATGTCCATTGGGGGACTTCACCATGTACTTGATAAGACCCCACATGAAATGCGAACCTGCACAACATTGCATACATTCCAACATTTCAAAGATGACACATCCATCCACACCCACATTTCACATCATGCCACACCACATAATACACAAATCATCATCCTGCCCACAGGACAGTCATACAGAATTTGGGTAGCACCCCATCATTACTGCAATGTGCCCTAGAATGCATGCAAAGGAATCACCCCTAGCCATGGCACCTGACCACAAATCCATAGCACCACTGAAGTGATGCCCCACAGTACAGCAACATGGATATAGGAATGGCAGCACACTGGCATAGCAGTACAAAATTTGCCTGGGCCCAAGGACACCTGAGGCCTGGCCTCAGCCAGGACATTTCCATTACTTGCGGAGGCATGTTTCAGGCATGTCGACTTGCATGGTTGAGCCCAGCTTTGTACATTGCAGTCACACAGATTGTCTGCATGCATGCTGTCAGTTGTGACTCCACAGCAGGGTGGCCGGTAACAGGTAGCCATTCTTCACCCCATACAGGCAAAGCCGGCTATCCCCTGAAGAGGTAGCACCTAACCCCTGTATGGAACCCACAGAACCAGCAGGAAGAGGACAATAATATTGCACATACCCGTACCTGCGTCGTGATGGAGCAGGCATTCGGCCTCTCCAACACACAGCTCCGGAGCCTAAGCGTGCCGGGTGAGGCTCTCCTGTACGGCCATGACAAAGTCAGAAGATAACCATGGCATGTGTGATGCCGGACTAAATTTTCATCAGACGGAATGTGCCTATGCCACCTGACATGTAAGCGCCAAATGAGGATGATGTGGATGGTGATGAGGATCGGTCAAAAGGCCCGCAAGGACATGCAAGTGGCAATGTCCAGGAGGGGCACGATGTGCATCAGCATCTGATGTATCAGATTCCATGACATCCAAGGTATAACTATTATGGATGCAGATGGGTATTACTGCTCTGTTTCATGTGGTCAGTGCCACAAAGAACCATCTCCCCAATACAGTACACATACACAATGATGAATACCAAGCCTGTGTTTCAACTTTTCAACAGTGTATTGTGAACAAAAGACAAAAATTAAGTGCATGGCCCCAACTGTGCAAATGACTTTATCCCCCTCCCCCCACAACACTCCCAAGAACACCCTTACCCCCCTCCCCCCACAACACTCCCAAGAACAACTTTACCCCCCTCCCCCACAACACTCCCAAGAACACCCTTACCCCTCTCCCCACAACACTCCCAAGAACACCCTTACCCCCCTCCCCCCACAACACTCCCAAGAACACCCTTACCCCCCTCCCCCCACAACACCCCAATGTGAGCCTCATGGTGGGTACTTGTCCTTCTCCACATGTGCTACCTAGTCCTTGCTGGCCCTAATTGTCAGTGCCTCCTCCGCCATTTGGTGGTTGGGATGTGGTGCGCCTCAGGTTGCGCAGAGACCGGCGCAGGGGGCTAGTTTGCCGGGAACTCCCAGAGGAGGTGGTGCCCGGTTCACCCTGTGTTGTGGGTGGGCATCGGCGCTCAATCGCGTCCGCTATACGGATCATGGCCTGCCTGAATTGGGCCATTTCATTGCAGATCCTGTTTGTGCATGCCTCCATGCCCTCCCTTGTCTGCCGTGCATACATACTGAGGTCCTCCCTCAGATGGCCTGCCTCAGCCACATGCTGCCCTACTAGCCCAGTGATCTATGCCTGCCTCTGGATGATGGATGAGAGGTCATGTTGCATGCTAGGTGCTGGTGGGATGACTGCTGCCCCTTGATCCATGGCACTGGCATCAGGTGAGGACACCTGGGGGCTCCATGCCCCTTCCAGGATGGGGGTGGCTGATCCTCCATGGCTACCCGGACCTGATGACAACCTTGGGCTTGCCAGAATGGAGCCTGTTGGGCTGGGGGTCTGGCTTTGATCCACAATGCCATGTGCTTCCTCCTCGTCCGATAGTGGGGCAGTGGCTGCTGCCTCACAAGTTGAACTGGTGGCAGCAGAGTGCGTGCCCTCCATGCTGGTTTCACTTGCAGGGAGACACACTGCCGTGGGTGCTACGATGGCAGCAGGCATGGCCTCAGGCTGCATGGAACTGGTGCTCCTGCTGCCTTTGTCCCTCTGGTCATGGTCACTCCTCCCGGTTCCCCTTGAGGCTGTGGCGGTGTCCCCTGTGGCATCTCTCCTGGGTTTTTTGGTGGATGGGGGAGCAGGTGTCGCAGTGCGTTGCTCCTCAGTATCTGTGTGTGATCCTGTATGGGTGAGAAATGGGGATATTCATCATTTATGGTTCAACCTGCCTTATGCTGAATGCTTACGTTATGCCGCTGTATGCATTTGGGCGTCTTTATTGTGGATTCAGGTAATGGGGATGTTGGGTGGGTCATGCATGAATGGGTCTGTGTTGCATGTGTATGTGGTGATGCATGCATGTATGTTTGTGGCTGGATCCACGGCATTAATATGTACACATATTTGGGGGGCCCGTCACACTTCACTGTGCATTTTTTGATGTATACACTCACCTCCATCGGTCGAAGTGGCCATGCCATGCTCCATTTCTCCAACACCCTCTATGGATTCCAATCCAATTGTGGATGCACAGGTCTCCTCCCACTCACGGAGTTTAATAGGCGATCTGCTGCCTCCTCCTGTGCCCATAGCCAGGTTGCGGTTCGCTGCCAGTATGTTCCTGACACGGAGCCGAAGGCCGTCCCACCTCTTACGACAATCTTTGTCTGTGCGGGTGGTGGTGCCCACCACGCTGACCTTGTTGGCAACCTCTGCCCAGATGGCCTTCTTCTTGAGGATGGTCTCCCGCCGCATGTCATTGCTGAAGACCACATTTGCATGTGCCGCTAGTGTCTCAGTCAGCATTATGAGCTCCTCATTGTAGAATTTTTCCTTCCGTTGCGGCTCAGTGGATTTTTTTACGGCCTTGGGCATCTTTAGGCTGTCCTGGAAGGATTTTTGTCCGAGTTTCCTGGAAAGGTGTCCTGGATGCGGAGGATGGCAATGGATTGTGTTTTTAAAGATTGCCGCCATGCTCTTTCCCGTTCCTGTGCGATGACGCTGTTTCCGCTTCCGCATTTTAACGGTGACCGCTATTAGTGGTGACCGCTAATAGCGGTGACCGCAATTTGCATGCATTAAGCAGTCGGAGGTGCTGTTAGCACTTTGGGCGAATCCGTTAATGGACTTTTTGGGGGCTTTTACGACATGGCGGTAGGAGGATTACCGGCATGGCGCTATGCTCGTGTCCGCGTACTCGTAATAGTCCGCAATTTGCGGGCTCTTGCGAGGGCGGAGATGCAAATAACTCCATGCCGGTAAATGCCTTTTTTTACTGCACAGCGTGTAATGAGGGCCTATGTATTCTTTTTGTTTCTTTGCAAGCATCAAATGTATTAAAACTTATTTCTTTTGCAATTAATGTCTGAGCAATTAAAAGACATATTGTAATCACATTTTGTTCACCTCTAGACTCTTTTCGGATAAACGCAACTCAGGGCTTGCAATATTTCTTCATTGTCATTACAATAGTGTATTATATCACAGCAAATGAGAACCCCCAAAAGTATCACGCAGTGCTTGTGTAACACACATACAAAAGTTTTATTTCATTAAAGATTCCACAAGGCACTTTTGGTGTAGCACACCAGAACTCTCGCACCTCCTAAAACTGTCTCTAAGTCTCCCTCTACCCACGAGACCTAGTTCTATTTTTTTTATTTTTCCAGTGAAAGGGTGCTTGACATAGAAAGATAAGTCCTTGCCCACGATAATATGTTACAGGGGCCTGTGTATGATGGCAGTAGCCAGTCTACCCTTTCTGGTATGGATATGCTATCTCCTTGCTTAGTGCCCAGTGTCAACCTTAATCTTCCATTTTCACGTGGGCAATGTATGGCAACACCATCCGTCACATTTCAAGAAGCCCTGATTAAGACAAATGCCCTGATTAAGACCAATGCTTGATAGCTGTTGTTAACACGATACTCAATGAAACAATACAACTGCAGATGTTTATTTGCGCTGTGCATCTCTCTTTCTACCACCCTACCACCTCCAACCAGTCTGCATCATTTAAAACGGCTTGTTCCGGAGGTGACACCTATTCTGCCTTTCAACTCCTGAGCTTCGTTAGCTACTGCACCTGTTGCTTATGTAGCTGCTGACCCGGAATCCCTAAGCACATCAACCCAGAGATGAGAGCCAAAATCAGTGAGCACTTTGTCACTGAAATCAGAGAACAGCTCATCAGTCTTGGCATTTCCCTCATACGGTTTGGACATTAGTACCACTCCAGTTGTAAAAAATGCCCACAAAATAAGACAATTAAGCATTAGGATAAGTATGTGTTTTTGACTAGATTGTGCTACAGTAGCCTACCTCAAAATAGTTGTTTTTTAAATATTTTAATTCATGACATATGTTAAGAGCTGGGGTTGTGCCAAATGCAGATACACTCACACTGTCAAAATATTGTCGTGATTTGTCAACCTAGGATTATATGTAGTAATAAAGGCTTTGAGCAAAAGCTGTAAGAATGTGCACAGCTCCAGTTGGGGGTCAATGGGGTGAAAATATGTATTGCGCAGACTTAGATTTGGCTGCTATGGTGATCGCATTGAAGTGTAATGGAGGTGCATGGAAGGATTGTTGAGAGGTAGGAAAAGTGAAAGTAGTCCAAAAAAAAATACATTTGAAAGACGTTATGACTACCATTTAAAGAACTCCAGAAGCGTGACCAGAAGTGATTAAGAGTGTCACAGATGTTTCTGATTAAAGTGTGGCAACAGTAGCTACATTATGATACATTAACAGTGCCATGTTCTTTCCTTCAATTTAGGAATCTATCTTCGACAATGATGGTGCAACTTGTAAGCTACTATGCTGCACCAATGTGGGTTGAAAATGAGGGACTGAAAGTTAGTTACAGTACAGAACTCTACCTTATCCCACTCATTCATGCTACCTCACCTCACTCAACCATTCAACCTTACCCCACTCACCCTGTATTCTTCAGTCTAATCACCCACTCTAATTCACTCATTCCTTCATTCGTTCATTCGTTCTACCGCACCCCACTTACCTGCTTCATATCAGCCCAGTTGCCCACTATAGCTCACCCCACTCACCCACTGCCTCTTATAGAACTCTATAAGCATGGTCAAAGTCGACACAGATTTTCCATGATGTGTCTGATGAACGCCTGGTAACCTTAGGCTACTGAACTCTACATTAACATTCCCTTTTCCATTCCTTCAAAGTAGGCACCACTGGAAGATCATAACTGGACTTCTGCAGGAAGATGATGAGAAAACAGTTTGCCAGATAAAGGCATTCCTGTTGCGTTATCACAGGATCAATGTTGTCATAGAAATAATCAACCCTGGTCAACAGGCTCTGGGCTGGAATTGAGGACAGTAATGCCAGTTACTATGCTGTTTTCTAGCTCGCCCCAATCATCCACTATAACTCACCCACTCTGCCCTCCCTATCCACCTTACTCACATGTTCGACCTCACCCCACAAGCCCGCCCCCTCTACTTCACACCACTCACTCACTCACTCTACCTTACTCCATTTACCCACCATACATTTGGCCACTCCCCCACTCTACACTGCTAAACTCATCCACTCTAGCTCATTAATATCTCCAACTCTGCCTCACCCCAATCACCCACTCTAGCCCACCAAGGTTAGCCACTCTACCCCACCCCATTAACCCATTATACTTCACCTCAACCCTTCACTCTACCCCACTTTTCTCACGCACTTTACCTCTACAGTGTGGTTATTAAAGTTAATACCAGGTGAACAGCTTAAAGTCAGGTGTGAATGGATCTTTAGATTACTGTATGCTTTCTGACACATGATGCACCCTTTTGCACAATGCAAGCCCCTTTGTCATGGCATCTGACATCTGGTTTGTAACCAGGGCCCCTGCATGCAGGTGGAAAATGTGCTTCCCTTGCCCAAGATTTTGCCAGGTTCAATTTTCGGTCGCTTTTTAAGTGAATAAAAAGAAACAGAAACCGACGCAGAAAGTCAAAGCGCATACAGTGGTACAGTGTTATATAATTGTCATGTTGTCACTGTGTGTCTGAATGTATTGTCAATTTGTGGCTCAGTGTATTTTGACAAGTGAGAATTGGTTGAATCTCATTTATACTCCCCCCAGGCATCATCATCATGACACTAGTTTTGAAGCATCAAGATCATTGCAACCGATGACAAGGAACTGTCAAGGCCCCTTGGAACTTACATTTTATGTTGGTGCTTGCTTGTGTCCTGATGTTATGAAGCAATTCAAAAACAAAACAGAACAAAACATAATAATGTGAACACTCACATTTATTTTAATAAGCTGCCTGGTTTTGGTGGAAGTGGGGTGCAGGCCCACCAGTCATTTGGAGATGCTAACCTCTTGCAGAGAATGTGATGCCTAATCTCAATATTCCCAAGGTGCTCACAGCTTTTCACACGATGTCCTGCGGCTTTCAGGTGTCAATGGCTAGGGGAGATGAGAGGAAGGCAGCGTTAGCTGAGCACGACTTTGAGTAAGGTGGTAGACTGTATGGCTCATAGATAAGTGTCCTGTAGAGTAGATTGTTTCTGTTTTGTAAGGTAAGATAGCTCAACAGGTTCAGCGCTCACTGCTGCGATCTATGTGTGATCTGCTGGTGGCAGGTTCGAATCCCAGCAAGGCCAACTCAGCCTTTCATCCTTCAGGGGTCAATAAATGAGGACCGACTTCGGTTGGGTTGACAATGATGTATGTAAAGATGTGCTATTAACAGTGCTTAGGCATAAGCGCTATATAAATAACAAATACATAATACATTGAGGTATGTCCAATGGATTCATTAGAAATAATGATAATGATGATAATAATAATAATAATAATAATAATACACTCTGCAAACATTCACCAACTCGAATTCCCAGTGTTTATTTCCTGAACTCAAAACATTAGAATGTGTATAAGCACCTGAAAAACAGGGGCTAAACCAAAATAATAAGACCATACTAAATAAAAGTTACTGATGTAAAGTCTATAAATTCATTGAAAGTAACTATGGTGGGTTGAATTGAACTTGGAAGTCCATTTGATTAAGACTCACCCAATTCATGAGTCGGTCACGCATTTGAAGAGGATTACAAACGGTTCAACGCTTGTCAGCAGTCTGCCACTGCTGCACTCGGTAGGCTCTAACCCTGCAGCCAACACTGCTACAGAGAGCAGAGGGTATCTGTATACCAACATCCTACCTTAGGTGTATTTACATCTGTGCATCCTCCATTTTATTGTACTGCATTGCTGTGTTTTTGGAATAATTCAAATCTAGGTGTGTTTTACATCTACGCATCCTCCATTTTTGTACTGTGTTTTGTGCTTTTGGAATAATTTGAATCTAGGTGTGTGTTTACATCTGTGCATCCTCCATTTGAATACTGCATTGTTTTGCTTTTGGAATAATTCAAATTTAGGTGTGCTTTACATCTGTGCATCCTCATGCTTGCCCGTGGATGCCAGGCCACCTGGTGAATTGCTTGTGCATTGTGCAGCCTCTCCTTTCTGCCCCCCTCAACCACCTCAATGGCACTCTCCATCTCCCCCATCTATTCTAACTCTTACTCTATCAACTATCTCTCCTCTCTCTCGAAGTCTGGAAGAACAAAGTTAAAAAAAATATCTGCTGGCATCTAACCATGGCCTACCTATCACTGACACCTATGCTAGTGCTACTTCCAGACAGACTATCACTGATTTTGTCCCTTCTCCAGACCTATGGACCCCTCATCTGATCACTACCCGCTACCCCTTTTCCTCCTCACCCATTAATTGTAGCAGTAGGTGGAAAGTACTCTGTGCACACTTCTCATCCTCCAGGTGCATAAATAAAGTCCATCAAAATGGCACTATCATGGTCTAGGTTTCTCAATCCAATGTTTTCCTCCTTGACCAGCGTCTGCTGGCCTTTATCAACTTCCTACATTCTCCTGCTACTCCTCCTTCCTCTCTTATAGCTCCTCCTTCACCACCTCTGATGGGGCTGTACCACCCTCCTGCATACCTCCTCAGAAAACCTTCAAAGGTGGTGACCAGGTTCACTTAGCCACTCTGAATGCTCAATCTGCTGTCTGATATTCCTCCAACATCTGCCTCCGACTTAAAGACTTTGATCTTGACATTCTTGCTCTCACCGAAACATGATTGAATGCCAGATCAGTCACTGCTTTTGAATCTTTTCTACCTGTAGGCTACAAGATCCTCTCCAAGCCCCGTCCCATCGGACTTGGTGGTGGAGTAGCCCTGATCATCCCTGTAGGGAGGGTTCTCAATATGTGCAAATTTCCCTTACCTTTTGAGACCCCCAGCAACTTTGCAGGATTTCTAGGATTTGATTTTTTACCTGGGAAGAGTGTGAGCCTTTTTTCCCACTCTTTCTTGTATATTGATATGTGTTTTACTTTTGTGTTCTTTGGATATGGAGTTTTAAAACAACTCAAAGGCATCATCTTTTTCTGTGTGTCACACAGCATCTTCAGTGCAGTGGCACAGGGTTGTCTTTCAGAATTCCCAAGGTTTAAATACCTTCTATGGGACTGACTACTGTCTCCCAGAGCATGTAAAGTTAAATTGTCTCTTTAAATTTACTGACCCAGCACACCCTATCTTCCTATAGAGTGCTAAAGGGGTTGTTTAGCTTCCCCTGAGTCAAAACACTCATGTAGCAGTAAAATGCTACCTTTTCCTACTTTAAATGTCTGGTGGCAGTGGTTTAGATCAACTACCGTGATTTTTTTCGACCGCTAACAACGGTAGCTAAAAATCGGGTCAGCCATGTTTTTTAATATGGCGCCCGAGACTTATCTGTAAAAACAGACTCTGGTCATCTTTTTTCGCCATTTCTTTTAGGAAAGGTCCTTCTTGTGTTTGTCTTTACACGCCAAACCAAGTTTGGTCCCTTTGTTCATTGGCCTTCCTCTGGCGCCTGAGTGTCTGGGGTGGACAGGATGTGAGAGAGATGCTCGAGACTCCCTCTGTTTAGTCTCCTAGGAGACCTGAATGCACTCTGTTGTGATTGGCCGGCTGGCTGTCTGGCCAGGACAGCCACCCTGCTGTGTGAGTGACAGCCAGGCTGGAATGAATGGGGGAAAACTGTTTAAAAGCAGGTCTCTGGGACTTGGAAAGCATAGTTGACCACTGGAACAAAAGAACCGAAGAGGAGAGGAAGGAAGAGGACTGTTGCAACTCCTGGATGACCGGTGAAGCCCTGCTGCAGGTCCGAATTGCCTGAACCTCCAACCACAGAGAAGCCCTTCAAGGTTAACTTATTCCCTTGAGTTTGGTGGGAACAACCAACTCGCAAGCCACCTGGACACCATCCCCATCTGGTCGAATTTTCATCAGAGTGCTGTTGAAAACCAGATAGCCAGAGGGAAGGAAACCAGCTTGTGGAATTTAAGGCACTCTCACCTTAAACCGACGTCTTGCTAAAGCTTTTGGCCTCTTCCCTGGGGAGTGCAGGAACCTCCCAATGTCCTCCTTCTTGTCCCCATGACTGAAGCTCAGGAACAGCGAGATCTGCTCGAACTGCCAGGAACAACTGCCTCAGGTACAGTTTTCTTCATTGCAAGGTACTGTGCAAACGCGGTCCGGAAATCTTTTCGGCCATAGAGAAATTGCGTGAAACTTTCCTCAACTATGAAGGCTTGTCCTTCCCTAAACATTCATCAAACTTTTTGCCTAGCCAAATTCTTCTAATCTCTGTGGCAAAGACTTAACCGTTACTTACCAGAACTGTGCTATCCTATACAAAAGACTTTGAACCATTGACTTTGGCCCAGGCCTATTGAGAAGAATTGCTGGTTGTATTTAACTTAAACCCTTTGCCCTGACTATGGGCCTCATTACACGGATGGCGGTAAGGATTTACCGGTAAAATACCGGTACCGGTAAATACTTACCGCCTTACTACGAGGTCCCTTTTGCGGGTTGGGGGATTTAACGCCTGCTTTTTGCAGGCGTTAAAAAACAACCCGCAAAGGGACCCAGGGAGCTAATTACGGTACCGCAATTTGCTTTACCGTAATTAGCGCCTTCCCCATTCCCATTAAGCCCTATGGGGCAAAAATGGGAATGGTGAAGGGCAATGGGGGAAGGGGGAATTACCGCCCCGCCAACCTTGGAATGGGGCGGTAATTCCCCTTTCCGCCAAGGCGGTGCCAGTATTTTACCGGCATGAACCATGGCGCTAATAGCGCCATGGTTCTCCGCCACCCGTGCAATGAGGCCCTATGAATGTATTTGGGATGTCTATTCTTATAAACTTTTCTTTTCCCTCCCTTATTAATTATCTGAAGTGCCATTTTTCTCCCACTTCATTTTGGAGCTAAACTTGTTGATTTACTTAGCGGTTGGATTTTTTTTGGTGTATTAGTGTGTGATATTGAGCTGCCTTCTGACTGACTGAGTAAATAAATGTATATTCTTTTACCAAGAAACCTTGAGTAAGTGTTTATTTGAATCACTGTATTGGTTGGTCCTTTGTGTAACATGTTCTACTGCTCACTTAAACTCTTGAGATAAGTCTGGCTGCTCAGCCATCGCTACCACTTTACTGTGTAGTACAGGCTTGTACCAAAGGAGAAATCATGCTTACACTTGTAGTCCTAATTGCCTGTGGTGTTCCCCAAGGGTACGGCAGGTGATTCTGCATAACTGTCCCTATCTCCCTCATACCCACCCAGCCATAAGCCTCCTTTGAAAGTCGTGTCTGCAGGTTTGTCATCTCTTAGACTCTCTTAGACTCTCTCTCTCACCCTTGCCGCTATCTACAGATTCCCTGGCCCTGTGTCTGTCTTCCTCTTGATATGGGCTGACTCTTGATGCCCTTGTCCCCGCTGATCTCCCACTCGCCAACCCCCTCACTACCCCTCTCTCCTGGTATGACCACTGTCTGCTCTTTTCTCATCTTGAACATCTCGGTTCCCTGACCAAGTCTCCACCAGCACTGCCCCCCTCCTTTGTGGTCACCAGTCTAATGAAACAAGTATCAGCTGCTACGTTTGGCTCCACCTTCATCCCTCCTCCTTCCCCTCCTCTTGACACTCTCACTGACTCTGTCCTTGCTAATGTCCATCTTTCTATTGTCAGGTGTCTTGACCCACGTTTGAACTATTATGCTACAACATTTGGTGCTGTGGGCTTAGAAAATCCAAGATGGCTGAAAAGCCCACATTTGCGCCAGAATCCAGGAAACCCGCACAGTTTTTGCGCACACCAAAATGGTCACCTGACCTGCCACCCACCAGTGCGAGCGTGATGGACCAGAAGCGCCATGAGTGAAATCAGTGCAAAGGAATATGGTGCTGTTCAAAATCTGTTTTAATTAATGTCAAAAATCGCTAAAATCATGAGCACAAAACCACCGGACAAACAAAAATCCAACTTCTGGTTGGGTGTTCTACATTACTTCACTAAAGAATCAACATCAATACAATGTTAGCAAGGATCATATGTTATCAAGTAAAAACCCCTTTTTGAAATGGATTAATTCAAGACAGCTCCCAAAAAGGGGTGCAGTACCGGCGCTCGACACTAACCAGCGCTAGCGGTCTAAACTCTGACAGGAGGCCTGTCTTTCAGGAGTGGACAAGGAACCTGAGTTAGCTGGAAACTTCAAAGTCTTGCTGGTTAATGAGAATTCTCAACACCTACTGTTCCCAGGCCCCACATCAGAAGGCAGTCTGATCTAATTAAAAGTTCAAGAGGCCTCTGTCCACGGGAAGCATTCACACCTGCCCTTACCAGCAACAGCACAAGGAGAACACATGTTTCTGTTAACCATATGCAGAGTGGTACCCTGCTCTGCTAACCTCAGGCAACACAATAGACTCTTCGGCTGAATAGGATATGCTGATTTGAGGTGTAATTGTCAACAGTTGCTCTGGGGGAAGGAAGACATTTGATCTCAGTCAAGCCAAACTCCTGGGGGCGGAGACAGACTCAGATGTGAATTCCATTAAGGGCAAATGTATGTTTTATTTAATTGCGTATAAAATATTGTATGAAGCTTACAAAAATGTACAATTTGGAGATTCTTAATATGAAAAATGTACCTACAAATTGAGACTAAGTTCAACTCTGTACGATGTACTGAGGCCGAACCCTGCAATTTATTAATCTTGCAGACACTGGGTTTATGCTAGAGACATGATAACTTATATTAATATGCTCAGGGAGAGGGTGCAGGTCTGTGTAAATTTTGAGGAAAAACCAATATGGCGAAAGTCACTAAAAAACGCAAAATGTTGTCGTTTCTAAACCCAAGCTTGTAGAAACATGTGCCGTGAACCAAACTGTACCTTTAGCAATCTGTGATGTGTACATGTAATTTCAATGACGTGTGTATCTGGGAAACCTGTTAGTTATGAACAATTCATTTTCTAAGTAAAAGCAAAGGGGCGTTTCTTCAATAGATTGTAAATTGGTAGCACTGGATGACTCACAACTCTGTTCCCCAGTCAGGCGACAGAGAATCCTATAGCCTATCGGGATCCTCAGAGGGTTGAGCATAGAAAGTCAGCCTTCCCACCCACTTTCAAGAGACATAAAAAGACACACTGAAACCCAGGTAGGGACTGCTCTTTCCACTGTCTTGCGAAGCACTTTGCCGGACGACTTCAAATCCAGACAATATTCAGAAACCAGAACTTAGAAAACCAGACTCCAGAACCAGAACTTAGAATCCAGACTTCAGAACTTGTAGCAGAGAGGCCTAGTCCACAAGCTGAATCCTTCAGAGGCCAAAGAATCCAGAAACCTAACCAAACTATTCAACAGCCGGGCGAGCTGTGTGATTCTGGCTAGAACCCTTTGTCAAGAACTTTTGCAAAACTAGAGACCAGACCGCTGTGCAGTGCCAAGAACTTTTGCCAAAACCAGAGACCAGACCAGACCGCTGTGCAGTGCCAGAACATTTGCCAGAACCAGAGATCCAGACCAGCAGAGCAGAGAGAACCACAGCTAAACCTGTTGACCAGATCAGTGACGAGGCCCATTCCTTCCAAAATTAGGAGTGAGTATCCAGCCAGAGCTGTGCAAACCAATATGTTAGTTTAAAATAATCTAATTCAACCATTTCCACCTATTTAGAACTGCATAGAAATCGTGTGTCCATTCTGTGATTTCAAACCTGTGAAAGTGTCAATTGCCATTCTGAATCATTATTTCATTTCTGAACGAGATTTCACTTTCAATTTAAAGCTAAGATCATCAGCTTTCCAACAAGCCCTACTCATAGTTTTTCCGTAATCGCGCTTTACGCACTCGGAAAAAGTGCAGCGAATTGCAATTTGGCTCAGTTTTACCACACATTAAAAATCGCTGTCTTTTGCTTGCATTGCTGAAATTCGTTTTCAACCTGATAATCCCTCATGAATCATTGCTAGTGTTGACCTGAACTAATTCAAAGTAGCTATCACCTACCCTGAATCTCCTATAGGGAATTAAAATCATTTTTAGCATATTTTCACTTTGCAAATCACATTTAAAGTATTTTTCCTGTGTTGTAAAATCATCCTTGTTGCTCTAAGCTTGCTAGGGGGGAACTGAAGTGGTATTGCATTGGATTGTACTCCTGAAAATTGTGTGCTCTCCTTCCATCTCCTTACATTGCATGGGGGGGTGAATTGTCAAAAGAAAAAGTGATCATATTATCTCTTGTGGAAACCATCTCAGTTATTTCTGTACTGCATTCTTTTCCATCGTTGCATTTCCTTGAACCCATAAAAGCAATCTCAGCTACTTTATCCTCTCTATACCAACTCCTAAGTAATTTAAACAAAGTGTGCTAGTGTAATATTATCCATTGTTGATCACTGTCATATTCATAAGTGTGCTATCAAATATTTATTTATAAAAGTGTTATATATATATCTTGTTTAATTTTTCAAATACATCTTTTAATTTGCAAAACAAACCTAATTCTTGGCTCAGTGAGGTCAGGGGGATTCAAAGAGAGGGGCCTTATACAAGGTTTTATCATCCAGATCTATGAACTTGTCATACAAATCGCTTCCCTTGGGCATCCCAGACTAGGCATTGACTCAGTTGGAGTGCTGAATTGAAGTCACTTAACAATATCACAAACACTCTCAATATTCTTGCCCCTATAATGAGGCTCCACTTGAAACCTGCCTCCAAGCATAACAGGTGGTTTGACTTCAGTCTAGCTGCCCTGAAACTCAAGTGCAGAGATACTGAACAAAAGTGGCAGACATCTGGCTAATCCCCTAACAAACTGGTATCTCACCAATGTAGGAATGCCCCAGCATGTTCACACCAGACAAAATACAATCTGCTATAGAAAAAAGGCCCAAGACACCTCTTGCAAGGATAACAAGTATATTATCCCCATAAAATAGGAGTGCGCCAGCAACGAGTTCTGCCGCCGCCGAACCATCTGCCAAATTCTGCATTAACAGCATATTAAGAAGGCACATAGGTTCATCAGTGACATCATTTCATACAGTAGAAACCCAGGCAACTGGTAGAAGAGACTCTATACATAGGCCGCCTGCTCCATAGGGCATGTCAGGTCAATGGTCCAAGCCCATTCTGTCCATCTACTTCCACGTGGGTGATGCTGCACTCATCATTGGTCTTGAGGTAGTAGCTATTTGGCAATTATGTACAAAGTAATCAATACATCTCTAGCTATGTAGTGGTGCACCTGGTACGAGCAGACAGCGGCCCGAGGGAAAGCCAAGGTCATACTAATTCACAGTATTCACTGGATCCGGATATGCCAACACCTCTCATAGGTCTTCCGCCCTCGATATGGGCTATAATTAATTTTATCCTTCCCGGCACCTTGCAGCACAAATCATGTAACCCAGAAGTGAAACAAGAAAGCCCGACTTTCTAATCTTTCCTGATTGATTGGGTGTTTTACAGGTTTTTGATCAATGGTCTGGGGCTGGCTGGTACCTTGGAATTCATGGTTCTTAAGGTCAGGGCATTTGGGTGCTATAACATAGAGTTGAGACTGGTGGGGTTTGGAGGCCTGTGCCCTCCTTCTCATGGGATCTTATTGTACGGAGACGCGTATCCCTTCTCCCATGGCCTTACAGGGCACATTCTTCCCAGAGCAGGAAGGCTGGCAACTTTTAAGACAATCAAGGGTTTATGGATCTCTGCGGCTCTGGCCTTCCTCATCAATGCCCTTGATACAACCTATTCCTTTCCCTCATGTTCGCAGCCTGTAATGCGTGTTGCTGTGGCCTGTTAAGGCCTTACTTTCCAATATCACTGTTAATATCTAAAATGGTGTTTGTTCCTGTGTGTGCACTACATCCAGAAAGCATGTAATAATGTGATCATGTGACTGACTTTAAGAGCACCCCTCTCCCCACTGTTCTCTTATATTACATCTCGTGGTCTTTGCCTTATCTTGAACCGCTTGGGGGTGTGGGAAGGTTGTCTCCTCGTCCCAACATCTACTCCAAAGGCAATGCAGCCTCTATCTGCTCCAAGAAGAGGGCTCACATCCAGGCCCGTATCTCTGGAGCCTGTATCAACACAGAAGGCCTCTTCAAAATCTTCAAGGAAATATCCAATCCATCTGCACTCTCCACCTCTCCTCTTCCTTCTCAGGCCCTCTCTACTGCACTGGGCACCCATTTCTCCTCTAAAACTCAGGACATTCTGACCTCCCTCTCTTCCACTCCTCCTTCCATTCCTCTCATTGTTCCCCTGCCTCCTTGGCCACTCCTCCACCCCCAACCACTGTCTCCTTCTTCTCACCTATCACAATGGATGAGATCTCTAGAGTAGTCTGCTCTGAAGGTCTCAAACAAGCAGTTGTTCTCTTGTTCTTCTAAAACCTTTAAGGACAACATATCCCCCCTCGCTCTGGCTCTTGCTGACTTCTGTAACCAATCCTTAGTATCTGGCTCATTCCCTTCTTCTCTCAATTACTCTTTTGTGCATACCCCCTCCTAAAAAAGCCTACTGCTCACCCCTCATGTTCAGCCAACTACCAGCCTATCTGTACTACACCCTTCCTCGGTAAACTCCTGGAAAAGTTAGTCATCCCCCAACTGACCCAACACGCTGAGCTTGCTGGTTGTTTACATGACCAACAATCTATATTCCGCACATCCAGAAGCATGGACACTGCTCTCCTGAACACCTGTGAAGAACTGCTTGTAATTCTTAATTCTAATTCTCGTGCTGTTTTCATTCTCCTTGACCTCTCTTCCGCCATTGACATGCTCACCATTCTATCCTCATAAAATGGCTCCAAAATACATTTTGTATCTAAGAGTGGACAATGGATTGGTTGACCTCCTTCCTTACTGACCACCACTGCCAGGTGCTCCTGGGTTCGTTCTCCTCCTCCACCACTCTCTCTACTTGTGGTGTTCCCCAGGGCTCTATCCTCTCACCTTGGCTTTTCACCATCTGCCTAGCACCTCTTGCTCAACTGATCTCTGTCTTCTCTCTTCATTTCCAGTGTTACGCTGATGACACACAACCCTTATTCAAGTGCCCCTCATCCTCCTCTTCCTCCCCTATCATCCCTGACTACCTGTCTGCTATTCAGTCCTGGTGCACCTCCAATGATCTCTGTCTTAATGCTAGTAAGACAGAGATCCTGCCTTTCAGGACACATGCTCCCTGTTTCCCTCCAGCACTCTGGTGCCCTCTATGGGCTCAACCCCTCTCCTTCCACTGAGGCCAGAAATATCAGGGTCATCTTTCACTCCTCTCTCTACTTTACTCCTCACATCTTGGACCTTGCCAAGTAGGCCCACTTTCAACTACACCTCCTTAGAGGCATTCTCCCTTTCCTCACCTTCCCACTGAAGCTCAATGTTTCTAGAGCTCTGGCCTTCTCCAGGCTAGATTACTATAACAACCTCTTCCTCAACCTGTCTCCCTCTTTGCTCCATCCTCTTCAACTAATCCAGAATAGGGCTGCAAGATGTATCCTTGGCCCCAAGCTCTGGTACTGTACTTCTCCAGCCCTAAAATGTCTCCACTGGCTCCCGGTTGTTGGACTATTCAAATGCAAGACAATCTGTATCATCCACAAGGCTGTCTGAGGCCTGGGAACACGTGACTTGCAACTCCCTCTTACTAAATACTTACCTTCCAGGTCCCTTCGATATTCTGGCTCCAACTCTGCTGATCAAACGCTGCTCCAAGCAGAGAGCTGGGGGTAGATCTCTCTCCTCAGCTAGCTTCCTCCTATGAAACAGTCTCCCTCTTTATCTCCATCTTGAACCAAGCCACCCCAAGCTCTGCAAGCATCTCAAGACCTTTCTCTTCTCCTCTTCCTTGCCCCTCTGCCTCCCATTCTAACCATTCCCTTTGTTGCCAAGATTGGCTGCCTGGTCTCTGAAGAATGCACAAACTACTGATACACAGCTGTTGTATATCACAGATGAAAATTCTCTGAAAAAGTTATGCTACTGGCCTTTTGTAAATTATTGATGAAAAACTGCATGCAACTTTTTTGTTTACTTGTAATGTGCATGGGCTATTATAGAAACTCAAACCCCTACTCTTCAATTACAGACCGGTCGGCGAATACCGTTCTCTATGTAGCCTTGCAGCCACTAACTTCTCTTAAATCTGGACTAGTCCGAAACCCAATTAGACAATAGAAACTAATAAAAAGGGTTTGTGCGCACTAACTGATACTAACCAATTCCAAAGACATCTCAGTAGCACAGGGTGCAGGATTGAACATAGGATGTTTTCTGATGTCATAACGTTGTCAGTGAAGTATAGCTTTCATTGTTGAGAAAACACAACATTTACTGGATAATGTCCCCATAAATAAACTGCAAATTAGACACGTGCAGGACAGTTTGTGTAAAAGAGGAATCCATAGAATGTCCACGGGTTTGACCAGGTCAAACTTTAACGGTTTTTACCTAGACTTGGTTAGGGGAAGGGTCATGAGCAGGGAGGTTAAATATATCATTTTCTAACTTAATTGACCAAAAGTACCACTTTAAAAAATGAACTGCTTGTAACCACGTAAGATATGATATGATATGATATGGTATTTGTAACTCGCCTATACACAAGTGTTTCAAGGCGCGACGAGGCAGGGAGGGAGGGAAACAAGGGGAAGACAGACAAACGATCCTACTAGGCCAGGTGTCATTCAGATCGCGCAAGTGCAGAGGTAAGGGGAAAAGGAGAAAGTGCAGGGGGAGGAGGTGGGGGGGAAAGTGCAGTACAAGGTAAGTAGCGTAAAAAAAAAAAAAATAATAATAATAATAAATAAAAAGGGCCAGCTGGTACAATCCAAGGTAATAGAGACATAGTTCCTGTTGAGCATGGACTGTTGTCATGTCCATTCTGCACTCTTCCCGAAAGCCCCAGGCGCAACAAACACATTGAAAGTGCCCACTGAGGATGGCTTCAGGCAATGTACAGTTGTTCAAGAGGCCCCGGCAGTAAACACACCCACAGGGTGGTTAGTCATGATCTTAGCAGAGCGAACTGACCTGCCACCTTCTCATTTAATTGTATTATTCCGTTCAGCAGTGTTATGCTTACCTTCCAAAAATGTGCCTCTGGTAAATTGAATTAGAAATCTGTCCCCCCGCCCCAGATTGCCACACGACTCTCAAGCCACAATTGAGTGGAGATGTCACAGGCATCTTTACCTCCCACCAGAGTCCTGAAGTTGTCTAAATGGGTATATATATTTAAGGGTTACGATCACTTGGATGTTAGGGTGGGTGTTGTGAAAAATGTAATGAGTAACATACCCAGCGTGTATTACCCACTTAGTGATTCAAGGTTTCAACACTTTTATCACAGCCATACTTAATAACTACAAATATTGTTGATCCTTCGTATGCTTCAAAAATGCTCTTTGAGTTCAGGAAAATCAAACAAGAATCCTCGTATGTGTCCTCTTTCTATTTCTTATATGGACGTTGTGTACAATAGGAAATCATGTATATGATTACTTTAGGTTTTTAGTATACTCTTTGCTCAGTAAGACAATTAAAACATTATTCTGACTATGTACGTCTCTGTGTATAGCTTCTAATGTCGAGAATACAACACATGTTGTCTCTCAAAATGTCTTTTCTTCTTGGAAAGTGTCACTCACATTCAGATGCAATTCCACCTTTGAGATCAAAGGCAATGCTTAAGTGTGCATACTTGCTATGGATAGGCTGAACGTTCTGTTGACTCCATACGTTCGTTATAGTGTACGCAAACAGTAAAAATAAAAAAATAAAAACAAATACAAATTAACTTTTAGAATGTGCATACTCTTGTCATTTATAAGGTCTGTCCGCGCCCTAGCGCCCCTTCCTGCAGACGGTGTATATGCGCCCCTTACCAGTGCCCGTGCATACAATGTATCCCAAGTGCAATGGCAACAATCCTGCAAGACACACACAATGATAAACATCCGTTCGGGGCCCACTTTGGGGAATGTTGTTTTCTGCTGCTTTTATTCCACTTTTAAACACAATTTTCCTCCAATGAACATAGCTGTGATGTTGCGCTGCTGATAGCAATAGCTGCAGTGGCTCGAATTAATATGGAACAAGAAATAGGTTAGGGGAAGGGGATGGAGAGGACCGTTTGCTGTGGGTCTGCAGAACCAACCCCTACCCCACACAGATTGCTCATAAAACCTGACACTTAAGATTACTGTTCCATGTGGCTCTCTGCCTGAACATAGCAGGGTGAAGGTATTGCACAATTGCAGATTTTAAATTCAGCTCAAGGTATTGAAACTTATGTACGGCATAACTTGTAATTGTGCTACGTTGGTAGCCACTGTCGAAGAAAACCTGGTCACCAGAGCCGGCCTTATGGGGGGGCGAGCCGGGCGACCGCCCGGGGCGCCACGCACCCCAGGGCGCCATAAGCCCCCACCACGCCAGCTCGGGGGAGTCTTTCAAGGGCTCCCCCGAGCTGGCGTTGTGGGAGAAGGCGCGGCAGGCAGCATTTTGCTGTTGAAAGTGCCCGCCACCGTGGGTGCCTTTAACAGCAAAAAGGCACCATTGGCCCCCCACCACGCCAGCTCGGGGGAGTCTTTCAAAGGCTCCTCTGAGCTGGCGTTGTGGCAGAAGGCGTGGCAGGTGCCTCATTGTCATTGAATGAACCCGCAGCGGCGGGCTCATTCAATGACAACGAGGTGCTAACGCGCCCTATTCACACCATTGCCTCCTCGCCGGGGCGCAGAGGTTTAAGGAAAAAAAAAAAGTGGCCCCTCCTGGCCCCGCCCCCCTTCCGCCCCGCCCCCTGCTAACCAGGGGCTCGCAAAGAGCGAGGGGGTGCGCCAACTCGCCCAGGGTGCTGCTGCTGGTCACCCTACAGACGAGAACCCAGACCCTAATTGAAGACCCTTATTTCCAATGCCAGTGATGCATCCCACGTCACAAAGAATTACTCAATCACAGCAAAATTCTGGGGCAGGAGAGAGAGAGAGAGAGAGAGAGAGAGAGAGACCGATCGAGAGAGACCGATCGAGAGAGAGAGGGAGGGAGAGAGAGAGAGAGAGAGCGAGAGAGAGAATGTTGTTTGATATGCTGGGTTCATCTAATATATGAGGAAAGGTAGATAGATAGAAAGATAGATAGATAGATAGATACGGTGTAGGGCAGGCCTTTTCAGCTTGAAATCCACAAATACCACAGCACCACCCAGTAGCCATCCACGGAAATTCACCTCAGTTTCAGAGACAATAATTGCGATATGCAAATTAGCTACATCATTATAATTTTCTCCAGAAAAGTGCCTTTGTCCTGTAGGGCAGCATTATGTTATATATAGAGGTATCAAACCAAGACAAACAGACCACTGCTGTATCTGTGTTCGTGTTTGTGTGTGTACAGCTTTGTTTATGCGGGGCTGCATCTGCTCTCTGCTTCCTGGGATGTGGAATGGTATCAGAATTAAAACCTGGGCTCCCCTGGGTGCAGCCGAGATGCATAAGCGGCAGCTCGCTGGAACCAAGTCAGCAGTTTGCAAAAGGCTGCTGATGTCTTGCCTAACAAGCTCCCTGCAGAATGTGTCCTATGCGCAGCTGTGGAGGAAGTGAAGGAGGCTTCACCCTCGGCTGTTCCCTCTACTCAATCTACAACTGATGGCTTACTGTCCCCAGTTGCACTTTCTACTCGTTGGGATGGAAAAGCAGCTTTTCTGTGGATCTGGCTAGCTAATAGCTATACCCAAGAGTCTCCCGGCACTATCGTGGTTATCTTTATGTCCAGAAAATAGTAGGAGGAGGGAAGGGGGCCTTCCATAATTCGAGGCTTGAGAGAGGCAGCGTTGGCCATGCTTCTGATTGCCTGGGTCCATGCGATGCCTGCCAACATCCTTTGGCTGAACGCAGGATGTTCAACATAAGCCACTCACTGGAACTTTGCCTCAAGTCAGAAAACCTCTCGTACAGCCATTCGTATGTCAAACAGTCTACGTGTGTGGATTCGTGAAAGGCAAATGGATATCATTTCTGCTTTATTCATTAAAGCAGCTCACAACCATGCTTCCTCTGAACCATGCCCAGGAGTTCATGCAACTGGAACACATAAACATACCATCCTTCAAAGAATGCATGTTCACCAACCCAGTCATCTGCAGTGGCCTCGACGGCATATGGAGCTACATGCAACACTTTGACAAGGAAACATGAGAAACACATGCACACATACGTAAATAAACCCATAAATACATACATAAATAAAAAGTCAAAGGTGACAGCTTTCGGTATTCCATGTAGATTGCAAAGGGAGCCAAATGTGCTGGTCGAAGATAAAGCGAATCTACGATTAATTGAAACATACTCTAAAGCCGGTACAGGAAAAGAGGGGGCTTAAGAAAGAGGGGGTTACAGAGAGACCGGTGTGCAAAAAGGAGACAATTGGCAACTGTGCAATGTGAAATGTGTTTGATGTATTATTGTTCCTTTGCTGCCATGTGCTCTAGTGCCTGAAATTCGAGTACCAGTATCAGAGGCACTCCTGAACGTGAAGTTGGTTGGCGAGTTCAGGGGTGGCCAGCATGGGCAGACCTAGATTCTAGGATAAAGCATCCTTTCATCACCTGCAATAGCTCGCCACCCACCATTTCACTGGCAACCAGCCACTCCTGCACTGAGTTCTCTTCAGGGTGCTCCTGCCTCATCAGACCAACGCAAAAGTGCCTACATCCAACCCCCTGCTGCCCAACCGCTAGTTTCCTTTTGCTGTGGAGACTCACTGGTCTTGATGCCCTCCGGGCCCCTTCTCCCACTGCCTGGGGCAATCTCCATGAATCTTTAAACTTCAGTCTTCACCCACAATGGGTGCACCGCCCTGCTATGTAGTGTATTTTATGTTATATTTTGACTCGGTTAACATAGACATGCCACTCATTTTTATAATCCAACCCCACAATTCAAGGTAAAGAACAAGCAGTGTGGTATTGAAAAATGCACATATATTTAAATTAATTAGATACATTTTAGACAGCTGGATCTCCAGCTTTACCCCAGAGCCCACTACAACATGGGATGTATACAAGTATACAAAACACTTTTACCTGCCTGAATTATAAGTTCACAAAGGCATCTACTTTCAAGCACAACAATCGCTATATTTTAAGAAATGCTAAACATATTATCATTCTACTTAGCATGGGGTTCTCTATGAACATTGCTACCATTTCAAAGGTACATTTGACATAAGGCAAATAGGGATAACGCATTTGAGTTTCTCCTACATCAAGACAAGTAGATGCTGGATACATTGTCATCACTTGTATTGGAATATATCTATGCACAAAATCCCCTGTGTATATGGAAGCTATTGAGCGTATCAGCTATACAGAGTTCATGTTTGCATTGGCTCATGTAAGTTTGCGTTCACAATTACTGTCCTCTGGAATCTGTATTTTCGGTTCTGAACCCACATGTACTATGTATTTCCTGCATCTATAGTTGCAGTTCCCTATAGACATGTAAATGTGACTTTCATTAAAACAGGATTTGTTATTTCAATAATCGGTATGTACGTGTATGACTTTCTTTGCACATGAATTTATTACTTTCTAGCCAGAAACGTGCATTTTTTTTTTAAAGACTGCATGTAATGCTGTTTCTTTATATTTCGGGGTTGGAGATGTACTATTTTCCAGTAACAGATATTTTGTTTAAAGTTGTCTTCCCTACCACGCTGCACTTGACTTTGCCTAGGTACCGACAGACAGGGACATGCAGAGCATCTGCATTTTGCACAGTTCTTCATGAATAGAACTAATTATTCCACCATGCTTTTCATCGCGCAAACATCCAGATTATATACTATGCCTAGATTGGCTGCAGCAAAGCATGATATTATCCTAGGCGATAGTACTAAGCTTTAAACTATGACCCATCGTGACTCATTACCAGCTTAGACCACTGTTTTGAACTAATACTTAGCTTTACAATGTCAATCCTGTTAAGTGCCAGGCTATTATGCAAGTCTATGCAAAAAGGATGCACATACTCGTCCTTTGCATTACAGGGGTTAAAGTGGAAGCCAAAAAGCTTTCACATATGGAGTTTCTTTTTCACTGTAGAGTGGAAAGGGCCTAAAATATACCACATCCCAATGTCTATGCAACACAGCGCATTGGGATTTTAGCACTTGTGCCCCTCATTTTTAATTGCACCACCTTTGCATTCCCAGTCCTTTTTACTTTCCAGATTTTCCCATGATCAAAGTTGGACAATTGTGGGGACTAGGTAGGGGTTTCATTTGATTTACCTTTGGAGATGCAACTTGTGATTTTGGGATAACCGGAGACCCAGTCAGGCAGGAATCATTCAGTCAGCAAAACCCTCAATTCAGGTGGCTAGTTTGGAAGTCAATGCCCCTGCGCACACTGGACTACCATCTATGGGTTGCACTGGCTTTCTTCTTTCAATGGATGAGTCTTCCTATTCTGAGTAGAATCAGTCCTTTTTTTGTCCAATCTCCAGTTGGTCCCCCTTCTGAATATTCATCTTCCAAACTCATCTTCCATAATCCATCCTTCTGTCCTATGTGCATTGATTAAAATACACTTCTGACTCCATTTTCTATAAGTTGCACAACAGCTAAAAGACAATGGGCCTCATTACGACCCAGGCGGTAAGTCATTACGACCCAGGCGGTAAGTTACCGCCTGGGTCGTACCTTTACCACCATGGCGTAAACTATGTCTACGCCATGGTGGTTGGCGGACTTACCGCCCCATTCCGAGGTTGGTGGGGTGGTAAGACCCCAATCCCCATTTACCCTTCCCCATTTTTGCCTCATAGGGCATAATGGGAGTGGGGAAGGCGTTAATTACGCCACCGTAAATTACGGTGGCGTAATTAACAACATGGTGCCTTAGCGCCATGGATTTTAACACCTGCTAAAAGCAGGTGTTAAATCCGCCATGGCGCTAAGGGACCTCGGAATCAGGCGGTAAGGGTCGGCGCTGTTTACGCCGCCATAAACCCCTTACCGCCTGGGTCCTAATGAGGCCCAATATGTTCATTTTTACATTGATATTGTGAATTCTGGCTTTGAAAATAATGATTTCAACAGTTCATTTTGCCAACATTCGAGAGCGCACCACAGTCTGACAGGTGCCCCTTTTTATTGTGACAGCAAGTAAAAGGCAGAAATCTGCAATACGTGTCAGAGTCTGGATATTTCTTCTTTCTCTTGCCAGGAAGGATGTGCTAGAATAAAATCACCCCAAAAACCTCTCCATGGCAACTCAATGTTAGCATGGGACCATGTTGTCTGCAAGCACTATCCGCGATCACTAGGCAGCAGGAACGCCAGGGCATTCTACAGTTTTCACGAGAACAGCAAAGCATGGTGAACATTGCCTGTGCTTGACAGTACTCCCATTCAAATCAGCAAGGTTGTTACACGATAATCCATTTGGCTCCATAAACGTACTCACCAGGCTCCCTCCTCCAAGTCTTCAGTGCAATGGATGATCAATAACCACGTGAAACTGGATAACACACCTTTTAAAACTAAGCGATCAACAATCTAGCATACAATACATTGCAGCGCCAACCTAAAATGGCACTCATTTTCTGCACCTAGCTGGATAGCATCAGACACAGAGAGTCTGAAATCAATTACTCCTAAACAAAAACCATGATCACCCTGCAGTAGAGAATGACCATATTCACCACTTCCATCTTACTACAGTTTGCCCTACGTCATGCCTACCCCTCCATCTCACTCTCAGGGTGCCATACCCGGAAAGGCATACGAGTGTGGTTGACCCGCAAGTACTATGCACTCCCTCACACTACCACTAATTCCCTGGTAAAGCTGGAAACAAGAGTTTTTGGTCTATATTGAAGCAATTGCTGCCCTGCCAAAAAAAAAGAGTTGTCATGAACTGCCTAGGTTCTGAGGTGCAAGAAGTCTGTCTTCATTGCCCTTTGCTCCAGTAACTCCAGGCGCTGCACCAGTAGGCAAAAAGACAATAGCACTTATCAGCAAGTACTTCCTCCCTAAAGAAGACACTGCCATGGAGAGGCATGTTTTCTATACAAGCACCAAATGCAGAGGTTTCCAAGAATAGGCAATTGGTTGGCAAGCTAAAGAGTGAGTACCAATGTATTACCTGTTCTCTTAAATAAAATGTCCATGTATTGCTTGCAGTACCCACTGCCCATTATTTCACTGTTGAATGCATATTATGCCATCAACTAAATCACTTTTAGCAATGGTTTATGCTGCCTCAGACAGACTGTCCTTCTGGAAGTACTGTTGCAATTCCTCTTAGGCCTTTCTACCTCCTCGAGCAGGCATCTCTACTCGCGACCACTGCTACTCTCTACTCTCTACCACACATGTCTCTTGGTCCGTGTGACAAATTGGATTCTGCTCCACATGAGTACAAGGATGAGTAGTGTTAAAGTGGCCCATTTAGCCCTCACATCAAAATCTAACTCCGTCAGAAAGGCATAACAGGGACAGTTAAGGGATATACCTCCTTCACGTTTTGTGGTAATGTGGGTAGAGGGAAGGCTATGCTCTCAAGAGGGCTGTGAAGGTGAACCAGTTGTGACAAATCAACTTCCGGGGCACCAGTGTCCAGGGATGAATATTGGTGTCTAAGCACTCAATCAGCCTCAAACCCCTAGTACACCAGAAGGGATCTGACAGCTTGGAACATCAGTCAATTATAAACTTCCTTGTCCAATTTTGGTAATGTGGGCGGAACAGCAGGCTTATCTCGGCAAGGTCGTGGATCGTTGATTAGTTGCAACACAGAGAAAATACAATTATTACCCAATGATAAAAGGATCTCTCCAGTCAAGGTTGTATACAAATATCTACTTTATTATTACTACAATGGGCAGTTCTAGCCCACTACAAATTACAACCCACACTGTAAAGGAACACAGAAGACAGACAGTTCCACAAAGGAAAGGGAAGCACTCTGGATATTGACAGGAGGGTAGTTGGTAAAGTAATCAGACTCACTGTTGAAGGTTATTTGGTTTCGGCACCAAGGGGCAAAGGATTGTAACTGTCTCTAGGGGGCTTTGGAGAAAGACCAGGGGCAGAACCACAATGTATCCGGTGCTTAATTAGTTATTGAATCTCGACAGTGTTGAGGTGGTACAAGGGTGCTTTGGAGCTCCTGATACAGAATTTGACTTGGTAGACAGATGTGGGTATCAGGCAGCAGGCAGTTCGGCAAGCAAGGTGGTTCTGGCCAAGAATCATTGTCTATGTTTTGGTTGAAGGATCTGGAGCACTGGTCGAAGCATCTCGGATGGCTCTGATGACTGTGGTATGACAACAGTCAGCGGTGCAGCTGGTTGTGGTTTGAGGACTCGTCTTTCTCGAAAATGTCCTTAAATGATGGGCAATGGTTGATGCTTGTAAGGCCACTCCTCCTAGCTTCTTCGCAGGGCTTGTGTCACTGCCTTTCATACAGAGGGGTGGGAACTAGCTTCAAGTTGACACATTGCATACCAAAGTGTTGCTAGGCCTGCCTTCCTGTTGTCTGTTTGGCAACCAAGCCTCTTCTTCAGGCTTACCTTAATTATTCCTCATTAGTATGCACTGCCAGCAACCAAACTACCACAATGGGAAGGCAGATCCGTGGAGCCTTTGATATATTCATTAGGCTGCCCATGCCTGGAGGAAGGTATGCATTTCCCCTTCTTGAGATGCTTTGATTTACTTGTGGCTGTCACATTCCAGCTGAACATGACAGGGGAAGATGACGCCTGTAGGCTGTGTCTTCCCGGAGTACATGTGACTATGCGTTTTGTGCGGAGTGCAGATAAAATGTGTAGTGAATGGTCTAACACATTTTTGGTGGTTCATCTCCCATCATTCATTTTGATTATCAAAAATCAAAAAAGCTCACGGAAGCACACACTCCCCGTGCAGATGGTCGAATTCCTCACAGCAGTAGTGACACAAGCAATACTGTATCACAGTCCAAAAAAAGGGAATGTCCAATCAAGTCAAGCTTCTATAACACTTTAATTAAAACACACAATCAGCATGAAGAACAGATAGAAATACTGTACAAAAACCCTAAAGGAAGAACATAGGTTATGTGAGAGACTGGCAAAAGTAACACTCTGAGCATAGTTCCAGGGGTGGTATGTAAGGTACTGCCATTAAAAGACTATCTTGGTAAAAACAGGAGCAATCATAACCTAATCAGTCTCTAGGGTCTGAGTGGACTAAGTGGGCAATTCAGAGTGAACAGTTCCTGGATTCCATTCTCGGTGGGCTAACAGAGTCAGACCTGAGGTTGAATGTAGATGAATGCTGATCAGGCTCAGTTCGGGCACATAGGATTATATTGGCCCGACAGCAAGTGGGCATCGACTAGGGGCACATGTGTTTGCTCTGTGGGGTAGAATGGCAGCTCTTTCAGGATGCAGGTTGGGGCACTTACAGTTACTCTTTGTAGATGGTCAGGTGCAGTCAGGCTTTAGATGGTGGGAGGGGTTGATGAGTGACACCACAGCGATTTGAATCAGCGGGCAACGGTCTTCGAAGTGGTGATCTTGAGTGCATTGATGTGCGATCAATGAGGCGGCAGTTCAAGGGCTAGCTTTGCTGAGCCAGGTTTGTAACCCCCGGTTACAGTCAGTGAGTATGATTCCCATGATTCGAGTCAGGTCCTGATGTTGAGCAGTAGCTTTGACCGTACCAAGTACCAAGCTTTGACTGGGACACAGTGATGTGTCAAACTGGTTGAAGTTGCAAGCACATGTTCGATTGATGGAGGAGCACAGCAAACAGTGTTGGCTACTACACTCTTGTTCCAGGTGTGGTAAACATGGAGTGACTGGTTTGTGCATTGAAAAGGGTGCATTGGCTGATCTGGTCGCTATGAGGACCTTTCAGGGGGACTTCAGGATCGGATGCTTCCATGCAGGTTCTGCTTTCCCAGCGAAGGAGTTCCAAGTGCAGAGTGGTAGGTCCTGATCTACAGCAGAGCTTACTCCCAAAGTTCCCTGGAGTGGTATCAGATGATTCCTTCTTCAAATCTGGATGAGAGTTTTGGAGAGTATAAATTTCCAAATGGTTGTACAGCCAAATATTCAGAAGAATTCAGTTGCATTAAATGATTCGAGAGGAATTGAATGAATCCCCAGAAGGGGTGGAAGACACCATCTTTTAAAGGCAAGAGTGCTCAGGTTATTGGACTAATGTTAGCCTTTCTTAGTGGTCTAATCCTTCCCCTGTAATGGAGTGGGTTTTGACCTGTTGGTGCCATACCCATAGTGCTTTTCTTCAGAGGATGTGGAGGGGACAGGAAATAGAGAAAGGGACAGTGAGAATCAAAATGGCGGAAGCCTTCTCCCGCTGACCAGAGCCCTCCTGCCTATCATAATCCTGACAACTTCCCTTTCTACTGAGAACAAAGACATTTAGAGATGCAGCATCATCATGTGAGGCTATTCCTTTTGAATTTGTGTGCTCTTTTGATGGCCAGGTCCAAGACAGCTGCCTGCTGTGCAGCTGTTTCAGGTGGAGAGTGTTACTTGTAAGCATATAGCATTTGGTTATTATGCATGCAATAGATGGGGATAAAGAGTAACTCTGACACTAAATAATCAAACCAACTCAGGAAGATGGCAAAGCTTGCTGTTGTATTAACAAATATCTAAAACAGGGAGATTCAATGGACATTAACGGAGGTTCACTCAAGTTCTCAGTGAATTTCTCATAAAACACATTTATATACTAAATATTTGTCATATGTGACATCATACTACGTGGCAAATGAGGAAGAAAAAACTACGAGGGATTGTGATTCATTCAATGGGAACATCTAAGTATACTTTCTATAAGGGGTGGGATTGTTATTTGATATCTACTGTCAGGTGGACAACTTATGCCTACCTCTAAAACATGTCATCATCAACAATATAAATTACACAGTATATCATTGTTCTTCAAACTATAAGCCCTTCGTTATAAGCCCCTCTATAATTGGTTGGAGCGCTCCATGCCTGGAACATTTGGTTCACTTGGCAGCACTTAAGCTCAGACCTAGGTGCCAGGATGTGGACTTGACTTTAACTCCCCAACAAATTAGCCCATCATCTGTCATCACCCATGCCTTTTGACTTGAAGATTGTCTTTGAACTTGGACTTGCAGTGTATTAATGTCTCCGCGCTCAACTATATTTCCTTCCATGGATTAAGTGACAGGAGACCACAATTTGGTCCATTTTGCAGCATTTAAATGTCTTAAATGAATAAAACTTGGTACGCTTGGTGTTCTTTCCTTGCACGTTAACAAGGGATGATTCAGCTTCACATGATCACTGCCTTCAAGAATAGATAACCAACCTTGGTTTTCGTCATCTTTGGTACCAGGCCAGACAACCTTGGCATTAATTTCCACGATCTCAGCTTAATCTTGCTGTGACACAGTTCTCGGCCTTTCCTCTCCAGGCATCCGGGCTTACTAAATTCATGACACTGATGTCCAGCTTCTATATACTCGGAGCTTCGCCTGCAGTCTATTCATTACATATAGCCAGCTTCTAGGATTACTTAGTCCACTTGCATTACAACTTCTGTACAGATATTGAATGGCTTGCATTTTCTGCAGTGCTTCGCACGTGTGCTATTTTCTTTTTCCATGTGAAGGTTTACTCGATTCATAACTTCGTCATCAGTTTCTTTAAGATCCATGCATTCTTTTCAACGAGTCTTCTCAGTGTGTCACATTCGTCTTTTGTCTCACGTCACTAGCTTCTCTTTCACTCTTTTTCATATTCCTTCAGGGAGTTCCTCCCTCAGATTGTCATCTTCTTTCGAATACACCGCAGAGTATGGTCACAACTGCTGGTGTCAAGCATGGCACGATCTCAGGCTTCCAACATATAGGCGGTATGGGGAGGGGATTTCCTGCAGAGACATGTAACTGCTCCACTACACCGACCCTCACAAAGAGACCAAAGGGGAGGCCCGGCCTTCCAGGTGCTCGTTGTGCCATTTGATGAGCTACACCCTGCTGATTATAATACATATCACCTTCCATAGTCGAACTGGTCCACAGGAGGTGACACAATGTGTGAGATCAATTGGTATGTGGTGGTTGTGATCATAAGTAGCACCATTCACCATGCCTATCCCTCGGCATAGCTTTTATTTAAACTGTACCCTACCACCAACATGGTAACTCATGGTCATCATAGTTTTGGGTACATTGGGGCAGCCTCTGCATCACAGGGTCTCACTGGCTGTCAAGTGGGCATCTCGTGACCTTCAAACCTGCTCTGTGCCATGGATAGAGTGGGTGCTGTGGATAAAACTACTGATGCGACAGGGCATGAGTGCACTAGTCAATTTGCATTGAGTCAATTGGAAATTAAGAATATTTTTGGCAGATTACCCCTTTTTGAGTCAGAATTACACCCATCATTCTATGTGTTAATACAAATTAAGAAAGCCAGGGTTTTGCACCCTTTCCAGATGACAATTCCACACATGCCCCCTAGCCAAAAAGGTTGAGACTCACCCTTCTAAGGGTCTGGCTCATCCTTCTGGTGAAAATACCGACTGGGGCCATCAGCATTGGAGTGCTGCAACCCAGGTGTGTTGGATGTCCATGTCCAATCTCTGTAGGGATATGGCCCAACACTGTGACTTGGGGTTCTCTCCCTCAAGGCCATAAGCCTCCTCAGAGGTCTGTGGTCGGTGTGTACAGTGAAGTGAGACACAAATATGTATTGTTTCAATATGCATGCCACCCAAACTACCACAAAGGCCTCCTTCTTGATGGTGGCCCAGTTGTGCTCTGACTTGGTGAAGTGCCTACTTAAGTATGCACACGTTTGTTCTACCCCTTCAGACATCAATTGGACTAATAATGCACTGATGACAAATTCACAAGCATCTGTCTGGATGTTAACTCTTGCCAACAATCCAGGATCTTTAGAAGTGGGGCCTGGCACAGGCCATCCTTTAAGCTCTGGAGGGACAACTGGCAGGCAGGGGTCCAGTTGGCCCTTTTCAGCAGTTTAATTGATGTGACATTGTTTAAGGGAAGGGCAAGAGTCCCATACCCCTTAATAAATGGCTGGTAATATCCTGTGTGGCTGAGAAAGGCACTCAGTTGAGTCTGGGTAGTGGGGATATCCCAATCCTTCACCGCCTGGACTTTGGCCTGGAGGGGCTGTTTCTTAATTCCACTTACTTAGTGACCTAGGTAAGTCATAGTGCCCTTCACTGTCCAGCACTTGGATGCCTTGATAGTCAAGCCAGCCTTCTTCATGGCTTGAAGCACCTGTTCTAGGTGTGATAAATTGTCTCCCCAGATGTTGTTGAATACAGCCACGTCATCTAAGCATGCAAAGCTGGAGTCTTCCAGCCTGTTAGAACCTGGAACACCATCCTCAGAAAGGTGGCAGGGGCATGCAGGGGCATTCTTTAATCCAAATGGCATGACTGTGAACTGGTAGTGCCTGTCTGGGGTGGAGAATGCAGACTTCTCTTTCGCATGATCGGTCAGACCGGCCTGACAGTACTCTGCCGTGAGTTCAAAGGTACTCATGAACTTGGCAGCACCTAATGGGTCAATGAGTTCATCTGACAGAGGAATAAGGGTTCTGCTTGTCTTTGTGGCAGAGTCCATCCACCGATAATCCACACGGGAACTGCAGATGAAACTACTGAAGCAGCCGTGCATGAGTGCAATATGCTTTTTTCGCATGGAGGCAACAGAAAAGGGGGAATCTGATTGGCAGATTCGCCCTTTTTGAGAACAAATTACCCTCACCATTCTACATGTTAATACAATTTTGAAAAGTTGGGGATGGGCACCCTTGCCAGATGGCAAGTTCTCACAGTCAGACTGGACCAGAAGGGCACGTTTATGTGAGACATAGTGTGCTGTCCATTGTGCTGGGGAATGGCCGTTAAATGGGGCTGTCTAACACCCACTAGGCTGTCAGTAGCAAAGGCTTTAGGGCCAGTCTACAGCTGGTTAAGCACTCCATCACTACGCGTACTCAATATCCGTCCATTCAAACTCTTAAAATGGATAACACAACACCATAACTCTCCCTTTGCATAATAAAATAACTCACTATGGCATTATATTTCTGCAGCCACCTTCCTCCTACTGCCATCCTTATAGACTAATTTCTAGTCACAAGCCAGCCATGTCGACAGGACTCATGATTACGTGCAGATCGTATAACTGAGTGAGTCATGTGCTTGCTACGGTGAGCCAAGATCACACTGCCTGTCAGAGATTCAAATTCCAGAAAAAGACAACTGATTTTTTTAATCCTTCTGGATGAAATATTGATTGCTGTTAAATTGGGTAATAGTAACACCAATGCAGTGATGACGTAAGATCTGTGTGAGAAAGCACTACATTAAAATCAATTGATCTGTTTTCTCCAACTTGAGCTCTACACTGAATTGCCTTGTCTGATTCAGAGCAGAGTGTGTGAGAGAGACCATTCATGCATTACAAAGTGACACAGGTCTTTTTTTTTTTTTAACAAGGGGCAAAGAAATGATGCACACCCACAGAGCGGAGATTGGTGAATGTCCTGTTTTCTATGCCACAGATTAGAATGACAAAATAAGTGCATTCATAAACTCCCACCATTCCTGCCTGATGTACAGAATTCAGGTATGGGCCAACATCATACACACTGAATGGGTGGAATTCTGCCTAATCAACATTTCCATCCAAAAGAGGTGTGAAGATCCGTGATCCAGAATGTTTCATGCAGCCAGTTGGGCTAAATGCACTGCATTCCATTCAATCAACTGGCTATTAGTTTTCAGCCAACTGCATTTCAGCATTCCAGCCAATAAGAGAACATCTCTACTCTCAGTTACATGTCGAATAACCTTGCAGCATACTCGGAATTCTGCCCCTGAATAGATGAAAATTCCGCAGCAAGAACTACTTTCATCCACACCCAGTAAACTATGTTATCCTCCCAAAGTTCATAAAATGCCCTTGGTGCTAGCAAACTGTACTGGACGAATTTTATTAAACCAAACTGAATTGGGCAAGTGCTGGCCAAACTTAATTTTTGCTTCTAAATTTTGAAACCTCACAACATGTTGCTATTAAAGAAAGAAGAACGCAAATACAGCTCTAAATTACTAACACAATAGATTGATTTGTTTAAGGGAAGTTTCTCTTCTAAAATGTAATGTTTACAAAAACAATTGTGATAAAACCGAATCGATTTTGATTCTGGATGAAAAAGTTAAAGAAAATCCAGAAAACGGAATTAATTATCTAAGAAAAAGCAGTGCGTGTATTCCATATTCACAACTCTAAGCATGTCAGAGCGAATTAGCCGATATTAAGAATTTGTAACGAATCGTAATTTGCCTTTTTCAAAGCAAATCAAATACTTGTGCCCAGCCACCGCGGTTATTTGAAGCTCGGCGGCTGCGACAGTAAGCTCTGAATAAGCGCCGCATCATTAAATCATTGGCGCTTCTTGGAGACGCTAAGCGTATGTGGTGTGCTCCTGTCAGCCTCCTCCCGGCGGGTTATATAAACAGCACATGGCATTGACTGAAGTTCAAGATACTGTTTGTGTCTGTTTGCTGAATCCACACTGTTTAGGCCCCGAGGGACAAAGGCTGAACTGAGACGAGGAACGCGCCTCATAATGACAGCAGCTCAGCGAGGAGAGCACCAGAGGTGCATCAACCTGACCCAGCTAGTTAGCCATGTCTACATTGCCGGTCTCACTTGCGACCTCTTGTCACGGCAGGATCCTTAAACCTGATTGCCTCAGCAAACTGCAAGGCTTCTGGCCTGTTCCACTCTTATGAGCAGAACGCCCACGGATACTCGGGGTGCTCTGGCGGGATGGGGGAGCAATTTAAGCTGCCCAAAGCCAAGTTCTATTTTGATATCCCTTCTCCTTCAAAATGAGGCCAATGTATCCAGTCTTAATTTTCGTAGGATCAAATATCTTGAAAAATTATGCCCTTCTACTAATGGTGCACTGGGCAGCTGATTGGTATTGCCATAGACCTGAACAAGGCCCTTATATATGTGTCCTGTAGCTATGTGTTCTAGCATAGGTACAGGACACATATAAACAAGAGCAGCCATGAAGAATGCACACAGTGTCTTGGGATAGAACGCATGTCAGTTGCTGTGTGAACAAAGGTAGACTTGCCCGTGCCCCAGCATTATAAGCATACTCAGATGGGTAATCTCAGAGAATGGAAGAGTGCTGAAGCTTGGATATTGGAGACGCTGCTATGGCCATGCATGATCGGCGCCCTTAGGGGCTGCCACGTGGACCATGGTGGGCCCTTTTGTTGCTGGGACAAAACGTCTGAGGGGGCAATGGGAAGGGGCAATGGAAGGGGAGCAATGTCTTTACTTGTACCTCCAGTGTGAAACCTCATAAGAGGTTCTGAGCTATGGCTCCATCCTCTGTCCCACCGTCCACACCCCAGAAAAAGTTTGCTCACTCACCCAACCCCTTTAGAGTGGCAGTGTTGGTAGCTATTAATGGGGTATCCATAATTTTACAAGGGTGTTCTGAAGATTGTTGTGTGTAATGATACTGTTTTATTTGCATGTTGCATTTTGGCGCTGTTGACAGGGACCTACACAATGGATTATCGAAATGTTCGGACCAAGTCCAAAAATGTGGAACTTGAGGAACTATGATTTTACTACCCCGGTTGTGAGAAAAGGGGTCCAGTCATATCCAACAGGCAAACCATGCAAGGACAGTGACAGTGGCCGCTCGGGTTGCCCATCGGGTGGATGTACAGCACAGGCTTGGGCGTTGGACTGATGAGCTGGAAATTGGATTTCTAGACTTGGAACAGCTCAGTCAGCTATTAGGCCAAAGTGGCAGCTAGCGGGCAAGCAGGGCTGCTAGGGCCAAGATCATGGTAATGAATTATGGTTGATGTAAACTACGTGGAACCCCGTCATGATCTCTGAAAATGTTTCTGTAATAAAGTGTGATCTGTTTACCTCCACATGATGTAGTACCTTTTGTATAATTCAATGTATGTTTCAAAAAGACTCAGGCATTATGAGTGCACCCCTAATTACATTGGAAGGAAAAAGACAATTGTACATATGTAGCACTGGTGTTTCTGGCCCCATTGCCAAGTGGCTTGTGCACATTCCTTAAACTCCAGGTCAGGGGGACACTTACCACACGCATCCCCACAGACCAGCTGTAAGCAGAGGGACGCTAGGCAACCTGAACAACTAAACCAATATTATCCCTGTAACAGGAGATGGGATACTCCCTCAGTTGCTACATTTCACTGTTATCAACAACTCAAATGGATGACAGACACCTAACAGAGACCAGAGTGGATTATTTAGGACCCCAAATGGGACGCATTTTATTTTAAATTGAACACTTTCAATGTAAGTGTCTTCTATAAATATCTCCCTATTTTTCCATCTACCCTGATTTGATCTCCTTCAACGCAATCTCTTCTGCCAGCCCACCCTCACTGTCATGGAGGGACCCTTAGGGGTGCACTAATAGAACAGATCCCAGCTGCGCTTCCAAGTGCTACTGTTAAAGATTTTAAAGATGCAGAACACTCCAGAACAGGACTCTTTCTACTCTCCAGGGATGTGGCACACAATAAAAATGCTTTTAAGTTTATTACATTCAGATTCAATCTTGGAGAAGCCAGCCAACCCATCTCACACTCTTCTTAACGTACACCCTGTGTTGCAATGGACCATGAACCAGGCCGGTGTGTAATAATTAAATATTTTATTTATTTTTAATATTGAATAAAAATCAAACACATTCAATATAGAGCAGCAATCACCAGTGTGGTGATAATTACACAGGAAAATGACAGGATACACTTAGGTTAACCTTCTAACATCAGATACATGGTGCACACGTGAATGAAAGCAAGATTACTTTTCGGGTAGTATTTTCAAATAGCACCACAGTTAGACATTCCTCCTGCAAATCTCCCTCAAACCCCTGTTAACCAAGTTTTGTGTAGGTGGAGAGGAGTAGCATGGATCCAGGTATACTAGGCAACAATCAACATGAAAATCCGACCTGCCACCCCTGAATGGGAGGCCAAAATCGGATTAAAGCTCCCTTAAAAAATGAGCAAAAGGGCACTTGGAATTACTGAATGGTGATTTTACATGTGTGATTGAATGAATAAGACAAGAATGTGTGTGGCTGAACTAACGAGGCAAGAAAACTCACAAGCTACCGGGCAGTGTACTAAACAACGGGAATACAGTTTAGAAAATCAACTTTGGAAGGTGTTAGGCAGAATTGCACGCAGTACCCTCTGGGACCACCACATACATTAGGACTACAAGTGCATGTCAAACAAACCTTTGGTATAAGTCTGTGCCACACAGTTTTTGGTAGCGAGCTGAGCAGCCAGGCTTATTTCAAGAGTGAATGTGAGCAGTACAAGAGGCTACACAGAGGTCTTTCAGTCACAGTGCTTCAAGTAGACACTTATACTCAAGGTTTCTTAGTAAAACACGTATTACTTTATTACACAATCACTTAGAAAATATGTCACTAGAAGGGGGCAATTTAATATCATATACCAATACGCTTCAATTAAAAAAAAAAAAACTCTAAGATTTTGAGACAGTTTGAGATCCCCTGAAGTAGGGGCAACATAGCAGTTCAGTTACTTAGTAGGTTATTGTGAAAGACCCTGGGGGCTTCCTTAGGATTGCCTAAGTCCACCAGATAGTTGACCTCTCCAAGTTTTCCCACAACCTTGAAGGGTCCTATCCATTTGTCCTATAAGGCCTTCTACCTTGTAGGAACCATAACTGAAATGTGCTGGTTTTGAGTAAACTCAACCATGTTGACCTTCTGGTCATGCCAATGCTTCACCAGAGCATGACCTGCTTTTAAGTTATCAGATACTTCTTTCATCATGTGTGCCATCCTCCTCCGGAGACCTAACACATTGTCAGTGACTCTCACTGGCTTTGGAGGAGGAGCACTATCCAACACCTCCTTAAGTAGGGTCAATGGGCTTCTAACTGGATGACCATAGAGAAGCTCAAAGGTACTAAATTCAACACCCTCATGAGGGACGTCTCTATAAGCAAATAGAAGGCATGACAGTAGAAGGTCCCACTTTCTTCTAAGGGGTTACTCTAAACCACCTATCATGGTCTTCATAGTAAGGTTAAACCTCTCTACCAATCCATTTGTCTGTGGATGGAAGGCAGTTGAGAACTTGTAAGTTACTCCCCAGTTTATCCACATGGCCTGCATATAGTGGGACATAAAATTGGATCCCCTGTCAGAGATGTCTTCCTTATGAAAACCCACCCTTGTAAAAATACCAAGTAGGGCCTTAACAACAGCCTGGGCTGTAACAGTCCTCATAGGTATAGCTTCAGGATAACTAGTAGCATGGTCTACTACAACCAATATAAATCGATTGCCTGAAGAAGTTGGGGGGTCTAAGGGACCAGCAATGTCGATTCCTACCCTCTCCAAAGGACTCCCACCACTGGGAGGGGCACCAAAGGTGCACATTCTTGCCTCCACTCTTGCCAGATGTCTGACAAGTGTGACAGCAGCTCCTACAGAATGTATCTACAACAGACCCCAACTTAGGCCATTAGAAATATAGAGAAAGCCTTTCCTTGGTCTTCTTGAAGCTCAAGTGACCAGCCCAAGGAATCTAATGGGCTAACTGTATGAACTGGTGTCTTGTCTCTAGAGGCACTACAAGTCTTATGTAGTCCCCTGGGATAGACTCAGTTGGTTCACTATAGAAGAGGCCATCTTCCCAGTATAATCTATGCTTCCCTGGCTCTTGCCCATCCAGCTGGGAAGCTGCCTGTTGGCGGAGATCTTCAAGAGTAGGACACTCCCTCTGGCCTCTACTGAAGTCTGCCCTACAAGGGCCACCTTCTGCCAGTAAAGACTGCAGCACAGGATAGTCTTTAGGATCCAGATCTCCAACAGGGTTAAGGTCTTCTTTCAGCTCTAAATCTTCAGCAGCTGATTCAACCTTAGCTGGTTGTTCCTCACACTCAGCCTCAGCTGGTGGAGCAGTCACAGGTGTGACTGTGGACAGTCCTCTCAGGGATGTCCTTCTTGGTAGCACAGGAGTGCTTTCTGACTTTTATCCTGGAGTCCTTAGGTTTTCCCTTTGTATCAGTCTTTTTTGAAATAGCTGTTAGTACCTCCAGTGGGCTAGGTGTTATAGATTCTTCTGTAACATCCTCTGGAGAGCCATCTAAGGTACTCTCCGTGGCCATCCTTGTCTGCTCCTGTTTCCTTTTGCTGGGAGGCCTGGGGGTGCTTGACACAATTCCAAGAGTTTTCAAGTCATTCCCCAACAGAAGACTCTCCCAGGCACCTCATTTTGTACACTAATCGGTATCTTGATAGTCAAGTTGTTGCGCTGGATGAGAGCTGGTAGTGTAGCAAGCATTTGGACAAGGCCTCCAGCAAGCTTAGTGAGGCTTTTGGGTGCCTTAGCAACACCCTCAGCCTTGAAAAAAGATTCATCCTCTACAGTAATGCTTGCCCCAGTGTCTCTAATGGCAGGGGTCTCCTGACCATTTACAAGTACACTGTCCTAGTAATATTCTTTTTTCTATTATCTGGAATTGAATTGTAGATATCTAAATTCTGCGGTTTCCACAGACCCAGGGACACTAAACAAACACTGGCAGAAACTCCAATGGGGTCTTCAGCCAGTAATTGAAAGTTACCAGTTGTCACATGTACTTCTTCCTCTGGGGAGAAGGCTAAGGAGACAGTGTGGACCCCTGAAGGTTTACCCTTGCCACTGGGATCCCCTTTCACATGGTCAATAGACCACTGTTATGATTAGATATGCCTACAAGAGAGTAGAATGTTAAGATAGAAGGCAGAGCGCAGAATGTTTATATATGAGTGAGTGTTTCAGGGTGGTCAGTTGAAAGATGTAAGCCCTGAGCGAGGATGCCAGTGGGTGTCCCATTTTCCACATGACTTATCTGACATAAATAACTTTACTTATAAGCCCAAACCAAGTAAAGAACGTACAGTTAACAAGAAGTTGTCGGAGTCATCTGTAACCAGACCCAGAACATAACAACCACCAAGCATAACATTTTCCAAATGTTTTGACAAATGGGGGTCTCTGCTGACCTCCCTCTGGTTTGGCACCAGAGGTTTCACAAGTCTGATTTGGTTTCCCTTGTGGCTTACCCTTCTTATGTTTTGGGCCCTCTTTGGATTGAAGGTATTAGAATTCTCTTTGCCATATTTCTTTTGCTGCTTTCCATCATCCGTCTTCTGAATTGCCCCAGAATCCTTGTGGGTAGCCCTGTTGGTAACCCTCAAGTCAGCAGTCTTTGCTAACTTCTTTGAATCAAGTTCCTTAAGTCAGCCAAGTGTTGTCTCAGCTCAGGAGAGCAGGCATCAAAAATAGATTCCAACAAAAATAGATTTCTCATTCCTTCAAAAGTGTTAACTCTGTAACCCTTTACCCAACCATCTAAGTTCTTCAAACATTCACACACCCAGGTAGCCCAAGGGTTACCATCATGCTTTCTGAGGGTCCTAAACCTCTTTAGGTACTAGGAAGGAGTTTTCCCAAATCTAGCTATCAAAGCCAGCTCCACATTGTCATACTCAAATCTCTCAGGTTCCCTCACCTCCATTACAGCATCACTTGCAACCTGGGGGAGCCTAGACAAAAGCCAAGGAATCAAAGGATTCCCTGTGAAACCCTGAATCTCATAGTTATACTCAAAACAGCCAACCAATCCAAAATATCAAGTCTCACCTCATACATATTCAATGTTTCTTTAGGCATGTGAGGTCTCTTAGGACTGGAAGACCTAGAAGACTCTGGGAAAGAACCATTTTGAAGAGAGAATTTCTTCATTTCAAGAGCATGATGCACTTCCATTTCTGAGTCTGATTTCTTGATGTTTACTTTCAGTTTTCATTTGGATTCTTTTGAACTCTAACTCAAGTCTCATTTTTTCAAGAGAGAAAACTTCTGGACTGTAAGTGATTTCAATCCGGCACACACCCAAGTCAAAGCCCAGCATGTAGTGCACAACTGGAACCCTTATTTATTTTTGTCTATAAGTTCAATATTCTGAGCGATTTACCATGCATATCACACCCTTCTCCTGGATCCCCACCGGTCACACTGAATCAGGAATCAGGCTAGTGTGCAAAGGTAAATATTTATTTATTTATTTAAAATTGAATTACAATATGTTTTAATAGATAAACAATAATCACCAAAGGGGGGACAGAACACAAAATAATGTCTGTAATACATTATGAATCAAGTAATGAGCACCAAAAACATATGCAGCACAGAAAAGAATACTTTTGTGTTGGTTTGGACAGATGGCACTATGGGTAAAGGTTCCCCCTGCAACACCCCTCAACCCCCAATAGGCAATGCAAAGAGATGGGAGGAGAGAGCAGGCATTCAGGAATAGCACAAATCAAACAGAATACAAGTCCCACCGTCCCCCTTTAAAACACAAAAAAAAAAAACGGAATTGACTTTTCAGCTGTCAGATGGCTTTAAAATGGTCTTTAGAATTGACTGGTCAAAAACACCAAATGTGGTCAAAAATACTTAAATTGTTATAAACTCCTATGGAGCTGCTTTGAACATTTGCACACAAGCACAAGCAATGATTTAGTCAGCAGAAAACATTTGAAATCTTAAAGTCCAATTTGGAAGCAGTTTAAAGCTATTTTACACGTGTAAACCTTTCAGATTTTTAAAATTGTGGCAAACTTTTCCTTGAGCGATTTTTGCTATAACAGGAGAATCACACTGATTTTCAGTGTGATTCTAAATTATGTGGATAGCGTGGATAGCTATGGATGTTAGGTACAAGTAGGAGTTGATATGTTGTTTTTATCACAAAAACTGAGGGAGTTAAAGAGGTTTTAGTAAATGTTGTTTTGTAAACTAGGCACAAGAATTTGGACGTAGGCTTCAGTTTTAAAATCAGAAAAATATTGACTATGGACTAGAGCATCTAAGCTAAGCCACCAGGACAGCAAAACGTAAGAGTCAGGAATGATTTGCGACTCCATCCTGGTTCCTCGATGTCCACCCTTGAGTGCTATGCTGGTCACTCGAATGAAATTAATAGATCAAACTTGACAAAATGACTAGGACAAGGATCCTTTTAACGATAGACAGAATAAGATTTCACTACGGATTTAGACAATGTTACTGATTATGGAAGTAAGGATAGTTCAGAGATTAGGAGGGGACAAGATAATGCACGGCAATCAAAAGGTTTGAGCTTCTTATAACACTCACAAAATAAATGGATTTAAGATTTTGGAACGTCAGGATTCTGGACCATTGAATCGGATCTATCAGGGACTGACAGCTGGGTACATCGGAATGGACATGGTCAGCAAGGATCTCTGGTCACAGCATGACACAGGACTGCACAAGATATGCTCTTCTTGGTTCTGAGGATATTTCAATTCAGCAGGCAAGCATTAACAGCACGCCCCGCTGTATTATGATGATTCCATTAGGCTTTTTGGATTATTTTCTAGAATTTGACAACTTGCTGAGAATGTTTCAGTTATGCCTAGGCATTTGCTTTGTCAAGTTTCTGGAGTCTGGAACAAGGAAGATGTAGGTTTCAGCAGCAGAGTGCTCAGCCAGCAGTCAGGAGATAGAAAAGTTGCAGAAGTCCCTATGTGTTGTCATCTGTCCCTATATATTATGCCAGATGACATCACTAAAGGGGAGTATTGGGCCAGCTTAGCTAATCTTGCCCCTGTGAAAGGTGATTGGGCCAGAGTCTACTCTCTGCCTTGATAGGATGAGAGAAACAGAGTGTCATCTTTGTGGTATAATTTTATGATGCTGAGAATCCACCCCTAGCCACTGCAACACAAAGTCTAATTTTGGCAAAATACATATTTACACATGTGCAACCACTATAAAAATCACATACACAAATTGCATATTTTATGGAGTATCTGCTCCTCAAAATCCCATAGCTCTGAAACTTTGTTTCAACTTTCTGCCGAATTTTGTCAATTTTGTAATGAGAACATGTTGCAATATCTCTGTAAATTTCCACAAATATGCACACTTACCATGGGAATGTGTGTATAAAGTTTCACAATTCTAGCTGAAATACAGTCCCCATGAACCCACATTTATTGCCATTCCTGTTCAGAATAAGCTACACAGCTGTACTAAGTTTTCAAAGGTAGTGCTAAAAATTAGGTTAATTAATCTGCCATTTTCATATTTTGCACCCATTCTGATAATAAGTTATACACCTTCTAAAAATGTCCATTACATATCTTGTTAACACCAAATGGTCAGTATTTGTCACTCCTTGAAGCATGTAGTAGCCCCCTCCTTTGGACATGTCTTCTGTTAGCCAGGAGTTTCCTGGGCTGCAGCAGTTTTACAACTTTTCACACCTTCAATATCCTGGGTTGGAGATGTCCATTGTTTAGTCCTGGGCTGGAGACAATGGTCTGGCTTAGCCTGTAATTAACACAGTTCAACCAGCATATGCTGAGAGGAATACCCTCCCCCTGGATAGAATTACATCCCCCAGCCAGGCTTAATTTAATAGTTTTTTTTTTTGCTTTACTTTAGCACAACACAAACTTGTTGCATCAAATAACAGATAGAATTCTCATTCAAGATTTTAAACCTATGGGATAAAAAAAAACTACAATGTGGGTTACTATCAGTAACAGGCCTCTTATATTGCAAACATTTGACTTTCAGTTATAACATTTTAATGTTTAATCAGGAAGGCCCCTGACAGCTGTCATCAAAGGTAGCCCTTTGCTGCACAGAGATTCTTTGACAGATCCACAGGTGGGCCACTTTTGCTGTGGAGATTTCTTTTTGCTCTTAGCCTTTCAGGACCTTGTAAGTTCACAGTGATTCCTTAAACTAAGTGGATTGTAGCACCCAGCGAGAATTTTGAATATTTGGAAGGGGTTAGGTACCGGCATTCGGAAGTTTCAGCAGCAAAGAAAAGGTGATTTAAAGCAATATTTTAAGTTTTATTTAGCAAAGCACTGCTTTTTCTGTACTCCGCTTTCAATTATTGTGGAGCCCAGTGACACATTTCAGTAGTGAGAGCTCTGTTTGACCACTGACAACATGCGTGGCAGATTGGGCAACCATCTTTCTGTGCGTTGAAAAGCGTGATTTTCAGGGCTTTTGGGCGCGCACAAGGGTTTTGCGGCCATTTTGCTGTTTCTGTCAGCATAACTGGCAGGGTGATGCAGCATAGCATAGCGGAGTGGGTCAATATATCCCACAGGACTCAGTACTGGACCTGATAGGGTCCCTGTGGTTACAGGTTGAAAGCCTGAAGCAGGTAGAGGAGCAGTGGGGCTCACATCTTGAGACTCTTCTGTCTCCTCTAGCTCATCAATAACATTAGAGTTGGACTCTGAATCATTATCATCCTCATCAACACTATCCAAATTTGCTGAGGGTGTAGGGGTTATAGCTCTACCTCCCAGTTTTGGATGATTATCAATTTCTCAATCAATTCATTTGTCTTGCCTTTAACAGAGAGAGACCTGAATTTCCACATATCTTTCAGATGATCTACTGTAAGAATGATCAGGGCTTCCTGCTTGAAGTTATCCACACTTGACATTATACAACAATTGCTTTTCTAGTGATGCTTAGCCTTGTTAAGGTTATTTGTACAAAAGTGAGAGCAGCACTCTCAATGTAACAACTATACTTTATCCTCACCCCTGTACACCAGTGTTAGGCAGAATCACATGCAGTATGATATGATATGATATGGCATTTATAATGCGCCTATACAGAAGTGTTTCAAGGCGCAACGAGGCAAGGGAGGGGAAAACAATGGAAGACCGACAACGATCCTACTAGGCCAGGTGTCATTCAGATCGCGCAAGTGCGAGGGTAGGGAGAAAGGAGAGAAAAGGGGGAAGGGAAACGGGAAAGTGCAGTACATGGGAAAGAAGAATAAATATGATAAATGAAATTGGCCTGATGGTGGCAAGTGCAAGGTAAGAGCAGACATAAGTGCTGGTAAGGGGACTGTTGGGATACAGAACCAGTATCTAAGTGCAGGGGGTTTCCAGGGATGCAGGGCAGATGTGCAAAAGGACGGACCTGGCCATAAGATCAGAAAGGGTGGCTAGGTAACCAGTGCAGATTTGGCAGGGAATTTCTGCATGGGAGAGAGGCAGAGAAAGCAGAAGCAAAGAGGAAGGTTTAGAGGTGTTTCCGGAACCGGAGATGGGTCTACTCAAGTTTCAGGGGGGCAGGAAGGCTGTTCCAGAGGGAGGCCCCTGCCAAGGAGAGAGATCGACCACCAACTTGTTGCTTGGAGAAGCGGCTAACCCTGAGGGAGATGGAGGCAGATGAGCGAAGAGCCCGAAAAGGAAGGTATTTAGGAAGAGAGAGTTGAAGGTAATGCGGCACCAGACCCCGGAAGGCCTTGTGGATAATCCAGAGGGTTTTGAACTTAATCCTTGCAGCCACTGGGAGCCAGTGCAGAGATTTCAGTCCTGGAGAGATACGATCCCTGGGCTTGAGGCCAAGGAAAAATCTTACAGTCCTGTTTTGGATAAGCTGCAGAGGGTGGAGAGTAGAGGCAGGCAGATTTAGATAGAGGCTGTTGCAATAGTCCAGCTTAGAGAGGACCGGGGCTCTGGAGACGGTGAGCTTCTGGGGGAAGGTGAGGAGAGGAAGAATAACTCTGAGGAGGTGCAGCTGGTAGTGTGACATCTTAGAGACGTCGGAGATGTGAGGAGAGAAGGAGAGTGTGGAGTCGAAGATGACCCCAAGGTTTTTAGCCTTGCAGGTGGGAGCAGGGAAAGGGCCAAGAGAGGCCCGCCAGAGAGCTGAAGGGAAGGCGGGAGAGGGTGTGCCGATGAATAGAATCTCGGTCTTACTGGCATTAAGGCAGAGGTCATTGGTGGCACGCCACTCCTGGATAGCAGACAGACAGTCAGAGATGAGGGGAGGAGGCCGAGGGTAGCCTGAAAATGAGCTGGGTATCATCCACATAGCACTGAAAATTGGGGCAGAGAGCGGCGATGCAGTGGGCAAGGAGTGCCGGGTATTGGTTGAACAGCCAAGGAGAGAGGTTAGAACCCTGGGGGACGCCACAGGTAGAGAAAAAGATATCAGAGAGGAAGGACCCAAGTTGGACCTGGGAGGGTTGGTCAGAGAGGAAAGAAGTCAACCAAGCCAGAGCCTGTCCAGTGATACCCAGGTTATCATGGAGACGTTTGAGCAGGATGGCGTGGTTGACAGTGTCAAAGGCAGAGGAGAGATCAAGCAAGATAAGGACACACGGGTTGTTGGAGTCAAGGTTGGAGAGAAGGTCTTCACTGATGTTCAAGGGGAGCAGTTTAAGTGCTTCTGGCAGCCCTGAAGCCAGACTGATGGTCATGAAGACAACCAACAGATTCGGTGTGGAGATTAAGATGGAAGATGGCCAGTTTCTTCAGGAGCTTGCCCAGGAATGGAGTGATGGAGATTGGGCGATAGTTAGCCGGGCAGGCGGGGTCAGCAGAGGGTTTCTTAAGAAGAGGGTGCACAAGGGAGTGCTTCAGGGGGATGGGAAGACTCCAGTGGCGAAGGAGTGATTGCAGAAATCAGCCAGGGCAAGAGCAATGGAGTCGATGTGGTCCTTGATAGTTTTGTAGGAACAGGGATGAAGATCCATAGATCGGACTTGTCCAGAAACCTTGTCTGCAGAAAAATGGGGAAAGGAAGAGAGAGACCCTCTGGGACCCTCTGGGACCACCACATACAATTAGGACTACAAGTGCAAGTCAAACCAACCTTTGGTATAAGTATGTACCACACGGTTTTTGGTAGCAAGCTGACCAGCCAGGCTTATCTCAAGAGTGAATGTGAGCAGTACAAGAGGTTACACAGAGGTCTTTCAATCACAGTGGTTCAAGTAGATACTTATACTCAAGGTTTCTTCGTAAAACACATATTAATTTACTACACAATCACTTAGAAAACATTTCACTAGAAGGAGGCAACTTAATATTATATACCAATACACTTCAATAAAAAACTGATTTTGAGACAGTTTAAGCTCCCCTGAAGTAGGAGCAACATAGCAGTTCAGTTAATTAGTAGAGGGCAAAAGAGACAAGGTAAGTAGATTAGATCACATAAACTTGTTAGGCAGTGCAAATAGTTTCAGTTCACCAGAAGAGTTCAATTCAATATAGCCTAGGACAAAGTCAATGGGCTAGTGTTCTGGACAGGAAAGTGCAGTTCTGGTATCCAACGGTCCAGTCTTTGCAAAAGTTCTCAGAAGTAGTTTAGGCGAGAAAGAATCATATGTGGGGTCACAAGATGATTAGGCCTGCAAGTTGGGAAAGTTTCACAAACTTTCATTGCAAGAGTGGCGTTCTCTCAATCGGGTTGGCACAGTACCTTAGTATGAACAAACAAATGCAGCTGAAGTCTTTGGTTCCTGGCCGTTCCTGCAGATCTCACTGTTTGTGGGCCTCAGTCATAAGGACAAGAGGAAGGATGTCAGGGGACTCCTGCACAGCACGGGATCATTGAAAAGCCAAACAAGATGGAGTCACTTCAATTCCAGTAGCTATAGATTGAAGCACACAAGCTGGTGTCACTCTCCCTGGTTAATCATAAGCAGCCTTGAGAATGGTATCCAGGTGGCCTATGAGTTGATTGGATCCACCAACTCAAAAGAAGAAGATGTCCTTGAAGGGGCTTCTCTATTGAAAGGAGTTTGGCCAATTCGGACCTGCAGCAGGGCTTCACCTGGCAAACCAACATTCCAGGCGTTACAGCAGCTGTCCTCTTCCAGCTCTTCTTTGGTTCTTTCATTCGAGTGGTCGACTCTGCTTTCCAGTCCAAGAGACTTGCCCTTTGAACAGCTGTCACTCACCCAGCAGGGTGGCTGTCCTTTGCCGGACAGTCAGCCAACCAATCACACCAGAGTGCATGTGGGTTTCAGATTAAGCACAGGGAGTTTTGGGCACCTCCCTCACTTCCTGCACACCCCAGACACTCAGATGCGAGAGGCGGTCTTCACTCCTGAAGCCTGACAAAGGCACATGAACAAAGGGACCAAAGCTGGTTTGGCACGCAGAGACAAACACTAGAAGGAACTTTCCATAAAGAAACAGTCAAAAAAGAAGAATGGGACCTCTTTTAACAAAGGGGCTTAAGGAGCCATCTTGAAAAACATGGCTCCCGTGATTTTTAGCTACCGGTGTTCGCGGTCTGGAAAAATCATGGTAGTTTGCTGTAAAACCACTGCCACCAGCCTTTTCAATAGGAAAGGGTAGCATTTGAATGCTACATGAGTATTTAGACACCGGGCATAGTATGTAACACCCTCCAGCACTCCATTATAAGATGGTGTGTGCTGGGTCTATAAATGTGGAAAGACTAGTAAAGTTAATGTCACTTTACATTCTGTGGGGAACAGTAGTTTATCCCAGAGAAGGTATTTTAACCCTTGGGAAGCCTAAAAGAAATGCCTGTTTCACTGCACTGAAGGTGCTGTGTAACACACATGAAAAGATGGCGCCTATGGAGTTATCTAACACCTCATATTCAAAGAACACAAGTGTAAAACACACATCAAAACACATGAAAGAGTGGGAAACAAGTCTGACACACTTTCCAGGTAAAAAAAAAAAAAATAAGTCCTCAAAATCCAGCAAAGTTGCTGGGAGTCTCTAAGGAGAAGGGAATTAGTACATTTATAAGAATTCTCCCTAAAAGAAGGAAAAATAGTGCAGCAAGAATCACACGTGGTAAAATTGCAATTGCTTCATTTCACGGGTTAATAGGCAAACAACTTAAAAAATGAGCTAAACAATCAAAATCAGAAATCGGTTTTGCTGATGAAGGACAAAGGTATATAACAGGTATGATACTAAAGTGAAAGGGTGACTCTTGGTGGGGACAGTATGAGATTATTTGTAGGAGAAGTAAATCATTTTTTTTTTAATAATGAAAGCAGTTACATGGGAAAAATCGGTTTTTAGGGGAAAATAAGAGGTTCTACTGAGACCATTTTTTTTAGTGACTAGATTATTACAGAAGGGCACTGCCCGCAAGAAGGTTAGTTTGCAATGTTAACCCATTCATGCCATGTGCCTCTTTATATGGGAATTAATTAATTTATTCCAAATAGTACTAAGGACTTATACAACGGACTGAAATGATTTGAAAAGAATAGCGCTAACTCATGGTGATTCACACAGATTCTCCCGAGGACTGGATACACAGCGAATTCTGGCAATTTCAGAATTTACTAGGGTATTTATAGGATTTCTATGGGATTGGACATAATATATGGTAACAAAGCAAAGGATGCAGCTTGTTGGTTACTGGGGAAGGGTGATACTCACAAAGAACACTCAAATGGGGTAGTTAGGACAGCCAGCCAGGTCTCAGGACAATGGGCCAGGGGTCTGGTTACTTCAGATTAGCGGCTCTTTTCTAGGGACACAGCAATGCAACCAGGGTCTGGTCACAGTGGACAGCGGGGTGCATCAGCTGGGCAAAGCAGGCCTGGTCACTGGATAATCCCAAAAGGGGTCAGCAGTCTTCCCCACTTTTTCCCAGAATTATTGGGATTTTTTGTAGGGTTTAGTTCTGGATGATGGTTCTGCCTGGATAGGTGGTACTGCGTGGATCTGGATCAGCTACACCTGGCCTGGCTCTGGAATCTTGCAGGGTGAATGGGGAATATCTGGATCTCTGGATGTTGCAGGTTGGATTTTTTTGAATGTCCTGATTCTTGAATGTCTCCTCCTTATATAGGCTGAATGGCATCAGAGAATTTTTACTATGTGGGCAAAACTAAGCTGGACATACCTCTACAATCAGATAGGTCACGCTGTAAATGTCACTGTCTCTCTGTAAGGAGATTGGACTGAAGCAAATGACCAGTTTTATGGTGTGTATTTTATGATGTGCATTGTTATACCACAGTTACTTTTTTTCCAAAATCAGTTATGACACAAAATGTTCATTTTTACAATTGTTAGCCTCCTGAAACACAGATAGGCAGATCACATATTTTACAAGAAATCTACCATTCCAAACCCTTAGTTTTTACGATGCTCTTTAGTCCTTCTGGCAATCTTTTGTAATTTCTATGGAAACTATTTCTCCTAAAAATCTACAAATTGATATATAGAAACCTATCAATGTTGGGCATCTTTTTTTTATTATTCCCTTTAAAACTGCTTTAATAAACAGTTTCAAACTGTATACAGTAGTGATACATTTTAAAGGAATAACCATCATATCGAACATTTTGCTTCCAACTCTTTTCCAAATGTTGCCTCCTTCTAGTACCTACTGTAGTGAATCGGGTTGAGCATCAGTGAATGAGGGTTTTTGCATCCAAACATAGACTACAGTTTACACCCGACAAATGAGGAATCCATGCAAAATTTGATATCGGTGGGTTCAACGGTGTGGATGTGTATAGCTGCACAAACATACGCACACAAACATACAACTACACAACAACCAGTTAAACAATGAGTGAATCTTTTTTTGATGTATATCCAGAGCACTAAATCATGATAGAGGCTAACAATATTTAAATATGTATGAACTAGCAAATGTTCCCGGTTGGGCAAGGTATGATTATGTGAATTGTCCAGAATCACACACTTTGGTAAAGAGGTGAAGATTCATTTTAACTCAGCCTGCAATGCCTGCACTTGATCACATTGTTTCCAATTGTGCTACATTCAGGTGTAATTAATTACCTGCAAGCTTTTTTGTCTTTCATCAACTAATTACCCTGGTCTGTATACATGGCTTTTAAAGTATGTAAATCACATAATAACCCAGCATGACCATATTAAAAATGAAAAGAAAAATAAATACTTTCCATAAATGTGTTATGCAACAGGAGAACAATTCTTATTTAATGTCATTTTCTCCATCTAGGAAGGTATACATGTTCCAGAATACAAACTGATAATAGTCGACACAATCTCATATGGGTTTTTCCCCTGTTTGCAAAGCTTTAAGAACACCAAGCTCACAGGCCTGTGGATTATTGCTCATGGTGTACAGAAGAACATTTAAAATCATACAAAAAGCAGTTTTGGGGGCTTTGTGTCCAATGATCTGACATGAAAATAAGTCAGCCAGAAGCCTAACACATGGGCAGTTCTCGTCTGTCTACAACCCTTTCATTCAAAGACCTCAAATTAAAAAAAAAGAGCATGCAGTGGAGTAATCAATGGCACCAGAATATGAGCTTGTAGGCTATTTCAAAGCAATAAGCACATTACATTAAAGTGTCTCGGATCCAGTTATGTCTGTTGGCAAAACCAGAATATGGAGCTACCTAATCAACTCTACCAGCAAACTCTATCATCTTAAGGGTAGGAGTGTTTGCTTCCAGTTTAAATTTAAAGCCGTTATGTGGAGAAACCACTCTCAGCACCTCTGCAGTACTGACACTATGTTTGCGTTCCAAACTGGTGCTATCTCGTGCATTTCTGTCTTTTGGAGCAACGTGGGTGTTACTATTATCAAAGTGTGTAAACCCTAGTCGCCCTAGAGATAATCTGAGCGCGTAAAGGAACAGAGAGTGCCTCACACACTGAGTTACCTTCTGAACCCTAATGCCATTCAAATATATTAACACGCCTTTTATCTTTAGTTATTGATTTTTGTTATTGGTCAAAAGGCACATGATCAAAAAGTGACCATGCTACACGACTTGTGCCATATTGAACACATAAACTGTATGCACTCCAGATTAGAACGTACTTGTCAAAATTAGCCAGTCATCATTCTCAGACCGTTTACAGTGCACTATACAGTGTTATGACTGTGAGGTGCATGTTTTTTAAAAAGTGGGCACTGACTTATTTAAAACAGGCAGCCCTCTGGGTACCCGTACCAAGGTGGTGGCAGAGAGCATGTGCCCCGTTTGTCTTCATAGAAAGACTTCTTTTGCAGGCTGTCGTTAACTACCAATGAGCACATATCATGTGCAATCAGGTCAAGAAAGAATTCCAAAGTGAGGTTGAGTTTTAAAAATTATACAATTAACTACAACATTTTACTAACAATAGAATATTTTTTCATGTATATGATTGTCTGCAGCTGTTAACATGAGTTTAAGGTCAAGCAGGAGGACAAACCACAATGTATGTTTGTGGGATGTATTGACCCACTTTTGGCTCTGCTCCAGCAGACTGTTACTCTGTTACGGTGGTGCCAGAAACAGCAAAATGGCAGCAAAACCCTTGTGCGCGCCAAAAACCCTTGAAAATCAAGCTTTTCAATGCACAAAAAAGATGGCTGCCCAATCTGCCGTGCATGTTGTCAGTGGTGGAACAAAAGCTCTTACTACTGAAATGTGTCACTGGGCTCAAAAACAATTGAAAGTGGAGTGCAGAAGGAAAAAGCAGTGCTTTGCTAAATGAAACTCCAAATATTGCTTTAAATCACCTTTTCTGTGCTGCTAAAACTTTAGAATGCCGGTACAGAACACCTTCCAAATATTCAAAATTCTCGCTGGGTGCTACAATTCACTTAGTTTAAGGAATCACTGTGAACTAGCAAGGTCCTGACAGGCTAAGAGCAAAACAAGATCTCCACAGCAAAAGTGGCCTGCCTGTGCAGCAGAGGGCTACTTGTGATGACAGCTGTCAGGGGCCTTCATGATTAAACTTTAACATGTTATAAACTGAATGTCAAATGTTTGCAATATAAGAGGCCTGTTACTGATAGTAACCCATATTGTAGTTGTTTTTGATCCCATAGGTTTAAAATCTTGAATGAGAATTCTATCTGTTATTTGATGCAACACATTTGTTTTGTGCTAAAGTAAAGCCAAACGAATTTAACAATTAAATTAAACCTAGCTGGGGATGTAATTCTGCCAAGGTGTTGCAAGGCAGGTTCTATCCAGGGGGAGGGCATTCCTCTCAGCAGATGCTGGCTGAATTGTGCTAATTACAGGCTAGGCCAGATTCTTGTCTGCAGCCCAGGACTGAACAATGGACATCCTCCAACCCAAGATATTGAAGGTGTGAAAGGTCGTAAATCTGCTGCAGCCCAGGAAACTCCTGGCTGACAGAAGAACATTCCAAAGGAGGGGGCTACCACATGCTTCAAGGCGTGACAAATACTGACCATTTGGTGTTAACAGGATATGTAATGGCCATTTTTAGAAGGTGTATAACTTATCATCAGAAGGGGTGCAAAATATGAAAATGGCAGATTAATTAACCTAATTTTTAGCAGTACCTTTGAAACTTAGTACAGCCGTGTGGCTTATTCTGAACAGGAATGGCAATACATGTGGGTTTATGGGGACTGTATTTCAGCTATAATTGTGAAACTTAATACACACATTCCCATGGTAAATGTGCATATTGGAACAGAAATATTGGAACCTGTTCTCATTACAAAATTGACAAAATTCTGCAGAAAGGCGAAACAAAATCACAGAGCTATGGGATTTTGAGGAGCAGATACTCCATAAAATATGCAATTTGTGTATGTGATTTTTATAGAGGTTGCACATGTGTAAATATGTATTTTACCAACATTTGACTTTGTGTTCCTGTGGCTAGGGGTGGATGTTCAGCATCATAAAATTATACCATATAGATGACACTCTGTTTCTCTCCTCCTATCAAGGCAGAGAGTATAATCTGACCCAATCACCTTTCACAGGGGCAAGCTTAGCTGAGCCGGCCCAATACTCCCCTTTCGTGATGTCATCTGGCATAATATATAGGGACAGCTGACAACACATAGGGACTTCTGCAACTTTTCTATCTCCTGACATCTGGCGGAGCGCTCTGCTGCTGAAATCTACATCTTCCTTGTTCCAGATTCCAGAAACTTGGCAAAGCACAGGCCTATGCATAGCTGAACCATTCTCAACTAGGCCTCAAATTCTAGAAAATAATCCCAAAAGCCTAGGGGAAGCATCATAATACAGCCGGGCGTGCTGTTAATGCTTTCCTGCTGAATTGAAATATCCTCAGAAACAAGAAGGGCAGATCCTGTGAAATCCTGTGCCGTGCTGTGACTGGAGAGCCTTGCTGACCCTGTCCAGTCCGATGTGCCCAGCTGTCAGTCCCTGATAGATCCGATTTAGTGGTCCAGAACCCTGACGGTCCAAAATCTTAAATCCATTTGTTTGTGAGCATTGAGAGGAAACTGGAAACTATTGATTACCGTGCATTATCTTTTCCCCTCCTAACCTCTGAACTATCCTTACTTCCATAATCAATAACATTGTCTAAATCTGTAGTGAAATCTTATTCTGTCTATCTGTCAAAGCATCCTTTTCCTAGTCATTTTGTCAACTTTGATCTATTAATTTCATTCGAGTGACCAGCCTAGCGCTCCAGGGTGAACATCGAGGAACCAGTTTTGAGTCGCAAATCACTCCTACCTCTTACTTTGTGCCATCCTGGTGGTTTAGCTTGGATGCTCTAGTCCATAGTCAATATTTTTCTGATTTTAAAACTGAAGCCTCTGTCCAAATTCTCACGCCTATTTTACAAAAGTGACCTTTACTAAAACCTCTATAACTCCATCAGTTCTCGTGATAGAAACAAAATAAAAAATCAGTGCGATTCTCCCATTATAACGAAAAATCGCGCAAGGAAAAGTTTGCCACGATTTAAAAAATCAGAAAGGTTTACACGTGTACAATAGCTTTAAACTGCTTCCACTTTAAGATTTCAAATGTTTTCTTTGGACTAAATCACTGCTTGTGATTGTGTGAAACTGTTCAAAGCGGCTCCCATAGGACTTTACAACAATTTAAGTATTTTTGACCACATTTGGTGTTTTGCCCAGTCAATTCTAAAGACAATTGTAAAAACCATCTGACAGATGAAATGTCAATTCCGTTTTTGTCTTGTGTTTGAAGAGGGAAAGTATGACTGATATTCTGTGTGATTTGTGCTATTCCTGAACACCTGCTCTCTCTTCCCATCTCTCTACATTGCCTACTGGGGGTTGTTGGGTGTTGCAGGGGGAACCTCAAACCATAGTACTATCTGCTATGAACCAACATAAAAGTATTATTTTATGTGCCGCATTTCTTTTGCTCATTACTTGTTCTTAGTGCATTAAAGACATTATTCAGTGTTCTGTCACCCCATTGGTGATTGGTGCTTACCTATTAAAATATACTGTGATTACATTTTCAATACATAAATAAATATTTACCATTGTAAACCAGCCTGAATCCTGGTTCAGTGTGACCGGGGGCAGGTGGGCTTCCAGGAGAAGGGTGTGATATGAGTGGTATATCGTTCAGAATATTGAATTTATAGACAAAAATAAATAAGGGTTTCAGTTGTGCACTACATGCTGGGCTTTGACTTGGGTGTGTGCCGGATTGAAATCACTTACACGTTATGTTGTATGTTTGGCAGGCAGATGACTTGTCCTTGGTTGTAGGTTCCGAGACCTTCTGGCAGTTCTCCAGAATGTTTGCTCCAGTGCCCAGCAGGGCACAATGTGTGGTCACTGGGTACCGGTTCTGGAGAGGCTGTAGCGTTCTCTGAGTTCTGTATCTCCCTCTGTGTCCATGGAGATGAATAAGGGAGGGATCTTGCTTCCTTCTTTTGATATAATGGCCTTCCTTCAATGGCGGAAGATGTAAGGCAGACTGTACCTTCATTCAGGGTCCAAGTTTGAGATCTCATTTTTTACTTCTTGTGTAGTCTTCAAATGATATCCATAAAGAGGGGTTCAGCCTTCTTTTATAGCCAAGTGGGCCACAGTGATTGGTGTAGGCTGGGTCCGCCTTAATGAACCATTCCAGGGGTCCCTACCAACAATCCACTGCATGTATGTCATCATAACCAGAGTGCTTTGCAACAGAAAAGGTAAAGAGGTGAAAACAGGAACAAGGTGTGCTCCAGAACTCAAATGGCAGAATCCTTCTTTCAAAGGAAAGAGCTCTGTGATGCTAAGTTCCACCCAAACTTCCTGTCTGTTGTTTCAAAGAGTCTCTCTGGTTAATGGTTCTCACTATGGTTCCTGATTATAGCAGCAATTCTCCCTTGAAGCTGCAACAACACTATAATCTCAGGCTCCTGCCAACCACCTTCTCGCACCTTATGAATGCGTCCCCCTAATAGGGTGGCCTACGGTAAACAACAGGCCGAGACATGACAGTTCACTGTCATTGATACTGAGGGCAGGAGCTTGAATCAGGTTGACACAGTTAAATATGAAATGTTGTTGGGTTTCCTCTATGCTTGTTAAACTCTGCAGACATGTCCTATATGGGCCGTTTTGAAGTACCCTCTACTGGCAAGTTAATCACTGCCAACAGCTGCAGGGCCTAATAAAAGAGCATGGCAGATCCATGGAGCCTTTGTTAGTTAATCAGGCTACCCATGGCATGGGGAAGGTTGGTCAGTGAGCCGAATACCTACAGAAGAAAGTCACCAGCCGGCCAGAACACTCAGATCCAGTAACAACATACACCTGGAATCAAAACAGTCACACAAGGGAAGAACATGTATGAACAACACTATGAACGTATTCTTTTGCCTAGCAAAAAACACTAAAATTCAGAAAACTCCTAATAACCTGGCTATTCTACTCAGAACTGGAAGAAAATGAATGAACAACACTCACACCGACCAGAAGGAACACACACCTCACAAGAAAAAGGATTAAAGCATACCGCAACAACTGTAGGAAGCTGGAGAGACTTTCCGAGTGGGAAGGAGACCTGGGTCCCCATGGAAGACTCAAACAGAGTCTAAAATGGAAGATAGGATTGCTCCAAGTTGAACCACAGACAGAGGGTCAAAGGGACCGGGTAGATCGAGAGCACAGGGAAAGGTCCCACTAAGCCCCTCCACCCTAACATACCCCCGGAAGGGGCAGAGGAAAGAGGTGGCAGGTGCACAATAGCATTGGTTAAAAGGGACAAATAGTTTTCGCCATGGTGGTAAAGGTACGACCCAGGCGGTAACTTACCGCCTGGGTCGTAATGAGGCCCATTGTCAATTGCATAGTCAGTTTATTAAATAAAATAGATATATTTTTATTTTTTTCCAATGCTAAAGGAAAGTATATATCAGCATGCATACAATAATTAAACATGCTTTTGGTTTAAATATCTTAACTTTAACCAGCAACCAGTTTAAAAGAATGTTTACATTGATGAAGATTCCTTTAGGCCAACCATGCACCAAATGTAGGCAAACCATGGTGTGCACACCTTAGAAGCAGCGGCATAAGGGTCAATTCAGAACTGTCTGTTCTGATATCTCATGCACTGGAACAAAGAAGACATGTTATTGGGTGTTAGAATGGCCACACCGTGGCAATCACTTCTTCTGCCTATGATCTTCTGGTAAGAAATTTAGAGGCAGAATGTGTTAATATGTTGGGCAGTTTTATAACAAGGATTTCCTGACAGTGCAAGGCTGGACAGTATTCTGATTGGTTCAAGTTTATTTTCAAGTTTATTTCATCTGGGAATTTTCCTTAGCTTGCTCATGTGGAGCAGGCCAGTCGTCCAACTACAGGCAGTCGTTTACTTGTAAATAGCTAAGAGGCACAATTCAACCCACTGCCTCCATCCATTGACACAGCCAAAAAAACGTTACTATCAAGACACATATCACATAATCATGTATGATGAATTAACCTGCTTGTAGTCATAATGCAAATAAAAGTGAACTGTTTTTGCATGTCTAAAAATCATGCATTATGGAAATAAACTACGTACTTGAAGAAATAATGAGGCTTTACTTGGTGATTCAAGTACATTTGGTAGCCACCTCGTTAGCAAACTCGCTAACCACCTTAGGTTTTAGTTATCAGATCTGCAATCCCACGCACATTTCAGGTTGCTCCCTGGACTGGATAGCCAATCTCAGCTGCAATACCTTAGTCAAGTCCAATTATCCCTACCCATGGTTTGACCACCACATCATTGCCGTTACCATTCCCCATGACTGGAAAACCAAACCCCCTACTAGATGCTATCACCATCTCTGACTCGCAGCTTCCATAAACTGACTAAAGACAACCTTCTACCGTTCCTCGCTGCCCTCAAACTAGAGTGCCTATATGTCTCTGATCCTCAGAACAGCCAATCTCTACACCAGAACATTAATCAGCACAATCAACTACATTGCCCCACTATACTCTAAAAAAACAGAACCTGCAGCTCACACCAACTCCTGATACACCAAAGACCTCCTAGACCTCAGTACCAAAAAAAGAGCCCTTGAAACATGCTGGAAGAAAATCACCTTCGAGGCCACAAAACAGGAGTTCACATTCCTATCTAACCAATACAATCAAGCCATCATCCAAGACAAAACCACAACCTTCAACACACAAACAGCTAATGGGTAATCAGACACCAGAGAACTATTCTCCACCTTTAGAGAATTGGAAGCTCCGGCTCCCCTACTCCCCTAGTCTGACCAAAGACTTAGAGTGGTGCGCTAGCATATAGAAATTCATATAGTCCACAAATAAATACTTGCCAAAGGAGTCAGGTTAACGCACTCCTGTCTGGACACTGAAGCCTGCCACATTCCCACTTATAATACCCCAGGCACCTCACTTTTCCGATTCAGCAAAATCACTGAGCTGGAAACCCTTCACATTCTAAAAAGCCTGAAGCCATCAAGATGCAAAGGGGATATCTGCCCGTCTCCCTTATCAAAGACTGTACAGAAGTACTGGCCCTGTTCATTATGCCTTCATCTAATCTTCCTTCTCGACAGGTATAGTACCAGCCTGCCTCAAAGAAGCCTGAGTCCTACCTCTCTTAAAAAAAACTTCACACTACCCAGCGGTTCCTAACAATTAACTGCCCATCACCACAGTCCCCTCATTGTTAAAAATACTTGAAAGAGCTGTATATGTGCAGATTTAAAGCCACTAAGAAGCTAAGCACATCCTAAGAGTCTGTCAATCAGGTTTCTGCCCAGGCCACATTATGGAGTAGCACTCTTGGACCTTATAAATCAGATTGATGAGATAAGGGATGTGGAAAAAAGCTGCCTTACTGCTCCTCCTAGACCTCTCGACCATAATATACTCTGCCATCACCTGACCTCAGGAGCCTCCTCCTGCCCGGAAGTGGCTTCCTGGAATGTTTTCTTCCTAAAAGGCAGAACAATTAAAGTCTTCTGAGAAAGCGCCAGTGCGGTGCCCTCTCCTATCAGCTGTGGATTACCACAAGGATCCTGCATCTCGCTGACACTTTGCAACATATTCACAAAGTCACTTTTTTGACTTCCTGGGCTCCCTCATCATAGCATTGTAAGAGGATTCAATTCAACACTACAGCTAAGTCAATGCCTAGTCAGGGATACTGAATGGAAACCCTTATTGATATATCTTTATGTCCAGTTCATGCGTTCTGGATGACTACCCCTATATAACACCCCTCTCTTTGAATCCCCCTTACCCCACTGAGCCAAGAAGTAGTTCTGTTTTGCAAGTTAAAAGGTTTATTTGATAATTTAAACAATAGATATATATATCACACTTTATAATAATTTAATAATTGAATATCACACCTAATCTGAGCAGTAATCAATAATGGATAGTCTGGCACTAGCACACTTGTGAATAGGAACAGAAGAATAAGGTGGTAGAAAATACTTTATATAAGTTCAGATGGATGTAATGTTGAATGCAATGCAATACAGAAAATACTCAATATGATTTCAACAAAACAATGTAATCAGTTTTCTCTGGCGATCCCCTCCCCCCTTTATGCAATGCAAGGAAATGGAAGGAAAGCACACAGTTCTCAGAAATGCAATCAAATGTAATTCAGTTCCCCCCAGCAAGCTTACACTACAGAAATTGGAAACACAGGCCCAAAATGCTTTTATATGTGCTGGCAATGAAGTGAGGAATATGCTGAAAATGGTTTTAATTCCCTTTAGGAGGTTCAGGGTGAGTGAAATATACTTGGGATGAGTTCAGGCTCACTTTAGCAAGGATCTAGGAGTAACTAACAGGTTAAACGAATTTTTGGCAAATGAAAGCAAGAAAACTGCTGTTTTCACACGTGGAGAAATTTGCAAATCGCGGTAAATTCGCGAGTGCGTTTTTCGCGATTGCAGCAAATTTATAGAGAAATAGAATGCGGTTCTAGGTCCGTTGAAAAGCTGAGATTCTAAGCTTTCAGAGGAAAGTTAAACCAAGTTCCAGAGTTACGGTTACAGAGTTATGAACGATTAAATAAAGGTCATTTTTTAGATTTGAAATTTTAAAGTTCAAAGTGACAAGTGACAGCTAGCAACTAGAAAATGACAGGTGACAGTTTTGCAAATGACAGTTAGCAGGCAGTTCTACTTAGATTAAAATAGCTTGGATTATATTATTTTAACTAAGAGATTGGTTCTGCACAGTTCTGCTATGTACTCACAATAGATTTAGAAATAGAATGGGCCTCGCCACGGATCTGGTCAGGTTTTCTTCACTCGCCACGGACGGTTTCTGCGCACAGCGTCTGGGTCAGCTCTACTCTGCTGGTCTGGTCTGGGTCTCTGGTTCTGATCAGGTCTGTGGGTCCGGATACAGCGGTCTCCGGTTCAGCTGGTCTCTCTCTGGATACAACACTGCTTCTGGATCTTTCTGCACAGCTTTCTCTGGACCCAGCGCTGATCTGCACGCTGTTAGGTTTGCTGGATGCTGAGGCCCACTGAGAAGAGTTCTCAGTTTGTGGGTTTAGACCCTTGCTTTGAGTTCTGAATCAAGTCCTTTGGAGTTTTAAAGTCTAAGTGTTGAATCTAGTATCTTCTGGATGTTGTGTGGTCCGGCAGAGCGCGTTGCAGCAAATGGAATTGAATGTCCCTATCTGTCCTGACTGTCTGCTTTTATGTGTTTTGAAAATGGGTGGAGAGGCTAGCTTCCTAGGCCCTACCCCTCTCCATTTGTCATTGGCCACTTCCTCCTCTTCTCCTTGATTGGGGGAATGAAATGAAGTGTCATCATGATGAGGTCTGTTTATGATACAGAGAACCCACCCCTGTCAAATTACACACAATCTATATTTGATCCAAAAGACATATTTGCACAGGTACACATTTGTTTAAAATTACATGCACCCATCACATATCACAGGAGGTATCCCCTGTTCAAATCTGCTCTTCCTGGGAGCTTGCATTCAGAAATGGCAACATATTTTACTTTTTGGTCAAGTTACCAATATCAGATTCTTACTCAAATTTACCCAAATGTGTGCAAGGCATGCAGGCATTGATTGATGAAGTATCAGACTTTTCACATGCAGACATTTTAAGTAATACCCTCTTAACTGCTAGTTTGCCCCCAGAACATCACACAAATTGGAGTTTGGGCTTGAATTGAAGGTACATTTTTTAAATTAAGGCTCTCAAAGTTATACATTTCTGTCATTTGATTACAAAGAGTTATCAGTGTTTCTGTAAAATATATATTTTGCTTTCAATTCAGTTCTCAGAATGTTGGAGTCCGCCTCCAAGACTTGGGTGGGTCAATCACATGTGTCTTCTGGCAGGCAGGCCTTTGTTGACAGAAAACAGTCAAAATCAGCATATCCTATTCAATTGCAAGAGCCTATTGTGTGGTCTCCAGGAGGCTCCCAGCCAGTCTGCCTTCTATCAATCAAGAGGTCATGTGAGATTCTAACTCCTGGTGTGAATCTCTAGAGGTGAGAGGGTTTCCCAGGCTTCAGGCCTCTGGGAACAGCATGTGGCTAATTTTTAATTAAAATGCAGCCTTTGAAGTCAGCTGAGTCAAATCCCTTTGTCAGCAACTGCACTCAGTTCTCCTGTCAGAGTTTAGACCGCTAGCGCCGCCTTGATGATTTTGTTGGTACTGCATGCAATTTTGGGATCTTTCTTGGATTAATGCATTCTAAACAGGAATGGTTCTTACATGGTAGTAAATCCTTGATTAACATTGTTTTGATGGGGCTCCTTACAGTAAGATGATTATGTGGAACCCCACAAAAGGGTTGAATTTTTAAAGTGGTCCAATGAGCCACGATTTCAGCAACTTTTTGACATCAGTAACAGTGGATTTTGTTAACAAAGATCTTTCTCTACACTGGTGGGTGGCAAGTGAGGTAACCATTTTGGTGTGCGCACAAACTGCGTGGTTCTCCTGGATTCTGGCGCACTTGTGGGCTTTTTGGCCATCTTGGATTTTCTAAGCCCACAGCACCAAATGTTGCAGCATGATAGCTCAAACGTGGGTCAGGACACCCAACAGCATCCATCAACTATGTTGACAACACGCAGATTCTCCTCCCCCTCTCTGGCATCTACACAAATGATGATGCTGCACTGAGCTCTACCTCCACCACCATCCAAGCCTGGGTGATGACCCACGGCCTCTGTTTCAACGATGAGAAGACCGAACCTCTCTTAGTTGGTCCCTTGTCTATACTACAACAACTGGCTCCAGAATGTGCAGCATTCAACGTTCATGGCATCCTGATCTCAATCTTACCTGTGGTCAAAAGTCTAGGGGTATACCTGGATGCAACACTGTCCCTAACCCGTTATGTAAATGCCATTGCCTCCTTAGTGGCATACTCAAATAAACTCCTAAACACTGCCAGACTCTTCCTCTCCAAAGAAAGCTGCATAACAATCGCAGAGCAGTGGTCAGCACGAGGACGGACTACTGCAATGTTCTCTTCGCTGGCACTTCTGCTGACCACATAAAAAAAAAACCTCTAGGCCATCCAAAATAATGCCTTACGACCCAGCCTTAATATTCGCAGAGCAGAACATACCTCAGCCGCCCGAAAAGCAGCACACTGGCTCCAGATCAGAGAAAGACACTCACTATCACACACAGGTGTATCTCCAAAACTGCCCCACCCTACCTGGCACAAAGAAATTGCTATGACACACTCCTCCAGGCCTACCAGAATCCCATACACCCACAGACCTTCCCACCCTTAGTTCAAATGTGCCAAAGCGTGATGGTCTAGCTCTCCAGTCATTGCGGCAAAGCAATGGAATGCTCTCCAACATGTGCTAAGAGTTGAGAAAGCACACTGGTCCTTCTGAATAGCTCTCAAAACTTGGCTATTTGTCTAACTGGTTCACCATGTTTGATGCCTGCTGAAATGTGAATCTATTTTTTGCAAACCATGTATGTAACTGTCCATGCACCAGCATATCCTGTGTACCTGACTACTCATTACCACTGCCTTGGCTATGTGTAACTGGATCCATTACAGCGCCGAGATGCCTCAGGGATTGTGTGTGCTAAACGAATGAAAAATAAGTAAATACATTAATAAATAAGCTGTCTTGAAAGATGAGATTGCTAACAGGACTTTGTGGAAGCTTGCACTTCCAATACACCTGTTGCAGTGCAAATCACTCTAGCACCTTCACTTATTAGGAGGAATTTCTACAGGCAAAGGAGTAAGTGTCACTACAGCCAAGTTAGCACCATTTGTTTTACAACATTTTAAGCAATGCATATCAGTATTAAACTAAACACTATATAAATGTATTTAATGGTGCAACTAGCTCAGTGTGAAGAACGAGTTATGGAACAGAGCATATTTTGAAACCTGTATGCTGGTTCTAGGATGAATAGAGGGAAATTGGAAGAAGTTGTGTTTTTATATGCTCCTATTCATGAACATAGTCATAAACAATCATCATACATGATTTTCATTCATTTTAGACTGGCATTTGACAGTGTAGACATAAACAGATTGTGAAATGTGCTAGATTTTCTTTAAGTTCTCGTCAAGCCTGTGACGTCCATTCTGTAAACATATCACAAAACAAAAGCCATACTTAAATATGGAAAAAGTGGACAATTCACTGACCTCTTTCCAGGCCCGATTCTCAAGGTATTATTAAGTACTGAAAAGGTTGTAGAAAGCGTTAGCGACCTTTTCGGTACTCAACACCTATTCTGAAGGTGGCACATTGGTGGGAAGTTTGAATGAATGACCACTTGTGGAATATATGTGCCGGTTGCAAGGATTTGCAATAAACTAACCTAGCAACCAGCACTTTCGGTATCTGGCATTTTACTTACTTAGCACATGGCAAAAGTGGCGCACATGTATGGCACACCTTTGGAGGTGCTGTTATGGAGAAGTGCAACACTGTGAAACAGCATTCCTTGTTTTAGAGACTTCTCATCAGGGTTAATAAATCACAGGTGTGGATACACAGAAAAGATACCTTTTTTATTCACTCTTCGAGTATGAATAGATGCATGCTATGAACAGTTATACCAGGGGTGCAGTCATTATTGCGGGTTAATTTGCCAACCTGATTTTTGTTAAAGACTTTGTCCTACATGGGTTATTGTAGGTTGATTTGTGAAAAAGCGGCTTCTGGTTCTGGGTACTCTTGGCTGAAATGTTGGTCATGCTTCTCTTCCTGACTTATGTTAAGAGCTATGACTTTGAATCCAGATACACGAGATGGCTTATAACCTTGGCACCTCTCAAAGCAACTGCATGAAATTTGGAAATGCCATTTTACACCTGACTCTGAATGGTTCTGCAACGTGTGGTGCTGTTTTGTCAAGCGGGAACACCATTAGAGTTGGGTCCCAAAGGAGTTTAAAGGCTTTTAAATGTGGTGCCATTTGATGAATCTGCAAAAAGGTTTGCCAAACGATTTCAGACCTTGATATGAATGTTTCTACAAACATGGATGGTGGATTTTTTGCCAAGAAGCGACAACATTAGAGGGGGGGACTCAACATTTTTAGATGGATTGTAACTTTGTTGCCATTTGACGAATGTGGACAGATATTTTCAGAAAGATTATAGACCCAACCTTGAATGTTTGGGCAAAATTTGAATGCATTTTGTCAAAGGGGGCTAAGTTATATTACTATTTTATGTATGTGCATTTTGACATAGCGGTTTTGCCGCAAACCTGTGTAAGGAGCATTGGCAAGGACCTGAAAACATGGTTTTGCAAATGTGTCTGTGTTTTATTTTTTGACAAATGTCATAATGTAGGTACAAAAAATACAGATTTTGCCCAAACTTTCAAGGTTGGGTCTATAATGTTGGTCACTGAGGTATAGCCGGTGGCCATGGGCAGTGGCCAGTTTGTCCTGGTCATTGCCATGACCCGGACAATCTGGCTGCTGGTCATGACCATGAGGGACCAGCAATGGGGGTTAAGTGGGCGTGGCCACCAGGGACTGTCTATGTGGTAAAGCTTTTCGAAATTGGGATAGGTTTGAATGGGAAAACAAAATCTGCATGTGGGCACAGGTTGAAGCGCTGGATGGAATTACAGCAAATATGAACAAGGAGGGTCGGGAAGAACTTCAAAGCATGGTTTTGCAAACTTGTCCTGTGTTTAATTATTGATAAATTGTTAAAATATAAGTAGACAACACAGTGAAATAACATTGGTGTCTGGACAATGGGCCTGTCCTTCAGCAAGGAGAAATGTGTACTGTAATGTGCTTATTGGGGCATGCTGCTTGGCTGAGGCAGTAGGTTTGAATGGAAACAAATATTCTGCTTATGGTTAGAGCCTGAAGGGGTGGACTAGATTACAACAAACCTGCGCAACAAGCATTAACAACAACCTGAAAGCATGTTTTTTGGAAATAGGTATTTTGTTTTATTTTTCCAAAGTGTAAGAATGCAGGTAGAAAACTAGTGATATACATTCCGTGCCTGGGCCGTGGGCCTTGCCCTCGGCAAACACAAATGTGTACTCTGGTTTGCTTATTCAGGAATGCAGCATGGCCGAATCCATGCCACATGGATTTGGCGACTGCTATGGCTCCAAGCTATAAGCACTGGCCATTGAATACATTATTAGGGTATAGTTGAAACTGAGCTAGGGTGCAGGGTAGGTGCATTGAATAATAGGGGTGTTTTGGTTGGGCTGGGGTCATGTTTGAGCCTTATACCATAGGCAATTGAACAATGATTTGTATCCCCAGCATGCGCTGCTGATAACAACAGACATAAGTTAAAACTTGGCATTTCCCTGCTAAGTTTTCATGAACACTTGCCCATCTGTATTGCCACTTCTATTCATGCACTTCTCTCACTGCACAGTGCATATGTGCATTTATGGGTGCATTGTGTGCAATAGTTTTGAATAAGTAAGGGAAATGCAGATGCAAAAGATTTGTAGAAGATTTTTAAGTGGCAGTGGTATGTGGAAGCTTAATTTTGTCATATGGTTATATGTACAGTTTTTGGTAGTGATTGGTGTATGGATGCGTGACTGTTTGAAAGCAGGCATTGCGTGAGTGTTACAAATATAACATATAAAATGGTACAAGGGCTGCCATGTGCAATGGTGTGCACGTGCCATCCGGGTCTTTTATTGAGTTTAAAGTTTTTTTTTAGTTCTGTTTTTTAACTGTGAGAGGTGGTTCCTATAGGACATTCTTTTGGTGTTTTGGGATTTTTCTTTGCAGGAGAGGTCAGAAAGTAAGGTGGGGAGTGCAATGCTGAAGAGGCACAAACCACAAATATGGAGGGACAGGTGGACAGGGGAAGTTGTTGCACGTGTGTTACATCTAAGGTAGGGGGCAGTGTTTCTCATGCTCCTTCATTACAGCTTGAAAAGCACTTCGGAAATGCCCCCCCCCTGCAGAGTGGTCTGTTGAAGTATATACAGCGTACTGTTGTCTTTGAAAGATAATATGGATCCATAGCCTCTTTTATCACTTGCAAGGTAGCTGGTGGGATGTTGTGTCCCACAGAAGTAGGCTGTATGGTTACAGTATTGATTGAGAAAGATGAGGTGGAGGAAGACAGTCTGCTAATTGCTAATAAAGGAACAACGTTTCTGAGAGCATTTGGTGTGGCGACGCATGGAGGTGGTCCCGTAGGACTCCAGGTAGTCCGTGATTGAGTACAACATTGCACTCAGTGCATTTCACTTTGGGAGCTTTAGCCTTTGGTACATTACGAACAGTGGTAAAGAACTGCAACACCCATTATTATCTCTGGGTGTTAGAGGTAGGCACTTCCTCTACCTCATTTTCGTGATGCTCTTCATTGTCTTTTGAAGAACTGCGCTTTTTCTGTTGTGCATGTTCTCCAGCTGGTGGAGGTGGTGGTTGAGGCTCTTGGGGAGGAGGGATGGCAATAGCTGATGTTATTTCTAAGATAAATAGCAGTTTTGCAATTGTTCTATCAGGTATGTTCCCTGTGCAAGATTGTTAATGGATAATGAGTAAGAATAGGTGTCGGGCTGTGCAAGAGTACATTTTGAGCTTGAAAGTTACTAGATGTAGCAGAAATGTATTCCCGAACTGTCCTCGAAGCACGGAACCATTTGCAAAGTGTGTATGTGTTTGCCAACGTCATCATGCTTTGTGAGTGCGTGGTCAGGTGACATTGTCTGAAAAGTCTGCGATGACGTCAGACGTTCGCAGATGTCGACAAACACAAAAACAGTGGATAAAGTTGTAAAACGTGTATAGAAGTGTTCAACATGATGCTAGAATGTCAGGGTTTTATGGTGAAGCTTTGCAAATTCGACAGAAATGTTGCTATATTGGGTTAAGTATGATATTGGTAAGTTGTAGGACATTTTGGGTGCACTGGTAAAAACCTATGGAATTCACTGAAACAACTTTGTTAAAGGGACATTATAGATCATTTTCACTAATAAAACACTATCCAATTCAATGAAGAAACTTTGTTAAAGGGATGTTATGGTTAAGTTGCACTAATAAAAACCTATGAAATTCAGTGAAAAACTTTGTTAAAGGGACGTTATGGCTACAATTAAAAACAAAATAACCTCAGAAATTAGACAGTTATGGTAAGCTAAGAAACCATAACTCGCACCACCACCGTGCACTGCTAAGACTAACAAACAGGACTTGAAAAATGACATCACAAATGTTATTGATGAAATCATTGAAGCCATCACACATTACATTGATTACATTGATTTTAGTAAACAGTCCCTACAAGGGGTTAATTAATAATGTTGGAAACAAGATGCTAGGGGTGATTGGGAGACCTATCATGAATTACTTAATGTATTAAAGAATATACTCATGTCAACTAAACATGATATTCTAGTTTTGCTGTTAGAGAGGAACCTAATTATACATGCATATAGACAATGGTTACAGTATGCACCATAGAAGTACAATATTTTTAATCTGGTAATTTCCGATAGTAAAATAATAAATACTACCTTAAGAGAGTTTTGAATAATGTTAAACATGGAATACATAGGTAACAATTGAAAACTTACCACACACTTGCGATAGCACAAAAAATACATATAAAAATGCACAATGCATCCAAATTAGAGGCATATACGGGGAAACTAAAGTCAGGAAGAAAGAAACAACAGCACCAAAAAATGACAATACCATTAGTGTTATTCATCATGTAGACAATCTAATTGTGTGCTTGAGGCATGCTTATTGCCCCATGTATGTGCACTATGAGCTCAGATTAAAATCTAAGGAAAGTAATTTAAGAACATATGGAAATGTTCATGTTTAGATATGTAGCACCTTTTACATTTTTGGAAATTCTCCATGTCAGTAAAAACAAAAAAACTAGCCTAATCATCTCAGTAAACAAAAACAAGTTGACAAAAAAATGCAATAAGCAGTGCATACCTAATGTCTCGGAGAACAACTAGTACCAAATATTTTTACAAACCCAGTTGTGACTGGTTATACATGTTTTGAGGTGCGGGGGGGAAAAGGGCCTTGGCACAAAGCCCTACTTAATAAAGAAAGAGAAGAGAACCCAAATTTCGGTTCCTCCTGTCCCCTGCACACTTTGTACATACGCCACAAGGGCAGTTAATCATATAGATATTCAAAAGTCAAACAAGTAAAGCCGAATTCACAATTTAATACCACAATGGGTTCTGAATTTCTAGACTCAAGTCTAGAAAGTGTAAAGATGGTTCTACTATCTCCATGGTGAATTTGGTTGTGCTGTGTACAGAATTTAGATATTTTTTAAATGACTGTGGGGTGTATTGAGACCCTCTTTTTTGATCTGGGGGGCCTGTGTCATGAGGGTGTGGAACTAAGAAATGTGGCCAAGTACTCAGGCTAACCCACCTTTTTGCCACTTGCCGGTAGTATTTCACTACACTAGGTAACAGATAATATGATTTTGAGTCCTTGGTCACATTTCCCAGAATTTAGATATTCCAGAAACGGGTCCAGTTCATCTCTTGTACCGCACCAGATGCCAAAGATGTAATCTATGAACCATTTACAAATTAGAATTCTCGATGACTAGAATGGGTTGTCAAGTACATGATCCTTTTCAAATTTATACATGTAGGTGATAGCATATACCAGGACCATAGCCGCGCCCATTGATGTTCCAGATGACTGCACATAGTACTTGCCCAAAAAACAGAAGTAGCTTTTATACAGTATTATTTCCAATAATTCGACGACAAAGTCCTTGTTCCCTCTAATGTCCAAATGTTTCAATAACAGCCAGAGCACGGCACATATGCCTTCAGTGTGTGGAATGGAAGTGTACAAACTGCACACATCCATACTAAAGGGAATACAGCTTGTATCTAAAGAAGTAGTCTCCTGAAGGCAGTTCAAAAAATCAGTGGTGTCCATTAAGTATGAAGGAATTTGCTGAATTAAAGGTTGTAATAACCAATCCACATAAATAGCAAGTGGGTTGAACACACTGTCCATGCCTACTACTATTGGTGTTAAGGGAGGATTCTTGTTATCCTTGTGGACCTTTGGCAGGCCATAAAAGACTGGTGTGATTGGTGTTTGTTAATAAGGAACTGACTAGTTTTTTCACTGATCCAATCATTCTCTGTTCTATATCCGTCTTGTAGCTGTTCAGTTTGTCATTAATGTTTTCTAGGAGTTGAGATATGTATATGCTAACACCTACATGTACAAATTTGAAATGGATCATGTCCTTGTCAACCCATTCTGGTCAACGAGAATTCTAATTTGGAAACGGTTCATATGTGAAATCTTTGGCATCTGGTGCGGTACAAGAGATGATCTGGACCTGTTACTGGAATATCTAAGTTCTGCACACAGCACAACCAAATTCACCATGGATATAGGAGAACCATATTTACACTTTCTAGACTTGAGTCTAGAATTTAAGATTGGAAACATCGCCACTACGGTTTACCACAAGCAAACAGACATGAACAACTTATTACACTTCTCCAGTTTTCATCCGAAATCAATGTTGAAGAGTCTTCCATTTAGCCAAATGTTGAGGCTCAGAAGAATTATCTCTGACCCGGCGGGCCTTTACTCGGAATGTTGCACTCTGGTGGAAAGTTTTGTGTCCAGAGGTTACCCAGAAACAGTGACGGGAGAAGCCTTTGAAAGATCTGCTAAATTTACGAAGGAACAACTCTGCACTCCACAAAAGGACAAGAGTACACCACTATTATACATCTCTAAGTATTCTTGACAGAGTTTTCAAATTAGCAAAAAATTGAGAAAACATTGGACTATATTACACAATGATACCAATCTTTTGCGACTATTTCCCGAGGCGCCCGTGATGGCCTTCAAAAGGGGACATGATTTGAAGGACAAACTCGTAAGGGCAGAATGATCAGCAAAGGACAAACAATTCCTTTTAAGCACAAGGAAAAAGGGAACTTTCCTGTGTTTTAATTGTATTAACTGCAATAACATAATCAAGGGGGATACAGTATCGCATCCAAAAACTGGCAAGAAATTTAAGATCAAGGATTTTGCCACCTGCCTCTCTGCCGGTGTAATATATTTAATATAATGTCCATGTGGTAAACTATATATTGGCCACACTACAAGACCAGTGAAAGACAGATGAACAGAAGAACACAAATCCACAATTAGATCTCCCGTAGCCAGACACTTTATCGAACATCAACATACCATTGCGCAAATTAAATTCCAAGTGGTGGAAGTGGTTAAACGCTTACAGAGAGGGGGAAATTACCAAGCATTCTTATCTCATCGTGAGAAATACTGGATACATACCCTTGACACACTTTAAACCCATGGTTTAAATGAGAAATTCTCCCTGAACTGTTTCTTATGAGGGGGAATTTGGAATTTGGAATTTGAGATGATGTTATTCATATTGATTCCAGGGCTGTTTACATGTTAATTGCAATTTTATCATTTGTTTAATGTGAGGTTTGTTCCGAGGTGGGATCAGTATGAATACAAAGCTTCTTCCCATACTGAATCAAGTACAATCAACAATCTTGTCATGACTAACGTGTAAATATTCAGTGTCTCCAATAATTTTGTGTGCAATTTTGAGCCTTATCACAGAATATACATCTTGACAATGTAATACAATTCTTAGGAGTTACATCCAGTCTCCATGAATATTTCTATTGTATTGCACTTTTGAATAGAGACTATAGCAATTTCTTTCTTATTCTTTGTAAATTGTTTCCTCTCTGATGACATTGCTATTCCTGTGATCCGTATCTCTATTATCAGGTATCTCTCTACTGTGATTGGGGATTTATGTTAACAATTAATGCCCTAATGAATTCAAAACAATCATGTTGGAATGACACCATGCTGTAATTTGTCCTCACACTTCAACTGCATATATATGCATATATACAGATGTTGAATGAATAAAGGATATTTACACCACTTGAGTATAACTATGTAAAGTGTGTGAAGCATATTTGACATTGATTGTGGAGTGCATGTAACACTATGTAGAGTTCAGAAATGAACCGTTGAGTCTACTTCCATTTCCCAACAATTAGTTTGGTTGGTGTCCTTGAACACACTAAGGGCCTCTTCCCTCAATTCTGCATTTTTTTAGAGTCAGGGGTCCTTGAAGGGTTGTACCCGTATGGTTCTTCACCATTGCAATGTGACACTCATGTTCACCACAGCTCCCAACACTTCTTTAAAATAGAGGAATGATGGACGCATTGGCAGCGTGTCACTTCCCGAGTACCTGACACTATGGAACATTATATTTATCAGGAACCTATGCTCTTGCAAGAATTCAGGTCAACCGTATTTAGATAACATATCCTTACAAGATGGGGCAACACTGTTCTCCTCACAGCAATGTCCCTTTTCAGTTTCCATGATCTGAATACCTCACTAAAATGGCACCGCTCATTCGGAGCATCCATTGTCTCCTAGGCGACTCTTGCGCCAGAGACTTGGTATACTGTGACTCGAGTGTTAATGTCTACAATCCATTTAGAAGGTAAGACATTTGGTAGCACAGCAATTATCTTGCCTTGAGCCAATGTCCATTCAACTCTATTTATCATAATCCCCACTGTTCGGATTACATTATAGATCTTGCACGTCACATCCATGTTTGAGGCACTTTTGACGCCACTCAGATATCCGCTGGAGGAACCACCACTGTACCCTTGGGACTCGCTAGCATATGGTACGTTTGATCCGCGGGCTCTTTGAATTGTTTTTATCGGTCTGTTCACCATCGGAAATGCCCTATTGGAGAATGAGTACCCACATGATGATACTCCGTTGCTGGATAGACTGTCATCCATAGACCAGATTCAGTAACCATGACAGTACCACAGAGTCCACATTTATAGCATAACAGAAAGCACCATCTATACGTCCACCTCAATCCCATATAAAAGGTAACCTCCCACACGTTGTCATTTCGCATTAATATTCTAGACCCTGCATCTTTCAAACTGTGGGGCCATATACTATTGGATATAGTTAATTGAGATTCAGTCATCTTATAGCAGATAATGACCTTATCAGTGGATTATAGACACCACCCTATTTTGATTTCATTATTCCTCATTCCTCCATTGACAGATAAACGCCCTACATAAAGAACTAGAGGTTGGAGCCTGGAAGGGACATCGCCTTCCAATTTGTGGGTGAATCTGATACACCTTTTAACAGCATATGATGATTCGAGGTATTTCCACATATTCTCACATAGTATGTCCTTTTCTGAATCTCTTCTGAGTGGCTCTTGAGTCATTTGTTCTTACAATATGTATTCTCTATTATAAGCATGTTCTAAGAAGTGACACTCGGAGACAGCTAGATCCAGATAGTGTGTTCATTTGACTCATGTGAAGATTTAAGATCCTATTCATTAATGGGAAGCTGACCACCTATATTTGTTGGAACATGGATGTTCTCCTAGGGACCATCCGATTGGGTTTAATAATATCAACATATCCAAGGTCATGGCCTATATTATTTCTCATACCTATTCTACTGTTCATTGAATTCTAATACTTTTGGACCTAGACTCAAGTGCTTCATGTCTTAACTTTAAACCTGCAAATAATGAAATAATGGGCTAAGTGCATCAACTTACCTGACTCTTTCTTTCCTTTTTTTCTTTTAATGAACAGTCTGATTTGGCCCTTTCTGAAGAAGAGGGAATCCTCGAAACACATCAGCCGACTTATAATGGACACTATTGCTTTTACATTGTGTTTCTCCTCACATTTATTATGTTTGTAACATTAAATCATTGTTCTCAAAGAAATATTGTGTTTCTGAACCCATTGTGGTATTAAATTGTGAATTTTACTTTACTTGTTTGACTTTTGAGTATCTATATATTTAACCGCCCTTGTGGCATATGTAGAAATTGTACAGGGGACAGGAGGATCCCAAATGTGGGTTCTCTTCTCTTTCTTTAACAAAAACAAGTGTCCCACATATGTTAATTTTAACCATAATGTCCCATTAACAACATTTTTTTTCATTGAATATATATATGCAGGATAGTCCTAACATGAAGCAGTGTTGCCTAACATAAAGAATATCCCTGAATCCTTGTGACTGTGTCAGAGACACAGAACAATGAGGCCTTATCCCCTGTTTGACCATCACGTTTTGATTCCCAGATGCAGCAAGAAACACACACGTAAACCCACATTAATTGGGACTTTGAACTACTAGGCAGGAATGTGTGCAGCTGTACAGGTGAGGGGCTGTGGCCTAGCACAAAGGTCAGATTCTTGGAAAGTGAGGCAGAGGTCTTGGGTTGCTAAAACATGAACTAAGATTTAAGACACTAGCTTCCCCCAGAATGATGGTTATCCTTTTTGAACTACTAGATGTGTAGGAAAATGGTTCCTAAATCCTTTGCGAAGTGGATTGATTAGTATGATAATAGGTTTGCTCTTAGGGAGGAGGACTGATAAAGGGGAAAATGGAGAACTACATGATCCATGCCAGGGAGATCCAAGAGTGATGCCCATACAGTGGGGAGGACATGATGGGGGAAATTATGTGTCTGGGATTAGAAAAGAGCTGCTTTGTTTGCAAGGACAAGACTGACCTTGAAGTCGACTGCTGAGTTCATGTTGATAACCAGTTGTACACCACATGATTAGGATTAAAGTTAGGGTGGATCCAGTTGAGTGTAAAAAAGTATTTTGCAGTGTTTTAAGATGGACAAGGACGTTAACCACGTGTGGTGAAGATGGGTAAGAAAACAACGGAACCATTTGCAGAATTGTCAATATGTAATTATTAGCGAGTGGGGGATTAATATTGTGTATCGAGTACATCATTTGAGAGGATTTTTGAGTTTATAACTTGAGTCTTGTGCGGAGGACGAGAGAGCTCTATGGCAGTGGATTCATGATACCCTGTCACCTTTTCCTTTTGTATATAAAATAAAAGCTCTTGTCTTTTTCGAAAAAGGGTGCACCTAGCCTTTTTCCTGAGTGGGTTGTATTTTCTTGGTCTGATTGCTGGTGAGATAACCTACATTATTGGTGACCCTGATGTGATCCCAGTAACCCCCGCGAAGATGGAAGATTCCTGGCCACACACCCAGATGGGCCGTACCAACCTGCACTGACCAGTCCCCTTTGTGCAAAACCTTTGACAGGTTTACAGGAGTCATGTTATCAAAATTTCTGTCAGTTCTTTGGACCGATCAGTGTCAATAATTGAGGTATGGATAGAGTCTGAATGTTAAGATAGTGCGAGAAAGTAAGTGCATGCGTGTGGGGAAAAGAGGTTGAATTGACGATTCTGGAAACCACACGGTATTGTATATATTTTCTATGAATTTTACTTTACGGATTGTGGAGTAACAAAACCCTTTCCTGAGATAATTCAGCATTGTATATTGAAATAAAAGAGCCTCCTTATAATAAGTGAGTCTGGGATCTCTCTGTCCAGTATAAAGGAGGCATGGGAACAGTAGGAGTTGCGGTAGAGGCCCTCATTGGTCAAGGATCTCCACATCTGATTTAGAGGGGATGTTGGAAAAAACGCTGTAGATATTATTGTGATGTTATTGTCGTCTTTGTTTCAGTTTCGTGCTGGTTAATGGTGGGCAGAGGTAGGACAATTGTGGTGTGACAGAGGAAGTGTGAAAGAGAAGTGTGTTTATGTGTATGTGAGTGGAAGGAGATTGTGAACAAGGGTAAGTGAGGGATATAACATGGGGATATAGAGGAGGGATACAGTTTGTGTGTACGGGACAGGGTTGTTGATAATACTGTAAAACACAGGTGGGTAGGGGTGGCTGAAATGGAGCCAAGCACCCCATTTGAATATATGTGTAAAGCCCTTCCTTTGTCCCGAGATAAGATTCTCAAGCAGCAGGAATGGGTTGTGGAAACAGAGGGGGGGATGTTTAATCCATGGCCAGAGCAGGGGATAAAATAGTAGGGAGATAGTCATTTGTACTTATTTAGGACAGCTAAATATAAAGGAAGAAAGAAAAAAAAAAAACAGAAAGGAAGTATAAGAATTATGGAAAATGATGGAAGACTTAGATGATGCGCCTACAGATTCCTTGAGGACAGTATGTGAAGTGATAACTCCATACGGTACAGCTACTTCTGTGGCTGCTGATCTGAGTGCCCCTGTGGCTCTTATTTAAACACATCAGCACCCCCCATTAGGATGTTACCCTACACATTCTGCATCGAGATACAGAAATCCAATGTATGTTTCTTTGCCTGCCGCAGCTCCCTCGCCACTCACGCCGGCCCAATATCAGAATCTTCCCAACCTCACAACGTCAATTGCTGTGAAGAGTAAGGGATCAGAGGGAAATGATACAAAACCACAAAAGGAGTAAGTAGCTTCAGTGGGGAAGATGGAGGGTGAATTGCCGCAGTTAAAAATTGAAAGTAGGGATGGACAGCGGACTTCCGTGGGAGTGGATGAATGAAGGGCAGGAGATTTTTTTATTTTGGCTAAATAGCACAGCTATCAAGGATGTGCATATAGAGTAGGAAAGGGAAACAGGAGGAGGCATCAGGATAGTATGGATTATGGCACAGTAAGGTCGGAGGAAGAGTATGACTATAAATACGGGGGCGAGAAGAGAAGTGGGATACAGTAAATGAGATGGAAAGGGAAGAGCAGCTGCCTGCAATTTTCCCATGAGCAAAACTTTTGTAGGGACCTCAGCTACGAAATGGGTTTGGATGGATGGTGGTATCTAAGAGATTGTTGAAGTGAAAGAAGAAAGTTGGGAAGACAGTAGGAGCACAGTTTCCATTACTACATAAGGGACTGGGGAGAGTGCAGTATATACCATGTGCAAATATGAATAAAAATAACCTTATAAAAGCACTCCCATCCCTCACAGCTGGGGCAGGTAAGTGGATATATGTATTTGAGAAGCAAACAGCAGGTTGTACCTTGGCTTTAGGGGATTTGAAAAGTTTGTGTCGAATCTGGGAGTTCAGTCTGATGACATATTGGCTAAAGCAGGGTACCTGGGAGTGAAGTTGGGTGAAGATAGTCAAGATGGGGCACATTTTAACAACATTAGGCCTTGATTATGGGAGGCACTATTTGGAGATTTATGGGATCAAGCAATTCCATTTTTCTATTTTGTAGTAAAAAAAGGCTTCCTGAAGGAAGTACAGAAGGCGCTCAACAAGATAGTGGGATTGAGGTGAAGGGTTGGACATAAATTTAGTCTATTATTATCCACCATTGTAAACAGTTGAAAGAAACAGAGAAGGAAACTCGCAGCGAGCACAAAAGGTGGAAGCAAAACTGCTTCAAAAGAAGTTAGCAAAGGTTGCATTAGAAGGGGCTGTAGCGGCATTACAGATTGAAGGGTCGACTGATTTTAGCGCAATTCAGGCTGATATGCGTGCAGCACCTGCACCTGTGTGGGGAGGAGAACGTGATTGGGCAGGGGGGTACCAGCCTCAGTATCAAGGAGGGTTTCACAGGGGATTTCAGTGGGGAAGAGAAGGGGTTTCAAGGGCCCAAGGAAGGCTAGGAGGTTTCGGAGGGATGGGATGAGATCATGAGGAGTAGAAACAGGTCAGTGTTGGACATTCTGGCCTATGGGTCAGTTTTCGAGAGAATGTAGGATTTGACAAGCATATGCTTACCCTCAACAACATATGTACCATTGCTCTCAGGAAGGCCCAGTCTTGTGCCCTCAGTTGTATGGACAGTTACCTCCAGTAGTTGCCTATGCGGTGCTGGGGCCTCTGGCCTCACCTGTTTCACCACACTCTGTTCTACTGCTACCAAACCCTGGTCCAGTAATGTACCAAATTATGCAGTAGATCAAGGCCAACAGAAGGGCCCTCATATTCCCAACAATAGTACTGTTCTGAGTGGTACAGTAACACTTTGTAAGGGGGCCAGCACAATAGGAGGGAACCCATTCATCTTTCCAGGGAGGAAAACGTATCCAGACCTATGGTTACTGCGGATCCAGAAGAGGAATACTTGGTGTATGTCGAGATTGGAAAAAAACATCATTTTCATGGTAGTTACAGGTGCGACCAAATTGTGTATTAATGAGGGAGGATTCCCATTATCAGTCAATGTCATGGAAATGCAGGGCTTCTCTTGGGCAGATCAAGCAGTTCCTTTCACAAAGAAATGACTCATCAAGATAGAGGGCAGAGAGGTGTGGGCCTCCTTATTGTACTCTACTGCAACTCTGATCAGTTTTCTGGGGCGATACAAGCTCAACATGACAATCTCTTTTTCAGAAAGACGTGTGCTCTTTTCAACACCCGATTTATGTGCTATGAGGGTAATGTTGACCTTCCAGGCATTGGACATCGAATATGCTGCATGAGGAATATCAGTGTCCCCAGATGTGTTCTTATATGGCATTGCTATATTACTGACCGCAATACCGCAGGTAGCAAAGACATATTAGTGGGTGCCTTCCGAGTTTCTGTTCAGGCCTGCCCAGCCCCAGGAGGTTGTTGCAGGAACCATTATTGAACTTGATGCAGAGGGAATTCTATTGCCAGAAGACAGGATTGTGCTGATAGAAGTTGATTCAAATTAAGGGGAGTAGAGTACAGTTTTGTGTATTGACCTGACCATGCCAATGCAAAACATCAAAGATGAAGACTTATTTGAGAATAGAGAAATAGAGGTGGAAATAATGTTGGAAGTGTGTGTCTCCTGTGTCGTGTGCCCCATGTTATTGGTAGGGAATGTTTCCTCTTTTGCTTCTGCAGATTTTTCTCAAGTACCCGATAAGTTGTGGATGAGCAATCCGCATCATGTGGGCCTTTTACAGAGTGTTGCGCCAATATGTATCACTCTGAAACCTAGTGCTGTGTTGCCTTGAGTGAAACAATATCATTTATCAAAGACAGCAGAAGAGGGGGTTTATGACCCTTCCATCCTAATTCACAGTATCTTACAGTGTTTATGTTTGCTGTGAGCCAATTAACATACCAGACTTCGTCAAGGGTACCATGAGTCTCTGAGCATCTTGAATAGTGTGCTACTTGAAGATTTGGGCAATATTATTTTTCCCAGTACTAGAATTCAGTATGTGGATGAATTGCTGTCATGAAGTACTACAGAGGATCAATTGGACATGGTATGGAAACAAAGGGATAACAAAAACAAACAATCTTACTCGGCCATTTGTCATTTAGATTGTGCAAGTGCAGGGGGTGTAGTGCAATGGGGAAGAAGAAGGGAAGTGAGGTCAGGGCAGCAGTTGCTCTGAGTAATTGCACCTGGCGGAGCCAACTATGGAAAGTGCAAAAGGGGGGGCTGTAGGGTTACGAATACAGCCACTAAGCGTGCGGAGGCCTGGAGGCAGTGCAGGTGCTTGCAGGACATGGAGGAAGCCAGCTGCCCGTTGAGTTCAGAGGATAGCCGGGCAACTAGCTAGCATGGCAAACAGGTGGTAAGCAAAGAAGAGCAAGAGAGAAAGCAAAAAGGAAGGTCTTGAGCTGCTTCCTGAGCCTGAAGTGGTCCTTCTCCAGTTTGAGAGGGGTAGGGAGGCCATAGCAGAGGGATCCCCCTGTAGAGAAGAGAGAAAAACCTCCAACTCTCTCCCTGGTGAAGTGTCTGACAATCAGAGAGTTAGAGGTAGCTAAGCGACGGTCTCGAGAAGGCCTCTATTGCTAAGTTGTGATTGTTGGCCGACAAGGGGTACAAAGTAGACAGAGCAAAATTGTAATACTTCTGAGTGAGAGGTGCTGTATTTGGGACACTTGGTTTCAGTGAACATAAAAGAGTAACTCCAGAACACATGGCAGCAGTGCGTGCTACTCCACAACCAGTGACATTTAAGGACATGTAGACATTTCTTGGTTTGTGTAATTATTGCAAGGCATGGATTTTTGAGTACACGTCATATACCAAACCATTGTTCAGGCCCTGATGGAAGCACAACAAATAAAAAAACTATTATTTGCATGATGAGATAGTTACTACATTTCAGGAACTATATTGCGTCATTTCTACTGCCCCTGTATTGTCAACACCTCATTACACTAAAGAGTTTGACCTTTTTTTTCGCATTCTGATGGACAAATAATGACTGCTGTTTTCACACAGCACAGTACAATGGGTCATAAACCAATGGTCTATTAGAGTGGCATGCTAGATTTCATAATGCATGGACAGTTTATGTGTGAACCGGCGTTGGCTGCTGTAACTATCCTTATGGGGATAGGGTGTTCATTAGCGTTGTACGAGGAACATGCTGTTTTTGCAATACTAAAAAGGTCCAAATCTACCTTGTCTACGCAAAGGACTTCTGCATATGTAGTGATTCTCTCAAGGTCATCTATTCATATTGCTCACTGTAAAACAGTGAATCCATCCACATTTTTGACTAAGCCCATTTCTGATGATGATGAGGTGCATGACTGTACTACTTATGAGGGCCTCGATGATGGAAATCCCAAGATACGTGATTATGCCTTGGACGATGGAGCAGTATTTTTTGTTGACGGCTCATCAACTATTGATCTGGAGGCAGGCCAGAGACATACTGGGGCAGCAGATGTGTGGCTAGTGGATGCGGAACATAAGGTCTTTCTGACTCTGAGTCTTCCGGGTCATTACTCTGCACATGCAGCAGAATTAATTGGTCTTATCGAAGCACTTGAGGCAGCACAAGGGTGCTGAGCAACAAATTATTCTAACTTGGCATACATCACAACTACAGTCCATTAAGGTTTAGCAAGTTCGATAAGGAAAGGATTCTGTAAGGCAGAAGGATCTCCAGTGCAATCCCAGATCTTACTTAGTCATTGCTTGCTACAGTGGTTAAGTGTGCCGTCCATATGCGTGGTGTAGACTTTGTTTCCCTCAGGAACCAAGCAGCACATACAGCGGGCATACAGGATGCTGCTGTAGGACTTTCCTTAACATCCTGTTTTTGTGAATACGCAGTTGCAAACAGTGGTCGAAGTGCATGAAAAGAAGTAGTGGAACTATGTTTCCTGATGGCCTGCACCCAATCCCCACAATATCCTTCACCACATCCCCTCTCACACACAATACACACCCCAAACACTTGCACCTGCTGTTTAAGAGAACATTCAGTGCAGTGCACTGAAAGTGCAAGTTTCAACTTCTTCCTACACATTTATTTTAAAACAAACCCATTCCGGAACAGTTTCTTTTTAAAATAAAAGTATAGGAGCTGTAAAAGGTAATTTAAAAATGTAGAGGAACACCACTCCCGAACTCTCCTGCTCACTTTGATCACTGGTTGCAAGTGCCATGTAAGGCACTACCTGTGTCTGAAATCAATTAAATCCAAGGCGAGGCACCACAAAGTGAGAAGTTGGTGTGGCAAAGGAGAGAGTGTTCAAAATCCTCAACTGTTTTAGTATGGAGACAGACAAGAACAGGAAAGGTAGTGATGCACCAAGCTTTGGCGTTGGTAGCATTCACCAACTTCACTTCCCTACCCATATACCCAAACAGCATATTGCAGCAAACATTCAAGAGGAACATTATCTTTCTAATATTCAAAAATTGCTATTTGTCTTTACATGCCAGTCATACAGTACAGGGCAAACATCACAGACGTTGAGGGGAACCCTGCCATGTCGAATTGGCCCATTTCGTGATTTACATGTAGATTTTGCTGACATGGGACAAAGGTGTCAATCCTATCGCTATTTAATAGTGGTAGTGTGCCCCTTTTACCGTTGGATTGAGGCTGTTCCATGCGCACACTGCGATGCTAAATCGGCTGACAAATATTTGGTGAGAAAAGTGTTTCCCTAATAGGGAGTGTGCAATATTCTTAGAAGTGATAACAGCACCCATTTCTTTAATGAGCTGTTTAAAGCGATTGCGGCTCTTTTGGGAATAAATCACAAACTGTGCACCATTTATTACCCTCAGGCCAACATGGCTCTTTAAAGGATGAACAGATTGCTAAATACTAAGTTATCAAACCTCTGTGCTACACTAAAGAGGAACTGGTTCCACTGTCTTCCTTTGGCCTTGCTCAGTTTTAGGACTCAGCCCTGTAAGGACCACCACCTCTCCCCCCCCCTCTCACCTCAAGAGATAGGGACATGGAGATGTATACACATGCCACTATCCCCTTTCTGTAGTGCTTCAGATGCTCACAGGGCTGCGTCATTTCTGTGAGATGAATTCCATTCATATTTAACTAATTTAATAAAGTGTATTAAATACCTTTCTCAACAGATTGCTCGATGACAGTCGTAAGCAATTGATAACAGCATTGCACTAGATTCTGCAAGCTTGCCCACATTGCAATTGTTTCCAACTGCCAAAGTATTTGTGAAAAATGTTGCGACAAAGGGGAGTGAACATCCTTTACAATGGCCCTTATACCATGATATATGCTACTCCCCTTGCTGTCAAAGTAAAAAGCAACAGTATTGGATACATTTGTCTGTTGTCGGGAGAACACCACAAACACTGCCACCAACCATTAGTGTTTGATCTGAATGTTTCTAGTGTTTGTTAGGTAGGGGGTTTGTTTTTTTTTGTTTTTTTTGTTTTCTGTTTTACATTTTTTAAGATATATTTGTGGATTTTGCAGTGTGAAAAGTTTAATTATTAGTTGGCAAAGGAGTACATTCTTCAGCAGTGTTAAATGTATATGTTCAAAACATATTTGTACTACAATATTGCTTCTGCTTATGTGTGTTTTTTTAAAGTTATATTCATATATAACTAGTGAGGTTATATGGGTAGACCATATTAAGGGGGGTTGGGGATGTAATACGTTAAAGGAATGTAGATAGGCTCAATTAGTTTATACATTGTTTGAAGCTTCAACACCAAGTGATGAATATTTAACTACAGTGGTTCATTTTAAGAGGATAACAATACAAGATGCTCTCATATGGAATCTAAGGACGTGAATGTGGAGGGGTTTAGAGTACCAAAATGAATATGACCAATCCAAATGCGTGGTGTTTGATACAATGGGCCTCATTACGACCCTGGCGCTAAACCATGGTGCTATTAGCACCATGGGCCATACCAGGGCCGCCATGGTGAATGGCGGAATTACCGCCCCATTCCAAAGTTGGCGGGGCGGTAATTCCCCATTCACCATGGCCCCTTCCCCATTTCCATTTTTGGCCCATAGGGCTCAATGGGAATGGGGAAGGCGCTAATTACGGCACCGTAAATTACGGTGCCGTAATTAGCTTCTAGGTCCCTTTGCGGGTTGGTTTTTTAATGCCTGCTAAAAGCAGGCGTTAAAGTGCAACCAGCAAAGGGACCTCGTAATCAGGGGTTAAGGGTGTAACGCCACTGACACCTTTTACGGCACCGTTAACCCCTTAACGCCTGGGTTATAATGAGGCCCAATGTCTATTGTGCACCACCTAGAATTTCAACAATATGTGGAATAACTATATGAACTCAGTAGGGACACAGATGTACAATGGGAGGTGTTATGTCTGCTCCCTCATCTCCCACACATATGGGGCACCCAAAATGCTATTACCCCAAGAAATATTGCCCTTATAGGCCCAGTGCTTGGTGCACTTACCACTGTGTAGAGTTTGCAGCTTATTTCAAGTGCGGCTAATGGACTGAAATGCACAGAAGTGTGTCAAGGATGATAGTGCCTCTCAATGCAAGCCAGTACCAATGTTAAAATTGGAAGGAGTGTTGTTTGTGTCAAACAGATGGGAGAAAGCAGTGATGAGCTGTGCAGCAGGGGGTTTGGCAGGGTTGAGAAAATAAGTCATATGTAATATCAATAGGAATTGTTTCGCAATATGGGACACATATATACCCAAACTACCATGTATGGAAGCATGTGAAATTCCAGTAAAAGTGCAACAAGTAGATGAATATCAGGTTTGTTTTGGAGGGCATGGGACTGTTCAAGTAGGCACCAGCACTAAGTGCAACAAGACAATGGGCCTCATTACGACCAAGTCGGCGGCGGAATGAACGGTGCCAGTAAGGGACCGGCACCTTTCATTCCGGGCCACCCTATTACGAGGTCTGCAGTGGGTCCTGCTAAGGAACGCCTGGTCAGACCAGGCATCCTTAGCAGGACCCGCTAGCAGAACCGGATGCTAACAACGGGCCCCTCTTTAACTGACCCATTGTTAGCATCCTCCCCATTCCCATTGAGCCCTTTGGGAGCTCAAATGGGAAAGGGGATGTACTGGGTCTGGGTCCTGTGAAAGGGATTTACCAGGCCCTCCAAGGTCAGAATGGCCCGATAAGTCCCCTTTTGCGGGACCTGGTACCCAGTACCTGGTATGGGGGTAGCCATGCCGCTGAAAGCAGCATGCCTACCTCCATACTCATAATGAGGCTCAATGTTCATTCCAGATCTTGTAAAAGGGACAGTGGCATTAATGGACATGTACTGGGTGTGTGGTTAACAAGTAAACCTGCATCTTCCACCCTCGTAGGCAAGGTGGGTGTCCACTTACAACTTTTCATTCAGCTATGTTACTGGTGCCAGAAGTACATATGAGAATATCATCCAAGCATGGGGTATCACAATATATCCAACCCTCCAGCAAACCCCCCAGATGAAGAAGAGGAAGAAGTCGGTGAAGTCAAGAAGAAATTGATGGAATTATGTGTCAGAATAATCATCCAGGTTGCTCAAAGTGATTTCAGATAGATATCGGAAGTATACTAAAACTGAAGTCTTCTTGTTTTGTCACTCTTGACTCCAGAAGTCCAAGCTGCTGCAAATGCCAAGTGGCTGCATATCATTCGGTGGGAAGTGATCCAGTTGGTGAATGATACCGAACAAGGCCTCAATGCTATCAAGAGTGAGCTGACAGCGATCCGGTTAATGACGCTTCGAAATTGGTAGTCTTGGATCTCCTGATGGTGATGTAAGGGGACTTGTGCAAAAAGATTGGGTTGTTTTGCTGCACGCACATACCTCTGAATTATGCAGGAAATGGATCGTTAATGCACATCATAGGGGCCTTGCACACGTTTAAGACTGGCATTCAGAGGTAAGCAGGTGCACGCAACAAATATTTTTTCAACACAATGTTTTCCTGTGTGCCATCCTGGCTTGGGGCCCTGGTGAATATATTGGTTCTGATGGTGGTTTTCCTTTTGGTGTTCTTCTGCATGTGCCAGATGATGCTTTGATGTTAGCCAATATTATCCCTAACAGCGCACAAATGATAGTTACTATTGGGGAAGGAATGGCTCTTTCTGGCACAAAATATAGACAGGTTGAAACTGAGGATTCAAAAAAGTCAGTTATGGTCAGAAAAGAGCAACACCTTCACACCCCAATGACACTAACATCTCCCCCGCCAGATTCTGAGAATTACACCAAGGACTGGGTAGATTTAGTGGGTGATGGAGATTGTATATACCTTACTTGTACCCCAAAGAAACATGCATGGATGGGGGTAGTTTGTGTCACGTGTTCAGAGCATGGGTGCCTAAGGATGAAGCAGACAGAGAGAGAGAAAGGGAAAAGTTACTTAATGAAGGATGAATGAAAGAGGGGAATGTTGGGGTGCATGTACAGATTGCCTTCCCTCACAGACAATTTAAATGGTGGGAAATATTCTAAAATATGGAAAATGGGTGCAGGATGGTGTAGGGGGGTGCTTCACAGATGGAACTAACTGGCGGAAGTGGGATTCACATAGGGGGGAACTAATCAGCAGCTTTGCTATAGCATTACATAAGATACATTACATATTATAGGGCACTGATAGCTGCCATACAGTTAAGGTGAGTCAGAATCCCAGAGGAACCCCTCTATCATTAATAACTTTTGATTCAAGTAACGGATTTGATCAACATTTTGAAAGTGATTAAAATCCTGCACCCCCACCCAGACTGCAAAATTTTGTAAAGATTAGTTAAAAAAATAATAACATTATTAAGCGTAAAAATAAAATTCCAAAAGTGCGGCCTTCTTCCCATCCATTTTACCTTAGACAAACAAGTACATTTTTGCCAAATTGCGCAGCCCAAATCACTGAACGGATTTGGACCAGGTCCAAAACAACTTGGGCACGAAGCATTGACTTGTGATCAATGCACGGTTTGTGGTTATTCAGTGCAGTAGTTATTTAAATATTTGCTGGAGAAGGGGTGCCCTTTTCTAAAATTCTAAAAAATAGAAAGCTATACTTTGGGGATTTACCCAAAACTGTGGTTTTTAGAAATAAAATGACCGCCATATTGTTTTTCTCTCGATGCGAGAGATACCCGCGGCTATAGCCAAGGATATGGGAAAACGAAATGCAGGAAAACAGCTAATTGTAGGTCAAACAACATGCAAATGCCATCAGGCTTCAGGTAGGGGGTGGGTAGGGATCTGGAGACTGAGCTGCCAAAAAACACAAATCTTTCTGTAGACTCAGCTACAGCCTCAAATAGCCAACATCTGAAAGTACACTGCATCACAGAAACAGCATGTGTTGTGGGGGGAAAGGCAGAGGGCAGGGGAGGTGAGGATCCCATCTGCAAAGTGGGTGCAGCTGGCATAGATGAAGGGCCACTTGGTGAGGGCTGGGGGGCAGGAAAGCATTTCTTTTCTGGACGTTTAGCCAGTATTTTCAGCTATATCTGGGGCTATAAAGGACTACATATACCCGCAGTAAGAGTAGTTCCGTGCACATGGCTATTCATTTTGGAGTGTCTGTATTTTATTTCTTTTTGAAAGACATTTTTAAAGGTATAGTGATGTTGGTATTGAAATATCACTGGTCATGGCCAAAGGCCATCACCAGAGACACGGTAGGTATTTGGGAGTCTTATCTATTTTGGCTTTGTTTTTTGAGACTTTTGTACATGTGGAGAAAAAAACCAGAAGAAAATAGTTCTAAAATATTATCGAAAAAGGAACCACCCTACTCTTGGTTTAGATGCCCCATAGACTGTAGTTTACCTACCTAATTTACAGTCATGTATTATTCTCTGCTTTGTTTAACTTCACCTAGTTTACATTACTACATGAGCTGTGTTATACTGTTTTGATCTTTCAAGTTATATTGTATTTTAAAATCTGAAGTGAGTCCCCCCTTTAACTTACAATTTATAACAGCAATTATATTCAAAGTCAATGAACTGTAACCTTGGGTATAGTGTAAAAAAGAAAATGGGGTATTATTGTATTTTATTTGTATTTGTGTATTTATATGTGCCAGTTAGTCCATAAAGGACAGTTTTGAGGAACACTGTGGGTAGTATTTTAGCACATGTGGAGTACTGTTTTGATGTTATGAAGGAACACTGAATTTTCTTCATCGGTTAGGTCTACTCCATCATGTCTATAGAAATTGCCCATGTCAAGATGTATGTTGTTGTTTGCAATTCATAATTGGTTATGGTCTCTCATGAATGCTGAAACTATTTTATTAACATTTCTCAATGATTTCTCAATTTTACCATTAAATCTGGTGGTCCATCTCGATTTTAGTCTCTGAGTCAAATTGGAACAGATAAAGATGGTGTGAGCAAATAGTTCCATTAGTTTTCACTTTTCTTGCTTCATCATTAAAGTAATTGACACACATCATATATTCCCCCAAATCATTGCCTCTACAATTAATTAGTATGACATCTGGCTGCCATGTACTTCTTAGAGTGACAATTTTTGAAAAACATGGATTCAATGCATTCCTCGCAACCCAAACCATTTCATTGTTAAATCTCTCAAACCAAGGTCCATGTAAATATTTAGTTTCTCGCAAAGAGCCAGTAACCAAAACAGCCAGCTGTTCCCAATCAGCCACACAGTTTTCAAACCAGCCATCATATTGGCTGTCTTTCTCTGTTTCCAAGAAAATGATTCCTAGTTTGAATTTCTAGTAGTTTGTATGTGCAGGGTATATATGATGTGTGTGTTTGGAGTTTGTAATTGGTTGATGGTACTAATGTAATTATCTGCGGCTATCCAGCAGGCATCCCCATTGTGGTGTAGTTACCTGTGGACAAGTGTGGTCTCCTGTGCAGTGTGGGATATTAGGGCAAATGGAACATTGTATGTTTGTGGGTGTGTAATAGCCATGGCTATTCAACATTTTGGTTAGAGTAGCAATATAGTTGCATTGTGTCTTTTGGGGAATTGGGACAGACCAGGGAAGTGGAGGAGGACCATGGGGAGTGGAGAGTGGCTGGTATGTGTGTTAGGGACACTTGCTTTTAGTTTGGCCGAGTTGGAATACATTTTTAATTCATATGTTTTGCGAATTGCCACGGCTAACAGCAAACTTCCATGAAGGACTTTTGCATAATCGCATGGATAAAAATCACGTCAGTAGGTGCGTTGATGCTGCTCGTTATGTTATTGATTGTGCCCATAGGCATGGTTATATTTTTAGCTGAGCCTATAAACATACATGTTCTGTGCAATACATGTTCTGTGCAATACTCAGATTGTTATGTGGATGATACAGCACATCATTTTATCTGTGTGTGTTATTTTGTGAGCTTAGGTCTTATTTGGCTTAGTTTGGTTTTTACTTTGTAGAAAATGTATGTGTAGCGGTTTATAGTCAAAAAATCGAAAGCAAAAAGGTTGAAAGGCAAAATATCGAGAAAAAAAAAGTTGAATAAAAAGTCAAATTTCTTTTTTATTATGTTTTTTATTCGAAATGGAGGTGTTCCCCCCAACCTCCCTTTTTTTGTTGTTGTTTTTTTTCCTTTTTGTTTTTACATGCGAGAGCCAAAAAAGAATACATTATTTGACTTTTTTTTCGCCGTTATGTTTTCGATTTTTTTGTCTTTCAACATTTTTTTTCTCGATATTCTGACTGCACACTATGTGTAGCCACGGCTACATGTAAGATTTGTAGCCAGGTTGGATACCTGTGGCTACTAGTGATGCTGGGCAGGGCTTTGTATGTGTTTCTGTGTTTCTACTTGGCTGGTGTTAATGCTGTAAATGTGTACTTGTTTGTGATATGTTGCCGTGAATATGCGGCAGCCATTTTATTAGTTGTTTTAGAATATAGTCCACTTTTTTGACTTTGGAAAGTATGAAACTCCCCATTTTGTCTACTTTTCTCATTTTGACTGCAGAATTTATACTATGCAGTTCATATTACCTGTGACAAAATCAGTTGTTTTTCATTGTTTTGTTGAAAGATGTATTTGATAATATGTTGATAATGGGCCTCTGTGTTCATTTTTTTTGTTAACTGTATTTGTTAACAATGAAGTGGTCCGGCAGTATATGTAGAAAATGGTTGGGAATAATTGTTGGAAGTTGTCTATTAGGAAATAACATGGATTTCACTGATATGCATGGATGTTCTGGTGCAAATTGCCCCAATAAATGCAGGCTCAGTATGGGCTCAGCAATCCAATTTTAGTACACAAATTAGAGGTTGTGCAATATTGGGATGGTTTATTGGATGTTTCCATGTGTCACAGTTTAAAATAGAAAACACAGTGGGCTTCATTACAAGTTCTCCGGTCCGGACTTAACACTGCCGGTATAACCATACCGGCACCGTTTCCACGATCACCAAATTATGACCTACGAACCCGGAAATACCACCACTATAAACTGCCACTGCGGAGTCAAGGCACCTGTAAACTTCGCCTGCACCTAAACCCCCCCTGTTACCGCCAATACAAAACACTGAGAGCATTATGAGTACCATGGACATGGAAACACCGCCACAAAAATAGCACAAAAACCGTGAACACGGTGGCGGTATCGCCACCACCACAAACATGACGTTAAACAGTGCCTGGTGAGCTGAATCAGGCCTCAGGTGCACCAAATGAGCCCAAATGGACCCAGCAGGCCACTGGGAGCCTACAAAAGGGCCACACCCAGGCCCACTCCAAACAGAACTATGTAGGCAGCAGCTCTAGTAGGATTGGGACTGGGGCTATTGAACCAACAGGCAGCACTGCACATGATGGCAGTAATGGTACAGAGGAGGAGGAGCTGGAGACGGAGGAGGCGCAGGAGGCACTTAGCAAACTCAGTACCCATGCCAAACCCTATTGCTCAGCCGGCACAACCCCGCAGGCAGTCTGCAATACCACGCATCAGGGCCTCACCCTGGAACCTGACCCCAGGACAGATCCACAGATTATACTGGCTGGACCGTCTCCAACAATCATGTACATCACCACCATGATAGAGGACGACATCAGCTGCCAGATTGACATCACCACTGACACCCCCCCTCCCTCCTGAATGTGGTGTCAGTACTGCATTTTCTTGGCACCGGAACTTATCAGCACACAGTTGGTGAGCTGCACAGGCTATCACAACGCTGTTTCTCCAAAATATTGGTACAGGTACTGGATGCCCTGTTGCGCCATGTGTCGGAACACATCGCCCTACCCCATACCCTTGCCCAGGTCATTGCCACCAAGTTGGCCTTCCATGCCATTGCAGGCATGCCAAATTGCATAGGTGCAGTAGACTGCACCCACATAGAGCTGACAGTACCACGTGCTATCGAGATGGTGTTCTGCAATAGGAAACAGTACCACCCACTGAATGTACAGATGTTATGTGATGCCGGACAAGTGATAACACACTGCTATGTACATTTCCCGGGCTCAACACATGACTTAATGGTTTTGCGGAATTCGACATCGCCACGGTACATGGAACACTACGCTGGACAAAGCACATGGCTATTGGGTGAGTACAACTGCCAATGCACAGGCCCTGTGGAAGGGGGTGTGTTTCCAGGGCAATGACCTATGTGAGTGGGCTGCTACGACTGCACATGCATCACCCCCCGCCCATTTAGTGAACACTCAGCACAACCCACACATCACAAAGCTACACATGACAGGTTGGCACAGTGTGCCCATACACACCCTGCCACATGAGACACACAACCAATACTACCACTGGCCCATACAACTGAAGCCACTCAATACATCCACCCACGCTATGCACCACTGCCCCCCCAATGCACATGATGCCTGCACATGAGTCATCCTGCATCAACAACACCATCGCAGTCAATTGATTGACTCCGCCATGTGTGTACATCACTGCACAATGCCATAATTACCAACCGCTATTGTCCGCAGGGGCAACTACATATGCACATCAACTCGTTGGTCAATGTCCAGATGCCAACGTAAACGACAATGACCCAGGAATGGTAATCACCCACCGGTCCAACTACTGCTTGAAACATATGGATGAATGATCAATGACACAAGATTGCACTGTATCTGATGAAGACGCGATACAACAAACACTGACATGTCCCCCACATCTACATCCCATGTAGGTGATGCTGGATATGCACTCACGCCATGGCTGATGACGCCTGTACGTTGGGCAAGGAACAGGCATGAGGAGGCATACAACAAGGCACATGTCCACACAGGTGGCCTGATTGAGAGGACATTTGGACTACAGAATGCCCAGTTCCGCTGCTTGAACAGATCTGGCGGATCACTTCTCTACAGCCCAGAGAAGACAGGTAAAATGATGCTTGTTTGTGCCATGCTGCACAATCTGTGCTTGCGCAGGAACATTCTGCTGCCCCCAGGCGCAGAGGATGATGATGGTGATGAAGATGCGGATGGGTATGGGGATGGGGATGGGATGGCTCCACCTCCTCCTGGGGGTGCACAAGATGGAGAATGAGTACGAGATACCCTAATTCGCATCTACTTTTGAGAGACTACACATTGACAGCATTGCATGCATATGACAATGCTAGTTAATAAATTGATGGACTGAAAATGAATTTCCACTCATGATTGATTTTCACTATGATAATATATTTAAACATAACAGGGAAGAAGGTGCATTGGGTAGGGAAGCTGTACACCCGTGCCCACCCACCACCCAAACGTACCCACCCCCATACATGCCCCAATTTACTAACCCCCTAATGGACCTCCCCTACCACCCAAACCTACCCATCCCCTTACACCCTTCTTGTCCATGTATGTGTCCTGCCCTGCCAAACACACATGGCATCATTTGCGTGTGCGCTTCTGCGCACGGGCATCCTTGCCTGAGGGCCCTTTTAGGTGACTTGAGCACCTCTGTGGGCTGGCAGAGGTGGAGCTGGATGGGGTGATGCTTGTGGATGGCACTGTTGCTGGCATAGTTGACAAATGTCCCAGATATGCCTGCTGGGCAAGCAACATGGGCTCCGCAATGCTGGACGTGTTGTTGTTGCCCTCCCAGACATGGCGTGCCAGGGTCACTATGGTGGTGGCAAAGCATCCAATTGACCTGTAGAGCCGACACACAGATGCACTGTAACTCTGCCTCTGCAGCCTGGACTCCTCCAGCTGCCTTTCTACTAGCTTGGTAAGGGTGGCCTGCTGGTCCTCCATCTGCTGCATGCAGGCATTGAGCTCAGCCATGGAGGGGTTTGCTGACCTCATGTAGTGATGGTGGGCTGAACTGGAGGTCTTGGAGGGATGACAGATCATCCAGGTTCGGCACCTCCCCCTGTGGCCCTACATCAGACTGCAGTGCTGGGGTCACTGCCTGCAGCCTCCTCCGCAGTGCAGGTATTTTCAGGGGGGGGTTCTGTGGGCATGATGGGTGGGCGTGGCACCTGTGTGGCAGCAGGCTGCGTGGAAATGGTGGTGTTAGCTGGTACATCCGTACCAGATGCAGCTGGTGGCAGAGTTGCTGTGCAGCCTGCGTCTTCCTCCTGGGCAGGCGTGCTGTGTCGCCCACGTGCAGGTGAACATTGCCTTGCCTGTTGGGCATTGTCGCTGTCACTTGAAATGGCTCTGGGGACACAGAGGGCATGCGATTAGTTGTGTGGTGGTACCTGATTGGTGCATCACATGCATCAGACAGGTTGATCTGTGACCATTTGCATTTACACTCATATGACTGTTGAGGGCCATGTATTGTAGGGGTGTTGCTTAACGTCTGGGTCATTATTGGGTCCTTTGGGGCACTCCTGCACTGACTGGGAGTTAGGAGGGTTGTTAATGGGTCCTTTGGGGCACTCCTGCACTGACTGTGGGGGTTGTTAATGGGTCCTTTGGGGGCACTCCTGCACTGAATGGGGAAGGGGGTTGTTAATGGGTCCTTTGGGGCATTCCTGCACTGACTGGGGGGGTTGTTAATCGGTCCTTTGGGGCACTCCTGCACTGACTGGGGTTGGGGGGCGGTTGTTAATGGGTCTTTTGGGGCACTCCCTGCCTCAACAAGTACTTATATGGCATTGAAATGTGTGCACTTACCAGCATCTGCAGGTGGGCTCACTCCTGCCTCAGCATCGCCTATTCCATGGATTGCCTCGAGGTGGAGGACACTGCTGCAGCGCTCCTGCCATGTCTGCAGCCTCAGTGGTGAAGCAGGCCCTCCACCTGTGCCACTGCTGCGCTGCTGGTGTGTTGCAATCAGGTTTCGCACCCTTAGTCTGAGGTCGTCCCACCTCTTGTGGCAGTCCTTCACGCTCCTTGTTGTGACGTCCACAGCTGTGCACTTGCGTGCAGCTTCGGCCCACACATCCTTTCTGCGCTGCTTTGTTGCACACCGTTGGTCACCGCTAAACAGCATTTCGCATGCTGCACTATGTGGTCCACTAATACAGTGAGTTCTGCCTCGCTGAAGCGCTGTTTGCGCTGTCTTTGGGCAGGGAACCTGGCTGCCATGGTGGTGGTACTTTTTGGTTTCTGAGTGTGGAGATTTAGCCTTTGAATGACTCTGGATGGCAGTGGATTGTGGTTTATATAATGGCACCTCTCTCTTTCCAGTTTTCGCGGACATGGTATTTCCGCTTCCGTGTCCATGAGGATGGCGGTGGACATGGTTACAATGATTCTGGGGCCAGTATGTCCATTTCCGTGGGTGTTTATGTGGCGACGGTGACACTGTTTCCGTGTCTGTGTGGTGCATGCAACCGACAGGCCATAATCGGCCACTCTTTGCGCAACCTTGCGGACGTGGAAACGGTATCACCGTCATCACGGAATCAACGCATTCCAGACCAGAGAACTTGTAATGAGGCCCACTGATTTTTGTTTTCATTTTCTTGTTACTCTGCTGCTGCTTGATACAGAAATAGTGGCAGCTTCCAGTGGCAGTTTACTGGGCACACTGGTTCTTCCATTGAGTTAGGGTGAATAATTAGCATGACTGACCAATGTGAGGGCTTAATAAATACTGTGGGGCATTATCTGATGCAGGAAAGCCCTCTTGGCTCTGGGATTATTGCTATTAGGATTGTGGCTCATTAGACTGGTGTAGTAGTAATGTCTTTATTTGGTTGGAAAACAGCAGTAGTTGTGATGCTTTTTTACAGTAGATTCATGTGTGCAGATTATAGGCCATGCTTTAAAAGGGAGGCTCATGCTGTTCAGTGCATATTGTGCAAGAAAGCAGTAAATGTGGCCCTGCTAATGTTCCATCACAAATATTGGGAACATGAATCCTGATAAATCAAGTGGTGCTGGTCTCCTGGGATGATCTGGATGATGCATATTGGAAATTGTATGTGCACCCCAAAACAAAAAAATGCTTGGGGCTCATGTTTTACATGCATGGAAATTGGCACCACGTCCAATAG